>NW_026606172.1:682500-1365000 GCF_029834395.1 Sorex fumeus | reverse complement strand
CTCAAGTGAAACTTAGGTATTATATACAACCCTGGGGACCGAACCTGGGTCGGACACCTTCAACATAAGTCCAGAGTACCTTTTCTCTGACCCACTAAATGAATTTTCAACCACTACAACAAAATACGAAAAATGCTTGGTCACACGTATATTTTTCCACTTAAGGCCATAGCATTATAACACATATCCATTGCTCATAAGTTCCTTTTTTCCCTAGATAAATTTCACTGCACTCTAAAGTCCATAAAAGGCAAATTTCTATAACTTTACATATTGTAGATAATGCTTGGAGCCAATAAATATTATATATATATATTTCTTATAGAATAACAATAATGAATAGTTCTAGTCATTCCAGATTAATGGCTATTAGAACTACACAAGTAAGCAATCTCAATAATAATATTAGTGTTTATGGAATTTAAGGGCTAGAGTGATAGCACAGAGGTAGGGTGTTTGCCTTGCACGCAGCCAACATGACCGACCCGAGTTCGATTCCTCTGGCCCTCTCGGAGAGCCTGGCAAGCTGCCAAGAGTATCTCGCCCACACGGCAGAGCCTGGCAAGCTCCCCATGACATATTTGATATGCCAAACACAGTAACAAGTGTCACAATGGAGACATTACTGGGCCCGCTAGAGCAAATCGATGAACAACGGGAGGACCGTGACCGTGTTGGAATTTAATCTATAATTTTAAGTTATAAAGCTAGGAATGATACAATAAAAAGTGAAGTATTACAGATACTTTGATTAACTGAGATGTATTTGAACTGATGATTCTTTACTCTAAAACTATTAATTTACAGATACTAAACACTGTCAAACAAACACTGTCCTCCCGTTGTTCATCAGTTTGCTTGAGTGGGTCCAGTAATGTCTCTATTTTGAGACTTGTTGTTACTGTGTTTGGCATATTGAGCACGTCTCGGGTAACTTGCCAGGCTCTGCCGCGCGGGCGAGATATTCTCAGTAGCTGGCCGGGCTCTCTGAGAGGGGCGGAGGAATCGAACCCAGCTCACCCGGGTTGGCTGTGCACAAGGCAAATGCCCTACTGCTGTTCTATCTCTCCAGCCGTTATACAGACACTAATCAAAAGGTAATATTTTACTATTAAATATTCAGGAAAAATTATCTGTGATTACTAGTGAGTTAAAAATAATATCTTGACAGCAAAATTTAGCCATAAAAGCTTAATTAAAATTAACCATCCATTGTGATACAGACAGTATTTGGGAGCAAGGAAGCATAATTATTGTTCCATACTGTAGTAAGATAGTCAAAATGAAAAGATAATAGTCTTTGTAATAAAATGATTCACTGATGATGCTCCTTTGAGTGATTTTTAAATCTACCCTTAATATTTCTAAAGAAAATAGAATGTCATTGCTTTCTTTTATAGATGAAGCTACCAATTAATGTCATGTTTGTATTTTGAATTAAAATAAATCTTTCCATTTTGACTTCAAAAACATTTATGGTTAACAATTCAAAACATATTACTTATAACATTAAAATAATATTTCCTATGCTTATGACTCTTTTCCATTTATTTAGAGTTTCTTCCTAAAGCAGAAATCAGTTGCACTTGAGTAGTTGGATTTATTCCAAAATGTTCATAATAATACCAAATATATTTGCTTCAAAACAATAAATTATTTTAAAATGAATGTTATATTCTATTCCCTAAAAATTTGCAACCCACAGGGGTCAGAAAGAGTATACCAGTGTTAAGGCTCATGGCATGTATGTGGTTGTCCCTGATTTGATCATCTACTGAGAATTCACCCATATAGTTCTGGAAGCCCATAAGTGCTGTCAGGTGGGGCCACAATAACACTATTTTATACATTGATTCACCAATTTATCCAGAGGGAAAACAGGCTTAAATGATTAACACTATATAGAAAGATTATTAATTTCAAGGAGCGATAGCACGGCGGTAGGGCATTTGCCTTGCAAGTAGCCAACATGACCGACCCAAGTTCAATACTTCCACCTCTCTCAAAGAGCCCAGCAAGCTACCAAGAGTATCTCGCCCACAGGGCAAAGCCTGGCAAGCTCCCTGTGACATATTCTATATGCCAAAAACGGTAACAACTGTCACAATGGAGATGTTACTGGGCCTGCTTGAGCAAACTGATGGACGATGGGAGGACAGTGACAGTGACAGATCATCCTCAAATATTCCTTTTGTCTTACAAATGTAACAAAAATAGTATATCATTCTATATTTATTGCAAAACATCTGCCAGAAAATAATCTGTAAGGTACAAAAAAAAAAAAACAGCAAAGATTTCAGTACAGTTTTATTTCTTAAAATTTTAACTATTTGGTTTTTATTCTTTCATTGTTTGGCAGCTCCATATCAGTAGCCAAAAAAGTTTATAGCATGTGTATTACCTATAAACATATAATTTCAACTGTGAGTAAAGTGTAATTTATATAGTCCCTTGTTCGATCACATTCTACAACTTTGATTTCTCTTTAAAGAGAGATGGAGCTGTCTCCAGTGCTGAGGATTTTCAACCCTGGAGCAAGTTAAATTGCCAGTGACCAGGAAGTTTATAGAATTTCTGTCTATTATACTGACATATCCTCTCTAACTCAACCAGCGTTTCTCTTCAGGGCAACCTAAAATTTACAACACAGTTATGAGGTAGAGTGTGAAGGTGTTCCCATATGCTTTTCCTTTTTACTTCAAATCATATATAACTTCATCATCACCTCTTTGCTCCATAATTCCAATATTGAAAACATTATCACCAGGAAAAAAGTCTGGCAGCAGTGTAAAGGCTAAAATATTTAACTCATGAAAATGAATTAGTGTATTCTTAAATTCATGTTGGGTGCAAATAAGTCAAGGGTGGTGCAGATATAGAGAATTGTTGACTTATAAAACACTAAAGGAACAGTTATTCAAAGTGAAGAAATTTGATTAGCTGCATGATTATGGCCCTGTCCTTTTCAATCAAACATGTAATAGTTGAATTTTATAGAAGTATGATGGTGATACTATTTCTTTTTTTGCTTTTTAGGTCAAACCCAGCAATTCTCAGAGGTTACTCCTAGCTCTGTGCTCAGGAATTACTCCTGGTGGTGCTTGGGGGACCATATGAGATGCTGGGGATTGAACCCAGGTTGGCCACGTGCAAGGCAAATGCCCTACCTGCTATACTATCGCTCCAACCCCTGTGATGCTATTTTAATATCATTTTATATTTTAAATATTGTTTTATATGATAAACACATTACCTTGAAAAAGAAGACAAAAAATATTTCTTCTGCAAATAATTAAAACATTTTGTCTTGATCTTCTACATTATTTCCTAAGATAATATAATCAGAAATATATATTATATATTCATATTTATATTTATGTTACATTTATACACAATCACACACAGCAGTGAAAACAGCACCTGGCTATAAAACAGTGGGTCATACTTTGAATTTCTATAGCTCTTACAAAATTCAAAGCTTATAGTATTACTATTTTACAAATATTTGTCTTAAGCAAGTAGAAGTCCTTGAATCTTAGAGCTCTCATTTACAAATTAATGGAATTATGTTTATAAAGTACTGAACAGTCTTTATCTAATGTTTTGTATTGAAAAATGTATGAATATATATACATAATTGAGGTAAATATATTGAAGCTCTATGTTTAAGGCACAGTTGTAGCTAATACCATTCAAAAATTATTTTGATGACTCATGAATCAAATTCTGGTCTTATAAATATATATATATATATATATTCCAAAAGAAAACAATATTCTGTCTAGCTTGATAGATTAGGAATAATATTTTCACCAATTCAGGATTAAACAAGATGGCTTAATATTTGTCTGAGATTGATTAATTTGCATAAATATTTTCCTAATTCAATTTTATTGCACCCTTTTCTTGGATATTTTACTAGGAAAATTAAAAATTGGTTTTCTATTTCTTTTAAAGTTTTTGATTGAATCACCATGAGATACATAATTATAAAGTAGCTCTTGATTAAGTTTCAGTCATACAATTTTCTAATACCCATCCCTTCACCAATCTACATTTCCCACCACCAATGCCCCCAGTTTTCCTCTTGTCACACCCCACACCCAACTATTTCCTGTGATAGAAATATTTTTAATCATACAAATTAAATTAAATTAATTAATTATGAAAAATGAGAGCAATGATCAGTATAACCATACATATTTCCTTTGAGGGAAATTTCTCAATATGAATCTGCACAAAAGGATATTTAAGGTTATGCATTCAAAAATTTGAAATGAAAGATTCAAGCAGGCATTTGCATACTTATTTTAATAGAAGTATGATTCACGATAATCCAATGGTGAAAACAACTTGAATTTTCTGTAGATAGATGAATTAATACACAGAAGGTGGTATGCACAAGCAATTGGGTATTGTTTATCTAAAAGAATTTTTTTTTGCAGCTTTTTGATCTCTGCTGAGATTTATTTGTGAGTTCTGCCATGGTAGCTAATGAGCTTATATAGTGCCAGAGGCAATTCGTGGGTATGACTGCCGGGCTCCCAGAAGAACAGGGAGATAGGGAGTGGTTACCCGTTCCCAACTCCATGCTCGCATGAAGATTTCAGGCACAAAACCCGCATACCTGCATTTTTCAGCAGATTTATTCTCGTGCATGAAGGGCTTGTCACAAGGCTATGGACATTGGCAATGAGCATGGCGGTGACTGGTTTCTGGACGTTTCTTGATTGCCCCAGATAAGCTCAGTCTGGTGCGGAGTGTGGAGGAATCTCTGCAGTTTGTTGCTGTCTTCCAAGATTTATTTGTGAATCCTGTGATAGAAATCTTAACAAAAGGCAGGTAGTATGGCAGAACCATAGTGATATAGCACATGCTTTACATGTATAAGATGTATAAGATCCTGATTTTAATTCATTGTATCACATGCTCCCTCCTTTTACTTTAGTACAAAAATGTGTGGCCCCCATTTAAATAAAATAGGAAGAATGCTTTTTTTAAATCTTTCTAAATAAGTCAAGAATGGCATCCTCAATTTCTTGAAGCGATCTCCAACTGTGATTAACAAAGCAGATTGTACAAGATAGCCATTTTCTGTGTCAGAATAATCACTTGTACCATAGATGTGACACTACCCCTACATGAAGAAAGGGACACATTTAAAATGTTATTAATGACTAAAGACCAGAAACCTGTGATTTTTCACCTCATCTTTCTAAGCTTTCAATAAAGCTCATTAGTTTTAGGATTTAATTTTTATTGGAAGCATCATCTATTACTTAACCAAAAAGTATTTTATATCTAAATTAATGACACATCATATATGAAGTAATGTGGTCAATGTGAGTAAACTATGAAGTAAAACCAAAGGATAAATACCTAAAATTTCACTCAGTCAATATGACTAATGTAAAATTCATACTGGTGACTTTAGTGTCTGGTAATGTTTGATAGTTTCAATATATACATTGCTAAAACTAGAAATTAGGTATTTCCTTAGCATGTAAATATTAAGCTTTTAACCTAATATATCATTTGGAGATTCAATACTAAGAGCAAGAGGGAAAATGAAGATATGAAGTGGGATTATATCTAATGGAAGTTACCACAAAAGGAAGCGCAGATAGAGAAGAGAGCACCGAATAAAGGGTGTTGTGAGGATCCTCCCAGGGTGAGAGAAGCATGCTGAAAGTAGACTATGAACCAAACATGATTGCCACTCAATGCCTCTCTTGCAAACCACGGGACCTAAAAGGAGAGAGAGAGAACAAAGGGGAATGCCCTGCCACAGAGGCAGGGTGGGATGGGGGGATGGGGAGTGGGAGGGATGCTGGGACCCGTGGTGGTGGAGGATGGGTGCTGGTGGAGGGATGGGTACTTGATCATTGTATAACTGAAATCCAAGCACAAAAATTTGTAAGTCTATAACTGTACTTTATGGTGTTTCACTAATAAAAAAAAATTTTAAAAAAGAGAGAAATAGTGCCACTGAGAGATTTTTGATTCTTAGATCTGAGAAGGATTTGCAGTGCAAAATTTGTGAATGACTCAAATGACTCATTAAAAAAAAAACAAGAATGCCAGTAAGGAATGGTGAAACATACTCATTTCCAAAACTCAAAACAATAAAGTCTAAAACATAAACATGACCACAGATTCATGTAAAGCAATGTTCAAACATTGCTTACTATTAGGAGGAAGCAAATCAAAACCTCAATGTGATATTATATTATACAAATGATATCTTGTAAGGGGTTCTGACCTCTATAAACATGAATAGAAACTAGTGATGGTGAGAATATAGGACAAGGTACTTGAATACACTATTGGCAGGAAGGTAAAATAATGAAGTTTCCTTAAAGAACTGAAAAAGAGTAAAGAGATTCCTTACAAAACTAAAAAACATAAAACCCATGTAATTCTGGTGCACTACTCCAAAGTATTTTTCTGAAGAGAAGAATATATTATCTGAAATGACAATAGAGTTCATTCAACAGCAATAATATTCACAGTAGTCAGCATGCAAAATTAAGCTGAATTTTCATAAAGAGATAATAAAGAACTTATGGGATGGGATACTAAATAAAATGCTATTCTGCCATTAAGATAAAATATAATTGTGCCTTTTGGTAGAAAATCCAGACTCCACTGTCTTGTGACCATGTTCACAGAGAAAATAAACTGTCAATAATCTAAATATTCAGGTCTTTGTGACCAAACTCACAATGCCTTCTAGAAGTCAGGATGGGCTACCTTCCTCCCACCTCCTTGTATTTCCAGAAATCCTAGAAGTTAGTCTTAAGAAGAACATACCCAGAGCCAGGTAAGCTCATATACCAACCCTGCTCCAGTGACTCAAGAATAAATCTTAAAAGAGATCAACCTGCTAATAAGAGGTTATGGACACCCACTTTTCACTGACATCTGGGTCACTTCAGAGGTGGGTGGGTCAACCCATGGCTTTGTTTGGGCAAACAAAGCTCTAACAGCTGCTTGCTCCCATATTCCACAAAGTTACAGCCATGCCTACGATGAACTCCATGTTCTCAGATTGAGTCCATCCAGAAATTGGACTGCCAAAATTTTAGGCTATTGCCTCGGAACAAGATCTGAGTGCTGGAAGTAGGTAAAGGGACAAACATGATGACTCTCCAGTACCTGTATTGCAAATCATAATTCCCAAAAGGAAAGAGAGAGAGAAAGAGAGAGAGAGAGAGAAGAAAAGTGTCTGTCATAGAGGCAGGATGTGTGGAGGTGAGTGGTAGGAGGAAAAACTGGATACACCGGTGGTGAGAAGTGACAGTGCACAGTGAGGTGATGAATGTTGGAATACTGTATGACTGAAACTCATGAACAACCCTGTAAATGTGTTCCTCATGGTTATTCAACTTCAAAAAGTGAAAACTGTAGTGATTATACTGAGAAGCATGTGAAACAAACTTAAATAAATTTAATTTAAACTTAAATCAAACAGATAATTTCACCTATGTATGTGCAATATAAATAAAGTAAATTAACTGACCACCAACACTAAAATTAACTTTTAGGCCTAATGAAAACTTTGGTGTTACGGGAGGTCAAAAGAAGGGATACAAAATGAGCGACAAACTCATTTTAATAGTGCTGGAAAAGTTGATGATAACAAAAACGATGTTTCGTATACATTGAGAGGTAGCTAATCATATTATAAAACAATAGCCTTTTAAATCCAAAATAACTCATTAAAGACTGTCATTTTTAATCAGAAGAAAATATCTCCTTCAACATTTTAGTAAACTTTATATAATTAAATTCCACTTGCATGGTAAATCTGAACGAAGGTACTCAATGAAAAAACAACCACAGATCTTGTTTTATGGAGCAGAAAACTGTTGCTATATAGACCCATTAACTCTCGCAAGTTTATACACATGACAGAACTGGGCCTAAGATTATAGTTTTCGAAAATTAGGCTAACAGAAATGACTCAGTGCAGTAAAATTTCATCAGTTGATTAATGTATTGACATAGCTGGTTATTTAGTACTAAAAGTCACTGAAGTGTTTGTTTAGAGAGCTAATATTTTCTGTAACTTAATTGACTTCCTTCAAATCTAAATTGAAATTAGTTACTTCTGATGCTAAGTGGATTAATTTTAACCAGAAAAATATTGGCAATCTCATTTGTAAAACTGCTGATTACTTGAATTAATTTTTTGTGTCATGCATTTTGCTTGTGTATGTCAGTCTCATGTGATATGCCTTGTAAAAAGGCCTCACATAAAGCTTTTAAGTTGACTATACTTCTTTAATTCAAGGAGTATCTGAAATTATAAAATGGGATCTATGAGAATAAAAAAATGTTCATTTAATAGAAGTCACATTATTCAAAATAAATTAAGACGTCTCTTTAGAATATAATATTTTGGGTCTATAAAGATCACCAAAATTACTACAATACAGTTTAAGGAAGTTAAGAACCATTACTGAATATGTACATAATCTTTAAGGACACAGCAAATTTGATAGAAAAATGACTAGAAAAAACTTAGCTTCTAAATTAATTAAATCAATGACGTGTATTTTTAATTTTATTATTTTGACTTTTTTCCACCCTGTAATGTGAAATATTTTTCTAGACGATAATACCTAAAATTTGAAATTATGAATGTTGCACATAAATATCCATTTGTTATCTTTTTTATAGATCCCATTTATTAAAGTTATTCTTTGTGTGATAGTGCTTCTGAGTGATGGTTAGAGGGCAGGAAGAACATTTTCAACATTTTTATTTTTGAAAGGCCAACGTGAGAAGTTATATTCCTTGTTTTATAATAGCCAATCTGATTCACAACAGTGAAAATTATACCTTTTTTCCCATTGTAAAATGTATTGTTAAATTTCTATGATAGGTTTATGAATAAAGTAGCTATACAATAAACCCCAACATTTGAACAGAAGCAAATGACATTTAAAATAAACAGTAGTTGAGAACATGGCTATGATTTCAGTATAACCATCAGTCCCTTTTATTTGTCTCAGCATGTCTTTTTCTCACATGATTTTTTTATTCACTTTCTTAGTAATAAAGCCAAGTGATAGAACAAGTACCCAGCTTTATTTGTGCTGAGCTAATGGTTTAGGTAAGGTGTTCTCAGTAGAAAGGTTTTGGAAACTGTTATCTGGTCACTACATTTTCAATTAAACATGACAAATCTGAGTGAAAAGATTTATTTATAGAGTTTTAGAAAATTAAATCTTTGGAATCTGTAAAGAAACTATGAAATAACCACCCGAGTTTTAATCACAATAATACTACTCTGATTATCCTTACTATTTTTCCATCCCATTATGTTTGCCTTACTCTTTGTCTATGGATCATTTAATAATCATACTTTACTAATTTTCCTCTCAACCCAAAGTTTTGCCTAATTAAATATATTTAATCATTTATGTGGTGCCAGAAACCAGACCCAGGTCTCTTGCATACAAAGTATTTGCTCTACCACTAAACTACATCTTCACCACTTCAAATAAATGCATTAAAATAAACTAGAAATATTATAAGATAAAGAGCCATTATATTGATATTTTAGGTTTTAAATCATTGTCTCTTCTACGATTCTCCACTTACTAGTATTAGAAGTTTAAACACTGCTCCAAAATAAGTGTTTCCATGTATTTATTTATTTAATTACTTACTTATTTCTATCTGTGGTGGCATATCAAATATGTAGCTTGCCAGGCTTTGCCTTGCGGACGAGATACTCTTGGTAGCTTGCTAGGCTCTTCAAGAGGGGTGGAGAAATCAAACTCAGGTTGGATGGCTTGGCCGCATGCAAGGCAAACACCCTACCTAGCTAACCCAAGTTTGATTCCTCCGCCTTTCTTGGAAATCCTGGCAAGCTATCGCGAGTATCTCGCCCACACAACAAAGCCTGGCAAGCTACCCGTGACATATTCGATATGCCAAGCACAGTAACAAGTAGTCTCACAATGTTACTGGGTCTGCTCGAGCAAATTGTTGAACAATGGGAGGACAGTGCTACAGTGCTACTTAGGTATTTGGTATTTTCTAGTTAGAATATTTTGTAGTTTCCTTCCTAGTCTTGTGAAGTCATCAATGTGTTTAACATATAGCTCATTGCTATATTCATTCTGAATACAGATCTGTAGTCTCCCACTTATGGGTAGCCTGATATTTTCTGGGAGTTCCTATTTCTTTGGTTATCTTGAAGCATTATGAATAGAAGCAAAATAATTCTTCATATTTCAAATCTGCAAGGTATTCTGTTCTTTTTGGTTTTAATTTCATGACTCTCTTGGTTTGTATATTTGTGAATGTGTGGACCCAATGAGCTTGTTTATGCCCCCAGAAAAGTAATGTGGCAACAGGAAATTGAATACATTTAACAGAAATTTAAGATAATGTCGAAGTAGAAATTGTGCTGACAAAGTCATCAGGTAAAGAAGAGTTTATTCAAGGCTATTGGAATAGGGAAAGAGGACAAAATAAGCTTGAGTTTAACTTTGTTGAAACAAACAGTAGAAGAGTTTTAAAGACAGCACAGAGCTACTACAAGGCATTTCTTGATGTGAGAAAGGAAGTTAATCAATAGAATATGTCTGGGAATTTAAATTATTTCTGGTTTGGAAAGACTATTCTCTATATCTAGGTTATTGTGACTTCTAATTGAAGTTAGTCTGCTATTCTTCAAAAGAAATTTGGTGATGAAGCATAATTTTTCTTTTCAGTAATCTTTTTAAAGATTCCTTGAGAAAGACAGCACTTGTTTGTGACAATGGCAAGAAGTTTTGAAAATTATTTAAATCTTAGTGGAGAGAGAAATAATTGATAATTTAAAATTCTCTAAAGTTCATGCTATGAAAGAAGATAGTTTTAAAACCCAAGTTGGGAAGCAGTCTATACAGAATTTAATCAATTTTACTGGAGGGACATTAATATGTTCTTGGTGAATATACTGATATACTTTAGGACACAAAGATTTGTTAAGTTATTTGAAGATATACAAATATACTATACTTTAGAGATAAGATTAGGAAGAGTAGTGTGTCTTCACATAAATTATTTCTTTCTGAAACCATCATCACAAAATCCTGGACTGGATTTGGTTCACTTGTAAGGATTAATTTGTTGAATTGAAACTTACTAGTTTTCTTAAGAAAATTATGTCAGCTACAAGCTTTGGGGGAAAAAAGACAGAAATCAGAACATAACTGCATGGTTACAAACGCTAAAAGAACAGCAGATGTTATGTGATGGCAAGGTAAGCTGGACATTTTTAAGTCAATCCATCAAATTGCATTATTTTATTATTTCACTATGCATACCTAAATATAAAAAGTATGGAAATATTTTTAAAAAATGTTAAAGATATCAGGTATATTAAAATATTTAACATACTTTACTGACAAGGATTACTAAAAGTTTCTTCTTTCTGAAAAGTATGTGTCAAATTACATTATTTTTAAAATTAGATTTGTATATCTGAGAGAATTCTATAAAAGAAAAGTCAAATTTAGTATAACTTTTGCTTAAACTATAAAGCTCTCATATGACATAACATACAGGCAACTTAGAGAGAATGTAGATATACTTATCTATGTTTATATATATACTTATATTACTAATTTGATTTGAAATATAAAATATTATGGCATTCCATTTATATGTTAAGATATAAATGGAATGCCATAATACAATTCTTTATATTCCTTAAGTGCAAGGAGATAAATCTATCAGGATTAAGTTCAAACAGCATAGTGAAAAACAATGTTTCAAAGGAATAAATTCAAAACATAGATTTATAATACAAATCAGAGGATTTGAGAGAAATCTCTAGATTAAAATTGCTGCTTAAAAAAAAGAAAAGTCCCGCCCACTCCTCTCTGGAAAGAAAGATGGCGGCCGCACGGGAGCCTTGTGGACAGCCGGTTTGAGACGGGCTCGGCGGGAGCGGCGGGGACCTCATGGGAAGGGGGGCTTTGTGGGCCGTCCCCCACGCCCCACTGAGGTCGCCGGCTGCCCCCCACGAGTGGCTCTCCAGCACGGCCACGGCCCCGGAGGCACAAGGACTTAGCACAGAGAACCAGCCGCTTGGAGCAGAAAAGCAAATGGACTATGTGTTAAACAGCGCCACCAAGCCTGCCCGGAGGGGAAAGGGCGTTGACCGGCCCGCCCGCTCCTCTCTGGAAAGAAAGATGGCGGCTGCACAGGCACAGAAACCAATCTCTTAACTATCTAACTTTTAATAGAAATTCTTCCAGGGTCAATAAGTAAAATAGCAGAAATTCAAAACTGCGCGGCCGCGATAGCGGCTGCACGACATCATTTTATTCTTAAACCGAGTTGTAGAAAGCAAATCATTTCACAACGCTGTTTCAGCATATCTGATTGTGGGGGCTGGGTCGTAAACTCTAAACAATAATTGTGCATCTTCTATCGAAACAATCTATCTAGTCAAAGTAGATAGAGTATTAACTAGAACTCATCTGCCTCACAAGAATTGGGAGGGGTGGGGGGAGGTGGGGGTCTATTGGGGTTCGGGGTTAAAAATAAGTATTGGTAAAGGGAAATGTGTTTGATATTTACATGACTGAGACCTAAACCCGAAAGCTCTGTAACTTTTCCCACAGTGATTCAATAAATAAATAAATTATAATAAAAAAGAAAGAAAAATAAATCAATGTTTTAAAATTAAAAAAAAGAAAAGTTAAATGTCGTGAGAAAAAATTATGTTAAATATTGTAGACCTTGCATGAGGTTATTAACTATAAAAATAACAAATTATTAGATTTGACATTTCCCCCATTTTTCTAAAAGTAAATCAGACCAAATATAATAAAGCAAATGGACAAACAAGAACCTATTAAATAAGGCATTTGATTTAACACAAATCTAAAAATTCCAGAATTAAGAAAATAAATGCATGACTAATGATTTAATAAAAAAATTCTAAAATTAAGTTTGTATTACCATTATACATAGCTTTGGTCTAAGATATAGAAACTGTCTTCTTAATCATCTTTATAACTCCCCCCAAATTATTACAAGCAATGTTACCTACAGATAAATGCTGGTAGTTCAAACAGCTACAATTCGAGATAATATTAACCTTAGAATATGAGCTAACTATCCAATTCAAAAGACAAATCTAATCTGTTTCTCTTTGAATCTTCAATTCAACAATTGAACTTGCAGGTAGGTGAAAATTTACTTTCAACAATTCTAAGGTTTTGTTCAAGAGATATGAAGGGAAAAATAGCTGTTGTCCTAAAGAAATTGCTCATATCAACTCTTTTCCCCTAAAGGCATATATCAGTTTTTTTGGTAATGAATTCACACAAATGTTGAGATTTTAAAGCATATACATAAGTTATCCACCATTTTGTAGTTAGAAAACATTTATCAAAATTTTGTGCATCATTGGAAAGCAAATCAGTTCTCATATTGGACACTCTGATATTCCTTAATCTCACTTTTTCACACTTACTTATTTGTTCAATTATTTGGTTTGGGGGTCATACTGGCTTTGCTCAGGACTTACTCTTGTCTCTGTGCTCAGAGATAACTCCTGGTAGGACTGTGCACCTTTTTGCACATTTAAAGAACCTTATGATTATCTCCCATCCATCTGGATACACCAGTATAATTTCTTTTTAAGGTCACTTTATCAGCAAAATCTGAATTAACAAATTAATTGAATTAATTTATGATCCTTTGTCCATGTATCCTGACAGATGCACAGGTTTTGAGATTTTAGCATATTGTTATTTGGGTAAGTATTGTTGCTATAATTTTTGTTCATCAGAATTTGTTACCTATCCTCAGCTTAATAGGTATTTAGTTAAGTAAAGATTTAACAGTTTAAGCTTTTCAAGGAAACAATAATTTAAACTAATCAGTCTTGAGAATAGGCTTTGGACATGTCCTTACTGTTGTCCCAAAAAGAAATAATATTCTTCTTCCTAGAAGATTAACATACATTATCTCCATTTGCTATAGGTCAAGAATGACCATCTGTGCCAGTAGACATAGACCAAAAGGACTTGAGTTTATGTTTTGTATGTAGAGACCCTGTGTTAGATTTCTTACTCTTTAATTTCTAATATATGAGCACTATCCAGTCCTGATACAGCTTTTTTGGTCCCTAGCACCAAAGGACCCTGGGCAACAACACTGCTTGGGAGCCATCTACCCCCTGCTTACACACACACACACACACACACACACACACACACACGACTGGAAGTTCTGAAGATTTTGGATTCCTTTAATTTCTAAAATCATGAATTCCATATTATTTCATTTTTACCTTTCACACTTTTCTCTTACATCATCCTAAAGTGTCATTTTACATTCAATTTACACACCAGTAACATATTTCCTTCTCTATTTCTATTTTCAGGGGTGTTGCTCAACAAAACAGACATAAATGCAAATGTACATAAATCTTGAAAAGTAACAAAATATAGGCCAGGGATGCTGTAAGTTAGATAAATATTGTCTAGGTTATTATTACAACAAATTTCTTTGTACCTTTGATAAAAAGTTTAGGTATTGGATGGTTAAATGCCATGTTCAAATTAGCACAACAAAATAGAGGACAGATTTAAAGCTCAATGTTCTTCATTATATCAACTTTGAAATTCACAAAAGATAATCAACATAAAAAAGGTGAGGGTTGATAGAAGTATTAAAGCCTTTGTTCAATGTTGTTTTATAAGTCAATGAAATTCCAGTAGCACTCTTTGAAAAACCATTAACATCATATAAATCTCTCTCCACTTGGTAAATATTACCACTTTGAAAAGATCCTTTCATGGTATTTTCACAAGCTGTTATGGTTGTGGTTGGTTTAAAGAGTCTAGTTTGTATAGTCTGATGAATCATAATTCATAGCATAGATATCATTTTATTTTTTCTTCTAGGCTGACGGTCTCTTGTTGACCTTAAGTACAGCCTGCTTACTTGTCCTACCATTATATTTAATAGATCACATTCCATGATAAGATTACAAAATGTTGGAAGCCCAAAGCCATAATGCCACTTCTATAATTCCATAACCCACGTTTTATCATATATAAAAAGTGGCAGAAACAGAAACAGTGGACATTTATAAGATATGCAACATATGTTACTTCCTAATATTATTTATGTGACACAAATAATGGTATTTGTGAAACTAGAGTTGCAAAACTAAAATGGTAGATGAATGTTTATTGAACATAAAACTTTAAAAGTATTTTGATTTATGTCCTATTAATAAAGGAAATTGATTAAAATGATTAGATTAGAATTATTATATTCTAGGTTTACAAGGATTTACTGAACTTCAAAGGTATATAAATAAATTTACATTTGTTATTTGAAATGTAGATGATGATTTATTTATATAACATAAAACTTAATAGCTATATTTACTGCAACAATGAAAACTTAGCTTATCAAATTCATTGTCAATAACTTACTATACAATGTCACTGTAAGGTATGTTTTTAATAAGAACCTTAACACAGTTGCACTAACATTATAAAGTTTTTTTTCACATTTTTCCTAGTGCTTGCTCCATGCATATATATTGTGAGAATTATTAAGTGATAGTAAATAAATATATATTCTGTTTTTCCGAAACCTAATTTCATCTAGTTGACTAATCCATAATTACTGTATCACTATATCACTGTCATACCATTATTCATCAATTTGCTCAAGCAGGCACCAGTAATGTCTGCATTCGTCCTAGCCCTGAGATATTAGCAGCCTCTACTTACTCATCCCTCCCAATGGCGGTGCATTGGAGGCTCTTGCAGGATCAGGGGACTGAGACACGTCGTTATTACTGTTTTTGGCATAACGAAGATCCTACGGAAGCCTGCCAGGCTCTGCCATGTGGGCAGGATACTCTTGGTAGCTTGCCAGGTTCTCCAAGAAGGAGAACTAGACTATTAGAGGTAGCGCAGCCACTTATGCGGCCATGTGCTTCCTGGAGCTTTGTTTTATAGTCTCTGCATCTTTGCTGTTGATGGGATTTCATGGATCCAGGGGCGGTTTGCAGGTGTAACTGCCTATCTACTGGAAAATGGGGGATTTGAGTGGAGGAGATCCAGTCCCAATCTGAGCAGGCTTGGAGATCTCACCCCTGGGACCTGCACACCTGGGTTCCTGTGCCCGTTCCTCCATGAGTGAGGCTCGTCCGATTGTGTGGAGAATGGCCTTGAGCATGACTATGGCTGGGTACCAGAGGTCTTCAGCTACCGGGGCTTTGCTCGAGACAGGGAGGGAAACTCACCCCCCCCCCCACCAGGGGCCCCAGTGAAGACAGCCTGGTGTGCACGCAGGAGACTGTAACTAATCCATAATCATGATCACGATCATCCTGTTGTTCGTCGATTGCCTCTAGCAGGCATCAGTAACCTCTCCTTTGTCATAGCCCTGAGACTCTAAAAAGTGCCACATTCAAGGCTCTTTCAGGGTTAGGAGAATGAGACCCATTATTCTTACTGGTATTTGGCATATTGGGTAAGCCACGAGGAGTTTGCCAGACTCTGCCGTCTGGGCAGGTTACATTCGGTGGCCTACCAGGTTGTCAAAAGCAAAAATGAGATAATAAGACATTCGCAGCTGCGTACTTCTGGGAGTTGGGTTTTATAGTCTCTGGGTCTTGGCCATTGATGGGATTACATAGCACTGGGGGGCAGTTGGTGGGTGTGACCCCCGCCTACTGGAAGATGGAGGATCTAGGTGGAGGGTGCTCAGCCCCGATCCAAGCAGGCTTGGAGATCTCAGCCCCGGGACCCTCATGCCGTTGTTCCTCTGCCGGTACCTTCATGCATGTGGAGAATGGTCTCAGCATGGTTGTGGCTGGTTCTGGAGGTCTTGGGCTGCCGGGCCCTGGTGAGGACAGTCAGGCACGAGGTAGGAGACTCTGCTTTGTTCTTTTCCGGGAGCTTGGTGTGATAATCTCTGGATCCTGGCCATTCTTGGGGTTACACGACAGTTGGTGGGTGTAACTGTCTAGTTACTGGAAAGTCCAGTCCCACACCATGAAGGCTTGTGGATCTCAGCCCCGGGTCCTGCACACCTGGGTTCCTCTGCTGGTTCCTTTATGCGTGAGGCTCATCCAAGTGTATGAAGACTGATCTCAGCATGACTTTGGCTGGGTCCCGGAGGTCTTCAGCTGTCAGACCCTGGTGATAATATAATAATATTGTATATTATTATAATATATAATAATATATATTACACACATAATATACTAAATAATTTTCTAAACATAAGTAAAGAAAATAGAGAAAATTATATCTAGTCCACAGTAATTGGGATTGCTTTGTTTTAATATATTTATGAAGATACTGACCTACACTACTTCCACTACCAGCCACCACCATGCTCCAGGATGCTTTCCGGACACATTATAAGACACTAAATATCCATCTTTCAGAATAGCCATACCATATTTGATAGGGTTCAAATACAGTTTGAACCATGGAACACCTAAAAGGGCAATTAGAGGTCGCCCCAAAAGCCTCTATCCCTCTCGGAGAGCCTGGCAAGCTACCAAGAGTATTCCGCCCTCACAGCAGAGTATTCCGCCCGCACAGCAGAGTCTAGCAAGCTATCTGTTGTGTATCCGATATGCCAAAACCAGTAATTACAATGGGTCTCATTCCCCCGACACTGAAGGCATCACCAATATGGCAGCATTGAGAAAGATGAGAAAGGAGAGGCCGATAAAATCTCAAGGCCGAATTAGGCTGCCACAACAAATGAAGACAAAAATGATTGTCTGTACTTTCAATGCACATACACTAGCATCAGATGCATCCATCGAGGACCTGATGGTACAAGCACAAAAGATAAAGTATGACATCATTGGTCTGACCGAGACAAGATGGCACCAATCACATCATGCTTTTTTGACACTGGAGAAGAATTGCTCCTTGGAACATGTGATAAAAGAGGTGTCCGCGGCATCAGTGTCCTTGTCAACACAAAGTTGACCATGAGCATTAATTCATTCGAATGCCTAACAACCCATATCGGACATTTACATTTGAATAGATGTGGCTCACTGCCAGCAGTTTCTATCTTCGTTGTCTACGCACCAACATCCAATTATGACAAAGGAGGAGAAATCGAGAAGTTCTACATGGAGCTGGAGAAGTTCTATAAAGAAGACAACACCTTCTACAAGATCATTGTGGGTGATTTTAATGCCAAGATAGGACCGAGAAGATCAGCCGAAGAACTTCACATCAGGACCCATGGCCTAGAATGGAACGAACAGGGTGAGAGACTGTCTGAGCTCATCATGTCGACCAAGAATATCCATGGTAACTCAAGATTCCAGAAGGCCGCATCTAAACGCTGGACATGGGAGTCTCCCGGTGGACGATTCCACAATGAAATAGACCACATCATATTCAATCGACGGTTTTGCCTGACCGATGTAGCTGTTGTTCCAAAATTCAAACGGGATCAGACCACCGTCTCCTTCGTGCAAAATTCTACTTCACAGAGCATGAAAAAAGGGCTGCAAAGTTTAAGAAGAGAATTCCCAGAACGACCACCAACTGGGAGCTCTTTGGCACTATTGTGGCAACATGGGAAGATGCCATTGTTGACAACATTGACGAAGAATAGGATTGACTGGTTCAGCACCTCCATGATGTGCGAGGAACACCAAGAGAGAGATAGCCACAAAAAAATGCCTGTCTTTGAAAACTCTTGAGCTTTTTTGCCAACATGGTTTGGCGCATGCCTCAGGCAACCATAAGCGAACATCCAGGCTAGCAAAGCAGTGCAGAGATGTGATCAAGGAAGACCTCAAAGAGAGAAGAGCAGAAGTGCTGGTAGATGTGGCAGAAGCCGGGAAAACTATTCGTAATACCCGCCTGTCCTTCACCAACTACAAGACCAAGATGACTGCCCTCCGACGTTCTGATGAATCTATCACATCTTCCAGAACGGCAATGGAGAAGATTATCCATGACTTCTACTCAAATCTCTTTGATAGCCATGTCCACCTACCGCCATACCAAATTCCACAGGATGGACATGTCATTCCCAATGTTCTCCCTTCCGAAATCCGACACGCCATTTCATCATTAAAGAAATGAACAGCAGCTGGCCCAGACAGGGTCAGACCTGATCACCTGAAGAACCTGCCGTCAGTACTCATCAATACGCTGGCTTGGCTCTTCACATGCTACCTGTCTGAATGCAAGGTTCCGTCCCAATGGAAAACCAGCAGGACTGTACTACTTTACAAGAAGGGAGACATCCACGAAATTGACAACTATCGCCCGATCTGCCTATTATCTGTGATCTCCAAGTTGTTCACTCGAGTCATCCTGAATAGGGTTGGCAGAAAACTAGATGAAGGACAACAATGCAAGCAATCTGGGTTTCGCAAAGGATTCTGCACCACTGAGCTTATCTGCATGATAACCAAGCTCATTGAGGTTTCTTGGGAGTTCAAGATGCTGCTCTAACGTTCATTGATTTAATGAAGGCCTTTGATTCTGTTGAGATGGAAGTGGTCTTTGAAACCCTAGCCAATCAGGGCATTCAAGCTCAATACATCAGGATCCTCCCTGAGCTGTATTATGGATTCACTACCAGGATCTCACCATTCTACAAAGATGTAATCATTGATGTCAAACAAAATGTAATCTCTACATTTTAACAATTGCTCCTATTTTTTTTTTCTTTTTGACCAGACCCAGTAGTGCTCAGGATTTAGTCTTGGGTCTGTTTTCAGCGAACACTTCTAGTGGTGCTCAGGCACACTACCCGCGGTGCTAGGGACTGAACACAGACTGGCAGCATACAGAGCAAGCACCCTAGCCACTGTACATTCTGTCCAGCCCTTGTCACTGTATATGTGAAAGTACTAGGTGGTATTTTAGGGAAGAGTCTAGAATATTTTATTTTCAGTATTTTAAATGTACTAAGAAAGCTCATTTTAACTATAGTTGGGCAAAATATGTCTTTATTTTTACAGCCTTTTTAAATGGTGGTAGTTCTCTATTTTTTTTCATAAATTTTCTATCTAGGATTATGTCTAGAGCTATTTCAAATACTTATAAATAGTGAATTAGAGTTCTCTTAAGCATATTTTGATTTGGACAAAATATCTTGTGAATATATGGGAAATTTGCATCCTTTAACTAAGAAGGACGTCTTATAGCACCTGAATCCTTGTAGATATAAACCAAGTGCTGTAATCAATGCTGGTCATTACAGCGCTAATGATGATGGATCAATTGATGGTAACATTTCTAAGAAAACACAAACTTTTGCCAAAGTGTGCATTATGTGCAGTCACTTTTCCAACCTCTGAGGCAATTTACTTTCCTTGTGAAAAAAAAAAAAAGAGCTGAAACTCATGGGGAATAAAAGCCAGATGCTATCCATGTCTGCAAAGAAGTGCTTGTTTCCAAATTAGAAAAACTCCACTTAGGAAATACTGTCTGGTTTGTTGCAGAGAAAACAATGGCAATTTCATAGACATGGAAAGAAAGGCTCTGATTGCTGAGCATTATTATTTTTACTTTTAAAGACATTACATAGACTGGAGATAGCACAGCGGGTAAGGCGTTTGCCTTGCACACAGCCTACATGGCCAACCCAGGTTCAATTCCTCTTGGAGAGCCGGCAAGCTACCAAGAGTATCTCACCTACACGGAAAAGCCTGGCAAGCTACCTGTGTCGTGTTCAATATGCCAAAAGCAGTAACAACAAGTCTCACAATTTGTTGTGAGATGTTACTGGTGCCCACTCAAGCAAATCGATGAACAATGGAAGGACATTGCTACAGTGCTACATGAATGAGAAATATATGGTGGTGACACAGAAACAAGTGCCAGAGCTGGGGAGTGATGGTAGCTCTCAGCACCCTGTACAGATGTTGTTCATCGATTGCCTCGAGCAGGCACCAGTAACATCTCCTTCGTCCTAGTCCTGAGATTCTGAAAAGTGCCACATTCAAGTCTTTTTCAGGGTTAGGATAGTGAGACCCATCATTGTTACTGGTATTTGGCTTATTGGGTATGCCACAGGGATCTTGCCAGACTCTGCCTTGTGAGCAGGTTACATTCGGTACCCTGCCAAGTTGTCCAAAGCAAGAATGAGCTAATAAGATGTCGCATGGCCACAAATGTGGCCACGTGCTTCCGGGAGCTGTGTTTTATAGATGTATAGATGATGGTTCATAAATCTTCTGCGTGAGTGATTGTGGGCAGCCCTTGATTTCTGTCTCAAGGATAGCATAAATAAAAGAAATCAGCCAGTCTCCTACCTGGAGTGATACATGTGAGGATGATGGCAGCTTTAGGCCTCTTGGTGTTCTTGGGAAGCAGCAGAGTTTTAAAGTGAATGAATAGATCTCTTTGGGCCCAACTTGTTGCCACCATGGGATGCAGATTCTGGAGCTTGGGGCACACCGGATTCTCACCGTGGAGTTCCAGTGGCAAGTCGCTGGCGTGGTGGTCCCACCACCGTTTGTTCC
This sequence comes from Sorex fumeus, assembly GCF_029834395.1. Classification (NCBI taxonomy): domain Eukaryota; kingdom Metazoa; phylum Chordata; class Mammalia; order Eulipotyphla; family Soricidae; genus Sorex; species Sorex fumeus. The sequence continues at coordinate 1,343,486 of NW_026606172.1, read as the reverse complement.
CTGGACCAGTCCATGCTGCCTGCAGCATATTATGGAGGAGTACCTCCTTTGAGCAACAACTGTCCAGAGTTATGGGGGTTATGCCCCCTGGTCAGGCTCTGCTGGACTGGTGGCTGTGGCACAAACTGTAGTGCCCGAGCCATGAATGCTAGCTGTCCTGGTCCCAGTTACAGACCCTGCCAGGGAAACTGTTGATGAGAGCACTGGGTCACAAGGGGCACAATGACACAGATGTGTCAACTTGGACCCACAGGGTGAGTGCATCAGCAATAGATAAAGGATTCCTGACAGTGCAAAACAGTTTCTATGCCTCCAGCCAGAACTCCAACCACACATGACCAAGTTTTCTGAGAAGTTAAACCACCAAAGGTAAAGTATGCAGAAGTCATGCCCACAAATCACCTCCATCTCAACCATTCAAGATCCTTTATCAGCCTTGCTTCTGAGACTCATAAATAAATCTCAAAAGATTCAAAGTTAGAGTTAATCTTGGAGCCGCACAAGGCAGAACAATCATGGGGCACATCAAAGGGGGGGGGTGGTTATTAGCTTGGTGCCTACCCAAGCAGAGCCACTGCAAATGCTTGCTCCCCAATCTGAAGTTGCTGCCATGTCCCAGGCCGGATGGATTCCACCATATTGGGAGGGACCTCAATGAAATGTTAACCTGCAGAAAATTCAGGTATGTGGGGTTTGTGACTGAAATCTTGAGACTTTCTCAGAGTTGGGATGGGTTACCTCCCCCAACTTCCCTATGATCCCGTAAATTTTAGCAGTCAATCCCACAAACCAACTCTAGCACCACCATGTAAGCTTTTCTACCAGCCTCACTTCAGAGATCCATAAATAAATCTCCAAAGAGATCAAAAATAGCAGTTAATCACAGACCTGCACAAGGCTGAACAACCCTGGACACATTAGAAGGGGGGCAGGTTAGTGCAGTGTCCACCCTAACAGAGACCCCAGCAGCTGCTTACTGCCACAATAAAAATTCGCTGCCATGCCTCTGACTGGACTCCACCGTCTTGGGACAGACCTTACCAGATATTAATCTGCTGAAAATTTGGGTATGCAGATTTTGTGACTGAAACCTCTGGGCTTTCTTGGCATTGGGATGTGAAACCTTCCACCTCTTCTCTCTGCACTTCTGCAATCCCAAAATCATCTCCACACTCTAAAACTGCCAACAGTTAAAAAAAATACACAATGGCATTAAATTTTGTAAAGAAATGGGGGCAAGATTTTAGAAAAAAAATACATCCAATACTTCATGAAAAATTTTTTTTGGTTTTGAAATAAAATATGTCTATTTCCTTTTTTTTTTTTTTTGCTTTTTTCATCACACCTGGTGATGCACAGGAGTTACTCCTGGTTCATGCACTCAGGAATTACTCCTGGCGGTTCTCGGGGGACCATATGGGATGCTGGGAGTCAAACCTAGGTCAGCTGCGTGTAAGACAAACACCCTATCTGCTGTGCTATTGCTCCAGCCCCTCTATTTCCATTTTGACTTTCTATTTTAAGCAAACAACAAAACAAGATGCTTCAGTAGTTAACTGGATACTATTCAATAAGCATGAATACAAAAAAGTAAAAGCATAATAAATGCTTCTGAAAAATGTGTTATTTTTCTTTTAAAGAATTTTTAGTTGGATATATTGAGAACATTCACTATGTGACTTCTGTTTCAGATTTCCAGTCACATATGAGCATTTCCCTTTATCTCCAAGGTTCCCAAAATAGAGACTTTAAATCCTTCTCAGGCTCAACTTCTTTAAAATAGTTTTTGAGAGGTAAGGGAGACAGTCGAAAAAGCTGAGAGAATTATGGGGGGATAGAAAACAGTTAAAATTTAGCTAAGGTAAAAGCTAAAAATTATAACATACAGAACCTAGGGATTTTGGGCTAAGAAATATACAGCACACTAATTCATGCCCAGAAACACCCAAAAAGAAAGCTCAAGCTCAAAACATTCTTACCCTTCAACATGTGAACTGATATATTTTCCTTCACATATAAATTGCTCGAGCGGGCCCAGTAATGTATCCATTGGAGACTTTGTTGTTACTGTGTCTGGCATATCGAATACTCTCGGTAGCTTGCCGGGCTCTCCGAGAGGGGCGGAGGAATCGAACTCGGGTCGGCCATGTTGGCCGCGTGTAAGGCGAACGCCCAACCCGCTGTGCTATCGCAATTGTATTTAACTAAATTATTAGTATCAAAACTCTCCTGTTTCTGTGTGATTAATATAAAATCGTCTTACTGCACCAAAAAAAAGCAATAGACAATGGAAAGAAAATGTGTTTAACTAAGGGGCATTCTTATACTCTCATCGTTAAACACAAAATTTAAAACTCCTTTTGTTTGTTTTTGTTGTGAAGTCACATCCATATGTGATCAAAAATTTAATTTTAATAGGAGGTTAATGTATGTCTGAAGGTTATTAAATGATTTTCTTTACTTTCCATTGTCAATCAAAAAAGGAATTCACTTCAGTTTCTTTAGAATACACAGAATATAGAAACACAAATAATTAATTTAACAGATTTTCTACTTGAAAGAGGAAAAATGTTCAGATTTGATAATTTATTGCTACTATATATAAAATTATATTTGTTTCAAGTCTTGTCTCAATGACACCATAGGATATTATAATTTCAGTAGAAACAAGTGATATTAAGGAAATTAGCTAAATAGAATTAGAGACAAGTGTAGTTACACAGTATTACTAGTCTCCCTGGATATTTTGTGTGGATCTATTTAACCAACTTTCACTATCGGATCTGAAAACTGGAAAGAAATACAGCAATCTTCAACACTGATAAAACACAAATTTCTATTTTAATCGTAGACATTTAATTCAGCATTATGAAAATGTATTTGTCTTACCCATGTTTTGTTATTTAACAATGTTCTGATCAGGTATTATAATCTTTTACTTGAAAAATTCACTAAAGGTAATACTAGTTACTATATCTTGATAATTGGTATCTTATTTAGCAAGTCATAGGTAATATCTCAAAGACAATTCTTAGCATTCCTTGAAGTATTTTATAATATTTTGGTATTATTATATTAGATTATTTCATTATAATGTATATAGTACACGGCAGAGTCTGGCAAATTCCCTTTGGAGTACCCAATATGCCAAATACCAGTAACAATGATGCGTCTCATTTTCCTAAAGAGCCTTGAATATAATCTCAGGGCTAGGATGAAGGAGACGTTACTGGGGCCTGCTCGAGGCAATCGACTAATAACAGGATGATCTGTGATCTGTGAATCTATATAGTATTTTATGATAATATTTTATATTCTAATATGGGCCAGTACTAATAGTGATAGTACAATTGCTAGGGCATTTGCCTTACATAGCCAACTCGGGTTTAATTCCTGGGATCACATATGGTCCTACAAGCACCATCAAGAGTAATTCCTACTGCAGAGTCAGGAGTAAACCCTGAGCTTCATTGGGTGTGAGAGCCCCCCAAGAAAACTATATTCAACAAAAATAGTTTCTAATTATTTTTGTCATATAATATAGGTATCTTCATCACTTGATCACTTGACTTCCCGTTAATCGTTGATTTGCTCAAGCAGGCATCAGTAACATCTCCATTTGTCCCTGATGCGTGCTAGTGTAGCCCAATGGTGTCTGTTCACCTAAAACTGATCACTCATGGTCTGGATGAAGAAGTCTAACCATCTGGTAGGTGGGCAGCCACACGGTCTTTTGGCATCCCGTGGAATCCAGTCAGTAAGGCTCTAGTACAGCTGTTGTCTCTAAATCTCATTACATGACCAGCCCATCTAATTTTTGATGCCTTGGCAAACGAGACAGCGTCCCTGATTCTTGATCATCGACGGAGGTCGGAACTCCAGATTCTTCTCACATTTGAGTGAAACGTGATACTCCAAGCATAGCTCTTTCAATTCCTCTTTGGGAGACCTGAATAGCGTTCTCATCCTATTTGTGTAGGGCATAGGTCTCTGAGGCATATGTTAATGCAGGAAGAACAGTGGAATCAAAGAGATGTGCCCAGAGCAAGAGGTGCTTCATCCTCTTAGCTATTTCTTCGATGCTCTTGAAGGCGTTCCAAGACGCTCCTTTACTCCTGCGCAGCTTGGGTGCCAGGTAATTTGTCATGTTGACTTCTTGACCTAGATACACATAACTGTTGCATTCAGAGATGGTCATTCCGTTGAGAGCGAATGCAGTGTCAAAAGTGAGGCTGTTTCTCATAAACATTGTCTTGGACTTGTATTTGGCAAAGGACAGGCGTGCATTACGAATACTTTTCCCAGCTTCTGCTGCATCTACCAGCACTTCTGCTCTTCTCTCTTTGAGGTCTTCTTTGATAGCATCTCTGCACTGCTTTGTGAGCTCAGACGTTCGCTTACAGTTGCCTGAGGCATGCGCCAAATCACATTGGCGAAAAAGCTCAAGAGTTTTTGAAGACAGGCATTTTTTTGTGGCTCTCTCTCTCTCTCTCTCTCTCTCTCTCTCTCTCTCTCTCGGTGTTCCTCGTACATCATGGAGGTGCTGAAACAGTCGATCATATTCCTCATCAATGTTGTCAACAATGGCATCTTCCCATGTTGCCGCAATAGTGCCAAAGAGCTCCCAGTTGGTGGTCGTTCTGGGAGTTCTCTTCTTAAACTTTGCAGCCCTTTTTTCATGCTCTGTGAAGTAGAATTTTGCACGAAGGAGACGGTGGTCCAATTCCATTTGGAATTTTGGGACAACAGCGACATCAGTCAGGCAAAACTATCGATTGAATATGATGTGGTCTATTTTGTTGTGGAATCGTCCACTGGGAGACTCCCATGTCCAACTTTTTGATTAGACCTTCTGGAATCTTGAGTTACCATGGATGGTCTTGGTCCACATGATGAACTCAGACAGTCTCTCACCCTGTTTGTTCCATTCTAGGCCATGGGTCCTGATGTGAAGTTCTTCAGCTGATCTTCTCGGTCCTATCTTGGCATTAAAATCACCCACAATGATCTTGTAGAAGGTGTTGTCTTCTTTATAGAACTTCTCCAGCTCCATGTAGAACTTCTCGAATTCTCCTCCTTTGTCATAATTGGATGTTGGTGCGTAGACAACGAAGATAGAAACTGCTGGCAGTGAGCCACATCTATTCAAATGTAAATGTCCGATATGGGTTGTTAGGCATTCGAATGAATTAATGCTCATGGTCAACTTTGTGTTGACAAGGACACTGATGCCACGGACACCTCTTTTATCACATGTTCCAAGGAGCAATTCTTCTCCAGTGTCAAAAAAGCATGATGTGATTGGTGCCTTCTTGTCTCGGTCAGACCAATGATGTCATACTTTATCTTTTGTGCTTGTACCATCAGGTCCTCGATGGATGCATCTGATGCTAGTGTATGTGCATTGAAAGTACAGACAATCATTTTTGTCTTCATTTGTTGTGGCAGCCTAATTCGGCCTTGAGATTTTATCGGCCTCTCCTTTCTCATCTTTCTCAATGCTGCCATATTGGTGATGCCTTCAGTGTCGGGGGAATGAGACCCATTGTAATTACTGATTTCGGCACATCGAATACCCAATGATTAGCTTGCAAGGCTCTGCCTTGTGGGCAGAATACTCTCGGTAACTTGCCAGGCTCTCCGAGAGGGATAGAGGCTTTTGGGGCGGCCTCTAATCACCCTTGTAGGTGTTCCATGGTTCAAACTGTATTTGAACCCTATCAAATATGGCAAAGCGATTCTGGAAGATGGGTATTTAGTGTCTTATAATGTGTCCGGAAAGCATCCAGGAGCATGGGGGTGGCTGGGTAGTGCAAGTATTGGAGGTCGGTATCTTTATAAATATATTAAAACAAAGCAATCCTAGTTACTGTGGACTAGATATAGTTTTCTCTATTTTCTATACTTATGTTTAGAAAATTATTTAGTATATTAAATTATACTAAATTATTTAATATATTATGTATGCAATGCATAATATATGGGTATTTAGTGTCTTATAATGTGCCACGCAGCGGCCATGTTGTCCAGAAAGCATCCTGGAGCGTGGCGGCGGCTAGGTATTGGAGGTAGTGGAGGTAGTGGAGGTCTGACGGTGACGTATTTATCTGGTACTGGTAGGGGTTGGGTGAGTTTTCTGTGCGCAGTCCAATCCCTGGGTCTCTGGTGGTTGGTGGAAGCAGACAGGGCAGGGTAGGGTGGGGCTTCTGATTTTAATCCCTTCATCACCTGTGGTTGGTGGGAGCAAGGAGAGAAACTCTGTTCCCGGGTCCCTTGATCCTGGAGTACAAAGTCTCAGAGTTCCGCTTACCTTGTTCTGTGGGGATTCTGAGGGGTTCGACAGGGTGATACTATTTCACTGAAACTCTTCAGTGCCACCCTCGAGAACATCATGAGACGAAAGAAATGGGAAGGAATGGGAGTGAAGTTAGATGATCGGCAACTACACCACCTCCACTTTGCTAATGACATTGTTTTAATAACACCAAACATTAGCCAAGTGACACAAATGCTGGCCGACTTCGACCGTGAGTGTGGAAAGGTCGGACTACAGTTGAATCTTACGAAGACAATGTTTATGAGAAAAAGCCTCGTTCCTGACGCTGCATTCGCTTTCAATGGAATGACCATCTTTGAATGTAACAGTTATGTGTATCTAGGTTGAGAAGTCAACTTGACAAATGACCTGGCACCTGAGTTGCGCAGGAGGAAGAGAGTGGCTTGGAACGCCATCAAGAGCGTCGAATAAATAGCTAAGAAGATGAAGAACCTCCAGCTCTGGGCACATCTCTTTGATTCCACTGTTCTTCCTGCATTAACATATGCCTCAGAGACCTGGGCCCTATGCAAACAGGATGAGAACGCTATTTGGGTCTCCCAAAGAGGAATTGAAAGAGCTATGCTTGGAGTATCACGTTTCACTCAAATGAGAGAAAGAATCTGGAGTTTCGACCTTTGTCGACGATCAAGAATCAGGGATGATGTCTCATTTGCCAAGGCATCAAAAATCAGATGGACTGGTCAAGTAATGAGACTTAGAGACGACCACTGGACTAGAGCTGTTACTGACTGGATTCCACGGGATGTCAAAAGACCACGTCGCCGCCCACCTACCAGGTGGTCAGACTTCTTCATCAAGATCATGAACATTGGGCTAATCTAGCACGCGACAGGGTCATATGGAGACGTTACTGGCTCCTGCTCGAGCAAATCGACGATTAACGGGAAGTCAACTGATCAAGTGACATTTTGTTTTACTCTTCATTATATTTTCAAATATTTAGTATTAAATTGTTCAAAAGAAAAGTAAATACATGCTGGATGTAACAAATGAGGTGGAATCCTAGTGAAGCAGGTTGTCAAACATAAGTAAAACACTTAATTCTTAGGACAGAAGAAGCTTTCTGTATAATTTAACTGGGTTTGAAGCCAGAGCATGAGCTTATGTCAAATAAAGAGTGTGTTAGTAGATGATGCCTTGATAGAATTTCTGTGTGAAGTTTCAAGTCAGAATTGGACAGGGTTGTATATTGGTAGATAGCATATGATTCCACTATCACATAGTCCTGACTCATTAAGTTGCAATTTGCTTTGATTTTTTCATGCTTCCTCTATCAAAATATGGGGAGAATTCATTGGTATCATCATATAACTTTTTATCTACCATCACTACTTATTTGGAGATTTACTTTTTGGAGATTTACTACTTTTTTGAGAACTAGCATCACAAACGAAAAAAAATGTTTCCAATTTTTCATAGTGATACTCAAAGTAACATTCAGAGATTTCCCCCTCAATATACATTTAACAAAAAACTGACAGCTCCAAGTAGCATATATATAAGCTGGATTTAGCTAATGTCTTAACTGACTTATTAAAATTGTCTGTACTATTTCCCAATACCTATCACTTAAGACTATTATGCAGGCAGTAACTTAAAGGTCCCTGTCCCTGTCCCTGTCTTCCTGTTGCTTATCAATTTTTTCGAGTGGGCTAGTAACGTCTCCATTGTGAGACTTGTTGTTACTATGTTTGGCATATCAAATACATCCTGAGTAGCTTGCCAGGCTTTGAGTGCAGGAAAGATACTCTCGGTAGCTTGCCGGGCTCTCTGAGAGGGACAAAGGAATCGAACCCGGTTGGCCCAGTCTGCTGCGTGCAAGGCAAACATGGATTAATGTCCTGCAGGTTTCTTTGCTTTAAAATCTCTCTTCCACGAAGACTGAAATGGATGAACATGATTGACTTAACCATAATATGAATTTTTTAGTTAGATTTATTGACTTCAAACATCTGTTTGTGATGAGCAGCTCTAATGGGATTTTTGTCATGATCAGCAGTGTGTGGTGTGTGAAGTTTTAACTTGGTGCTGTTATTGGTTGCCTGGCAGGGCTGGTGTTGAGACTGTATATGATAATTACTTCACAACCAGGTATTCCAAACCTAACAATAGAAAGCAGTCTTCCTGATTCTGGAACTCTGAGACTGTGACAAAAACCCTTATTTCCCAAATATACTATCTCTGGCAAGAAGGAAAAAGAAGGACAGAGTATCTGTAACATTGTAAGTAGTTATTCCAGGGATGAAGTTACCTCTGACATTATTTTCTGGGTCAATTTTATATATGAGGGGGTAGTTGGTGTAATATTGTAAAAATGTGAGAAAATATGAATTTGTGTTTTTAAATATTTATGTAGATGCACTCACTTGTACACCTATATGTACTCATTTTCTAAAATTGTTTTATGTGTACACCCAACAATGCTCTCGCATTACACCTGGCTCTACACTCAGAAATCACTCCTTGCCTTGCTCAGGGGTCCATAGGAGGTGCCAGAGATCAAACCCAGTTGGCTTTATGCAAGAAGAACATCTTTCATGCTGTACCGTTTCTCCAGCCCTCATCAGTATTATAAGTGATATTTTGTAAATACAGTCTGGTTGTCTAACTATAACCACAATAGAGGTGACTTACCAATTAATTTGGTCAAAATATTCACTAAATTTTCTTCTAATATTTTTCTCAAGAAATTTATTTCCACCTGATTATTTTTCTTTTCATCTGATCATCATTTGGGCATTCTGACCTAAATATTTTTATTGTCTCTTTAATTGTTAGAATTATCTGCAGAACTGATTTTTGGGTAAGTTTTCCCTATCATTTTAAACCTTGATATACTACAAGCATAATTTAGATGCCACAAGTCTTACACCACACTGATTGTAGCACTGTTTAAAAAGAAATAAATTGCTAGCATGACTTCTATAGGACATCAGGTGGTGGCAAATGTAAAAATGACCAATTGTAAAAATGACCAATTATTAAAAAAATGTGCTATTTTGTATATGATTGTTAATGCCATAAAAGGAAGAGCACAAAGAGAGATGTGGGGGTGGGAGGAGGAGGCAAAACAGAAGGGAAAAGGAAAAAGATGAGAGAAAAGTTTGGCTTGAAAAAAAAAGTTGAACTCACCATGAAATTAATTCTGAACAACAAGTCTACTCTGATTTTTCTCTAATCCATGTTCTTCCAAGGAAAGCTAAAATGAATGTGAAGTGCGTTTGAACGACTTGGCAGTAACTGCACGTTAAAAAGGCCATGCTGAAAGCTGCCGCCAGATCCCATGCAAGCTGGGTATTTTGACAAAAGCTGTGCTACTGCTTCTACTTGCCTTCCAATCAGTCTAACATTTCGAGATCACTGAAGCTTAGGGTATACCTTTATTGCCACAGCATCCTAAGAATGTTGAGCAGTGCAAAGAAAATTTTCTTCTTTATTACATGATTATCATTCTTACTCCACCAGTGTTTGCTTTTCATGTGATGTTAGTCCAGAGCTCTCAATCATGGTCACAGTCTTCACTTACCTCAAGTAATAAATATTAACTTCCTCCAATTGAGGCTTGCCTGCCTGCCTGCCTGCCTGCCTGCCTGCCTGCCTGCCTGCCTGCCTGCCTGCCTGCCTGCCTGCCTGCCTTCCTTCCTTCCTTCCTTCCTTCCTTCCTTCCTTCCTTCCTTCCTTCCTTCCTCTTTCTTTCCTTCTCTCTTTTTCTCCTTTATCTTCCTTCATTTCCTTTCTTTCTTTCTCTCTCTTCTTTCGTTCATTCTTTCTCACTTTCTCTTTCTTTTTTCTCACTTTCATTCATTCATGCTTTCTTTCTCACTTTCTCACTTTCTTTCTTTCATTCTTTCTTTTTTGCTTTCTCTTTCTTTCTTTCTTTCTTTCTTTCTTTCTTTCTTTCTTTCTTTTTCTTTCCTTCATTCTTTCTTTCGCTTTCTCTCTCTTCCTTTCTTTCATTCATTCTCTTTCTCACTTTCTTTCTCTTTCTTTGTTACTTCCTTTCTCTCTTTCTTTCTTCTCTCTCTCTCTCTTACTCTCTCTCTCTTTCTTTCCTTTCTTTCCCTGGAGGTACTCAGGGCATACTCTTGGTTCTGCACTTGAGAATCACTCCTGGCAGGCTTAGAGAACTATATGGACAGCCAGGATGGAAACAGAAACACCAAGGCAAATACAATCTCTCCCACAGTACTATCTCTTCCACCTCAAGGCTTTCTTCGGTACTAGGGCAAGAGTCTCTACAGCATCTCCTACTCTCACCATCTTGTCTTTGCTTTGGAATACCCTATAGGACTGTTAGTTTATGCTTTTATTTTCTTAAGAAACTTATCATTTGTTCTATTGGGAATACCACTTTTAAAAATAAGAAGCCATTTTTATCTGATGTACAAAGTATCATTAACATTGGTATTTAGGACATTGTTTTTCCCTGGTTTGTTAGAAATTTCATTACAAGGGATGAGCAAAGAAAAATACATTATAGTTACCCTGATTCACAGGCATTTGGAACAGGATAATGGGTGGTAAATTGGGTGCTCCAGATATTAATCTCATTTAGTTACCTTTTTGAGTATACTATATAGCGAAAAAAAAAATTCAATGTGTACTTTTTCTGGCCATGAACTGATAACAATGGTTACTAATTTCTTCAAAATACCAATATTTAGAACTTATTTCAACATTGTTTTTTTTGTATCTTGCCCATACGGCAAAGCCTGGCAAGCTACCCATGATGTATTTGATATGCAAAACACAGTAACAACAAAGTCTCAAAAAATGAAGACATTACTGCTCAAGAAAATCGATGAACAATGGGAGGGCAGTGACAGTGACAGTAAATTGTCATGACTATTTAATAAACAACTTATTTATACATGGTATAATTAACTTTATTCATTTTAAATATACTTATTCAGGCTATAGTGATGGCACAGCGGGTAGGGCATTTGCCTTGTAGAAGGCCAATGCGGGTTCAATTTCCAACATGCCATATGGTCCCCTGAGCACTGCCAGGAGTAATTCCTGAGTGCAAAGTCAGGAATAACCACTGTGCATCGTCGGGTATGACCCAAAAAGCACTAAATGAATAAATAAATAAATACACCTATTAAGTTCTATCCACTATTTAAATGTTGGTTTATTTTATTACATGTATATATTACTTTCAGTAAAGGATATCCAAAATAAATATGATACTAGATATAAGTTTTCCTTCAAAAAACAGTTTTATTCATTTTTTATTAAACCATTAATGGCTATATGATGAAGAATTGGGGTGCTGGAGTGAGAGTATAGCAGATAAGGTACTATTTTGCACACAACTTACCAGGGTTCAATCCTTAACATCCTATATGGTTCCCTGAGTATTGCCAGGAGTGATTCCTGAGTGCAGAACCAGGAGTGAACCCTGAATATTGTCAGCTCTTACCCAAGAACAAAGCAAACAAAAGATGGAGAATTTCTTGTAGCATATTGATGGGATATTTTAAAAGTCTGAGTGATATAGGGTGTTTAGTTGCTTTCCCTGAACACAGTAAAACCGGAGTGATAGCACAGCGGGTAGGGCGTCTGCCTTGCATGCAGCCAACATGGCCGACCCGAGTTCGATTCCTCTGCCCCTCTCGGAGAGCCCGGCAAGCTACCAAGAGTATCTCACCCGCACGGCAGAGCCTGGCAAGCTCCCCTTGACGTATTCGATACGCCAGACACAGTAACAACAAAGCCTCCAATGAAGACGTTACTGGACCCGCTCAAGTAAATCGATGATCAATGGGAGGGCCTTTACTTTACTTTACTTTACTTTACTTTACTTTACTTATCTGCCAGGCAGCAAAGAGCGATCCATAGGTGCAGTGCTAAGTTCTGAGGACCTATGCTGTAACTGCCAAAACCTACCAATCAAAACTTATTTTACTGGGGCTGGAGCAATAGCACACCGGGTAGGGCATTTGTCTTGCATGTGGGCAACCCCGGTTCGATTCCCAGCATCCCATATGGTCCCCTGAGCACTGCCAGGGGTAATTCCTGAGTGCAGAGTCAGGAGTAACCCCTGTGCATCGCTAGGTGTGACCCAAAAAGCAAAAAAAAAAAACCCTTATTTTAATATTCTCATGTAAGTATCACCTAATGTAAAATGTGTGCACTTTTCTATTTTTCACTCATATATTATTTTCCTTGAAACAAATCTCTATTTTATTTTTTTTCATTTTATCCATTTTTATTTTATTTTTTAGTGAAACAACATGAGGTACAGTTGTAGACTTACAAGTTGTTGTGCTTGGGTTTCAGTTATGCAATGATGGAGTACCCATCCCACCACCGGTGCCCATTCTCCACCCCCACCAATCCCAGTATCCCTCCCACCCCCCCATCCCCCATCCCACCCTGCCTCTGTGTCAGGGCACTCCCTTTTGTTCTATCTCTCCTTTTGGGTTTGTGGTCTGCAGAAGAGACATTGGGTGGCAATCATGTTCGGTCCATAGATTACTTTCTGCAGGCATCTCCCATCCAGGGCAGATCTTCCCAGCAGCCTTTATTTGGTGCTCCCTTTTCTATCTGAGCCTGACTTTACCCCTGGAGTGTGCGGCTGGCCTCTAAGCTATGGAGTGAACAACCTGGTATTTATCACAGCTGTTCTCGGGTGTTAGTCTCTTATTTTGTTACTTTATGTTACCCAGATGAATGCCATCTTTCTATGTCTGTCCCTCTCTTTCTGACTCATTTCGCTTAGTATAATATTTTCCATGTAGTACCACTTGTATGTAAATTTCATGATTTCAATTTTTCTAACTGCTACATAGCACTCCATTGTGTAGATGTACCAAAGTTTCTTTAACCACTCATCTGTTCTCGGGCACTCAGGTTTTTTCCATATTCTAGCTATTGTAAACAGTGCTGCAATGAACAAACAAATGCAGATGTCACTTCGACTATACTTTTTGCCCTCTCCGGGGTATATTCCCAGGAGTGCTATTGCTGGGAATGGGACAATCTTAAACTAAGAAGCTTCTGCACCTCCAAAGAAACAGTGACCAAAATACAAAGACTGTCTACAGAATGGGAAAGGATATCCTCCAAATACACATCCGACAAGGGGTTGATATCAAGGATATACAAAGTACTGGTTGGACTCCACAAGAAGAAAACATCCAACCCCATCAAAAAGTGGGGCAACGAAATGAACAGAGACTTTCTCAAAGAAGAAATCCGAATGGCTAAAAGGCACATGAGAAAATTAATCATCAGGGAGATGCAGATCAAAACAACAATGAGATATCATTTCACACCACAGAGACTGGCCCACATTCAAAAGAACAAAAGCAATCTGTGTTGGTGTGGATGTGGCGAGAAAGGGACCCTCCTTCACTGCAGGTGGGAATGCCGACTGGTTCAACCCTTTTGGAAAACTGTATGGACGTCTCTCAAATCTCCATTTTAAAATCAACAATGCTCAGGGCATGAAATAATTACAGAGATTAAAGTACTTGACTTACAGGCAGTAGAACCAGCTTAGATCCTCAGCACATATGTGGTCCTTGAGCTCAGAGCCAGGATCAAATCCTAAGCACAGCTGGGTGTGGCCCCAAATCAAAGTAAAATAAAAATGTAACAATCAGCAAAGATTACTGTTTATTAATAGTAGACAAATAATAGTGGTGATCTATATTATATTCACATTTTGTGATCCAGGTTAATTTTTAAAAAAGAGTATCAGTATCCCATTATATTTGCAACATTAAGTGATTAAAACTTAAATATTTTATTTTAATATTTCCATTGACATTCTCTTTAGTGAATGAAGATTTATTGCTGAGGTTGTTTGTATGACAGTAAAACTGGAATTCTATTTTTTGTACTGGAACATCAAGATAACTGTTTTCGGTAAAAGTTCTTACAGATTCTAATTAGGATATGTTAGAGTTTTTGCTCTCTTCCTTGTCCTATCTTGTTAATTTTCTGTCTCAAATACCAAGATATTCTACCAGTAAATGTAGCACTGCAGTGTCCTCCCATTGTTCATTAATTTGCTCGAGCAGGAACTAGTAACCTCTCCATTGTGAGACTTATTGTTGCTTTTTTTGGCATATCGAATACATCATGGGTAGCTTGCCAAGCTGTGCAGTTTGGGCGGAATACTCTCGTTAGCTTGTCGGGCTCTCCAAGAGGGGTGGAGGAATCGAACCCTGGTTGGCCATGTGCAAGGTAAACACACTACCTGCTATGCTATGGTTCCGCCCCCCGCGCCCCCCCCCCCCCCCCGTAAATGTACTCAGGCCTAAAATAGTACAAGAACTAAAATAGTACAAGAACTAAAATAGTACAAGAACTAAAATAGTACAATAGGCCTAAAATAGCACAAGAACTGTATACTGAATACATTAAATATTTGATCTCAGACAATTAATACAGGAATCAAACTCACAGTTATTTTAGCCTGAGTATACTTATCTTTAATTTTCCATTTTAAAGGTTATTAAAGAATTAGTGATGTCAGTTAATTTCAGCAAACAAGACTCCTCAACGTTTTTTGTAAAAACCTTTTAGTTTTGAATCATACAAAGTTATTGCTTTGCTTCTTCGCTACACTATTACTGAGAAATATGAAATTTTAATCAATATATATGAAATATAATAAATTAAACTAGCTTTGTTTTGCTGAATTGAAAACAATTATCTATGAGAGACTTCTAGTGTATCATTTTAAATATGAGTTTCTATTTTCATGGGGTTATAGGAGGCTATGTTTAACCATCATTGCTTTGAGCCAGATTTAAATCGTTCTAATATATAGACCTTGCAAATAAGCATAAGTACTTCACCCCCTGGCATATAAAATTCTTATTTTTGCTGCTTCTATTTGACTGAAAATTAGAAGAAAAATAATTTCAAGACCCAGTATTTTCTTTACTTCCACCTTCTGCTCTCTCTTTCTCACTCTCTCATCTGAGTGACTATTATAGTACATAAAACAGACCTAAAGTGTTTTGTATCTGCTTTAAGATATTAATTCTTATATGCTTTTTTATGATTGAGGTTTTCTTAGTCTATAGACTATAAATATTTTATTTGTAAATTCACCGTTTTTTAAAGTATATGCTACCCTATTATGACCATGACCAAAGAACCAATGTACCTTTACTATAATTCATTAGGCTCCTTCTCCAACTCTGTATATCATCCCCTTTTCCTATACTTAGATCTACTTTCATTTTTCTCCATCTTTCTCCTTGATTAATTTCTCTATGTAATATATATATATAAATGCAATCTTCTAATAATGCTCTTTTTCCCACTGGCTAATTTTACTTAGCTGTATTTTCAAAGTCCTACTCATGTTATGGAAGAAGCAATATTTTATCTTTCTTAAAGCACAATGTACTAACATACATACACACTTGATTTTATATGTGTATACATGCATATATATGTATACAGTATGTATATATACATTGGTACTTGGATATTTTCCATTTATCAGCTATTATAAATAACACTACAATAAATATCTCTAAAGTCAGTATTTTTTGACCCTTTGATAAATAACTGAGTATAACTACTAGATCGCATGACATTCATATTTTTATTTCTTTTCATCTTTTAAAATTTTTTTAAGATATAAAAGTACTTGCACATATAAGTGTATTTTTAAATGAATAAGGAATCAAGATATTTTGAAGTAAGACTTTATGAATATAAAGTGAGATTTCCATTGTGCAACAACTACTTTACATAGCTAGACATGGAAAAACCATTATCTAATATGAGAAATATGAAAAAGCAGAAATTTGTGGAAAAAAATATGGCCAGTGATAAAATTGAAAACTTCAGATCCCTCCTAAGTCTTCTCAAATTTTGAGCCAAAACCAAGGCCAAGTATATGTGACAGTCAATTTCCTAGATTCTGGGACATAAACTGCAGCTATAATCAGAGGGCATAGAAAGAGAACCACAAGAAAACTTCTAGAGTAACAAATAAAAGCTAAATCTATATCAAGAAAAAGGGTGTGTGTGTGTGTGTAAGTGTGTGGGTGTGTGCGTATGTGTGAGTGTATATCCATACACTCAGGAAATGAACTATGACTGAGGTCTAAGAAAAAAAATGAAGTTTTTCCCTTTAAAATACAAGGTTAAAACTGGAGGAACCATTCTAAGTGAAATAAATTAGAAAGAGAAACAAATACTAGATAATGTTACTTTTATGTGGAACAAGGAGAGGCTAATTTGAAAAGAGACAAATTCAAATAAAAGCAAAATTTTCAGCTCTAATCCCAGAACTAACATTCTAGGGGGGGGTGAGGGGGTGGGGAGGGAGCAAGGAAAAAAGATTGTGAAGGGGACCATTGGATTTTGGAAAAGGCATGTTGGTAATATGCTAGGAAGTGTGATTGCATTTAGAAGAGGTATAATCTGAAAACCACAGTATTCTAAATCAATGTTCTCTCAATTGAAACACACACACACATACACACAAACACACAAACAGAATGTCACAAGGGAAACTTTTGCATATGGGAGGCTCATGGTAAAGTCTGGTCTGGAGATATCTGGTTCCTTCTGTAAATGAACCCTGAAGTCATGAGAGTGGGGTACATGATCTAAGAAGGTGCTGGTGCTGCAATATGTTAGTTCTTAAAAAGACAGCTGAGACTCTCTAGCATAATTGGTTCAGTTTTATTGGCAAGTAAAACAAACTGAACAAGAAAGAGAGTATATTCTAGGAAGGAAGAGAACATAAGGTTTTCTAAATCTAAAATTTCAAATAAACCAAGGTGAGACAAATAGCTTTTGGTTTTAATTGGTAAGATACAAAAACATTTTTTTAGGATATTTCACATTCAGTTTTTCCTGTTCACAGAAAATGACTTTGAATTTGAAAAACTTATGGAAAAATTTGAGAAACACGGTTATTATATTTTTTAATGTCAATTCATTACCTCGTGGCTTTGTAAAAACTATAATGTACTATTTGGGAGCTGACATAGTCTAAAAATTTAATGAGATTTAAATTTGAATATATAATTATATAAAAAGTGTAGATCTCTGGGTATTATTTTTTAAAAATCATTTGACAGTTAATGTCATCAAGAGTATTTAAAATCATTCAAATATGTAAGATAAAATGATATGATTATAAATGTGACAATCATGATTTCTTTCTATATATGTGTTAAGTGTACTAACTTTTGAAAAGAAGAAAATGCTGATATATATGAGATTTAGGATATTTTTTAGTAGTCTTCTCAAATATTAACTTCTCTATAAAACATTCCCTTTATCTAATCTCCTCAATTGCATAAATCACTGTTCTTGTACTCACATTAGAACTTGGGCAGTTTTTTGAGTATAAATTTTGACAATACTCTAGATAAAGATAAAGATAAAGATAAAGGCCCTCCCGTTGATCGTCGATTTGCTCGAGCGGGCCCAGTAACGTCTCCATTGGAGACTTTGTTGTTACTGTGTCTGGCATATCCAATACTCTCGGTAGCTTGCCGGGCTCCCCGAGAGGGGCGGAGGAATCGAACTCGGGTCGGCCATGTTGGCCGCTTGTAAGGCAAACGCCCTACCCGCTGTGCTATCGCTCCAGCCCCTCTAGATAATGGTGCCTTTTAACTAGGTATTATGCCTTATGTTTTATTCTTTTCTGGCACCAGTACCAAGTTTTACAAGCAGCTTAAAAAATGCTTATGTACTTCTGAAATTTACTTCTTGGAGAACACAAATTATAGAAATAGAAGTTATCTTAAATTCTTTTAGCATAATACTTTCATTTTCTAGTGAAAATACTGACAAGAATTTTCACATATTCAAAAAATTAATTACCATCAAGTAATGATTTTAAACAGTATAGTTTTGCTTGGAAATATATGTGCAAAAATATGAATAGTTGTTTGATTGCTGCATTTTATCTCTCAAAGCAAAAAGATGACCAACATAATTCTTTCATAAGAGTATAAAATAATATTCTAGAAATTGGAACTCTCTGCAAAATCAAAGCATATTTTAAGATGAGATGTATACATGTATAATAGCATTACTAATCTCAATATGCTGTTCTCCATGCGAATATTTGGAGTGTTTTGAAAATATATTTCACTATATGAATGCATTGTATACATATAATTCTTATTTAATCAATAGAAAACATTTTAGACTCAGAAAAAGAATAATTCATATAATAATATGAAAGGCCATAGGCTTAATGTACAAATTATGTAAATAAAATGTTCATTTCCTCTAACTGCTATACTATTATTGGAATATGATTTCTCAGAACCAAATTAAACAGCACTTCTTTGAATAACTCCTTTCTCTTCCTTCTATACAGAATGGAAGAATTTCACTTATGAGAAAGCTAATTTAAAATGTCACTGCCACACTGTCACTGTCCTTCCATTGGTCACTGATTTTCTCGTGTGGGCCCAGTAACATTGTGAAACTTGTTACTGTGTTTGGCATATCGAATACCTCACAGGTAGCTTGCCAGGCTTTGCTCTGTGGGCGAGATACTCTCCATTGCTTTCCGGGCTCTCCGAGAGGGGTGGAGGAATTGAACTTGGGTCAGCCATGTCAATGATATATATGTATTTATGAAATGAGTATATGTTTATATTTGATCAGTGGTAATCCATCTCTCTCTCTCTCTCTCTCTCTCTCTCAATTTCTCTCTCGAAGTTTAGTTATATAAGCACACAATCTAAAGATTGCAGAAAACTTTGGGATCATACATATCTACCTTCCAGTGATAGCACTGCAGCACTGTCCTCCCGTTGTTTATCGATTTTGCTTGAACGGGCCCAGTAACGTCTCTATTGTGAGACTTGTTGTTACTGTGTTTAGCATATCAAATACATCACGGGTAGCTTGCCAGGCTTTGCCATGCGGGCGAGATACTCTCGGTAGCTTGCCAGGCTCTCCAAGAGGAGCAGAGAAATTGAAACCAGCTTGACGTGGCTGGCCCCTACCAGTGTGCTATTGCTCCACCTTCCACTGATAAACATTTGAAATTGCATAATAATGTTTTCAAAAAGGGCTGGAGCAATAGCACAGCAGTAAGGCTTTTGCTTTGCATGCGGCCAACCCGACTGATTGGGGTTCCATTCCTCCGCCCCTTTCAGAGAGCCCAGCAAGCTACTGAGAGTATTTCGCCTGCACGGCAAAGCCTGGCAAGCTACCCATGACGTATTCGATATGTCAAACACAGTAACAACAAGTCTCATGATGAAGACGTTACTAGGCCTGCTGGAGTAAATCGATGAACAACGGGAGGACAGGACAGTGACAGTGATTGTTTTCAACAAATGTCTGATTCTTAGCACAGTGGGTAAGGCGTTTGCCTTGCAAGCGGCCAATATGGCTGACCCGAGTTCGATTCCTCAGCCCCTCTGGGAGAGCCCTGCAAGCTACCGAGAGTATCTCACCCGCGCGGTAAAGCCTGGCAAGCTCCCCGTGATGTATTCAATATGCCAAACACAGTAACAACAAATCTCACGATGGCGATGTTACTGGGTCCGCTCGAACAAATCGATGAATAACAGGAGGACTGTGACCATTTTGTGGTAGGGTCTAATTTCTTTGAAGTTAACAAGAATATATTCAAAGTAGCACTGTAGCACTGTCCTCCCATTGTTCATTCCTTTGCTCCAGCGGACACCAGTAACATCTCCATTGAGAGACTTGTTGTTACAATTTTTGGCATATTTGATAAACCACAAGGAACTTGCTAGACTTTGCCATGCGGGTGGGATACTCTCAGTAGCTGGTCAGGATCTCAGAGAGGGGCAGAGGAATCGTGCAAGGCAAATTCCCTACCTGTCATACTATAGCTCCAGCCCTATTCAAAGTAATCAAATGAAATTTGTCTACTTTATATTTCTTTGTTTCAACTTCCTAGTTATATGGAAAAAATAAAGTATTTCTTTCAAAAAGTAAGGATAGCTTCCATGTAGCCCTAAATTTCTACTTCTATAAGAAATATCTTCACATTTTTTCAGATGTCCCTACAAGTTACTGCCTTGCATTATTTATTTTAATATCCTCTCTGCTATTTTTAAATTTTGTTTATAATCCAGTTGAAATGTAAACTTCAATACAGTGACCAAAATGGAAAGACAATACACAGAATGTGAACGGATATTCACCCAACAGCGGTAGGGCATTTGCCTTGCACGCAGCCAACATGGCTGACCCGAGTTTGATTCCTCTGCCCCTCTCGGAGAGCCCGGTAAGCTACCGAGAGTATCTCGTCTGCACAGCAGAGCATGGCAAGCTCCCCGTGACGTATTCGATATGCCAAACAGTAACAACAAAGTCTCCAATGGAGACGTTACTGGGCCCGCTCAAGCAAATTGATGATTAACGGGAGGGGAAAAAAAAAAAACATCCGATAAGGGGTTGATATCAAGGATATGCAAAGCACTTTCTTGAACAAGAAGAAAACATCCAACCTCATCAAAAAATGGGGTGATAAAATGAACAAAAACTTTCTCAAAGAAGAAATCTGAATGGTTAAAAGGCATATGAGAAAATACTCTACATCACTAATCATCGGGAGATGCAGATCAAAGCAACAATGAGATATCATCTCACACCACAGTGACTGGCCCACATCCAAAAGAACAAAAGCAACTGGTGTTGGCATGGATGTGGCGAGAAAGAGGCTCTCTTTCACTGCTGGTGGAAATGTTGACTGGTTCAGCCCTTTTGGAAAACAGTATGGATGATTCTCAAAAAATTAGAAATTGAGCTCCCATTTGACCCAGCAGTACCACTCTTGGGAATATATCCCAGGGAGGCAAAAAATATAATCAAAATGACATCTGCACTTCTATGTTCATCGCTGCACTGTTCACAATAGGCCAAATCTGGAAAAACCCTGGTCCCCGAGAACAGATGTCTGGTTAAAGAAACTTTAGTACATCCACACAATGGAATACTATGAAGCAGTTAGAAAGATGAAATCATGAAATTTTCACACAAGTGGTTCTACATATCATGCTAAGTGAAATGAGTCAGAAAGAAAGGGACAGAGATAGAAAGACTGCACTAATCTGGGGAATATAAAGTAACAGAATGGGATATGAACACCCAAAAATAGTTGAGATAAGTACCAGGAGGTCTCCTCCACAGCTTGGAAGCTAGCAGCACATGCTGGGGGAAACACAACTCAGATAGAGAAGAGAACACCAAGTAAAGGGTGTTTGGAGGACTCACTCGGGATGCAAGACATTAGCTGAAAGTAGACTATATACTGAACACGATGGCTACTCAATACCTCTATTGCAAACCACAACACCCTAAAGGAAAGAGAGAGCAAAAAGGAATGCCTGCCATAAAGGTGGGGCAGGGTGGGGGGCGATTTCAGGGGTGGGAGGACAACTGGGGTTCATTGGTGGTGGGGAATGGGCACTGGTGCAGGGATGGGTACTTGATCATTGTATAACTCAATCCCAAACATGAAAGTTTGTAAGTCTACAATTGTACCTCATGGTGTCTCACTGAAAAAAAAAAAAAAGTAGTGGTGAGCTCTTTAGGAAAGTACCTGCCTCACATGTATGAGGCCCTGGGTTCTGTCCTCAGCACTAAAAATAAAAAATAAAATTAAAAATGACAAAGTAAAAAAAGAAGAAATGTAAACTTCAGAGTTGAATAGCTATAAACAAAAGTAACTAGCTGAGAAATTATTGTAACTTGTTTGAGGCATCTACTTATTTAGCAACTGTTTATAGAACACATTTACATGAGAAGCAATTTGCAGTTGTCAGGAAATTCAGTAATGTTGCCATATGGTGCTTATTGCCTATAGTTGATATTTAGGGATTTTATTTTTCTCACCCAAACTGTAGAGTGATGTTGTGAACGAATCTTACCTACCCAAATGTGCATATATAGTTCCAACTTAATGTCATGTTCGGTTAGTAGCTTAAAACTGGTACTGAAAAAGAAAATGTGCACTATGGAAACTATTGAATATCAAAAATATTTTGTGAAGGTGTTTTCTTTTGGGGGGAGGGTTGTTAAGCTGCTTATTTAGCATATGAAAGGATATACTTGTTTTATTGTGTTCTGTCTAGCATTCTTCCCTCTAACATTTGTATAGTTTTGGCAATAAGTTTTGCTCCTATTGGTAGTGCTGATTAGGCTAGTGGCAAATATAAAACAGAGTCACTGACAAAAATCAGTGTCTATTCTGTGTTATTAGAATATACTGTTGATCTGGTTATTCTGATTCTATCTGCCTTTAATTAAGATGATAATAATTTGCTAGAGGTGCTTCATCCCTACCTATTAAAGTACAATTACCTTGAACGCGCTGAGTACTTTTTATATGAGGGACATATGCTTATTCCTTTAATAATTCTACTCTCAATATATGCAGTATTCACATCAATTGCTGTCTTAATTGTTTACTGTTTATTAATGTTAATGTTTATTTAATGTTTCTTTAATGTTTATTACTAAATGCTGAATACTGAAATCATCCAAATATCACTGAAAGAAAACTGCTGATTGAGAGAGGTATTGACTCAGGGCACATGCCTATACAGGTTAGTTTTCATAATTCAGTAGAAGATATATCATTCTATAAGAATATCCAAAATATTCACAAGACTTTAACCGAGATGATATAACATTTTTAATTCCATATGAAGAGTATGAAGAGATATTAATTAATTTAAGCATTCAACAGCAGGTAGGGCGTTTGCCTTGCACACAGCCAACTCGAGCTCAATTCCTCTGTCCTTCTTGGAGAGCCGGCAAGGTACCGTGGTGTATTTGATATGCCAAAAACAGTAACAACAAGTCTCACAATGAAGATGTTACTGGTGCCCACTCAAGTAAATCGATGAATAATGGGAGAACAGTGTGCTACAGTGCTATTCAAAAGAAGTACTGTAAATTATATCACAGTTGCAAAACATCACCAAAAAAGAGGAAAAGTGCTTCACTAAAGAATCAGTTACTAAAATAGGGTTTCAAGTTTATGGAACATTTACCAGATGCTCTATAAAGATAAATATCTGCAGCTTTTACTGGACTAATACCTGTGACACACAATTATATCTGCAAAATAAAGGAGGGAAATAGCTGACTAAATGGAAAGCATTTTTCTATAAATACAGATACAGGAAATACTTCTGAAATTGCTCTCGAGGTGGTGTTCATTGTTTTTGTTCTGTTACACTTGCTGAAATTTAATTTATACAGATGATCTCCCTAGATTGCTTGGCTAAATAAAATATTAATAGAAACTTATTGTGGAAGCTAATGAAAATTTTCAAATATTGTTGACAAAAAGTACTTACTAAAATACAAATTTATACTTGATTTTTGTAAAAGACTAATAATATTTCAAGAGGTTAAAAAAATGAAGGTGGAAATACAGAAAATACCTGGTGAGAATTTATGAAACAACCATACTCTCTTAATTTTTTGAATGACCCATGTACTTACAGGAAAAAACAATTTACATATATAAGAAAAGAAAAAACTCAAAAACTTTTATTTAAAATTATTCAGAAAGTTTGACCAATGCATAATGTCTAAAACGTACAATATGTATTTTCTATTTAGGATAGCTTGGAGATTTTAATTAATGTTTATGCTGCCTTATTTTCATTATTACTGACTCATCATACTAGTACTTATACATCTGGGTTATTTAAATGCTATCACAGTATAATAACTCATGGATTAGAGGAGATTTTGCTCATCTATGTGCTACCATACCTTGTCACTGTAGTTTCATTTTTTTGCAGCCTAGACACAACTTATATTGATACATATTTTGCAGGCCATATATATGTTACATTGATACATATGTGTAAATTACAATAAAAATAATAATTGTTGGAGTATTTGGTCACACCCAGAAATGTTCAGGGCTTTCTCCAGGTTTTATATTCAGGAATCCCCTGGCAGTGACTGGGAACCATACAAATTGACTGGGATCAGGAATTGAACCTCTACAATTAACTATCTTTATGTTAAAATGTGCTATTTATTTTCCTCAGGGCCAATTGCTTCAATTTAGCATTCTTCTTTCCTAATAGAAGTGGTAGGTAATGTATTATAAACTAATCCATTGTTGTAGAGTTTTTTTCTCCAGAAAGGCATAATGAAAATACTTCTCTATCAATGTATGTTCTATGTTCAAAAGTAAATGTTTATTCAATATATGCACTCATTCCATGTAACATGAAGTTCTATTAAAACAACCTTTCAAGTTTTCCACGTAGCTTCCCATGTAGAATTATTATTGGAGGGTCCTTTATAATGTGGTCTTTTCCCCAAGCTCTAAAAATTATGCAGGGCAAGAAATAACTTTAAGAAAAACAAAATTTTATATGCTCAAAAATTGGAAAGGATGATTTATCATGTAAAAGAGCCTTTTTTCTAAAAGGATTTCGAGCTCTTTTTTTCTTGGTTACAAGACCAGAGGGTAGGGAGGATCTAAATTGCCACTTGATTGCTTGTTTCATTAGAATCTTAAGTCTCCAACTCAAGGAAGAGATTTTTGTTGTCATCGATTTGCTCGAGCAGGCCCAGTAACGTCTCCATTGGAGACTTTGTTGTTACTGTGTCTGGCGTATCGAATACGTTACGGGGAGCTTGCCAGGCTCTGCCGTGCAGGCAAGATACTCTCGGTAGCTTGCCGAGCTCTCCGAGAGGGGCGGAGGAATCGAACTCGGGTCAGCCATGTTGGCTGCATGCAAGGCAAACGCCCTACCGCTGTGCTATCGCTCCAGCCCATAGAAAAAAAGACAAAGGTTTTTTACTTTGTCAAACTAGCTGCCATGCTGATCACATCTACTCTCTTCCTGAGTGATCTACATCACCTGTAAGAATGAGGCTTGTATTAATTCTTTAAGTCTTTATAAAATTCATTGTGATTTAGGCAAGTAGACAGGGAAGGGCCTCCAAAGCAATAGAATTCCTAGGATATAATAAAACCAACAACTCCAAGCTGCTGCAGAGCCCACCACCTGATCAGGCCTGATAAGACTTTTCCTCTGGTGTCAGCAACAGACTGGGAAAAGACTGGAAACTCTCTGAGAGAAGCTCCAGCAGAAAGAAAAGGGAAGGGAAGAAATTTCAAAGTAGGCCATCAACCACTCCCATCTCAGCACCCCCTGGCAACTGCCATAACAATGGACTTTGACCTAGGTAGAAGTCCCAAGTGGGAGGAGGTTGGAGAAATCCTATAAACTCCACCTTGAACTAAGGAAAGGCCCACACTTGTTGCCCGAGCCCATGTGCTGCTTGTACCCATGAGCCCTGGCACATGCAGTGCCCCTATCTTCCCTCTTGAGATATTGTTAGAGTCCAGAGTTGACCACCCCTAAAGGACAGAGAACAGAGCTGATGATGCAAATCACATAGTGAGGCTTATTGTTCCAGCTAGCTAAGTTGGTTCAAGTATCTACCAGATGCAGCAGGTTGCAATAGAGTTCTTACACTTTTTTTTGCCCGTGACATCCAGCCTCACTCCCTAACAGTTACATTCCAGAGACACTTCAGGGATATAATCTATGACACAAGCAACTGTTTTTTTCTGCTTTTCTTGTTCCTGGAAGAAGCCTAGGTCACTCGGAAGGCCATAAAGCCTCTCATGGTAGTTCTCTGACTAAGTGGGTCTTAACAATGTGTACTTCCATGTCTAATTCTGGGATGTGTGTAGGACCTCTCTGGGTCTCTGGAGAAATCCGAGTTCTTCAGTCTGTCACTTTCCCTTCCTCCTTCCTCTTTCTTAAAACCTCCAAATAAAATCTGTTTTTACTTCACTGCTGAAATTCTTTTCTGTGAGGTGAGACAAGAACCCCAAAATCCTGGGTAAGGCCTAGGACTGATTTTCCTTTCCTGCAAAGAGCAAATCCTCTCTCCAACTTGAGTCTGTGGGTCTCCAAGAAATCAGATGTTTGGGATCAACTCCCATACCTAGAAGACCAACCAGGTGTGATGTGACATGTGACTGGTGGGGCTGGCTGGTCTCTGGGTAATTGCAGACTTCAGGAGGCCTAGTCTTCCCAGACGATCCTGGGTGGCAGAGACAAAACAGATGATCAGACACTGACCATCTCTCTCCTCTCTGCCTCACATAAGACAACGAACCGTGGGGGCACAATGACTTCAAATGAACAGGAAACAGTTTTTACCTGTGGAGATTGTGATTATCCTATAATAGGTAAAAGGTAAAGGCCCTCCCGTTGATCGTCGATTTGCTCGAGCGGGCCCAGTAACGTCTCCATTGGAGACTTTGTTGTTACTGTGTCTGGCATATCAAATACTCTTGGTAGCTTGCCGGGCTCTCCGAGAGGGGCGGAGGAATCGAACTCGGGTCAGCCATGTTGGCCGCTTGTAAGGCGAACGCCCTACCCGCTGTGCTATCGCTCCAGCCCTACATCCTATAATAACAGAAGTTATTAGAACAGGCCCAAACCTCAGGGATGAGAGTATAATAATTCACTTAGATTTTTTTTATGAAATTCATACTACATTGTTTTCTAAGAATTCAATCTTTATGATCTATTTAAAAAAAAAAACTTTGGATGAGAAGTTTCTGGGGCCAGAAAGATAGCACAGAAGGTAATGTACTTAATGTTGAGTTCAGTAAACCTGAGTTCATTCCAGATCACTGTGCTATGAATATCTTCTCGGAACCACTGGGTGTAGCCATCAAATAAGATCAAAATTATATTTCCTACATGTTTTTCTTTATTTTCTCAGATTCTCAGAACATTTTATGAAACTGTTTTCTGACAATTCCTATTTTTATTTAGTATAACAATGACCTTTACTTGCATTTACATTATTTGCATTTAAGAAAATCTGGGAATGGAAAGATAGCTCAAAAGTTTAGACCCAGAGCTGGTCCAGAGTACTGTAGTGAGAGTAGCCCCAGGACATCACCAGGTATGACCCCAGGACAGGAAAACAAAAAACAAAACAAAACAAACAAATAAACAAAAAAAATCACCCAAACAAACTAATACAAAGGAAAAGTTGTAAGTTTATTTCTTTTCAACTAACATAAAACTGAATCATAAGCATTTTACAGAGAGACAATGATTATGTATTCACTGACCTTCTGAATGTTTTCTTTAGCAAAGAAAGTTCCACGGAACTTACCCTTTTTCCTGAGGGGAGGTCAACTACTAGTTCAGGAATTCTTAACTTCCTCAACAAGGTTAGCTGTTATGAGCAGTGAATAGTGAGAAAGGCAGCAAAGACTAGTCCCACATTACTTTTGTTTCAGACTTAACCTGTAATCTTTAATTACAAATCTCTACATTAAAATCTCTGCCATCTATTAAATTATTTTCTGAGTTTTAGAGATTTAGAGTTCATGATTAAAATACTTTGTAACCAAATGTCTTTTGATAAAGAAGGTCCTTTAGGAATAGTTACTTGATCACTTGATCACTTGATATCCAGTTACTCATTGATTTGCTCGAGCGGGTGCCAGTAATGTCTCCATTCATCCCTATTACTTGCTAGCATAGCCCAATGACATCTGCTCGTTTTAGGAACATGAAGAGCCTCAAACCGATCATTCAGGGTCTTGATGAAGAAGTCTGACCATTTCGTAGGTGGGTGGCCACGCGATCTTTTGACATCCCGTGGAATCCAGTCAGTAATGGCTCTAGTCCAGCGGTTGTCTCTAAATCTCATTACGTGTCCAGCCTGTCTGATTTCTGATGCCTTGGCAAATGAGAGAGCTTCCTTGATTCCTGAGTGTTGATGGAGGTCGAAACTCTGGATTCTTTATCTCATTTGAATAAAGCATGATACTCCAAGCATAGCTCTTTTGATTCTTCTTAGAGAGAGCTGAATAGTGTTTCATCCTGTTTTCGTAGGGCCCAGGTCTCTGAGGCATATGTTAATGCAGGAAGAACAGTGCAATCAAAGAGATGTGCTCGGAGCTGGAGGATCTTCATTCTCTTAGTTATTTCTTCTTCTCTGCACTGCTTTGCAAGCTCGGACTTTCAGTTGCGGTATCCTGAGGCATGCACCAAGCCACGTTGGCAAATAAGCTCAAGAGTGTTTGAACACAGGCGTATTTTTGTGGTTATCTCTCTCTTGGTGTTCCTTGCACAATCATGGAGGTGCTGAACTAGGCGATTGTATTCCTCGTCAATGTTGTCAATGATGGCATCTTCCCATGTTGCTGCAACAGACCCAAAGAACTCCCAGTTGGTGGTCGTTCTGGGAGTTCTCTTCTTAAACTTTGCATTCCTCTCTCCCCGCTCTGTGAAGTAGAATTTTGCATGAAGGAGACGATGGTCCGATCCTGTTTGGAATTTGAGACAACAGCGACATCAGTTAGGCAAAACTGTAAATTGAATATCATGTGGTCTATTTTGTTGTGGAACCATCCACCGGGAGGCTCCCATGTCCAATGTTTAGATTTGGCCTTCTGGAACTATGAGTTGCCATGAATGGTCTTGGTCGACATGATGAACTCAGTCTATCACCCTGTTTATTCCATTATAGGTCATGGGTTCCAATGTGGAGTTCTTCAGCTGTTCTTCTGGGTCTTATCTTGGCATTAAAATCACCAACAATAATCTTGTAGAAGGTGTGGCCTTCTTTATTAAACTTCTCCAGCTCCATGTAGAACTTCTCAATTTCTCCTTCATCATAATTGGATGTTGGTGTGTAGACAACAAAGATAGAAACTGCCGGCAGTGAGCCACATCTATTCAAGTGTAATCATCAGATTCGAGTTGTTAGGCATTCGAATGAATCAATGCTCATGGCTAAGTTCGCATTGACAAAGACACTGACACCATCGACACCTCTTTTGTCGCATGTTCCAAGGAATGGTTCTTCTCCAGTGTCAAAAATGGCGTGATGTGATTGATGCCTTCTCGTCTCTGTCATGATGTCATACTTGATCTTTTGAGTCATTTTTGTCTTTCTTCGTTTTGGCACCCTTGTTCGGCCTTGAGATTTTATCAGCCTCTCCTTCCACATCCTTCTCAACGCTGCCATATTCAGGGTCAGGGGAATGAGAGCCATTGTATTTACTGGATTTGGCATATCAAATAAACCACAAATAGCTTGCCAGGCTCTGCCATATGTGTGTGGGGGGGTATTCTCGGTAGCCTGAAAACATAAATAAACTTTACAGGTGTTCCTATTCAGGCATATGTGCTGGTATGATACTCTCAGTAGCCTGTTGCGTTCTCTGAGAGCAAGAACTAGAGAATAAGAAGCCGCGCAGCCGCAAATGTGGGTGTGCGCTTCCAGGAACTTAATGTTTTAGTCTCTGGATCCTGGCCGTTGATGGTGTTACACGGCATTTGGTGGGTGTAACTGTCTAGCTACTGGAAGGCCCGGTCCCAAACTGGGCAGGCTTGGAGATCTCAGCCCCGGGTCCCGCACACCTGGGTTCCTCTGCTGGTTCATTCATGAGTGAGGCTCATCCAAGCCTGTGGAGAGTGGTCTCAGCATGGATTTTGCTGGGTCCCGGAGATCTTCAGCTCTCGGGCCCTAGTGAGGACAGTCAGGCACAAGGTAGGGGACTCTGCTTTGTTCTCTTCCGGGAGCTTGGTGTTATAGACTCTGAATCCTGGCTGTTGATGGGGTTACATCATGATGGGGTTACATAATTACATACTATTAGGAATAGTCATGTAAATTAACATAGACAATTGAGAGTTAGCTATTAAACTTCACTTTAAAATAGAAACTCAATGTTTAATAAAGAAGGTAAAAAGTTAGCCCAACTTTTTTTGAATTATAAACAAACAAACAAACAAACAAACACTGTCCTCCCATTGTTCATCAATTTGCTCAAGCGGACCCAGTATTGTTTCCATTATGATACTTCTTATTACTGTGTTTGGCATATTGAATACTCTCAGTAGCTTGCCAGGCTCTCTGGGAGGGCAGAGGAATTGAATCCGGCTCAGCTGAGCAGGCTGCACACAAGGCAAGCGCCCTACCGCTGTGCTATCACTCCAGTGTGTGCTATCACAACACAAATTGTTGAACTGTGATAGTAAACATTTCTATATATTCACTCAGACCTCTCTTTTTTTTTTTCAACCTAACAGAATAACACTTCGCAATGTGCAAAACATTCCCTATATGTAGCTAAGGAATTAACCTACATACTAAGCATTGTATTTTTTCTTTTGGCTATGTCATACAATTCTTATATTAAATTCTGATTGACAACTCTTAAAACACAGAAAACATCTCTCCATTGTTTTCTAGTTATTGACTCTTTGACATAACCTCATATTTACTTGGTGTTAGCCTAAGGCACAATTCTTATTGTACTTTTCCCTTCCTCTCCCTATTATATATTGATGTTATCAGCAATTTCTCTTAGAAATGCTGTTCTTACAGCTCTTAATTGTTTTACTAATTTGAGAAGAAATAAATATTTCTTTGCTTTCTGGCTAAACTTATTGCCTTTCTTAGACCTCTATATCGGTGCCTTACATAAATGTGCCAACATCGTATTTGCTCATAGTTGTCATGTATTTGGTATGACTTATGGTTGATGGATAACTGCAGCAATTTTATCATCTACAAAGGTGAAAAATTTCAAAATACTCTATGCTTAAATTATTTAAGATATTTTGCAAGTACCTGCATCCACAAAAGATACTTATGGTGATGAAATATCTTGTTGACCAAATAGGTGATTTCCAATTTTGGAAATACTGTTTGCCTCATACATTGACCCATCATAAGTCTATGTATTAGTTTATATATCCAACTTGTTCTGTACTCAAATCCTTGGCAATGTGATTTTAGCAGCTTCTCTGACCAATTACATAATCTATGCACATGTGTACATATTTGTATTATATACATATATATATGTCTTTCCTTGTGATCTGAATTGTCAATATGTTTTATTTGTCAATTGTCAAATAAAACAAATGCCAAATCTGAAAAGAAGAGTTCTGAGGCCTTGCAGATTTCTAATCTGTCTTGTCTTCTGACACATATAGTATATAAACATATATACATAACATATGTATATATGCCCTGTGTATATGATATATGTTCATATATTTATATGTAGCCAACACCAGAAAATCTTCCCAGGTGTTATGCGCATAAAGTTATCAATTCTAAATTAAGATGCTCAGTCTCAAAGTTGAAAAGTAGAAAAGTTTATTGGCATGTTGATGAGAGAAGGAAAAAAGCTTCCCCAAGTAGGGAGTAACTCAGTATAGGACTAATTAAGAGTAAGGATTTTTTGTAAGTCTTTTTAAAGGCCCTTTGCATTAATCAACAAGTATCACAGAGAATGTGGGGAATCTACAGGGTGTCTGGCTGGTTTGAGTTTTTCTGGCCATATGCCTCAGGTGTTGTCCGTTTTCCTTGTCTCCCTGTGAGCTTAAGCTCTGTGGCAGAATTTTATGATGAACTATCATTAACTACTTGTTTATCAGAAAAAAGTCCAGGAATTTGCAAGCAGTCAAAATGTAGGATGGGTCAATCAAAAATGTGACTGCTCATGGCAGCTGGCAAGGGTAAACTGAGGTCTCCTCTTTTACTGTTGATAATAGGAAATAAGAAGTTTGTAATTTTTTCAAATGCTTCTTTCTCTATATACTTTAAATTCAGTAGAGAGAAATTCCAATAGAAATTTAAATGGCGTTGATAGTAATTTTTACCATTTTTCATCACCTCAGAAAGAAAATTTTAAGCTAACTGAAGTTCACTATTTTCAATAGAAAAAATGAATAGAAAATATATAACATGACAATATTGCAATCTGAGACTGAACATTTCCATTAAGTTCAATAATGACTCATAAATTATCACTTCAATATCTATAATTATTTATAATCTATAGTATATTAACCCATATTTATTTTATTTATAATTGCTTGAACAATAATTTGTCCAAAACTTTTCTGAAGTACTCGTGCACTGTGCTATCCATTTAAATATTCTTTGTATAAGTAATGTAATTATTTGGTGCTTATTAAAATAAATTCCTGTCACTCTTAGTGAAAATAAAACTTATAAACAAAACACTTTCCCTTGTATTGCTATCATTGAAAATCGTTATAAATCATGATATTTAAATTATTAACCTTTATAAAATTTCCATAATAATGTATAAAGTAAAAAGGAAGAGCTTTTTTTGAATGTGTTGAGACTGATAGCTTATATATCTAATATATAGTAAAAAAAAGTAAAGGCCCTCCCATTGATCATCAATTTGCTCGAGCGGGTCCAGTAAAGTCTCCATTGGAGACTTTGTTGTTACTGTGTTTGGCATCTAATATATAGGCTTCAAATTTCTCTCTTTTGATAACTGGGAAGGTATTTAATCATCAAGATCTTCCAAATTATTCTCTGTATCCTCAAGGTCACGAGGAATTAATTAAAAGATTATATTTTCTTTCTTTTCAAATGTATGTAAGCTGATTTAGTTTGTATTTCTAAGAATATAATAGACTTTTGAAATTACCTTCTATTACAAAATTCCTTATAATATAAAAATAATTTTAATACATTGGAAAGATTTTAAGAGAACTCATAAAACTACTAAAATTAATTAAAAACATGGGCTGGAGCAATAGCACAGCGGTAGGGCGTTCGCCTTACAAGCGGCCAACATGGCCGACCCGAGTTCGATTCCTCCGCCCCTCTCGGAGAGCCTGGCAAGCTACCGAGAGTATTCGATATGCCAAACACAGTAACAACAAAGTCTCCAAAGGAGACGTTACTGGGCCCGCTGGAGCAAATCCACGATCAACAGGAGGGCCTTTACCTTTACCTTTTATAGATAAGTGAAATATAGAATAGTCACAGAAAAGATTGAGAGATAAACAGAATTACTTGGGGGTCCTGGGAAATAGTAGTGTGTAGGGTGTTTGGCTTGTACATGGCCAAATGAGCTTTTGGCTGGTTAATCTCCAGCATCACATATGGGACCCTGAATTCTCCAGGAGTATTTCCTTAATGTAACATGAGGAGAAACACATAAGCATATGAAGTGTAGCCTAAAAATTAACAAATAAAAATGAAAATGAGCAGAATTTTTTGTTCTAAATAATTTTATATAACGCATTGAGTTATTATCAGCCAAAGTATATTATGATAATTTAAGATTCAAGCTATAAACACTAAATTAACCAAAATAATAATGGGAGGTTATCTCTGATTAGATAGTAGAAGAAGATAAAAATGCAATTATAAAAGCTACTCAACCCAAAAGAGTACAGAAAAAAGAAGGAATAATGAACCAAGAAAGTACAGGAGAATGAAAAATAAATTAGAAATTGGTTGATTAAAACCTAACTATAGCACTCATTACTTCAACTGTAGGTCATCTAAATAACCTAATTATAATAATAGACTGTCAAATTGATTAAAAGACCAAGGCTTTCCTAGTTTCTGCCTACAAAAAACCCACAAATATTAACTGAGTAACTTCAATGTGTATGAAACAAAAATCTCAGTAGTGGGAAGAGAAACAAAAAAAAATATATACAAGCATATTGTATACAAAAAGCAGATACCAATACAAGACTTGAACATTACCAACCAAACTGCCCTGATCTGAAATTTGTTTTATTATGAAAGTGATAATTGCTGAGACTTGTAGATTCTTCCCTTTCTCCAATTGTTTCCATAACTAAGTTTACTAAACATAACTATAATTGTTGGATCTGTACAGCTACATTGCAAAACAGACAAGTGATAATACTTGTTTCATCAAGATAATACTTGTTTCATCAATACTTGTTTCATCAATCTTTAAATAGATTAGTAAATGTTTGATTGTATCTATACATGGGAGATAGGAGGCGAGTAGATTGCAGAGGGTTGTTGGGGTCTTCTCCAAGCCTCTGTTTCACACGCTCACTCATCCAGCAAGGGGCCACTGCTCAGAGTTCTGAGGAGAGGGTCGAGCTTTCCTCCAGGTAAGGAGAGGGGTTTGAGGAAAAGAGCAAATCTTGCCACCACCTCCTGCAAGGAAAAAGAAATAAGCACAGGAGCCTGGTGGTGTCCTGTAAAGCAGTTCCACTTTATTGGGGACATCAAGCATTTATATAGGTTGAGGAGCGTGGTGGGAGAGTGCAACTGGTGGTCACAGGGAGATCAGAACAAACAAGTTTTCTATAGATAGGGTCACACCTTCACAGAGCATGTGCCATAAACATCCTTTCCCCAGGTAACAGTGAACTGTGATATGCACTGCGACAAGCTTCCCTACAAAGCAGACCAAATGGTGTTCTCTGCCAACAATCTGCCAGCTGTGCCCAGGGACTAGCGGCACTTCAAAGGAGACCAACAGAGGACAGGACAGAGAAGTGATTCACTGGACTGGGCAGCATCAGGAATAGGACCTGGTCATCATTCATGGGTAAAAGGCCTGGACAAATGGGAAGAGACCCGACCCTTTTACCTTTATCTGTATAATAAACTTTAACTTTTCATCTAGCAAGTTTTATATGCAAATTTTCCATTAAATTCTTAAGAGCCCAACAGTGCAGGAAAATTTGCTTTCACAGTATCAATGCTATCATAGAAAATTTATCCTATAGGACAGTGAATTTGTCTATAAAATAAAGCTATTAGAATGGTTTTATATATATTTGCAGTTTTTTATAGTATTCAAAATAAACATATATACAATATATATTTTATTTAAAATAAAATATATATGCAAACTCAAATTAAAATACTCTTATAAATAAGTCTACATATTGATATCTGCATATCATATGTGAGAAATTCACATATATTAAGCATTATATATTGAAATGGTAGCAGTGAGTTAAGATAAAATTTTATATTTTTGGAGTTATTATTTTCCATATTTGAAGTATATGTACAATATTTTGGTAAGAACACAATTTGTATAAATTTATATGCTTTAGATTATTGAGAAATTTTGTTGCTTGAATATGGGATAGTTACATTTGAAACAGTGAATTATGCAAACATAAATTCTGTATTTTATGTCAAAATTATCAGTGAAGTGACGTATATTCAAAAGAATTTTATGCATCCTTTTCATCCAAGGGATGCAAGGATGGTTCAACATTCGGAAATCAATCAACATAATCCACCATATCAACAAAAGAAAAGATAAAAAGCATATGATCATATCAATAGATGCAGAGAAAGCATTTGATAAGATCCAGCACCCCTTTATGATGAAAACCCTAGCCAAAATGGGTATAGAGGGGACCTTCCTCAACATAATTAAAGCCATCTACCACAAGCCTACAGCAAGCATCATCCTCAATGGGGAAAAACTGAGAGCCTTCCCTCTAAGATCAGGGACGAGACAGGGATGCCCACTCTCTCCACTGCTGTTCAGTATAGTACTGGAAGTACTTGCAATAGCGATTAGGCAGGAAAAAGATATTAAGGGCATTCAGGTAGGAAAGGAAGAAATCAAGCTCTCACTATTCACAGATGATATGATACTCTACTTAGAGAACCCAATAACCTCCACCAAAAAACTCCTAGAAACAATAGACTCGTATAGTAAAGTTGCAGGTTATAAAATCAATACCCAAAAGTCCATGGCTTTCCTATACGCAAACAGTGAGAGAGAAGAAAGCAACATGAAAAAAACAATCCCGTTCACAATTGTGCCCCAGAAAATCAAGTACCTAGGAATCAGCTTAACTAAGGAAGTAAAGGACCTGTACAAAGAAAACTACAAAACGCTACTTCAGGAAATAAAAGAGGACATGAGGAAATGGAAAGATATCCCCTGCTCATGGGTCGGGAGACTTAACATTGTCAAAATGGCAATACTACCGAAAGCATTGTATAAATTCAATGCAATCCCTATAAGGATACCCATGACATTCTTCAAAGAAATGGAGCAAACACTCCTGAAATTTATATGGAACAATAACCCCCCACGAATAGCTAAAGCAATTCTTGGGAAAAAGAAAATGGGAGGAATCAACCTCCCGAACTTCAAACTGTACTACAAAGCAGTAATAATTAAAACAGCTTGGTACTGGAACAAAGGCAGAACTGCAGACCAATGGAACAGGGTTGGATACACTGACATCTCCCCTCAATCATATGCTCATCTAATCTTTGATAAAGGTGCAAGTAATGTGAAGTGGAGTAAGGAAAGCCTCTTTAATAAATTGTGTTGGCATCACTGGACGGCTACATGCAAAAAAAAATAGGCTCAGAACTCTGCCTAACAACATGTACAAAAGTAAGATCAAAATGGATTAAAGACCTCAACATCAGACCAGAAACCATAAGGTACATTGAAGATAAAGTTGGCAAAACCCTCCATGACATTGAAGCTAATGGTATCTTCAAAGATGCCACGCCACTGGCCGAGCAAGTGAAAACAGAGATAGATAAATGGGACTATCTTAAACTAAGAAGCTTCTGCACCTCCAAAGAAACAGTGACCAAAATACAAAGACAGTCTACAGAATGGGAAAGGATATTCACCGAATACACATCTGACAAGGGGCTGATATCCAGGATATACAAAATACTGGTTAAACTCCACAAGAAGAAAACATCCAACCCCATCCAAATATGGGGCAATGAAATGAACAGAAACTTTCTCAAAGAAGAAATCTGAATGGCAAAAAAGCACATGAGAAAATGCTCTACATCATTAATCATCAGGGAGATGCAGATCAAAACCACAATGAGATACCATCTCACACCTCAGAGACTGGCCCACATTCAAAAGAACAAAAGCAACCGATGCTGGCGTGGATGTGGCGAGAAAGGGACACTCCTTCACTGTTGGTGTGAATGTCCACTGGTTCAGCCCTTCTGGAAAACAGTATGGACGATTCTCAAAAAATTAGAAATTGAGCTCCCATTTGACCCAGCAATACCACTCCTGGGAATATATCCCAGAGAGGCAAAAATGTATAGTCGAAGTGACATCTGCACTTGTTTGTTCATTGCAGCACTCTTTACAATAGCCAGAAACTGGAAGAAACCAGAATGCCCAAGAACAGATGACTGGTTAAAGAAACTTTGGTACATCTACACAATGGAGTACTATGTAGCTGTTAGAAAAGATGAAGTCATGAAATTTACATACAAGTGGTACAATATGGAAAGTATCATGCTAAGCGAAATGAGTCAGAAAGAGAGGGATAGACACAGAAAGATTGCATTCATCTGGGGGATATAAAGTAACAAAGTATGAGATTAATACCCAAGAATAACTGAGATCAGCACCAGGAGGATTACTCCATAACTTAGAGGCCAGCCGGGTATCCTAGAGGAAAGGGCAGTTCAGATAGAGAAGGGAGCACCAAATAAAGGATGTTTGGAGGATCCTCCCAGGAGGGGAGATGCATGTCGAAAGTAGACTATGGACTGAACATGTTTGCCACTCAATGCCTCTTTTGCAGACCACAACACCCAAAAGGAGAGAGAGAACACAGGGGATTGCCCTGCCACAGAGACAGGGGGGATGGGGGGATGGGGGTGGGAGGGATATTATCCATGGTGGTGGAAAATGGGCACTGGTGGAGGGATGGGTATCTGATCATTGTATAATTGAAACCAAAGCACAAAAAATTGTAAATCTACAACTGTAAAAAAAATAAAATAAAATAAAGGGAAAAAAAGAATTTTATGCATCCTAAGTATTTGGCACAATTATAACAAAGATAATTAATATTTGGAGATAATATCTCTAGGTAGTATGTTGTGAAATATGATAGGACCAAAGAGATTACTTATTTTCCTAATGCTGACTATGTCATCCAAATTTATTGTTGCTCATGCTAGTATTAGAAGTAAGTAATCACATTTAAAGGACATTGTGCTTAGTGGATGCCTTCTTATTTTTCAAAAAGCAGTTATTCAGAACTCATTTTTGCTGCCTTATGAATGTATTGTTTACCCATTGGGCGTTCAAGTGGTTAAAAGTGAAATCTCTAATTTTTGAAGAAATCAAGATATATTGACAGCTTTATTATTTTTAGGGGGTAATTACTATAGGAGTCTGCCCATTCTGACATTCTAGTAACATTTGTGAGTATTGAAATCTAATATCAAAATATTTTAGAAGTGATTTACAGAAGAAAAAGATGTCAGAGTTTTCTAGTAATTTATAAAATAAATGCCTTAGTCCCGCATCCCTTTAGATTTAAAGCCCAAAGTGTATCAACAAAGTAACGCATTATGACCAGGAATTTTCATCTCAATTGCAGTATAGAGTCCCATACTAAATATGGAGGCCACAAAGTTTGAAAATAAGGAACTGATATTTCATTACGTTTTTGATTTGTGACCCTATTATTGAACCTGAGTATAATACATTTCTTGTTAGAGAATTAAAATAAGTTTGGGATGTAAAATTCTGTTAATTTACTTTTAATTTACTTTTAGATGTAAAGGAAAATAAATCTACCAAACCTTCAGGACATTTCCATTCCTCATAAATAGAAAACTTGGTTCATTTGCAAGGCAAGTTTTCGTGACACATTTTCTGCCTTAATCCCCCAGTTTCATTTTAACCATCATTAGAGAATAGATTTCACATAATGATTTCACAAATGTTTGTAAACTATAGTTTACCTTTTAATGGGTGTAAATATATATATATTTTGTAGGCATCATTTATATATAGTGCTATCACTATTCATATTTATGTGTACCCATCTATTTATACACATGAATACTTAAGAAAAGCCCACATGAACTTAAGTTTTCTTTACTCTGATGATTCAACAACTCTGTCTGATGGGTTGAGAACTATGCTGCTCTCTTAATAGTGATTAATTTTCTCACATCATTAAGCAAACAAGAAAATGTAGGAAATATATTATATGCTTTCCAGATTTCTAATGCTTCTAAGATTTTTAATTTGTTCAGTGGAGTTTTGAATAATTAAGAATAGTGGAGTGATTTAGCTAAAGTATGATGAGAGATTTATGCCAAGCATTTTCTTATTGCTTATGCATAGCGCACTTAGTATAAATAAAATTACTTGAAAATTTGTGTAAATATTGGAATATAATTTGTATTTAATGTTACATTTTAAAAATCAACAATACATTTTAATACTGAACTAAAAATATTAATTTCCATTAACTTTCAACAGGAGTAAAAAGAAAATACATACCGCTTTATATTTTTCAACTCTGAATATGTGTAAATTTCTTAAATTAATAATCTAGTAAGTCATTTCATACATCTAAAAGCACCCATGTAGACCTAACTTTAATGACTTAAATTAGGTGACAGCAAAATAATTTCTTAAAACTTTCCTTCTAACATAGAAATTTAAGATACATGCTTTCGTCAAATGTTTAAGCATACATTCATATATATTTTTTAATTTGTTTTGGGGGCCATACATAGTGGTGCTCAGAGCCAACTCCTGAATCTTTGCTCAGGATTCAGTCCTGACTGGACTGAGGGGAACGTATGGGTTGTCAAAGATCAAACTGGGTCAGCTTCATTTAGCCCTATTTAGTCATTTATGTCTTAACTGTAATTAAATTCCAAAGCAATGACTAGATGTTATAACTTGAAACTCATGGATTTTTCAGATAAATATTAAACTCACTTATTTTTCTCCATATGAATAAAGTAGAAGATACCCTACATATAATTGGTCTAATGACATAGAGCAAACTTGAAGGAGATGACTCAGTATGTTGCTTTTGGCCGACTTTTACTAATTGGCTTTCTCTTTTTCATTGTATACTTCAGTTTGTGTTTCCTGAATTTTTAGATTTATTTCCTTTATTCTTCCTCTTTGTTTATTTTATTCTCCATGAACAGATGACAGTCTCACAAATAAGCACTTTAGCATTGTCCTCCCATGTTTCATCAATTTGCCTGAGCGGGCACCAGTAATGTATCCATTGTGAGACTTGTTGTTACTGTTTTGGCATACCTAATACACCATGGGGAGTTGGTAGTCTCTGCCATGTGGGCGGGATACTCTCGGTAGCTTGCCAGGCTCTCCGAGAGGGATGGAAGAATCAAACCCAGGTTGGCCACATGCAAGGCAAACTCCCTACCCACCTGTGCGATAGCTCCAGCCCATCACAAATAATAATAAAAAAAAGTAAGGTAAAAAATTATGACAAAAATACTTTAATGTATCTACAAAAATAATTTGCTTCTGGGGAGCCTGGGATCGTTCTGTGGCAGGAAGGACCTACCTTGCAAGTGCATGTTCGTGAATTTAGACCTTTTAGCCTTCACATGAGCAGAATAGGGTTTCAAAGGCTTTTCTGCTTATGATTCCTATAAGCATAATGAAGCATGAACTCTCTGGCATATCACATCAAGATATGGAGGAGCACTTTAGCAATAGTGTGTGAACCCCAATGAAAAAACAAACTAAGAGCTTGTCACATGGTTAGGTATGTGGCCCACAGCAACACTACAACGAGAACATGAACATTTTAACAGAATGGTAGTTCCAGAAGTGAATATAGTCCAGTCAAGTGCACAAGCACTGTAGCGAACTCTGTGTGTATTCATAGCAGCAACATTACCAGAAGAGAAGGAAAGAAGAATTTGAAAGAAGAGAGAGTCATTTGTGTTTACAGGCACAAAACACAGTCAAACATTTATGTAAAAAGTAACATTTCATGAGCATGAAATGTGTTTGAATTATTTGTGAAATGCTTTATTTCACAACGATTAAAAAATTCTTACTATCTCTCTGTACCCTTAATTTCAAAATTGAACCCTATCCTTAAATATGTGGTAAGCATATTTATATAATATACATCAATGGCTATTTCTTTTTGCTTGGTAAATTTGCCTGATTCTTTGTGTTTCAGGTGTACAAATAATTCCTGTCTTGGGTCAGAAATGGATCTTAGAATATTTAACGCAGAATATGGTTCTTTACAAAATCTCTGTGTTGGGTTCTTATTTTAGATTGACCATAGCAATTCTATGGATATGTCCAAATTCTCTGCTAGTTAAATAAGGAAGAGAGAAACATAGAAATATGCTATATTAAAATAATTCAATAAATCATCTAATATTAGAACAAATCTGACTGGGATCACCCAGTCTCCTAGTGATAAGAGACTCATGAGGCGCAACACATAATTGGAGTATGCCACTGTTTTCTGACTTAAATTTTTCTTATTTGGGGTGATTCTTGATGTTTACATTGTTCTGAAACTTAAAGTGATTACTTAATCAATATTTTCACTTAACTCCACATAGAAAATTTCCTTTTTGCTTTTGTAAAATGGCGTGTCTAAAGTGTAATTTCAGTAAGACACAATAGACGATGAAATGCATGTGTGTGTGCTCAGACTAGACCTAACTGGAACAGAAGAAAGTGGAAGGTCACTACTCCAAAGTCATGTTTTTTTTTTTTGTAAAGTAAAATAACTTAATTAGACACATAAAAGTGGAGGGAGAGAGAGGGAGAAAGAGAGCAAGAACATATCACAGATTGCATGTTTGACACAGGAAGGAGAAAATGTGTCTTTGTCTTTTCTTTTTCTTTTCTTTCTTTCTTTTTTTTTTTTTTTTTTTTTTTTTTTTTTTTTTTTTTTTTGCTTTTTGGATCACACCTGGCTATGCACAGGAGTTACTCCTGGCTTTGCACTCAGGAATTACTCCTGGCGGTGCTCAGGGGACCATATAGGATGCTGGGAATCGAACCCAGGTTGGCCATATGCAAGACAAATGCCCTACCCACTGTGCTATAGCTCC
The DNA here is from genome assembly GCF_029834395.1 of Sorex fumeus. Taxonomy (NCBI): domain Eukaryota; kingdom Metazoa; phylum Chordata; class Mammalia; order Eulipotyphla; family Soricidae; genus Sorex; species Sorex fumeus. The sequence goes on along the minus strand of NW_026606172.1, from coordinate 1,301,491 downwards.
AGCCCGGACATTGTCATATTTTTAAGAATTGAACTTTACCCAATATAATTTAGGGAACAACAAAGAAATAGGCAAAAAAAAAAGCTCAGTTTTTATTGTCCTTAAAGTCCAGGAAATTTTGTTAAATATAATATTCCTTTTGTTACTTTTTTTCGTTTTTTATGTTCTATTACATATTCAAACTAATAATTATTCATGTATTTAAACTTGCAATAAGAAGACGTAATAATGAGTATGTTTTCTGTTCTATCAAACAGTGTTCATGAAACAAGCTACTGTAAAACATCTCTCTATTCCTTTGTGTATAATATACATTGATCTGTTAGCTGTAGTTTGATGCTTAAAAGTATTTATTAACAGTGTCTTTGAAAAATTGGATTCTAATTAGAGGGCTTTATAACAATAATGAGTACAGTCATTTGTTACAAAGAAAATTTAATTATAAGGAACAGCAAGGTTTTAGTGCTTATAAATTAATGGGGAATTTTTAATATAAAATCTGAAATCCATTCAAATCAAACTCTTAAAATTTTCAAGAGTTGTGGCCAGAAATATGTCATATTTTATTTATACAGAAAATAAATTTTGAGTTTAATGAATGATTATTTCTTTAGCATAGCAGTACAATAATACAAAATCCTGATAAGGAGCTAAAAACTAACAGCCAGATAAAACTGCAAAGAATTTTTTAGACACACATTAACTATATCAAAGTTAAATGACAATTAAATGCATGTTATCATTGTTTGCTAAAACAATAAAATTACCTGATCTTGCAATCATTAGCAGCATTGGTAGTTTGCTCTGAACTAATTCTTCTCTTTCAGGAGAAAATCACAAAAGCTTCTGACTTTTAAAGTATTTTAAGAAGAAATTTTAATTTCATTCTACTATTAATTGGGCCATAGTTAATAGAAACTAATGAAGCATCCTTTTTTTAGTATTAGACTCAAAACAGTTGTTATAAAAGGTTGATTTATAAAAGTTGTTTTATAAAAGGTTGATATCAAAGTAATTTCTGTTTGTTTGGCGGTCACATCTAGCAATGCTCTAGGCTTATTCCTGACTGTACTCAATGATCACTCCTGCCCGGTTCAGAGGGTTCATATAGATGCCAGGAACCAAATATGGTTTGGCTATATGAAAGGCAAATGCCCTACCCACTGTGCTATTGCCAGTCCCGATATCAAATTAATTTTCTAGCAAATAAATAATTTTATATCTGGAAACCAGTGTTGTTTGTCTTCAAAAGTTTACCATGGTGGAGCCAAATGACTCTATTAGTAAAAAATTTGAGAATGATAAAGTGGCTTCAACTTTATGTCTTTCTGCTTTTTTGTCAACATTTTAAATTGACTTCTGCTAGAATATTGCCCAGGTAGGCAAAGGGGATATATATGATAACCTGTTAGATAATCTATATTGCAATATTGCAAACAATAATGCCCTGACAGAAAGAGTGAAAAGAAAGAAAGAGAGACAGAGTCAGAGGGTGAGATAGAGAGAGACAGAGAGATAGAGGGGCATAAGAGACAGAGATAGAGAGAAAGTGCCTGTCATAGTGGCAGGTTGGAGGGGGGTTGGGATTGGGGACATAGATGGTGGGAAATGTACACTGGTGAAGGGATGGGTATTAGAGCATCCGATGACTGAAACCCAATCATCAGCAACTTTGTAACTGTCTATCTAACAGTTATTCAACTAAAAGAATTTTTAAAAATAAAATAATATAGAAAACCAAGGAGAAGATAATGGGTTCATTTCACATTTATATCACTTTCAGTAATTTGAAACTTTCCACACATATCAGGTATTGCATAATGCTCTTATGATTATAGATTTTTAAAGCCATTATCACTAGACTTACTATTAGTACTTCTTAAGTGCATGGGAGATTAAAAAATACAATAAAATATTGCTGAGCTATTATTATAGTTTCACATGTGTAGATCTTTTCACTGTCAGAATAGTGCAGAAGAGCCTCAAGCAATGCTGGTTGTTTTGATCGGTTTGCTTTTATTTTTTTTGGGCGGGGGGTCACACTGGCATTACTCAGGGGTTACTCCTAGCTCTGCATTCAGGAACTACTTCTGGCAGTGCTTGGAGTACCATAATGGATTCTGAGGGTCAAACAGGGGTGAATAAAGGCATAGTTTGGGCCATAGTTAACAGAAACTAATGAAGCATCCTTTTTTTAGTATCAGACTCAAAATAGTTGTTATGAAAGGTTGATTTGTAAAAGTTGGTTTATAAAAGGCATGGTGAGTGCTCTCCCCACTGTACAATCACTTCCATCCTTAGCAAGGCTGGTTATACTCTTGGTGAATGCCAGCACCACCAGCCAAGTAGCACATCATTCCCTTCCATTGCCTTGCAATTCTTCTGCCTCTTGTCCTAACAAGAACAAAATGAAATGAAAAATCTGTGACGGGGGTGGAGGTGGTGTGTGGGAGGCCATAGTTCTGCTGAAAGTATTAATCTTGCAGGAGTGTGGTTACAAATGTGATTCCTGGCACAACACCAAGTACTGAGTGTTATTCTTGGGACACCTTAAACACCTCTGATTGTGCTCTGGTGGCCCCCATTAACCAACACAGGGCACATTTGGGCACTGAGTCTTCAGGCTGTTGAATTGCATTGTTAGGCCTTCTTGGTCATTTCTGCCAGGAATGGCACCAGGACACTCTGAGCATTTCTTAGGAGTTCCCTCATTTTTGTTTACTTTAATAGGGAGACTTCTCCTGACTACTAGTCTCTCTCTCTCTCTCACTCGCTCGCTCGCTCGCTCTCTGTCGCTCTCTCTCCCCCACTTCCACCTTCTTTATATCTTTCTCTTTCAAATGCACTTAAAATTCGATATTACTGCCTTTGTTGCTTTTATGGTTTAAGTATAACTTCAGGATTGTCTTTATAAAACATCACTACAGAGAAAGAAATAATTATCTAATGCTCTATGTCTTTTATTATTATGCAAAAAAATTAAATATTTTTGATAATTCATTGTGTTTTGTTGAACTATTGCATTCCCTTGTCTGAAACAAAAGTTGGTGGTAGTCCTGAACAAAATACTGGCCTACAATGCAGAAATAAAATTTGCACCCGAGCCTTGTAGAATATTTCAGAAAATAATGGATTTTCTTAGTTGGCACTGCTTATCTATGACATATTATTTTTCCATACTAAAGTCTGATAACTAGAGCTATTGCTGCCATCCTAAAACAGTCGGTAAGGGTGGTGTCACCATGAAGTCCTTGATGGGTGACGGACTGACTATAGAACAGAAAGTACTATAAAGGAGAAATAGACCATGCCTGAGAGTCATCTTCAACAACAACACGGGAGACTATCAGTGAACTTCAAGGGACAGAATCACCAAGGTGTGAACCATAAATAAAATACAAGGGAACAGAAGAGAAACAAGCTATTTGCCTGAACATACAGCATCGGGAACTCCTGATCTACATTCTTAAAACTTTTAAATAATGCCTTTGATCTTTTAAATATCCTGATCTTATAAAAATGCAGAGTTTTGAATGCTAATTTTATGTACAGAATTGAAGGACCATTCAAGAACTAACTAGTTTTATGGTAATAACAGTCTATAGCTTAATTTTCTTGCTCTATCATTATTTATATTGGCTCTGTATTGTTGAAAGAGTTCTTTATTTGTAAGTTTAGGTGGAGTTATGTGGAAGAATATTTATATTTGGAGAACTGTATTTTCTCTATAGTCAGCATAAATGTGTACAATGAAACTGAATCTACATTTTTTAAAAAAATATGTAAAGGTTTATAGGAAAATTAGAAAGGAAAGGGAAATAAACTCATCAGCCAGGCAGGAACTTAGTATAGAACTAAATTCATGAAGCCTCAACTATCTGTTTATGAGTCTGTTCCTAAATTTTTCTATTTGACTCTCCGAAAATGTAGTAACACCAGTCATAGTTCACTTAGATAATATTACTGGTAAACACAATCTTAAAATAAGTTTAGGAAGAGATGTTCTGATAGAAACGTTGATGATAGGAATACATCCAAATATAATGTTTCTTTACAAAGGCACATTTTTCCCCCTTTACTCAGTTAAACATTCATTTCTCCCTAAACATATTTATGTGATAACAAATGGTTATAGTCAATTTCCTATAGAGTTCTTAGTTTCCATCGATATTCATCAACATCATTTCCCTAATATAATTAAAGAATTAATTTGTAGCCTGACCTACCTTTGTCAATATATTACAGATGGAACCACAACGGTACCCGCGGGGGTGACAGGAAGGTCAGTGCTGTGGAGGGGAGAGGGTGCCACAGTATCCAAGTAATGTAATTGTTGCTTTTATTTATTTATTTATTTGTGTGGGTTTTTTTGTGTGGGGGGGTGGAGAGAGAGAATGGCACATCAGGCACTTCTCAGGGGTTATTCTTGGCACTGCATTTAGGAATTAATCCTGCCGAACTGCTCAGGGAACCATATGGGGTGCTAGGGATGGAATCTGGACCAGCCCCATGCAAGGCAAGTGCCCTGCCTGCTGTACTGTCTCCCGGCTTCCTGACTGCTGCTTTTAAATTTCACCTGCTGAAAAAAAATTGCAGGTTAAAATATTTCATAAAATAGCTGGGAATAGGAAATAGGAAGATATATAAGGAAATCCCCAGGCAGGAACTCTCTCTGTGGTGGCTCACTCGGGCCCAGGAAAGCAGATTTTCACATCTACATAGCCTGAGAACACAGAAAAATGGACAAGAGTGGGAGTACTGGGCTATCCAGAGGTGGCTAGAAAAGCCCAGAGACAGAGACAGAGGCATAGCACCAGCAGGGGGATGGTTATAGGGTTCTAGGGCAGAACCCGGACTTGTAAGATCAACACTAGAGAGAGCATGGTGCAGGGCCCGATCAGGCTGCTATATCAGGGTGAGAGCTTACTGAGGGGCAGGGGCAGGTCACTGTAGACTAGATCAAGGGCAGCAAAGGGATAGGACAAGTGATGCCAGGCACGGTTATAGGCAAGAAATCTGGCCATTGGGGAGCGATATATCAAAATCTACTTTAAAGATAAAGTAAATGAATGAGAAATAACTCGAGTTATTATATAATCTCTGGAGGACCAAAGTAAAAAGTATTCAAGAATAAAATTACTTGTGCACTGGCAATCAGAACACACCAGAACCCCAGGAAACCAAACCTGACACAGCCTGGAAATTAAAAACAAGTTGCCTACTCAAGGTTTCCAGGCCACAGTCTAAGTTCACACACAGGCACACACATGCACACACACACACACACACACACACACACATACACACACAAATTTAGGAGAAGACAAAGAGAGAAATAAATAAACGAGAACATACTATTTAGGAAGGTAAAGGTAAAGGTAAAGGCCCTCCCATTGATCGTCGATTTGCTCGAGCGGGCCCAGTAACGTCTCCATTGGAGACTTTGTTGTTACTGTGTCTGGCATATCGAATACTCTCGGTAGCTTGCCGGGCTCTCCGAGAGGGGCGGAGGAATCGAACTCGGGTCGGCCATGTTGGCCGCGTGTAAGGCGAATGCCCTACCGCTGTGCTATCGCTCCAAGATAGAGATAAAGGAAACCATTCTGGGATATTGAGGGTTTCTCCAGAAAGAAGAGAGCTTTGGAAAATAATACATGAATTTATTCTCAGGAATAGACTGTACCCCATAAGATTCAAACAAAAGTAGTCCACATCTAAAGAAGTGGATTGTGACTGACTTCCAAGCCCAGCTGTGTACCCTAGAGCAAAGCAAAGTGTTTGCAAGTAGTAGACACAAAGGCAACTTAGAGATAAAATGCAGTGGTGTGTGCAATGTGTTTCAGAAACTATACTAATTTAAGGACTCTTCCAATCTACACCACATTGTGGAGTCCATGACAGGACAATAGCAAGGATTTGTGAACTTGATGGGTTTGAGCAGTTTCTGACTTTTGAAGTTCACCTGGAAAGAATTGTCACATGGCTCCATGCCTGCCTTCCTGCTTCAAGTGGGCCTAGTTTCCAATAGCTTTGTAAATGTGAGCCTCTTTCTTTGTTTTTTATTTGTATGGTTAGGTGCTGTTTTAACCCACTGCTTCATATGGTTATCTACTAAAGTTTATTTAGTACTAGTACATATCTTTTGTACTACTAAATATGAGTATTAAGTACCCTCGAAATTCATTCTCAAACACCATTGTGCGTTCTACCTAGCCTATTTGGGTAGCCAGATGATTCAGTTCTCTTGAATTGTTATCAAACATATTGATACTACCTTCAAAATAGAAGCAATAAATATCTGCCATGAAAATTGATTTCTCAGGAAAGAAATTCCAGCTTACAGCAGTAAATAAAATTTAGCTGTATGAGAGCGTATGCATTTTTATTTAAGATCATGTTAAACAGAAATATAAAACATGATTTTTAAAAAAATTGCTGTGGTAATACTGGTAGATTTAATAAAATATAAAATGGAGAGTAAACTTTCTTTCATCCTAAAAGACAGGGAGGAGAAACAGTTGCTGTCTCTTTGGGGCTCAGTTAATAGATAAGTACTTGCCAGTAAAATTTGGCAGAATGTTGAAATAGGGAATTCTAGCAAAAATAATTTTTAGTTTCTTTTTGTTTTTTGATTTTAGGAAAGCATGTTAGTAGAAAACATTATGATTGTGATGAAAAAGTAAAATAAAGTCACCCTTTATTTTGGCGTCTGCTTAGTATTAGAAAAGAGTTTTTTGCCATGCGACATTATCCTCAGCAGGACTGAGAATAAATGAATCTGCATACACACTTTGGCTCCGTCACAAGTGTATGTTCTTTCAAGGAAGAAGGTGTTTTTTTTCATTTTTAAACTGATTTGAATGTTCACACCTACTTAATTCAGATGTCATTTATTATAAAGATACTCATGTTTTGGTGATCATAGGCTTGTAAACACCATATCATATCATCTACTTATTTGCAGGAAAATATGTGTGTTCCCTTTTAATGTTCAGACTTTTTATGCTAAATGATAGACTCCTCTAATTGCTAAAATTATGAATAGTATGTGTTCTAGTCTAGTTGCTTTGACAGAGAAAAATTTAATTGAAAGTTTATCTTAATTTTGCTGAATTATATTTGGAATCTAATCTTTAGCAAAATAGAAATCCTTAAACTTCCTTTGATATGTGAACCAATGTGGGAATTTGACAAATTCCAAGGCTCTTTTCAATAATTTATTTTTTTAAATTTTTTATATTTGGATCACACCCAGTGATGCTCAGGGATTACTCCTGGCTCTGCACTCAGGAATTACTCCTGGTGGTGCTTGGGGGACCATATAAAATGCCGAAGGTTGAAATTGGGTCAGCCGCATGCATGGCAAATGCCCTACTCACTGTAGTATCGCTTGAACTGGGATTTAATGCTTTGCCTGTTTGTTTATTTGGGCATGCAGAGGATTGGGGGGCTGGAGCAATAGAACAGTGGGTAGAGTGTTTGCCTTGTATGCGGCTGACCAGGCCGATTCGAGTTCGATTCCTCTGCCCCTCTCAGAGAACCTGGCAAGCTACAGAAAGTATCCCGCCTGCAGGGCAAAGCCTGGCAAGCTACCCATGACATATTCAATATGCCAAACACAGTAACAACAAGTCTCACAATGGAGACGTCACTCGGCCCACTTGAACAAATTGATGAACAACGGGAGGATAGTACTACAGTGCTACAGTTTATTTGGGGCGGGGAGGGGGGTCACAACCAGCAGTACTCAGGTTACTCCTTGCTCTGTTTTCCAGTTTTGATCCTGACAGTACTGTGTCACCATACATGGTGCCTGGGAATGAACCTGGCTCTGCAACTTAATAAAGCAAGTGATTTAGTGGTTGTGTAATCATTCAAGGCACAGGTATTAATTTTTTTTGGTCTGGCTTAACCTGGAATTCTGCATTTCAATTATTTTCCTGCCTACTAGACCCAATAGAGGATAATAGTGAAACTTTTGAGAAACATTGCTCCTTTATGCTGTCAGTGAAAAAGAGAATTGTGGCATCTAATTCTCTTTTGCATCTCTAGTTATTTGTATAGATTATTTTTTATTAAAGAGTGGTTAATTTAGAGAATTGTTTAGTTCATTAATCAGTTATTTAGATTGCCCTTTAGAATTTCCCATTGCTTATGTAAGAAATTAAAGTTAATTTTGTCAATATAGATTTGATATTAGGTGTGCAACAAGTGAGACAAGAACACATCATGAAAACTATCAACAGAGTATAGTATATGTATGATAAGGATTACTTTTGAGTAGAGGAAGTACAGGAAATGACATCATTTCTCCCATTGTGGTTGGTCATCAAAGACTTTTTGAAGTGTTCACACTTCATTGAGAAGTTAGAATCAGCCTGTTTAAAAAAATTGGTTGAAAGTGATCCTATTGGGGAAAGAAATGAGGGAAAATACACCAAGCATATGAGTAACTTGGTGTTTGTCAAGAATCACAAGTTAGGCAAAGTTGACTTGGTGTGAAGGAAGCTACAGTATAATAAGGAATCCAACAGAAACTGTTAAGTAAAGGGAGAGGCAAATATTAGATCTCCATAACGTAGAGAAAATTTTAGTTATGAGATGGAGGCTCTTTTTTTATATCAGTGTCATACAAATTATCCTGAGAAATTCATTGTATTAACATAAATTTCCTCCTTTAGAATACAGTATACATTTATGAGTTGCCTTAATGTTCATTTTCTTTTTCTAGAATACCTAAAGAGGAAAGAAAGCAGAAAACAGATAACCAGATCCAATCACATTGCTAATTGCATATCTAGATTAAATGACAAATGACGAGTGTGAGCAGAGAGATTTTACAGTGTTTAGGGTGTGGCAAACCCAGATTCAATCCTCAATACCTCAGGTTGCCTCCCAAGACCAACAAGGTGTGATCCCTGAACACAGAGCAAGAAGTAATTCCCGTGACACCCTAAGATAAAATAAAATAAAATAAGAGTGATATTTGCATAGACTAGACATTTTATATCAAATACTGAGAACAGAATATTTCTGTCTAAAGATTACATGAAAGAAACCCAAGTGTTATGAATTGAATAACTATTTAGAGTACATAATAAAGAAGTGTTTGAAAATCCATTCTATCTTCTGGTTACATTTCCATTTGAAAACCTATTATTTTGAGATAGTATATATCTGTAGTGAGTATATAGGTCCTAATCCTTCACCCTGAATCCCAAATTAATATCTTGTTTATTCATGTGATCTTATTGATTACCTGCAAACATCAAACCTTCAGAAATCGTGATATTAGATAAGATGTTTGGTTGGTATTAGTGTCCTCTGTCAATTATTTATATTATCTCAAGTGGTCAATAGTAAAATTAATGTAGAATAATATAAAGTTTTTGCAAAATTAGTGGATACATGAACTTAGAAAAGTAAATGTGTGATGCTGAGGTATCGTCTTAAGAAAATATGTATGGATGAATAATAATAGTGCTGTTTAAATTATCAAAATGTTATAAAATAGGGAACACTGAGTGAATGGAACAAAGACTTAAAGATCAATCATCAATCAATATGTCAAAACTCATTTTATATTAAATACTATCTAGAAAAAAACACCACAGAGTTTCTGAGGAAAAAAAACACTTGAGGGCTGCTAAAATAAAGTAACAAATAGCAAAAATGCATTTGTAAGTTTCTAGGATTTTCAAATAAAACAGAATAATGATATTTAGTATTTGTAGAGATGTGACATATATACCTAGCTATCAGCCTATTTAGCTAGGTATACAAAATGACTGATTATTCTCTGTGATAGCCATTGCTTTGTAGAAAGACTCAGGGTCGAACTAAAATTAAGATCATTTCCTTGTATAGTGATGTCTGTGAATGAGTTTGCATATCTGGAAATTATGGCAATCTGTTTCATGGGCTTCTTGTTTTGGTTCCTACTGCCTCTGAAAGAGACAAATATGTTCAAAGGGAAAAATACAATATAGAGTACTTACATAATTGTCATCATTAGCTACTGAGAGTATTCCACCTCATGGCAAAGCCTGGCAAACTACCCGTAGCATATTCAATATACCAAAAACAGTAACAAGGAGTCTCACAATGGAGATGTTACTGGTGCCTGCTTGAGCAAATCGTTGAACAAGGGGAGGGCAGTGAGAGTGTTACTATTAAAGAAGTAAACAAGCTAATGCTACAAATCTTTGTGTTTTGGGGTCATATAACTCCCAGAAAATATGGCATAAAGCAGGAAATGTTTCTCAGAGAAGTCATGAAATTTCTTTGGTAAGGAGACAAAAGAGTGTGTCCGGCTACAGAGGCAGGGTGGGATGGGGGGATGGAGGATGGGAAGGATACTGGGATTAGTAGTGGTGGAGAATGGGCACTGGTGGAGGGATGGGTACTCGATCATTGTATAACTGAAACCCAAGCACAAAAATCTGTAAGTCTACAACTGTACCTCATGGTGTTTCACTAATAAAAATTTTAAAAACATAATAAAGTAAGAAGCAATTGATAAATTGATGTGTAAATTCAGAGAGTTAATACTGAAATCTTAAAAATCACTTCTCTGCTTTTTTGGGACCCAGTAGAATTTTCTAAACACAGAAATGATGTGGTGGAAAGTGCCCATTCTCAGCAAGAGGAGTATTCACTTCTGCTTTGAATAAAAATAAATCACAGGAAAAGGGAAGCTCTGAATCAGTAAATGAAATGAAGAAGAAGATAGAACCGAGGAGAAAAATGCAATTTCCCAATCACCTCTGACTTTTTCTATAGGTACATGATAGCAGATGTATAAAATGAAACCTTAAGATATGGTTTCATTAAAAACAACAAAATGGCAAAGTCTGTTCCAGTTATGCAAGATACTTTATACTGGTCAGGCATGTAAATGAACTTTACTTGTACAAAATATTTTATTATCTACGCAGAAATTTTTGTTATGTGTATTTTGACACTGAGATATCTATTTACAAATACAAGTTAATTAAACAGAGTTTTGACTATAACATATATACTTGGAAATAATTTGATCTAAAAGTTAGTATTATTTTACATATTTGCCAGAATAATTTGCTTTTCTATGGGAACAAAATATAGCAATACCATCTAATTCTATTAATACCATGCAATTAAGTTATATTTCAAAAATATTATATATTGTAAATTTAATCATTTGCTTTAATATTTAACATATTATTTCATACAAGTAGTCACTGACAGTATTAAAGAATATGCCATTATGATGTACATAAAGTGCTTACAAATTAGTATTCTATGTTTTTCCATCATTTCTTGATATTCTTGTAGTAATTTTATTGAATAATAAATTAATGATAAATGAGTTTTTTCCTATTTTTTTTGTGGACCATGCATACTGTGCTCAAGACTTGTCCTTATCTCTGTGCTAAGGGTTCATTCCTTGTAGAACTGGGGGATTACCTATGGAGCCAAAAATCAAACTCCAGTACAATGCATGCAAGGCACAATCTCGCACATTGTACCATACTATGTCTCTGGCCCAAGTCTCTCTTTTCAAATTAAACCATAAATTTAATGATACAGTTCTTTCAGATATTTTCTTTCCATAGTCAAGAGGCTGTGAACTAATAGTCCATTTTTTTTTCTGAATGACATTTCATGTTTCTAAAGGAATCACTTCAAAATTTTCTGCTGTGATTTTTATTTTAACTATTAAAGAAACTCGAATGTTCTCTTGAAATGTAGACAAATACAATGACTGGATATTTTATATAAATATTGTCAACTTGATTGGAAAAAGATTGGGGAATTATAACAAGTGTTACTGGATGTAATCAATTAGAAATACAAAATTACACTAATTGCTTTCTTCTTCATTTTGCCTTCTTCTATTAGTAGCTAGTGTTGCAGATTGTAATGATCATCATGACTTCTGAATGCTTTTAGTGAAAAATGACTTCTTATTGATTTGTTTAAATGTGACCTTTTATCTTTCTGACCAGTGTGAAAAAATAATCCTTATATCTCCCTTGTTTACAATAGCCCTAAGCAAAATCCTAGAAATAACACTCTGCTAACTTAGTTTATCTAAAATCTAATTAAAATATGAGAAAGACTTTTTAAAAAAAATCTCTGAAAATAACTGCTCCATCTAAGAGGATAGTTATCATACTAAATTTTTGCTGTTCTGCAGGAATTTTGGGAAGTAGAGTCTGTATAGTTTAAGGATATCTTTTTTATGTGCTACATAGAATAGTGAAGCATGGATAAATATTGACAAGATCTTTAATATAAAAATCTGGAAATTAAAAAAGAAAATTCTATACTTCTATGTAACCTGCATGAGAACAGCTCTTCATGGGAATAAATTTTAAAACATTTCAAATATTTATTGTGGCTAAGAAATGGTGCATTCAAGAAGCAAATACATATGTCATAACCAGCCAGTTGTAGAAAAAAACATAATCAGTAAAAACTAAGATTTATTTATTAGATTGATCATCTCTACCTTTATTTTATATTTAACTGCTATGCCAGCAATCATGAGCTTGTAATTATCACAGGACTCATACACTAAGGCTCTTGCATAGTATTGTGAATAATCGAAAATTTTATTAAAAAAATATTTTAAAGAAGTTTAAATGGAGACGTTACTGGGCCCGCTCGAGCAAATCGACGATCAACGGGAGGGCCTTTACCTTTACCTTTACCTAAACATAGGATCAAACCTATTTTTGATAATAATTTCTATATTATGCACTTCATATTATCATAAACCAAGTTCATTTTGGAACTAAAATTTAAATAAAACAAAAGAGGAAAACAATAGGAAATGTGAAAATCATTGTATATAAATAAATGCGCTAATAAATGCATTTATTGGAGTATCTCTCCAATAAATGTAAGACTATATTAAATTTAAATGCAATATTATAGCTATATTAAAGACATATTTTGAATCTATTTTAAGATCTAAATATTTTCAAAGTTCTTTATGTGTAAGGCATATTTTTATTCCCTTTTGTAGAAGAAAAGTTTTTCCAACTCTCAAACAGCCTCTACTAAGTTCTCATTTCTTTCACCATTTTTTCATAATTTACCTAACTTCTCATATTGAATTGTCAAGTAGCTTAAGGAGTTATTAAACAATCAAATTTAGTGTAAGGTAAAAGGTAAAAGGTAAAGGCCCTCCCGTTGATTGTCGATTTGCTCGAGCGGGCCCAGTAACGTCTCCATTGGAGACTTTGTTGTTACTGTGTTTGGCATATCGAATACTCTCGGTAGCTTGCCGGGCTCTCCGAGAGGGGCGGAGGAATCGAACTCGGGTCAGCCATGTTGGCCGCTTGTAAGGCGAACGCCCTACCCACTGTGCTATCGCTCCAGTGTAGGAAATTGTCATTAAAAGCAAACTATTTTTTACCTCTGAAGTCCTCTCCACAATGAAAGTTGAAAGCATCTATTTCCTAATCAACATTGAACCAGAATGTGATGTTCATTGCAGATATTTTACCTAGAGAATCAAAGAAAAGTTCATGCCACTATTTTAGTACTTAAAAAACCTATGACAGGGGTTGGAGAGATAGCACAGCGGGTAAGGCATTTGCCTTGCATATGGCCAACCTGGGTTCGATTCCCAGCATCCCATATGGTCCCCTGAGCACCGCCAGGAATAACTCCTGAGTGCAGAGCCAGAAGTAACTCCTGTGCATCGCCAGGTGTGACCCAAAAAAAGCAAAAAAAAAAAAAGGAACCTATGACATGCAAATTCCAAGAGAAATAGTATACATTCAAATTAGTTGATTTGATCGAGTCATTAGTCACAAGTAGTTTATCCTACCTTTACCTGCTTGGGGGCTTATCATCTGTGATAATTTACTGGCATTATCTAAAGGAATATCAACATTTTACATCTTTAGAAAATGTCATAGTTTCCTAATTTGAAGTCAGATTTCACGGTCACAGTCCTCCTGTTGTTCATCGATTTGCTCAAGTGGGCCCAGTAACGTCTCCATCGTGAGACTTGTTGTTACTGTGTTTGGCATATCGAATACTTCACGGGTAGCTTGCCAGGCCCTGCCGTGCGGTGAGATACTCTCGGTAGCTTGCCGGGCTCTCCAAGAGGGGCGGAGGAATCAAACTCGGGTCAGCCACGTTAGCCACTTGTAAGGCAAACGCCCTACCGCTGTGCTAAATGACAACTGATATTAGCTTCCCGCCTCTGTTATAGGAAGAGTTAGCTATCTTGAAGCCTACATTCCATAAATCTTTGCACAAGTTCTTGAAGAAAACATTTCTGAATCATAAAGGTGACTTAGTGCTAATGTAGTCTTCAAAGGATTTAAGAGCCAGAGTGAATATAGGAGGTAAAATTCTTGCATGTGTGTGGTTGCACGGTTGAATCTGGGTACTACTTTTGGTTCTCTCAACAGCACCAGGGATCACTCTTGAGCTAGGAAAACCTGAATTGCTTTTGCTAATTGATTTCAATTTTAAAAAATGTGTGCATCCTTTGTTCTAACAATTTTGACTAGTATGCTTCCTTGAGAACAATTTCTAATTAATGCATAATTCTGATAATAAATACTTAAAAATCACATGGGCTTTCATCCACAACTTTAAAATAATAAATTATGCCCCTTGAATTTCTATTTTTTTTTTTTTGCTTTTTGGGTCACACCCAGCGAGGCTCAGGGGGTTGCTCACTGGCTCTGCTCTCAGGAATTACTCCTGGTGGTGCTCGGGTGTCCATATGGGATGCTGGGAATCAACCTCGGATCGGCCGTGTCCAAGACAAGTGACCTACCTGCTCTGCTACTGCTCCAGCTCCTGAATTTCTGTTTTTTAATAGGATTTTATTTCCATTTCACCAGTCTTTATTTTGAGTTTTCATTTAACATAATTTCACTCAAAAGAAATTTAATTGCACAGAACACACATATGCACTTACACACATACACACATACACACACATATATATTTATATATGTATATACGCATACATATCATTGGCTCAGCAAGTCTCGATTCCAAAAGACATAGTACTTCTTGTTATTAAATCCTGTTTATTACTACAAATCAGCTATAAAATTAGTATGTTCTTGTAACACGCTCCAAATGGAAATTTTCTTTTACTTACAAAATGACAAAATTAAATAATGTGTTTCTATAGTACCTTAATATGATTGTAAAACATGAGCTGATTATTCCATTAAAACATTTTTAAGCTCTCTGACTGAAAGTATTATGAAATGTACTGACTTTCATATGTTTATTCCTTGTATAATCTAACTTCCACTATCCTACGTTAATTGTAAAAAATTAAATGGACTTATGTAGAAAACTACTGTTACGGTCCTCCCTTTGTTCATCGATTTGCTCGAGTGGGCCCAGTAACGTCTCCATTGTGACACTTCTTACTGTGTCTGGCATATCGAATACATCACGGGTAGAAAATATGTAATAAAAAAAGATTTATGTCCATTCATGGATCCTTCTTGAATGTGAATGCTACTAGCAAGTTTAAGATAGTGATGTAGCATAAAAGATGAATTGAAACCCTTCAGTATGAAAACTGATACACATAGACACACAAAGATGTATGTCATAAACATGTAATTGTCTCTATAGCATACATAGACTTATATTTACATAAACCCCTATATAAATATCTATATTTTGTATATTAAGTATGTATAATCATGAAAGGACTCCAAAATTTATTTAATGGTTTAAATAGCAATACCCCCTTTATTGCTCACAAGTTTATCAATCAATTAGTCATTTCTGTGAGTCTGAACTAATTTAGCTAATTTCATCTGGACAAACTTATGATATTTGAAGTTTGTTTTACATAGTATTTCAACCTGAGAAACCAACCATTAAGAATTTAGTTGCTGTGCAAATGTCATAAGTGTAATTATACAAATCTAGGCAGTATCACCTACTATATACCTAGTCTGTATAGTTCAACCTTTGGAACCACAGTCATATGTGAAATACATTGGTGATTGCAACATCATTAAAGGCACAGCAAAGCCTGGTAGGCTCCCTGTGGCGTATTTGATATGTCAAAACAGTAACAACATGTCTCACAATGGAGACCTTACTGGTGCCCACTTGAGCAAATTGATGAACAACAGGAGGATAGTGGACAGACAGTGCTAATACAATTAAACAACTCATATCTACAGTGATCTGATGTGACCTCCTGTGTATGTTTCTGAATTGGTGTTTACTAATTAGGAGAGCTACAATGTTGATTTGCAAAAGGTGATTAAAGAAGGGACATCATTTCAGACACTTTCTAGCATATGATAATGAAGTAAAACATGACAAGGAAGTAAAACATCTTATACTAATTCTTGCCATTTTTAAAATCAGTAAACAGAAGTAGAATATTTAACCTTAACAGAAAATTTTGAGTATAAGACTAAATTTGAATTAATGCCAACTTGCAGGCCGTAATCAAAACTAGGTTGAGCAAATATCTTGAGACCCTTGAAATTTTAAAACAAAGATTTGAAATGAGACAATTCTGCTTCCATTTATAATAGATATTGGGAATCATGCTGGTAATATTTTCATGATTCATTAAAAATGTATTTTTTTGGTAAGACCACAATTTACTTATGATCTCTCTATATTTTATAAGTGCTTTCTGAGAAAGGAACTTAAGTATTATGTGGTCATGTGTAGAACAGAGTATTTTATTGTAAAAGGAAGCCATAACAATGAATTTCCTGATTTCTATGCAATCAAATAATGTTATAAAATTTAAACTTAGTTTTATATACCATTTATTATAACATTAATGCAATAGAATACTGAGTAATAATATACAAAATGAACAAAAAACATGTTTTTAAGAGATCATATTATTGTCTGTCTTAAAGGTTTTCTTGAAATTGAAAAGCGTTCTTAAAATTTTCTCCTGGAGACCAGAGCAATAGTTCAGCAAACGTGGCTCATCCATGTTCAATTCTGGGCATTTCATATGGAACCCGAGCACTACCAGAAGTGAACCCTGAGCACAGAATCAGGAACAAGCCGTGAACACTGCTTTTGTATGTCCTACCACAAAAGGAGGCACAGGAATAGATTTGTCCTTGGAAAAGAAACAGAAAATAATATATCCAACATTATTCCTTATCAATTTATATAATATTAAAAAAGAAGTACATAATCTTTTTAGAACCATAACCACACTAATAATGACACAGATATGTAAAATTTCATGGATGAAAATATATACATAAGTGTCCATAAATTTATATTGGTACTTCATAAATAGGAGATTTTAAGAGTGTACATCATACTTTAATTTTAAAAAATTAAAGCTTTAAAATATCATATGAACCTAAAAAAGTTTCGGTTGACACCTAGCAGCACTGGTGTCACTCCTTATTCTGAAGAGTACCAAATCTGTTTTACCATATAGCCAGTGGTTCATGACTGAGGCAAATCCTCACTCCAGGCAAAAAAAGAAAAAAAGAAAAAAATTAAAAATTCTACTTAAGGAATCAGAAGAACTTTCTATTACTTTTACTTATCATCTATTTTTAAAATTAAAGCAAGGTGAGGCATACAAATTTATGAGTGGTTATAGTGGCATTTATATAGGATTCTGAGTAAGATTTCATTGTTTTTTAGTAATGACATTATTTGGAATAATATTATTTGAAACTGGATTATGTTTTAGTTTTAATACCTCCTGACATCCTTTTTCTGTTTCGGCTATTTTTATCCTTATATGAAAAGAAACACAGTAAGACCATGATTTTGCTTTTTTTAAAATCCAAGATGGAATAAAGTTTGTCAATCTGACGTCAGAATATCTTACTAGTCATTTTTGAGGTTGTTTTAATATAACACTCATTTTATACGATATAGCTTCAAGCATATTTTATTTTTATTAATGTAAAACTACATTTTGAAATTTTATTTGTGGCATCATGATTTTTAGTGCTAGTTATTATAGGATTTAATTATACCTTATTCCAACAACACACTCTCCACTATTGAATTTCCTCCTCTGTGAATCTCCCACTTGCCCTCATTCCCATTATACCCCATCCTGGTAAACTCAATTCTGTAGATAAGTTCTCATAATCCATTGCCCTTGGCCACATGTTATTTCCTTACTGTGCTTCTATCTATACTAAGTATGAGAGAAATCCTTCAGTATCTATCTCTCTCCTTCTGATTGACATCATTCAGGAAGATAATCTCCAGATTTCATTAAGTAGCAACAAATTGCATGGCTTTATCATTTTCTTATAGCCACCTAACATTCCTATGTGTATATAAACCACAATTCTTATATTCAATCATCTGTACTTGGACATTTGGATTGTTTCTAGACTTGGCGTATTATGTTAAATGAAATGCTGAAATGAAAATAACAATGCATTAGTTTTTTCAGAATAGGATGTTTTGACTCCTAAGGTAGATGATAAAAAATGGACTTGCTATGTCATTTGGGAGCTCAATTATTATTATTTTTTATAAGAGTCCACATTGTTTTCCAAAGAGTTTGATAATCCTACCAGCATCGATGAAGATTCCTTTTGTACCTAACAACACTACTTGCTTTTATTCTTTGTAAGATGTGTCAGTCTCATTGGTATGAGATGACACTACATTGTTGTATTGATTTGCACTTCTCAGATGATAAGTGATGACAATCTTTTCATATTCCAACTGGCCAACAGTATGTCTTCTTTGAGAAAGTTCATTTTTTGTCCCTATATTTTAATGGGGTTGCTTGTCTTTTGTTGTAAAGTTTTGCAATGTTTTTATGTATTTAAATACAAACCCTTTGTAATACGAGTGGCAGACAAATATTTTTTCATCAGTCTGTAGGTTCTTTATGTTCTTTCCATCATTTTTATTTGTGAGACTGAAGCTTTTAAATTAATATACTATCATTTGTTAATCTTTGCTTCTGTTTACTTGGCCAGTGATACTGAATCATTAAAGATTCAATGTAATGAAGGGATATTCCTATGTTTTCCTCAGTATAATTTATAACTTAAATTCTCATAGTGAGGTATTTAATCAATGTTAAGTGCAGAGGGTTGGGCCACATTGTCAATGACCACAGCTTTAATCCTGCTTTGATCTCAGGGATCATATGTGGTGCTTGGAGTTGGACCCAGAATGACCATATACAAAGCAAGTACTTTAGCCATTGTAATAACTCTTTGGTGGTTCTTTGATCCATTTTAATTATATTTCTTACATGGCATTAGGTAAGGGTCTGAGTACATTCTTTTTATATGTGACTGACCAGTTTCCCCAGCACTTATCAAAGGGGCATTCCTCGATTCACTTCATACTCACTTCATACTCCTCATCCAGACGCATAGGACAGTGTAGGCATAAGCCTTGCATGAGACTAACCTGCTTTTGAACCCAGCACCTCATATTGTTCCTGAAGCTCACTATGAGTGAATCCTGAGCACAGATCCAGGAATAAGCACAGCTGAGTGTGACCTATAAATAAAAAATAAACTTAATTCCTTTGTCAAAGATCAGTTATCCATGTATCTGAGTATCAGTTTCAGATATCAATCATATTTAAATTAAAATGAAAATTCACTCATCAAAGCAATGCCCTCTTCAGCAGTTTCATTGAGAAGCATGTCCCTGTCCCAAGCCCCACACTTGCCCGTTCTCTGCACCGTACCCCCACCACTGGGCAGCCAGAGGAGACTTTGGGAAACACCTACCTGATTTGCACCCAACACCCACCCACATATACAGGTTCCTTGGGTCAGCACGTCCATGGGACTGGCTGGGGGTGAGGCCTCCACTGTAAGGGGCGTGGCCTCATCAAAAGTGGGCATGGTCTTCTGTGTGGTCGCAGTTATATTTCCCACTCCCAGCACTCTCAACTCACATCCCAGCCTTTATCACCTAATTCTGTGGACAAAATCCTGGCCGCCACAACCACAATATGACAATAATACTCTGGCCTACTCCAATTCCAACAAAAGACCAGTATGCAAGAAGCTGTACAAGCCCAATATAAAAGAGCATCTCCTCCAACACTTCACTAGATGCCTGTCATAACCACAGAATAATGCCTGATGCCTGAGAGGAAGGACATATTCTAGAAGGGGAGAAGGGTGACCATCATTGACCGACCTTATTCAGAATCCTTACCCACAATAAGAGGGAACAGTGTTAGTGAACTTGAAGGATTTACCTCTATAGAAGCACAACTGCATGAGGACAGCGCGAATCTCCACTACGAGGAGAGGACGAAGAAAAGAGTCCCGAATTCTCAACAGGGATTACCCACAAATATGTTCTCTCCGATAAAGATTTCAAGATGAAATACTGAGGATGTTCAAGGAACTACTCAAACAATAAATGGAGCAGACATCCAGAAAATTAAAGGAAGTAATGAAAGAAACAGTGGAATGGATAGTTGAGAAAAATATAGGAATAAATGAGAGCAGAAATAAAAAAGCTCCAAAAAGAAGTATCAAAAAAAAAAGGATTCAGTAGATGAAATTAAAAACTCAGTGGGTGCCCTCAGCAGTAGAATGACTACAGCCAAAGACAAGATGAGTGAGCTTGAAGACGAGCAACAGAAATCATATAGGCAACAACAAAAATGGAAAAAGACCTCAAAATACTTCTAAGGAGAATCAGAGACCTAGGGGATGTTGCCAAGAGGAACAACATTATAATCATTGGAGTAAAAGGACAGGAAGGAAACCCTAATGAGAAAGTCACAGTGAAAGAAATCATTGCTGAAAAGTTCCCAGAGTTAAAGAATGCAGACATCCAGATTCAAGGAGCCAGAAGAGTGCCAGCTAAAAGAGACCCTAATAAAAACACTCCAAGACATATCATAGTCAGAGTGATGGATGCTGTGAATAGAGACACAAAAGTGCAAGTATCATGGTCAAAGAAGGAAATCACATACAAAGGAGCACCCCTTAGATTTACAGCAGACCTATCAGAGGAAAGTTCTATCTTCAAGCCCAAAGACCATGGTGGGATATATGAAAAAACTCAATGAAATGAACACCTCACCAGTAATAATTTATCCAGCTAAACTCTCACTCAAACTTGATGGAACAATACACCATTTTATAGATAAACAACAGCTCAGGAACTTCATAGACTCAAAACCATACCTGAAAGAAGGGCTAAAGGGGCTTCTGTAAGATAAGAAGGAAAACACTTATAAGCACAACCAACCCCTACAGAAGGATGGCACAAAACCCCATGACAATAGTCTCTCTCATGTCAATGGTCTAAATGCACCAATAAAGAGATACAGAATGGCAAAATTGATCCATAAACTGAAACCAACATTCTTCTGTCTACAAGAAACTCATCTGAATAGTCAGAGCAAAAACAGACTCAAAGTTAAAGAATGGAAAACAAAAATGCAAGCAAACAGCTTCCTCAAAAAAGCTGAGGTGGCCATAATTGTATCTGAAAACATAAATTTCAGGTTGAAAAAGATTAGAACGGACATCGAAGACCATTTGCTATTTATCAAGGGAAATGTACAACAGGAAGAAATCACACTCTAAAATTTAGGTGCATCTAATGAGGGACCAGCTAAATACTGAAAACAACTCCTAACAGATTTTAAGGAGGACATTGCTAGAAACACAATAGTCGTCAGAGACTTCAACATCAACTTATCAACTCTGGATAGATCAACAAGAACAAAACTCAGCAAGGAAACATTGGGCTTTGAAGGAAGAAAGAGAAGAAAGAAGGCAAAGAGACCTATACAGGGATTTATACTCCTGAAAGAAAGAATACATATTCTTTTTCAGAGCACACAGAACATTTTCCAAAATAAACCGTGTGCTAGGCCACAAAACATACCTCAATAGAATCAAGAAGTTAGAAAATGTATCAACAATCTTTTCAGACCACGATGCACTGAAGATAGAAGCAAATCACACAAAGACATGGAGAAAAAAATCGAACACCAGGAAATTAAACAACTCAATGTTTAACAATGAGTGGGTCAGGAAGGAAGTCAAGTACGAATCAAAATATACTTGGAAACAAATGAGAATGAAGACATGAGCTACCAGAACCTATGGGACACAGCTAAAGCCCTGTTAAGAGGAAAATTTATAGCATTGCAAACATTCCAAAGGAAGGAATAAAAGGTCTTGGAGATAACCTGATTTCACAGCTCAAGATCTTAGAAAAAGACCAAGAAAAGGAAACCTTTTTTGGCCTAAAAAAGAAATAATAAAACTTAGAGCAGAAATTACTTACACGAAAACTCAAAAAAACAATCGAAAAGGTCAATGAAACCAAGAGCTAGTTCTTTGAGAAAACAAACAAGGTTGATAAACCACGAGCAAGACTCACAAAGAGAGAGAACCATAATAAACTGAATCAGAAATGAAAAAGGGAACATCACAACAGAAACCAATGAAATTCAAAAGATCATCAGAGACACTTTGAGAGTCTCTATGCCACGAAATAAGAAAACCTAGAAAAAATGGATAAATTCCTGGATTCCTATAATCTCCCAAGATTGAACCAAGAAGAATTGGAATACCTGAATAGACCCATTCATATCAAGGAAATTAAAGTGGTAAGCAAAAGTTTTCCCAAGAACAAAAGCCCAGGTCCAGATAGATTCACCAATGAATTCTTTCAAACATTTAAAGAAGACCTGTTGCCAGTTCTCCTCAAGCTTTTTTAGGAAATTGAAAAAACAGTAACTCTTCCAAACAGCTTCTATGAATCACATATCTCCCTAATAAGCAAATAAAGAAACCACCAACAAAGAGAACTATAGGCCAATATCCCTGATGGATAAGGATGCGAAGATCCTCAACAAAATATTAGCAAAGAGAATCCAATAACTCATCAAAAAGATCATGCATCACAACCAAATGGGATTCATCCAGGGATGAAAGGATAGTTTAACATTTGGAAATCAATCAACATAATCTATCATATGAACAAAAATAAAGATAAAATTCATATGATCATATCAATAAATGGAGAGAAAGCTTTTGATAAGATATAGCACCCGTTTATGATGAAAACTGTCACCAAAATGGGTTTCGAAGGAACTTTCCTCAAGATAGGTAAAGCCATCTATGACAAATTCATGGTAAGCATTATCCTCAATGGGGAAAAACTAAGGGTCTTTCCTCTAAGATCAGGGACAAGAGAAAGATGCCCACTATGCCCAATTTTGCTCAATATAGTACCAGAAATACTTGCAATAGCTATTAGTCAAGAAAAAGACATTAAAGGCATACAGATAGGAAAAGTAGAAATCACTATACACAGATGATATGATATTATATCTCGAGAATCCTAAAACCTCTACCAAGAAACTCCTAGAAACAATAGATTTGTATAGTAAAGTCTCAGAGTACAAAACTAATGCCCCCAAATCCAAGACCTTTCTATATGCAAATAATCAGACAGAGCAAAGTGACATGAAAAAAATTAAGCTCATGCACAATTGTTCCCCAGAAAATCAAATACCTCGGAAAAAGTCTAACTAAAGAGGTAAAGGACCTCTACAATGAAAACTATACAACGCTACTCCATGAAATAAAAAAGGGCATGACGAAATGGAAAAATATTCCCTTCTCATGGATAGGAAAAATTAACATTGTCAAAATGGCAATACACTCCAAATCATTATACATATTCAATGAGATCCCTATAAAGATACCCATGAAATTCTTCAAAGAAATAGATCAAACACTCCTGAAATTCATATGGAACAACAAGCGCTCATGAATAGCTAAAACAATTCTTGGGGAAAAAAATGTGGGGAGGCATTACCCTCCTCAACCTCAAATTCTACTACAAAGTGGTAGTAATTAAAAGAGTATGGTACTGAAACAAAGGCTGGGGTGCAGACCAATGGAACAGGGTGGAATATCCTTACATACAATCCCAAATATATGAATATCTAATCCTTGATACAGGAGCTGGAGTGATACACAGCGGTAGGGCATTTGCCTTGCAGACAGCCAGCCCCACCGAGCTGGATTCGATTCCTCCGCCCTTCTTGGAGAGTCTGGCAAGCTGCCAAGAGTACCTTACCTGCACGGCAGAGCTTGGCAAGCTACCCGTGACATATTCAATATGCCAAACACAGTAACAACAAGTCTCAAAATGGAGATATTACTGGGCCCACTTGAGCAAATTGATGAACAATGGGAAGGCAGTGTTTGTTTGTTGTTTGTTGATTTGGGTGCAAGAAATGTCAAGTGGAGCAAGGAAAGCCTCTTCAACAAGTGTTGCTGGCATAACTAGACAATCACATGCAAAAAAATGGGCTTAGACCTCGACCTAACACCATGCACAAAAGTCAGATCAAAATGGATCAAAAATCTCAACATCAGGCCAAAATCCATAAGGTACATTGAGGCAAGGTTGGCAAACCCCCCTCACAATATTGAGGCTAACGGTATCTTCAAAGACAGCACTCTGCTGACCAACCAAGTGGTAACAGAGATAAACAAATGACATTATATTAAATTAAGAATCTTCTGCACTTCAAAAGATGCAATGACCAGAATATAAAGACAATCTCGGATATTCTCCCAATACCCATCCGATAAGGGGTTGATATCAAGGATATACAAAACACTGGTTGAACGCCACAGGAAGAAAACATCCAACCCCATCAAAAAATGGGGTGATAAAATGAATAGAAACTTTCTCAAAGAAGGAATCCAAATGACTAAAAGGACATGAGAAAACGGTCTATATCACTAATAATCAGGGACATGCAGATCAAAACAACAATGAAATAGCATCTCACACCACAGAGACGGGCCCACATTCAAAAGAACAAAAGCAACTGGTGTTGGTGTGGATGTGGCAAGAAAGGGACTCTCCTTCACTGTTGGTGGGAATGCCAACCGGTTCAGCCATTTTGGAAAACAGTATGGACGATGCTCAAAAAATTAGAATTTGAGCTCCCATTTGACCCAACAATAACGCTCCTGGGAATATATCCCAGAGAGTCAAAAAAGTATAGTCGAAATGACATCTGCACTTCTATGTCCATTGGTATACTTTTCACAATAGCCTAAATCTGGAAAAATCCAGAGTGCCTGAGAACAGAAGACTGTTTAAAGAAACTTTGGTATATCTACACAATGGTATACTATGCAGCTGTTAGAAAAAATGAAGTCATGAAATTTACATACTAGTGGTACTACATGGAAAGTATCATGCTAAGTGAAATGAGAAAGAGAGGGACAGACATAGAAAGATTGCATTCATCTGCGGAATATAAAGTAACAAAATAGGAAAGTAACATCCAAGAATAGTCGAGATAAGATAAGTACCAGGAGTTTCACTCCAAAGGCTTGAAGACCAGCCACACATGTTAGGGGAAAAGGCAGGTCAGATAGAGAAAGGAGCACCAAGTAAAGGGCTTTGGGAGGATCCTCCCAGGATGGGATATGTATACTGAAAGTAGACTATAGATGAACATGATTGCCACTTAATAACTCTTTTGCAAACCACAGCACCCAAAAGTAGAGCGAGAACAAAAGTGAATGCCCTGCCATAGAGGTGGGATGTGATGGGGGTCTTAAGGGTGTGGGAGGGATACTGGGATCATTTGGTTGTGAAGAATGGGTACTGGTGGAAGGATAAGTATGCAATCATTTTATAAATGAAATCTAAGCATAAAAATTTATTAATATACAACTGTATATAACTGTATCTCATGGTGTTTCACTACTAAAAATTTTTAAAAAATAAATAAAATGAAAATTCAAATGCAATTAAAATGAAAATTGAAACGATGCAGATTGAGAAGATCTCATGCAATAAAGTCTCAGACCAGATATATGATCTTAATTTATATGACTATTGCCTTTTCTTTTTTTTATTAGTGAAACACCATGAGATACAGTTGTAGATTTCATATTTTTGTGTTTACGTTTCCATTATAAAATGATCAAGTAACCATCCCTCTTCTGGTGCCCATTCTCCACCACCAATGAACCCAGTAGTCCTCCCATCCCCCCAACCCCCCCAACCCACTTCACCTCTATGACAGGGCAGTCCCTTTTGCTCTCTCTTTCCTTTAGGTTGTTATGGTTTGCAATAGTGTTATTGAGTAACCATTGCGTTCAGTCTATAATCTACTTTCAGCGCAGCATCATGCATTTCGAGCGAGTTCTCCAAATACCCTTTACTTGGTGTTCCCTTCTCTATCTGAGCTACTATTTTCTTATTGTACATAAACAGCAATTTTCAATAGTTTTAGCTTTTTGTTTTCTTTCTATGCTTCAAACTAGTTTTATATAACATAAATATTCCTAATGAAGCTTAACATTTGAAAAGTTAAAAATTAGGTTTGGCAGTTTATTAAATACAAGAGCTATTATCCTGGAAGATGAATATTTTATAAGGTTTAAAAAAGCATTGCAATTTGAACATACAATTTTAGTATTTTCCATATTACTAGTTGACCAGGCATCATTTTTATAATGGAAAAATTAGCATAACAATGAAATGATTGAATGAAGTATTAGATCAATCTATTAAGTTAAGGTACAGGGCTTAAAAGCTTCATGCTGGTGCTGGAGTGGTAGCACAGCGGGTAGTGCGCTTGCCTTGCACATGACCAACCCGGATTCAATTCCCAGCATCTCATATGGTTCCCCCAAGCACCACTGGGAGTAATTCCTGAATGCAGAGCCAGGAGTAACCCCTGAGCATCACTGGGTGTGACCCAAAAAGCAAAAAATAATAATAATAATAATAAATAAAAGCTTCATGTTTCGTTCACATTAAATAAAATGCAGTTTTGAAACAACTGAAATCTAATAAATAATAAAAATATGCAACAAAATTAAAATAGTATCTATGATAGCACTGCAGCACTGTCCTCCCATTGTTCATTGATTTGCTTAGAAGGCCCAGTAATGTCTCCATTGTGAGACTTGTTGTTACTGTGTTTGGCATATCAAATACGTCATGGGTAACTTGCCAGGCTTTCCTGTGAGGGCGGGGTAGTCTCAGTAGCTTGCCAGGCTCTATGAGAGGGGTGGAGGAATCGAACCCAACTCGGCTGGACCAGCTGCGCTCAAGGCAAATGTCCTACCACTGTGCTATCGCTCCAGCCCAGTATCTATTAATATGAATGTAATTCATATATATGAATATAAAATATTCAAGAATATATGAATATAAAATATTCAAGAATATATGAATATAAAAGTATATATGAATATAAAATATTCAGTAAAAGTAAGTAAAGGCCCTCCCGTTGATCGTCGATTTGCTCGAGCGGGCCCAGTAACGTCTCCATTGGAGACTTTGTTGTTACTGTGTCTGGCATATCGAATACTCTCGGTAGCTTGCCGGGCTCTCCGAGAGGGGCGGAGGAATCAAACTCGGGTCGGCCATGTTGGCCGCTTGTAAGGCGAACGCCCTACCCGCTGTGCTAAGGAAATTATCAGTCATAGTTCTAATGATTTTACCTTGCTTTATATTCTTTGATTTTTATTTAAAATTAGTTAATAGCAAGGAGTTATTGAAGTTTTGTATTAGTTTTGAATATAACTAGACTTTCATTTAAAAAATTCTGACTTTTGTGTAACACCAACAATTCTCATAACAGCCTTTTTGGTATCGTCAACCTTAAAAGTTGAGCCTTTGACATAATCCATTGAAATTTCCAGGTGAAGACAAGATTTATGATTTTAGTTGTGCCAAAGATGAGGTTGTTATTCTACTTTCTCTTTCTCAGAATGAAAAAGATTTAAGAAAAATTTTTGTTTTCCAAAATTCTCAAAACCAATTTAAATCACTTTCTAGTTTCTGAACAGCTACTCTTCTTCAATGTTAATACCCACATTCTTTACTTGACCACACCCTCAACACTTTGATCTATCATTATCCCAAAACTTTATTACAATATTATAATCATCTCCCTGATCTCTGCCTTATCTTTGTCCACCATAACAAATATATTGATAGTGTTTCAAATTTTTTGACATGAGTTGAATCTCTTCTCACTTATAAATCTTTTTTTATTAGCAGAACATCTAAACTGAAGCAACACAAGATGTATTGATATAGAAATATTTATTGAAAACAAATAATTTCTTTTCTGTCTTTTCCCACTTTAAAGCACAGACCCAATTTTTTCAGTAAGTATATATAGTTAGTATACCATGTATTTACTAAACAAAATAACGCAATGGCTACTTAGTGATTAAGTGAAGATTTTCTGACTGATGTTAAGTTCACCTAAAAACTGATACCAATGTATTTATCAAATTTGTGTTGCACTAATTTTGTGCATATTTCCTAGAATATATGAAAAATGTTTCATCCTTAGTTTAAATACTTAACTGTGACCTAACTATATTTTGAGAAAGTTCTTAAAGGTGCACTCTTCTATATTGTCTTAAGAATCAAAAAAGTAATATTATCTTTATTAGTGTTGTCAATATTCCAATTTATAAATGAGAATACAAGTCTAGACTATTTTATAAAGTCTGTACTAGTTTATAAAGACTACTTTAGAAACATCAAATTTCTTATACTGTAGCACCATAGCAGTGTCCTCCCAATTTGCTCGAGTGGGCACCAGTAATGTCTCTATTGTGAGACTCATTGTTACTGTTTTTGGCATATGGACTACGCCACAGGGAACTTTCCAGGCTCTGTCATGCAGGCGGGATACTCCTGGTAGTTTGGTGGGCTCTCTGAGAGGGGCAAAGGAATCGAACCCAGGTCGGCCTTGTGCAAGGCAAACACCCTACCTGCTGTTCTAAGGTATTATTAAATAGAAAAGTACATAAAATATAAATCAATTTATGTCCTTAACTTGTAACAATATTCTGTTATTCAAGCAATTACCAAATTTTGTTTACATTGTTGGTAATTTTGTTCCTCCAGCAAACATTTCTATACACTTCAGGCAGAATTGTGGTTGTAAAATATAATGTAGCATTTTTAGAACTTAAACAAGAGTAATTTTACATTATAACAGCATTGATTTCAATTGAGTTAATGTAGCTGATAAGGCTTTCAAAATATTTTATTTTATAACTCTCCCACATCTCTCCTTCATACCCACCTTTGGAATTCTATAATTTAACTGATACTAGACATGTGGTATTATTCTAACATTTTATATTCTTTCACTTCTGGGATGGCTCAACTTATTTTTATAATTTAGTTTTATTTTTCTGCCTCCCATATATTTTTGTTTGTCTAAGTGATAGAGCTTTTGTTTTTGTTCTGTGAATAATAACTGACTGTGCTCAGGGCTTACCGCTGTTTCTGTACTTAGAGATTACTCCTAGCAAGCTCAGGGGACCATATGTGGTACAGGGGATTAAAACAGGACTTATTCATGCAAGGCAAACACCCTACTTGCTGTACTGTCTCTCTAACATCAAGTCATGGATTTTTTTTGTTTCACTTTAAATCTGATCTAGATACAAATTATTTTATTAAAACAGTGCTTCTGCAATAACCTTTCTGTGTACTATAATGACACTGCACTCCCACTATTATAGATGTGACACTTTCTTTTGCAATTAATAATTGTTCATCTAGGTCCTCTAGTTCAATGTTCATTGAGTTCAATTCATATATATATATATATATATATATATATATTGATTATGCTTGTTGTAATGCTCCTTTGTCCCCAAAATGGATTTAGGCATTCACTAGTCAAGTGAACAACATCTGAGGAATTGATTGATGTTCATTAGTGATAAAATTGTGTAGAGTTCATGAAATTTCAAAATGCAAAACTTTTAAACATGTCACCATGCCTCTGTTCCCAACACATACACAAACACATACACACACATACACACCACTAGTAAAATAATTAAATAAATGGAACTTCATGGAATCAAGATGGTTTAGATGGAAAAATAGCTGTCTGTATTTTTTCTGAAAGTATTCCTTATAGTAACAGGTAGATCACTCTTTCAGTAACTAAATATGTCACATTTCTACAAAAGTTTTATTTTGCAATAGGCTTACTGCACCATTTGAACAAAATTATACTACAATACAACTATTTTTCAATGTTTAATACAACTAGGCATATTATTATTTTTAGTGCATTTTATTACTTCGGGTCAGGGATGAGAAGGCTTTGGGGAGGAGGGACTTGAGATTACACCCAACTTTGTTTAGGGCTTGTTCCTGACTGTGCTCAGAGATCATTACTAATGGGTTATATGTTCAGGAGACCAGATGTAGTGACTGGGATAGAACCTGATGGGCACAATCAAGGTAAGTGCCATAATTCTTGTATTACTTAACATGCCCTTATTGGTTCTTAAATTCATTAGCATCAGGGTTAAACCACCAGGGAAAATGTAAGATCTGATTTCTGGAGCTGGAGAGCAACACTATTCGAGCTTTTCTGAATATATAGTTCTTCATTGCTACAGATATCCATAGATATTGATATAAACAGTGCAATTAAAAATTAAAAAGAAAAACGCTACATTGGATCAATGTTAAAATAAAGGAAAAATTTATCCAAAGTATCTCCAAATTTTTTGTCACAATCCAGTCTAACTGGTCTCTAACAAAGGCTGTTTCTTAAATTCCTGAACACACAGTCTTTATACTCTCATATTAATGCTTGAACAGTATCTAATTACTGAAAAACCATTCTAGTAGACTCTCAGACAGTTGAGATCAAGAAATTCATATATGGTATCTTATTATCTTTAAGATATTAGTGGGATAGAAGTGATAGTACAGCGGGTAGGGTTTGCTTTGCACACTGCTGACCAAGGTTCTACTCCCAGCATTCCATATGGTCCCCTGAGCACCGCCAGGAGTAATTCCTGAGTGCAGAGCCAGAAGTAACGCCTGTGCATCTCCGGGTGTGACCCAAAAAGAAAGAAAAAAATCTATATTGGTTAGTTTAATGTTTATCAGAGTGAATTCAATCGAATTTATCTACCTTTCTCTCCCCCTCTGATCTTTGTTTATATTACTTTCTTCTAGTATCCTAAAGTTCTTTTTACTTTAGACTATTCTAACCAAAATATATTTTTCTCTCCTTAAAACATCAAAGATAAGAGACTGAGTCAGAGAGAGAAGAAAAGCACCTGCCACAGAGGCATGCTGGGTAGGGGGTGATGGGAGGGGAACTGGCAACACTGGTCCTGGGAAATATACCCTGGTGGAGGGATGGGTATTGGAAAATTGTGTGACTGAAATCTAATCATGAACATCTTTGTAAGGGTCTATCTCACAGTGACTCAATTACAAAGTTAAAAAAAATTTTTTGATATGTAGAGATATATCTTGCATGTATGATTTTCTGAGTTTAATCTCTGACATAAAGGGGGTCGGGGGGCAAGAAAGGTCAAACAGAGACAGAGAGTGCAAAGGATAGGGTATTTGTCCTGCAAGCAGCTTACCTGTCTTCAAGCTCTGACATCTCATGTGATCTGTGTGCACTGTCAGAAGAGAGCCAAGAGTCAGCCCTGGTATTGTTACCAAATTAAAACAAAAAAAGTTAAAATTTTAACCACATTTTTTCACTCTTCATTTCATTTTTGTTATTTGTATAAAAATATTAAAGTACACAGCTTATCTACAATTGGAAGTAGCTTCAATTTCTCTTAAAATAATTCCATGCTTCATAAAATAGGTTTAGTAAGAAAAATACCCCTAAGTACCTACCTATAATTTTCCCTGAGCAGAGAGCCAGGAGTATACCTTGAGCTCCCCTGGGTATGATCTTCAGTACAAACAAACAATATACAAAGAACTTGGATTTAGAAAACTGTTGAGGTTGTTACTAATGCTCTTCCACCATGAGAAGAAATGGATGTCAGAAGATTGTGTAATCAGGTACTAAGGATGATGAAGATGCATAAAAATTTCCCAATATATTTGTACATATAGAGACTATTTCACTCTTTTCCAAATAGATGTTACATAGTGAGTTCCAAATTCAAGACACATAGATAATTAACTCTTTATTATTAACAAATTCAAATAATTGCACTTATAGTTATATGGCACTGGTTCCACTTGGGGTGCTGGATAAGTCCTGGAACTAATTAGTAGTGATATATATTATAGACAACATGAATTGGCCAGTCAAAGCTACTGAACTGTGCACTTTTAAATTACTTCTATGGTAACTTTTTTGCTAAATGTATTTTATAACACTCCCCCCCCAACACACACGGGCAAATATTTCAATGAATACCTTTCAAAAATTATAGAAGTGGCCAATAGAAACAGAAAATATGTCCCAGAACAATAATAGTGGAGGGCCAGAGCAATAGTACAACAGGGAGGGTGTTTAGGGTGTTTGTCTTTCATATGGCCGACCCCGGGTTCGATCGTTCACATCCCATATTGTCCCCCAAGCACCCCCAGGAGTGATTCCTGAGTGCAGAGCCAGAGTAACCCCTGAGCACCGCTGGATGGGATCCCATCCACCAAAAAAGTGGAAATCATCCTCAGACCTTGATTTTTGTTATGGGGCCACACTTGGAAGTCCTTGGGATATATTCTTGGCTCTGTGCTCAGAGATCATTCCCGGTGGGCTCTGGGGACCTTATGGGATGCCCTTTGATGCATCATCAAACTTGGGTCATCTGCGTGCAAGGGCCTCCTTGCTGTATAATTGCTCCACTCCTTTTGTTTGTTACTTTGAAGGAAGCCACAACCGGTGATGCTTAGAGGCTACTCCTGACTCTGTGCTTGAGAGTCCCTCCCGGGGCACCACGAGGAGCCAAAGGTGAAACCCAGAACTCCTGCATGCAGAGCCAGTGCTCAGCCCATTGAACCTCTCGCTGAGAACCAAGACCGTGGTCTTATGTCTCCACCTGCTGCCCACCTGGACTCACCTGGTCTGGAGCGGCGACTCGCCATCGGAGTAGTGGTAGATGTCTTTGGGCTGTGGTAAGGATTCCCCTTCCAACTGGATGCTGCTGAGGGGGTGGTCACTGGGAGAGAAATGGTCACTGACAAACTAGGGGACCCGGGGCATGGTCTGGGAGCCTGAACGTCAGGGCTCTAGGAGGGTAGGGCGTTTGCCGTGCATGTGGCCAGGGCTGGAGTGATAACACAGCGGGTAGGGCATTTGCCTTGCACGTAGCCAACCTGTGTTTGATTCCTCCAACCCTCTCAGAGAGCCTGACAATCTGCTGAGGGTATCTCGCCCCCACTGATGTATTCGATATGACAAAAACAGTAACAACAAGTCTCACAACATTACAAGTGTCTGCTGGAGCAAATCGATGAACAACGGAAGGACAGTGCTGTAGTGCTACATAGTTATACAAACCTTCTTAGTTTAGAAAATGTCTTGTGCCATAAGAAGAACTTAGTCATTTGTAGTGTTCCTATTTAACCACCAGTATTGTTAAATATTTTTAAGCTTCTGTTGTGGTATCAGTTTTTCTTAATCTTAAATTGCACCCAAATTGTATCACATAGTATATTTAGGTGTTTCAACAGACATACATATAGCATATACCATATATTACAAATGTTCTATTTCTATTCTGACTTTTCATCTTATTCTCTTTCATCATCTCCTTTCACTAGTTTTCATGAAAACATATATAAGAAAAAAATAACTAATGATAAATTTCATGAGAACTTCTATAAGCAATAACTAAAGATAACTTTCCTAGTTCAACTAATATTTTACTATGGAATTTAACACAGCAGTAGGGCGTTTGCCTTACAAGCAGCCAACATGGCCAACCCGAGTTCGATTCCTCCACCCCTCTCGGAGAGCCCAGCAAGCTACCGAGAGTATCTCACCCGCACGGCAGAGCCTGGCAATCTACCCATGATGTATTCAATATGCCAAACACAGTAACAAGAAGTCTCAAGACGTTACTGGGCCCGCTTGAGCAAATTGATGAACAACGGGAGGACCGTTAATGGTGAAAACTGTTCTTTATCTGATCATAAAGTATTCTTTATCTAATCATTTATAAAAGAAATAAGACAACTATTTTGAAATCTAGGACTGAAATTTCCTTCATTTTTGTATAACTAAATTTATTTTAATTTACAGTGCCAGTAGTCAAACCCAGAACTTCACAAATCCAAAGCATGAGCTCTACTACTAGCCACATCGTTGGCCAACAACTCAATGCAGTTTTTAATGCAGTTTTCATATGATTTATTTGTATGTGATAAATATTTACTTCTTAAAAATGGACATACACACAGACACACACAAACGTTTGCCCGCATCTCACTCCAGCGTTTCTTTCCTCCATAGTCTCTTTGACC
The DNA here is from genome assembly GCF_029834395.1 of Sorex fumeus. Lineage (NCBI taxonomy): Eukaryota > Metazoa > Chordata > Mammalia > Eulipotyphla > Soricidae > Sorex > Sorex fumeus. The sequence goes on along the minus strand of NW_026606172.1, from coordinate 1,267,237 downwards.
CATATCTGCCTCAGATTTGTACTTTCTTACAATAAGTCACATTTTTTCCATTCTGGGGAAATGACTGCACATTACAGCCTGGGAAGTGTACTTTGGTTTGTATCCACTCTGGAGAACTTAATGTTCACTCTTGAGCAAGTATCTCTCCATTTCTCTACTTTTATTTACCAAATAAATCTGTTTTACATAGATAAAGAGAAGTATACTATTATGTATATCATTATTCTTGTTATTTACTTCTTCTGTGAAAATTCCTTCCAATAAAGAACAAGGTTTAGACAAAGATTTCTAGAGTTATCTCTACCAAATACTGGTTTCTTAAACTTTAATTTGTGTAGCATCATTGGGGAATACGTTATTTAGAATAGAAAATACTGGTTAAACAAAATTTAATATTTACTGTAATTTTTTTCTGAGACTTTACTATGTGGAGAGTTACTATGAAAAGCAGGTAAATTTATTATATAATATTTATCAGAACACTTTGATCTTAGTGTGCTTTAAAAATCATATTGGTATTTAGTTCCACAACCCCTTAGACATTAGCGAAATTTGACATTTCAAAAATAGTTGGCTCTATTTCAGAACTAGTAAATGAATTGCTTTATCACAGAGAAAACTTATTCATCAGTTTCTTTTTTCCATTGATTGACAGCATATATGAGAAAATTCAATAGTTGACAGCATATATGAGAAAATTCAATGGTTTCCTGTAAAGTAGAAATGCTGTTTAAAGAAATTTAAATCTCAGAAAATTTTATGGAAATGATAAGTATTAGTCATTAACTCACACATGGTTATTAACTATACAAGAAATAATTATATATTGGAAAACGATACCTGAAAAGAAAAAAAAGCTGAGGCAATAATGTTGCAGAACATATTTTCTTAAGAAATACATGAAAGGGGTAATTAAAAGGGGAGAAGAAAAGGCATGAGGTAGGTGGGGAGAGAAGACTAATACTGAATTAAGGTAGTTCTAATAATAAATAATAATTTTATGCTCTAAGCAATAGTTTGGTATGGATTGCTACAGAAGAAATCAAATAACTAAAAGAACAAAAATAAATATTTAAGCATATTTCTGACTTGTGACAATTTTTCCAAACTTGCATTTATTATGTTTCCTGAATCTTTCTCAATTTCAGAGCAAAATGCAAAGTTAAATAGTATTTTTGAAGCCCTCCCTCTCCAACCCCCGCTCCCATGTGTGTGTGTGTGTGTGTGTGTGTTATGCCTATGAATGCATTACAATGTTTTTTGAAAATCAGTTTATACATAAGTCAGATTTTATTATGATCAAAGTCAATTATTATGCTATGGTAGTTAGCAGAAGCAAATAATATATTATAAAATATTAAAAGGATTTCCAGGGACTAAGATTTTACTCATTAATGTTTAATCTTATAATTTTGAAAAAATTACAAATTGTAAATTTTGGATAACAATATAATGAATCTGAATGTGATTACCATAAAATTTTAACATCTTTAGCTTATTTTGCAATATTTTAGAAAAGATTTATAATCTAAAAATTTATTTTTAAAAGTGAGCAGTCTTATTATTGCTGCTGGTTTTTGTTTGTTTGAGGGACAAACCTGATGATGTTCACTTTTAAAAATAAATTAAAAGTGCTTGCTTCTGCATCTGCACTTAGGGACTACTCTCAGAAGGCTTTGAGGACTATATGGGGTGCCAAGAATCAAACTTGGTCAGCTGTGTGCAAGGCAATCACCGGATCTGCTATACTATCTTTCTGGCCCCATCTGCCTATTTATTTTAGTAACCAAGTACCAATTAATAATGTAGAAATGTACAAATATTTTCCTATAGATTAAGTTACTATAATCAAGTATCTACTGGTAAGTAAGAGTTATAAAATATATGGGGCTGGAGAGATAGCACAGCGGGTAGGGCATTTGCCTTGCACGCGGCCGACCCAGGTTCGATTCCCAGCATCCCATATGGTCCCCTGAGCACCGCCAGGAGTAACTCCTGAGTGCAGAGCCAGGAGTCACCCCTGTGCATCGCCAGGTGTGACCCAAAAAGCAAAAAATAAAAGTTATAAAATATATGATATGTATGTGGACTTAATTGATTAATACATCTTTATGTGTTTGAGGGTTTATTTGCAAGGTACATTTGTTTACTCTTAATTTATTAACTGGGTCAGGATTCCATTAACCTTAGAGATGATATTGAATTAATATAGCTCTCTTAATTAAAAAAATGGTATTTGGTTCTCAGCTAGCAAGTTCAGTGCTTATTCCTGGCTCTACGCTAAGGGATCATTCCTGGCAGTGTTCGAAGGACCATTGAAGATTCCATGGGTCAAAGCCAGGTCAGCTGCATGCAAGGCAAGCACCCTACCTGTTGCTCTATTGCTCCAGCAAGTCCTCTTAGTTATTGAATTCCTGTGTGATAACATTTGCTCCATTTGAATATCCTGTATAAGAATTTAAGTTACATTTTCCACAAACATTATACAATTCTCCAAATTTCCCTCATCCCAGTTCTCCAACAGCACAATTAAATTTTTTGCCCTTCTGGTCCCAGAATACACTGGGGTGTTTCCACAAAAGAGTCATAAAATAAAATGTGTTTTCTTATAAAGTTTTAAGTCGACATTTAAATTTCTGAAACTAGTACAAAGACTTTTGCTTATAGCTAAGCTTATTCCACCCACCAACCCACCCCTTTTTACATTTAGAGTATATTGTCATTATTTACAATTTGTAAACTTACATTTATGTAATATTATTAGCTAAATTATAAAATTTATTCAGAATTGCTTGTTACTCCTAATTTTCATGTTTCAGGGTATCACATTACATACAGTTTTCTTACACTCTTCATGTTGTTACACTTTCTTAGATGAGTTTATGTTAATGATGACCTTATGAGCTTTGAAGAATACGTATCAAGTATTTTGTAGAATTCAGAGCATGACTAGATATGGGTAGGACATTCAAAAAGAAGGATACAGAGTCAAATTACCTTTGGAACATAAACATGTCCGTGTTACAACCTTTCAATGTGAATTATCACTTTCAACTTAGATTGTCTAGCTGGGATGGTGAATCAGATTCCTGTATAGTAAAGATATTACTTTTACTCCTCATTTACAGTACTCTAACACATCAATCCCACAGTGCCACTATTATGGAATGTGGAGTTGCATTTCACACTTTTTTTATATGTAGGAGTACTGCTATTTATTCAGACACTGATTAGCTGACTGAATTGGGCATGAACTCCATCTTACTTTTTTTCATAATTTTATTTATTTATTATTTTTTCTTATATTTATTTATTGAATCACTGTGGGAAAAGTTACTAAGCTTTCAAGTTTAAGTCTCAGTCACACAATGATCAAACACCTCTTCCTTCACCAGTACTCATTTTTTCACCACCAAGAACCCCAATACACTCCCCCTCCTACCCCTCCCAATGCCTGTGAGGCAGATGATTTCCACTTAAATATTCTCTACATTGATTACATTTATTATTTTGACAAAAGACACACCATTATTGTTTAGAATTTCCCCCCAACAATCAGAATTGCTGAAAATGCAATGTGAAATACTTTATTTTATATAGCTGGTTATGAGAATCATATAATTTCGCTGGATGCAATAGCGGCCTCGAGATTTTGGATTTCTGCAAAGAGCCAGATAATTACAAGATTGGTTTCTGTGCGTCTGGTGTTATGGCTGTGCCGGAGAGCCAATTGTGGGGAGCAACTCGTGACCTCAGTAGGGCGTAAAGGAGGAGCCGGTACCGCCCCCCTTCCTATGAGACTGCAGTTGCCCCGTCACCGCCGGCTCATACCTGGCTTTCTTATAAGCTCTGGGGTGGCAGCCACCTTGCTGCTGGGAGGGGGGGAAGGTGGACGGGAGCAACATCGTTTCCCTCCTGGGGAGGCATGGCACCATAGTTTAACGCATGGTCCATTCACTTTTCTGCCGCAAGCTGCTGGGCTCTGAACTAAGTCCTTTTGCCTCTGGAACCATGGCCATGCTGGAGAGTCGCTCGTGGGGGGAAAATCATGACCTTGGTAGAGCGTGAAGAACGAGCCAGTACTGGCCCCCTTCCTATGAGACTGCAGTTTCCTCATCACCGCTGGCTCATACCTGGCTTTCCAAGAAGCTCTGAGGTGGCGGACACATTGTATGTGGTCCAGATGCATTTCTGCCAAAAGCCTCTGGGTTTTGAGATTTGTTTCTCAGTCTCTGGGGTCATGGCCATTCATTAGCTTGATCAGGAGCCAGAGAGGCCGTTTGTAGGCGGCAACTCGGGATCTCGTTGGAATGGGGAGGAAAGGACTGGTTCGACCCCCATCTGGTGAGGCCCCGCATGTCTCATCACTGCAGGCCCAGACCTGACTGTTCAGTGGCCTCTGGAGGATGGTGGTCACCTGGCCTCAAGGGGGAACAGGCCAAGGCACGAAACCTATTCCTACCCCGAGTGGCCCAGCACCAGTAACCTACTGCAAGAACAGGACACATATCTGCCAAAAGCCTTTGGGTTCCGAGATTCGTTTCTGAGTCTCGGGGATCATGGTTGTTATGCAGTTTGATCAGAAACCAGAGAGGCCATGCTTCCAATTATATAGTTGAGATGAAGGTGGTTTGTGGGTGTGTCTCCACATACCTAACTTTTAGCCATTTACTGTCTTGGTAAACTTTGCCCCATGTTTTTGGGGTCTGGCCAAAAGTAAAAGGTAAAGGTAAAGGCCCTCCCGTTGATCATCGATTTGCTTGAGCGGGCCCAGTAACGTCTCCATTGGGGACTTCGTTGTTACTGTGTTTGGCATATCAAATACGTCACGGGGAGCTTGCCAGGCTCTGCCGTGCAGGCGAGATACTCTCGTTAGCTTGCCGGGCTCTCCAAGAGGGGCGGAGGAATCGAACTCGGGTCGGCCATGTTGGCTGCTTATAAGGCAAACGCCCTACCGCTGTGCTATCGCTCCAAAAGTACAGCAGCAATTTTGGGGTATCCGAAAGCCTGACGGTTCCATCAGGCTGCTGAGACACTCACCTCACAGGTACAGATTGACCTGCTGGCGGCACCATGCCCTCACATTTCACATTCTTGAGGATGGAATATCTATATAATTGTTAAGATATTTACTAAATATTTTGGCATTCTTCTGCAAGTGATGTTCATCTTTTATGCTCAAGTTCTTTATTTACTTATTCAATTATTTATTTAAATATTTTTTATTCAGGCTATATTTATTGTATTCTTTATTTATTGGGCTGGAGCGATAGTGCAGCTGTACGACATTTGCCTTGCAAGTGGCCAACATGGCCCACCCGAGTTCAATTCCTCCACCCCTCTCGGAGAGCCCAGCAAGCTACCGAGAGTATCTCACCTCCACGGGCAAGATTCCGCACGGAGCCTGGCAAGCTCCCCGTGACGTATTCGATATGCCAAATACAGAAACAACAAGTCTCATGATGGAGACGTTACTGGGCCTTCTCGAGCAAATTTATGAACAACAGGAGGACAGTGACAGTGATGTATTTATTGGGGAGAAATACCCAAGTGATCCTCAGGGGTTCAATTCTTAGCCATTTTGTTTCACAATTGAGTGAAAGGGCCCAAAAATGCTCTTCTGACCCTGGGGTACTGGAATTACCTGGGCTGTTTGAGCTGTTCTTGAAGACATGTTGGCCTGCGCTCGGGACACTAGAAAGATCGTAAACTGTGGGGTTCATAATAGGGATCATCAACATGTGAGTCATAAGCCTTAACTAGTCTATGTTTTCTTTCTGATTTTGGAATATCTACCTATTGCTTTTTGGGTCATAATCAATTGTACTTAAGGTTTACTTTGGCTCAGAGATCCTAGGAAGACTCATGGGACCATATGAGGGCCTGGGAACAGATTCCAGGGCAACTGTTTGCCAGGAAAGGTTGTTACGCACAGTATTATCTCTCTGGCACTACCCAAGAATATTTATTTTGTATTTGATATTTTAGTATTTAGTTGGTCTTTATTTACTTAAAAGTACTCAAGCTTTTATTTTTGGTACTATTTGGATATCTCCACTTATCTTCTATGTAACTTTGATAGGAGTGACCTAAAATATTACCTACACACATAGGGTTCTGAGAATCCTTAGGGATCCTAACCAATAAAAAATGTGATTATTGTAGGGTTATTTGAATATAACATTATCTTTCTTTAGAGTGAGAAATTTCAGTTTCTTTCCAACTATTCAAAGAAGTGATATTATCACTACTCAATTGCCTCTCAGCATCAAACTAAATAAAGATTCTTTTCAAATCTGAGCTCACATATTCTCAATCTTTAAAATCATTTTTTCTAAGTACCTTAGTTCTACAGAATGTGGAACTGATGGATGTATTTTGTGTTCACTGAGTTTCTATTCACTAGATAAGAACTTAAAAGGAATTTCTGTCAAAGGGAAAAAATTATTTACTTCACTTGATGTGACTGTTTCATCTATCATAAAATTAGCTTTTAGTAATTCAGCTTTTACAAGTCTTTTAAAAGAATCTTTGTAAGTTGACAAGACTATTTTTACATTTTTTTGTTTCTTGAAGAAGTACACTGATTTGTTATTTTTTTCTATAATGTGCAGGCAATTTGAAAAAAGAAAAGTACATAATAATAAATAAGCTTGTATAAGGATGAATAGTGGCACAAACCCCAATAGATAAAACTTAGTTTGGGGTTATTTTAAAAGAGCTTATATTACAATTTTAGATTTCTGATGGTACTTCAGGGACATTATGAGCATGTTTATGGGGTCATTTCTAGTTAAATCAGAAATATGCAATTCCAAATTTAATCAGTATTTATTTTAAGGAATTTATTGTTATAGATAATATCAATGATATTATAGCTAAATGAAATATATATCTACAACAATATAACAATTATAATATAAGCTATATATACATATTTTTTGCTTTAATAATGGTGCAAGTGGTTTTAACACTAAAAAATTTCTGAAACTTTACTAACATTTAATTAAAAATAAAACTAAAATAAAGGTCTGAGAAACATCACCTTTTCATTAAATATTTTTAAATGCTGCATTTTAAAGATTAAGGTACAACAGGAAGGAGGGTAACAAGATATTTTCCATTTAAAAATTTTAGATGCTGTTAATTATGCTAATGAAGATCAGATTGGAAGTGACAAGGGACAGAGGTGGAGGGTCATGGACATATTAGTGGTGATGAGGTAAAGCATATTTCACATCAACACTGCAAATTTTACCATTATTATAATCACGGTACAAAAACTATAATAAAAATTTAACTGTAAAAAAAATATATATTTTTTGCATTGTGAGACTTGTTACTGTTTTTGGCATATCAAATACACCATGGAGAGTTTGCCAGGCTCTGCTGTGCAGGCAGGATACTCTCAGTAGCTTGCCAGGCTCTCAGAGAGGGATGGAGAAATAGAACCTGGGTCAGTCACGTGCAAGGTAAATGCCCTTCCTGCTGTACTATCGCTCTAGCCCATGTTCATAAATCACTGACTGTTTACTTCAGAGCCTTATCCATTTTATAGTATCTAGAATGGAAATACTTTATCTTATAGTGTATCTCATCTTGTTCAAGAAGTATTATCTTTGCTCCTCAATTTTTATCTAATAGTGTCTGATGAGGCATATATTCAGCTAAAAGTTATTAAAAAAAAGAAGCAATGTCTTATAATTTTTAGGCTCTAGATAATTAAGCAAGGAGTTTCATAAGGCATTAATAATTCTAGTTACCTAGGCGAAATTGATTTCTGTTTTGCTTATTACTTATCTTCTTAAATAAACTAAATTACATTATTTTCTTTATTTAAAATATGATTTTGTGTTACTATTTTAAGAAACAGAATTTAGTGGGTTATTATTCTGCTGAACATAGTTATGAATGGAATAATTTAATATTCCTAAATTCAATCAAGACCTGTTACCTCGGCTTGAGAGATATTACACCATATAAAGACCTTGCCTTGCATTTGTCCAACCCAGTTTTGATCCCTGACATCCCATATGCTCCCCTGAGTTCTCTCATAGAGATTCCTGAGTTTCAGGATTTACCCTTGAGTATCACTTGATGTGGCACAAAACAAACAAAAAATTAATTAAAAAAATAAGATACTAAAGGGAGCAGAGAGATAGTACAGCTGGTAAGATGCTTGCCTTGAACTTTGTTGACCTGGGTAGGATCCTGGTATCCCAAATATTCCTCTGAATCTCTTGTCTAAATATGATCTCTGAGCACAGAGCCAAGAATAATCTCTGAGATCTATTAGGTGTATCCCAAAGACAAAGAAAATAAATATTTACCTGAATTTATTTCATTGGGAGGAAATAGAAGAAATGCACTATCTTCAAATGTTTAGGCAATGTTGAATAATATGCTGTAGGTTGAGTGCATTCCAGTCCAGAATTCTATGTGTTAAATTTCAGAGTGATTACAGGCAATTTCAAAGCTGTTCGTTCATGAACTGCACGGGGGAAAGTTGTCCTTCAGTCTAAATCAAATCAGAGAAAGGTGCAGCCATTGCACTGCAGTCTGAAGGAATTGCAGTATAGGACAGTTCTTATATTACTACACAGCTGCATTTCCAGGCTACATGTCTTTATCTGGAGAGGTCTCAATGGTCTCTTTAAGAAGACAGGTAAGTCCCTTTTATTTAGATATCAAGGTAGAGAGACTTAGGGAATCTATACTCCAGAGCATTCACATTGTATTTTTTTTCCCTTCCATTTGATTTTGTGGGCCACTTCTGGCTTACTTCTGGCTCTGCGCTCAGGATCCAATGCTAGTGGTGTTCAGAGGACCCTATGTGGTGCCAGAAATCAAACCTGGGTCAGCCACATGCCATGTAAGTAAATGCCTTTTTCACTGTAAAATTCTCCGGCCCTGGTTTTGAGCACTTTCCTGCATCAAGTTCTTTCTCTTTTCCTACTCCCAAGTTTATTGAGTGCATAAAACTTGATTTCTTTCTTTTGGAATGTTTTTGCAGCTAGACTATCTATAAGTGCCAGTCAGTGGATGAAACATAAATTAGGAGATTAAGTGCTATCTCTTCTTTATTTTTGGGTCTATCACAAATACACTTAAAGATTGCCTGATATTTCATTTTGGTCCATCTTAATCAGCTATTATGAGGTAGTAGCTATTACCCACCTGACTGTTCTTCTACTTAGTTCAACTGGATTTAGGACATAGGCAAAATTATATATGAAAGATATCTGATTATAGTTTAAAAGAGAGAGAAAATGATGAAAAAATAAGGAAAGTGGCTATATAAAGATTCTTATATTTAGTCATGCAAAAGTTGTGAACAAAAGCTAGAGGTCTTCAGAAGATAGTGAGAACATGACTGTGGTTCAAATGAAGTTTTCATTCTCAACTAGAATGAACAAGTTGTTGTGATTAATTTAGAGGGTTTCCTTTTACAGGTAAACATTTTTAAAAAATCATTAATAGGCCCTCCCGTTGATCGTCGATTTGCTCGAGCGGGCCCAGTAACGTCTCCATTGGAGACTTTGTTGTTACTGTGTCTGGCATATCGAATACTCTCGGTAGCTTGCCGGGCTCTCCGAGAGGGGTGGAGGAATCGAACTCGGGTCGGCCATGTTGGCTGCTTGTAAGGCGAACGCCCTACCCGCTGTGCTATCGCTCCAGCCCATGAACTTCAGCAATCCTATCTCCTGTACAATGAGAAAAACCATGACATATTTGAGAAGATCAATGGAACAAAACTTGCTTTAGAAATCTTTGATTCAACATTCTAGTTAGCCTGGCTAATCCGTCTTATAAGATTTTGAAACTAATTAGCAAGAAATGTAAATGCTTTTGAATGATCTAAAGAAGATATATTTATGTCAACTAAAACTAAGAAGTTATCCAATACCAAACTTAAGAAACTCTTTACCATCATAATATTAGAATGTAGATATGATTTACTTAATCAGGAAACTTTGGGAATCTTACAAAGAGGGTAATTCTTGAGCTGAATGTTAGAAATGCATAAGAAAGCTAGGCACTGTGGTAGAAAATATTGGTATCTTGGTGGTAAATGTGATTTGATGATCTTATACTCTCAAAACATATTTATACTCTCATAAACCAATGATAAATCATTTGTAAAACATGTAAAATTAAAAGAGCACACGATTGTAAAATAAAGCAAAAATATAGGAGAACATGAATGGGAAAATACTAACAAAAAGACCTCATTTGCTGTAAAATTTGTTTTACTTCAGATAGTCTCTATATTTGTTTTTACTCTTCAGAAGAGGAAATGGTTACATTTTTCCTACAGAACTGTAGAACTGTAGCACTGTCCTAAAATAATTTGTAATAGTAGTCCTTGCTTTGTTAAATGATTCTAGTGAAAGAAACACCACAAATGTAGCTAAACAGTAGAGCATGTTGATTATGAATATAGAGCTCTGGTTTCAAAAGTCCTACAAAAAGAAGAAAGAGGCAAAAGAAGGAAGGAGGAAGATGAGTAGGGCCTAAGAAAATGAAGAAAAACAGAATAAATAATATAGTAAACATTTTTGCATTGGTATTAAAAAACATTACATTTTAACATAGACCATGCACATAAATGTGAATTTACCAACATTTCAATTGAATTATTGACTTCTTCATTGTTGTGAAAATGCTGAGTGCACTTTAATACTACCTTATTTTTTTTCTGTGGTTGTTGTTGTTCCATCTCTTTTTTTTATTCCCCACTTTTTATTTTATTAAAACATCATGAATTACAGAGTTATTCATAGTTGGGTGTAGGACATATAATGTTCCATCACCAAATATGTCCAGTGTCAACTTCCCTCCACCAGTGTTCCCAGATCCCTCTCCGAGCCCCAGCCCCAGCATGCCATCTTGCCAGGCACCACTTAAGTTAGTTTATTAACTATAGGTCTCATGAATTCAGTGTTGTTGACTCTGTGGTTTAAATATTTAGCTCTACCTTTCCTTGGTGTCTTTTTTTTCTTTTTGGGTCATACCTGGCGGTGCACAGGGGTTACTTTTGGCTCATGCACTCAGGAATTACTTGTGGAGGTGCTCCGTGGACCATATAGGATGCTGGGAATCAAACCCAGGTTGGCCACGTGCAAGGCAAATGCCCTACCCGCTGTATGATCACACCAGCCCTCTACCTCTCCTTAACACAACTAATGTACATGAATCTCCTCACTCCTGCCATACTACTTCTCATTTATCTCTTTTCCCCTTCAAGTTAAAGAGATTCTGCATGGCAAAAAAAACACAGGCTATAACTAAAAGACAGTAAGGGCAATTAACTGAATGGGAGAAAGTATTTGCAGTAAACACATCAGATTAAAGGATTGACATTCTGGATACATAAGGCACTCATAAAGGTGAAAAATAACAACAACACAAAACCCAAAACAACATAAAAAAATGGGGAGAGGAAATAAACAAGGACTTCTCTGAGGAAGACCAATAGATGAACAATAGGCATCAGAAAAAATGTTCATTATCACTTAGCATTAGGGGAACCCAAATCAACATAACAATGGATACCATCTTGCATCAGTGAAAATGACATATATCAAACACAATAGGAGCAATCTTTGCTGAAGGGGAAATGGAAAACCAAAGGAACTCTCATTCCTTGCTGGTAGGAATGCTGTCTGGTTTAACCCCTGTAGAAAAGAGTATGGAATTTTCTCAGTAAAATTAAAATTGAGCTACACTATCATTCAGTAATACACTTTTGGATATCTACCCCCCAGTACAGAAAAACAATCATTTGAAAGGATACATACACTATTCATTATAGCATTTAGTACATAGCTAAGATGTGGACTCAACCTAGATGACTGACAAGAGATCAATGGATTGTGAAGATATACACATATACACAATAAAATACCATGCAGCTGTCCTTATTAGTAAATTTTTCTCATCAGCTTGTTTTCCTACTTCTGATTTTTTTATAGAAGAGCAAAACTTTTAAACATAGCTTTTCAGATTTATTCTACGTATGTTAGAGTCCCTTTCTAGTCACGGTCACGGTCCTCCCATTGTTCATCGATTTGCTAGAGCAGGCCCAGTAACGTCTCCATTGTGAGACTTGTTGTTATTGTGTTTGGCATATTAAATACGTCTCGGGTAGTTTGCCAGGCTCTGCCGTGCAGGGTCAATACTCTCGGTAACTTGCCGGGCTCTCTGAGAGGGACAGAGGAATCAAACTCATGTCGGCCATATTGGCTGCGTGCAAGGCAAACGCCCTACCACTGTGCTATCTCTCCAGCCCAGAATACTAGAAAGAATCCCCTTTCTAGTATTCAATTTTTGTCATTACCCTTTCACATGGACACTGTACCATTTTCCGAAATTACCACACCATATTTGATGAGGTTCAGACAGTAGGCAACAAATCATACAGGGAAATGTATATATTAATATAGATATATATATATATTATTGTTACTGTTTTTGGAATATCCAATATGCCACCAGTAGCTTTCCAGGCTCTGGCAAGGTACCTTGCAAGGTACCTAGTGTATCCTGACTGCACGGCAGTCAGGATATATTATATATAAAAATATATAATATATTTTATATGTTTATATATTTATTTTTATATATTTATATATTTGATATAATATATTTAATATAATATATTTATATTATATCAAATATAATATTTATATTCTATAATGTTTTATATTTAATATTTGGTAAGTTTAGTTATCATAACAACTTCAATTTAAACTCAGTATATTTATTACAAAATTAATTACATAATTATCATAATAATCCTTAATGCAGGCGTATTGGTGGCTCTTCCAGGGTCAGTGGAATGAGACCCATTGTATTTACTGGTTTTGGCATATTGAATATGCCACAGATAGCTTGCCAGGCTCTGCCATGTGGGCGGGATATTCTCGGTAGCCAAGCTATTCCAAGAGGCATAGAGGCTTTTGTGGAGGCCTCTAATCATATTTTCAGGTGTTCCCATAGTTCAAACCATATTTGAACCCTATCATATATGGGCGGCAATCCTGGAAGATGGGTATTTAGTGTCTAATGATGTGTCCGGAAAACTCCTGGAGTGTAGCAGCAGCTGGGTGGTAGAGGTAGTGGAGGTAGTGGAGGTCTATCAATGAGGTATTTATCTGGTACCAGTAGGGTGGGTCTTATGTGTGTAATCCCTGGGTCTCTGGAGTTTGGTGGAAGCAGACAGGGCAGGGCAGGGTGGGGCTTCTGCTTTTAATCCCTTGGTCCCCAGAGATTGGTGGGAGTAGGAAGAGTATCTCTGTTTCTGGGTCCATTTAGCCTGGAGTCCAATGTCACAGAGTTCCGCTTACCTGATTCTGTGGGGCTTCACTCATGTGTGAGTCTCTGCCCGAGCATCCGGAAAGTGTCCTGGAACGTGGCTGTGGCTGGGTAGTGGAGATAGTGGAGACAAGCAATAAGAAGACCTAAAACAGAGAAAAGCAGAAGTGCTGGCAGATGCGGCAGAAACCAGGAAAAGCATTCGTAATGCCCACCTGTCCTTCGCCAACTGCAAGACCAAGATGACTGCCCTCTGACATCCTGACAGACCTATGACATCTTCCAGAAGAGCAATGGAGAAGATTATCCATGATGTTTTCTCGGATCTCTTTAATAGCCACGTCCATCTGTCCTCATACCAAATTCCGCAGGATGGATATGTTGTTCCCAACATACTCCCTTTTGAAATCCTACAAGCCATTTCATTGGTAGAGAAGCGAACAGTGCCCAGCACAAAGTCAGACCTGAACACATGAAGAAACTGCCATCAGTAGTCAACAATACACAGGCTCAGCTCTTCACACACTACCTGTCTGAATGCAAGGTTCTGTCCCAATGAAAAACCAGCAGACTGTACTACTGTACAAGAAGACATTGACATCTATTGCCCAATCCACGACATTGGCATCTATCACCTAATCTGCCTGTTGCCTGTTGTCTACAAGCTGTTCACTTGAGTTGGCAGAACACTAGATGAAGGACAACCATGTGAGCCGGGTTCCACAAAGGATTCAGCATGATCGACCAGATCCACACAATAACCAAGCTCATTGAGGTTTCTTGGGAGTTCAAGATGCCACTCAGTCAACCGTTCATTGATTAAAAGAAAACCTTTGATTCTGTTGAGATGGAAGAGGTCATCGAGACCCTAGCCATAGAGGGCGTTCAAACTCAATACCTCAGGATCCTCTATTCTGAGTTCTATTATGGATTCAGTACCACTACCGGGATCTCACCATTCTACAAGGAAGTGATCATCCATGTCAAGAGAGGGGTTTGGTAGGATGATACTATTTCACTGAAACTCTTTAGTGCCACCTTCGAGAATGTCATGCGACAACTGGAATGAGAAGGTATGGGAGTAAGATATACAGTTGGCAACTACACCACCTCTGCTTCGCTGATGATATCATACTAATAACACCAAACATTAGCCAAGCAGGACAAATGCTGTCCCACTTCAATAGTGAGTGTGGAAATATAGGACTATAGCTGAATCTCACGAAGACATTGTTTATGAGAAATGGTCTCGTTCCTGATGTTCCATTCGCTCTCAACGGAATGAACATCTTTGAACGCAACAGTTATGTGTTCCTAGGTCGAGAAGTCAATATGACGAGTGACTGGCACCTGAGTTGCACAAGAGGAAGAGAGCACCTTGGAACGCCTTCAAAAACGTCAAAAAATAGCTAAGAGGATGAAGAACCTCCGGCTTTGAGCACATCTCTTTGATTCCACTGTTCTTCCAGCACAAACATATGTCGCAGAGACCTGGACCTTATGAAAACAGGATAAGAATGCTATTCTCCCAAAGAGACATCGAAAGAGTTATGCTTGGCATAACCCGCTTCACTCTAATGAGAGAAAAAATCGGAGTTCCAATCTCCGTTAATGGTCAAGAATCAAGGATAATGTCTCGTTTTCTGAGGCGTTGGAAATCAGTTGGACTGGACACGTAATGCAATTTGGAGATGACTGATGGACTAGAGTCATTACTGACTGAATTCCACAGGATGTCCAAAGATTGCATGGCCGCCACCTACCAGAAGGTCAGACATCTTCGTCAAGACCCTGAATGATCAGTTTGAGGCTCTTCGTGTTTCTAGAACGAACAGATGCCATTGGGCTACACTAGCACACCACCGAGATGAATAGAGATGTTATTGGCACCCGCTCGAGCAAATCAATGAGTGACGAGATGTCAAGTGATCAAGTGATCATAATAATCACAAGTGGAGTAAACAGAATTAGAAGAAAACTGGTTTTGATGATTGCTCTTAAAGTGAAAAAAAAGTGTACATATGCATGCAATTTACCTAGTTATGAATATATTTAGCATGCCATGAGTACATTTTAGTTCTTACTTATTTCGTATAAAATATATTTCCAATTGATTTGGAAAGGTTGATGAATAATCTTGTTTTTATCATATTTAGTATTTTCCAACTCTCATTTATTTACCTAATCACATTTTCCCCCTCTGCTGAAATGACTGCCTACCTTCATACTGGAAAATTGCTGCTCATTTTTCAAGAGTTTGGGAAAAACTGTAATTTCCTTGAAATTATTTTTAAATTATTTCTTGATAAAAAGAGTCACACATCCTTAACACCTGTGAACAAAGATATGCCTTTCTAAGCAGCTATTGTTATTTTTAACACTGATATTAATCAAGCTAATCATTATTGCACATCTAATTATCATTATATGATTGCTCTTGTTTTTAGTAATTTACATGTATTAACTTTTACAATTATATACTTTTATCTTATTATATGCTTCATTATTATGTGCTTGCCCTTGTTTTCAGTAATTCACATGTATTAGCTGATATAATCGTCTTAGCACCCTAAGACGCAGGTACTATTATTTTTGTTCATTTCATAAAAATGGAAAAAAAATTTACGTTTTTATGAAAGACCAATTTGTTGAAAACAACAGGATAGCTAAAAGTGACAGGGTGATGAGCCTTCACCTGTCACATTTTTGGATCTGTTTTTGTCTTTGTTCTATCACAGGATGTTGCAACTTAGTTGCTACTGCTCACTATCTGTGGTGCTTTTGCTCAGGTTAAGTACTCTTCAAAATATGAATCTCAATAACTCTCTATAAAGCATGATGTCTATTATTTGCAATGCATAATGTGCCTCTGAATAACTAAATGAGATTTCAAATAAAACGTTTTTAGTCATTTAAACTTTAGAAGGCTAATTGTATCATTTAAGCTGTAGGTCTCTCATGTCTCGGTTCTCTAACTTTTTTTGATGATCCTCAGAAAATTATTTTTTAAACTTAAATTTTATCAACTTTGGCTGGTCATTTATTGCACATTCTCATACATTATAAATCATGAAAAGCAAAATTTGATCTATTATTAAATAAATCCAAATAATATATTTTTCTCTTCAGTCATTCTAGTCATAAAGTTCAAAGCATTGGTTGTTTGAGTTCATAAAATTTCAACTAGATGGATAGGTTAGAACCATTCCATAGAATCAATGTCACACAAACCATGTGGGTTGATGGATTTTTTCACATCAAACTGTCATCTTGTCTCTGTTGTTACATTATATTTGCTACCTCAATAGTGACTCAAATTGTTATTTTTACAGTTGGTGTCTCACTACAAAATAACCCAGTATGATTTTGACTATCTTTTTAACTCTTTATTGATACCTAACAGTTTTACTTTTCCATCCCAAGTTTAAGTATAAAAATATCTAGATTTTTTTATATGGGGATACATTTAAGATATATATAAGCATAGTAATTTCACTGATACCAAAAATATATTAGAAGTTAGTTTATTTATTGACACAGTATATTCATTTTCCTTCCTTTCAATTTTTTATTACAGTTGTCACCCAACTTAACTTGGTAATATTCATGATGATTTCTGATATTGGAACTTCAAGGGAGTAATTTTTGGTGTAAACTATTTGTTTAGGCATTAATACCTGAACTGAAACACCATATACAACTTCATAAGTATATTTGAAAGATAAAGTTTCCATAAGCGACTAGCAAATCATATTTTCCATTTAGTGAACCTTTTCTTTTAGAAGTATTTGTTTTGTCAAGAATTAGTAGACAAATGGCCAAGAAAAAGGGCTGGGTAGTGAAAATGTACCAAATCTGTCTTAGATAAAAAAAAAAAAAAATGAAGGGCCAAAGAAATAGTACAGGGGTAAGGTGCCACGCTTACATGTAGCTGACTCTAGTTTTATCCCCTGTGGGTCACTGCGAGTGGTAATACAGTGGTACTCAGTGACAATGTGTGTCACAGACACCTAGAAATAATCAGAAGGCTAAGTAATGCTAGTTAGAAACCTGATGTTCCATTATGTAATGCAAGTTCTCTGACAATTTGAGTCGAGTTTCTGGCCTTAATGTGGTTTAATACAACTCTTATCTCTGGTTCTATTACCATATCATTGCCTCTTCAATGTCTTTTACATCACCTTCACCTCCTTTTGTTGATGTCTCTGAATATCTTCCACCTTTATGATCATTAAGGATTTGTGACCCACTCTACACTTTTATAGCCTCCCCTTAATCTTACTAATGAAATGGGCAAACATGATGACACTCTAAGTTTTCAGTATGTGAATTGGGAGAAAATATTCTGCAATCCAATGTAGAAAGTAATCAGTAAACCTTATTACTTTTATATTTAGACACATATTTTGTGTTTTTATGCATGTTAAACTTTATGGACATTTTACAAAAATACATAAAATCACATTGTTCAAAAGAAATGGTAAGATTGAACACTGTGACTGCACTGAAAATAATCCAGACATACATCTATACCTGTGCCTGTAGCATCTATCTGTATATTATAAACTTAGTGTCTGGGATTGTAGACTCATTCAGCATTCCTTCACATTGTATCTCTTTCTAGCGTTGGAATGAATCCAATATTCATAGCTAAGTATTTTTTCATTTTTGGCCATACTTTTAGGTGCTCAGGTTTTACTATTAGCTCCAGTGTTCCCTAATATTTGTAATTTCAAATAATTGTCCAAAATAAGATATTCAGATAAAATATAGATGTTACAAATAACATTATACACTACAGCATATATTTTAATTGTTTGATTTTTTGATTCAGCTACATGGTGGGCAATATTTTACCTAAAATGCACATGAAAAAGTAAATGGTAAAACAGGATTAGTAATATATGAAAGTCATCAAGATCATCAGTCTGGAACCTGGAGAAAGCAAAAGCAAGCTGTAAGGTGATTATTTACAGAGAATATAATAAAAGAATTACTTCCAAAATTATGTACAAGATGTAGAAAATAGAGACTAAGAGATAGTAACAAAAATAGTCAAGCTCCCTTACTTAAGTTCATAGGGTAGGGAAAAAGAAGATATCTGCAGCCCAACCCCAAAGAGTCTATGGAGAGATAGAGTCATAGCACTTAACTGATGACAATAAGTTGTGTATACAGCAATGAAAGCAATCTATTGTTGGAGAAAGTAAAAATAAAAGTTATTTTGAATTCTGTGTATTTCTTCCACAAATACTCATACCCTCCACTGTCAGATTCCAAAGAGAAGACAGAATCAAGAAAGTTCACTTAGGTGCTGGAGAGACAAATAGTGGATATGGCACTGACCTTGATGTGACCAACCAGGGTTCCATCCCCAGCACCTCAGATGGTCCCCCAGGAACACATGAGTAATCACCGAGTACAGACCTAGGAGTAAACCCGAAGAACAGCTCGGTGTGGTCCCCAAACAAAAACAAAATATAAAGGAAAGTTAATTGATATATCTAGTATAGATTAGTCTTTCCAAGCAGTCCAGTATACGATCAAAATTAGTATACACTTAGTTGAAAGTGCACTGCAATTTAATTTTATACTTAACTAGAAGATTTTACACAGTCTGATTAAAGTTTAAAATGATACTATTTATAATTTTTGCTATGACTTAGTCTTAATGTAAATCTCAACTCTTATTTTACAATTGAAAGCTATGTTAGTTAGTCTAACACCTACAATCAAAACGTTGATAAAAACTGAGGAATCACTGTTGTTGATATTTTTTTCCCTTTGGTATGTTTGTTTTTTCTTACACGTAGAAGCAAGCACTCTGCAATTGATAGTGACATTCCACAGTGTTTGTGTACTGGGCAGCAGATTCATTCTAGCAAGCTTTACAGCAATTGCTGCCATTTGATAAGTAACTCCATATGGACTAAGGCTGAAGCACTAAATCATTGTGTCTCCTTCATGCCAAGCACTGATTCATTGCAGTGTCTTACCCTGCTACTCATTGCAACAAGATTTTAGAAAATATACATGTTTTCCCCAATAGCAGTGATATCTTCAAATTTATTCTTCCTCTGGCTGGCTGAATTCAACAATGTTGATATTTTAGAATCACCATGTGTATGCTAAATTATTTTCAATCACACATCTACTTATAATAATAACAGAGTTTGAAGGGACCTTAAAGGTCACATAATCTCATTTCTCAGCATATGCACACCATCCCCGAGTGATAGTCATATAGTTGGCTTCTGCTTGAATAATTCCAATGACAGGAAACTGACTACTTGAGATGCAGCCTTTTTATGCTTGGATAGCTTTCATTGTTAAAAGTTCTTCCTCATGTTGAGTGGAAATTTATTAACTCTATTTTCCCACTCTTGGTCCTAGTTTCACTTTCTAGAACAATAAGTTCAATTTTATCTTCCTTTGTTAACTCTTGTTTACTGATACAAGATTTTTAAAAAAGTGTGAACTCTTTAGTTAAGATGTATATTCCAGCCATGAACAGCACAATTATTATTACTCCTATTCCCAGAAGCAGCAAGACCAATTAAAGTCTAATTCTATATTTACAAACATTGGACATGTAGAGACCAGAGATGTATGTAATTCATTTGCTGAGTTCAATCCTTTGCAACACACACACACAGACACACACATACAGACACATACACACATACACACACACACACAGACACACACACACTGGAATTATAAAACTCGAGGGCCAGAGAGCACAGCTGGCCACACAAGTACAGGTGCAAGGCCAATAACCCACCTGTATTCAATCCCCAGCACCTCAGATGTCCCTGAATGCCTCTCAGGTGATACTATTTCTGAATGCAGATCCAAAAACAACCCCTAAATATGCCAGGTGTGGTTCAGGAAAAAAACTATATAAATAAATAATTAAACATATAACAGAAATACAGAACTCCAGGGACTATTCAAAATTACATTTTGATGTCTTGATTGTGCTTGGGAGTTAATATTAGAATCAAGTTGTATGCAAGAATTTCAGGAAAATCATTCTTATTATAAATAAACTATGTTTCTCATAAGTGTTCTCATGCTTAAAGTTCAAATAAATTTAATCTAGGAAATAACTGAATTCTGTCATTTCTATTAGAGTTTTTCTTTTATTTTAGCTTTCATATAAATATGAAAAAGTAAATTTACATGGCCAGAAATACAGTTCAGGGCTTATGGCACTTTTGCTTTTAATGCATCTGACTGAAGTTTTATCCCTGGCACTGCATACAGTCTCCTGAGCACTGTCAAGAGTGATACTTGAACTCAAAACCAGGAGTAAGCCCTGAGCAACACTTGGTATTTCCCCAAAATAACTCCCTTTCAAAAAAAAGTAAATATATTAATAAGGGTGCCATTAAAGAAAACTATTATTTATATATTGTATGCTCACTGAACATTAATTATTGAACATACATTAAAATGTATTTTTGTTTCAATTAAAAAGCTATTTCTTTACAGCTGAATTTTCTAGTGCTCTATTTGCCATAATCCTGCATTCTTAATTAATATTTCTCTTCCCCTGCTTCTTCCTCCTGCCCTTCCTCCTGCCCTCCTCTCTCTCTCTCTCTCTCTCTCTCTCTCTCTCTCACTTTCTTTCCTTGCTTTTGGGAAACACTCTCAGAAATAATTGCAGGCTGTGTTGCGGGGGAGGCACGTATAGAATGCTGGAAATCACACCCCATCAGCCACATGCAAGGCCTTATCCGCTGTACTAGTTCTCTGCGATCTGCCATTACCCTGCTTCTAATGTATCTTACCTGCCAAGTTATTTTTCAGCTACAATTACTAAACAATGAAATAAATATCTTCTAACTAACCTAGTCTTTCCTTGAATTCAAGTCAATATAATTAATTTATTTGTCACTGTCGCTGTCCTCCCATTGTCCATCGATTTGCTCAAGCAGGCCCAGTAATGTCTCCATTGTGAGACTTGATACTGTGTTTGGCATATCAAATACGTCACAGGTAGCTTGCCAGGCTTTGCTGTGCAGGCGAGATACTCTAGGTAGCTTGCTGGGCTCCCTGAGAGGGGTGGAGGAATTGAACCTGGGTCAGTAGGGTTGGTTATGCATAAGGCAAACGTCCTACCGCTGTGAGAGGTAAATATTTACTCATGTCATGCACAGATAAAATCAGGAACAGAAGTCAGTCTAAATATAGAAATATCAACAAATCTAAGTTTATTATGTATATCAAAATGTGAGTACATCCTTATCTGAAGCAGTTCTGACTTAGAAATTATATTCATTTTTATTCTACTTAATATTGCCTATTTTATTTGCATTCTAATTTGGTAAGAATTTGTTGCAGGCAGACTTTTCAAATGACTCTGAGGTTTGCACTTTCAACACAACTGGGATACATCTTTGCTTTTAAGATAACTAACATTCTTATAAGAATCTTACTCAAAATATATTATTTCCCCTTAAGTGATTAAAATAAAATTTGAAAAAGAACAGCTGTGAAATATAAATAATGTATTTTCCTATCAGACATTATGATAACTAGAAATTATAAGCATTAGTAACAGATCAAACAAAATATTAAATTCTCAACTCATCTAGAATATTTAATATTTCCCTTGTTATTTCATATACACTCTATTCTACAACAATTTAAAACACATTTTAATATTGTGTTTAAGTTTAAGTTTTTCAAAGGATATTTCCAAAAATATGTCACTTCATGTGGAATAATTAAAAATATGTAATTTACTGTTATATAAATTTCTTGCTGTTTAATATGTCTTACTGTAGGGTAACATAGGTTTGTACTTCCTCTTTGATTGCAGGGAGTTTAGGTTAACTGAGTAATACTGATCACACTGTTTCTGAGGCATTTCCATTCCTCTGTATTTATCTGTTACCTCTTTCTTTGTGCTCTGCTTCCCCAACCAGTCAATTACCTGTTTCCCCTTATCAGAACTCTGTTAACTTGTAAGGTCAGATCCTTCCAAGGACACTGGATTTATTCATAAGTGTAATACTGGTTTTCTCTTCTCCTCATACCCTTTGCATAGTTACTTCAGAGCAATGTCTTTTTTTTTTCTTTACTTTTTTTTTTTCTTATTTTTTCCCTTTATTTTATTTTATTTTATTTTATTTTTTTTCAGTTGTAGATTTACAATTTTTTGTGCTTTGGTTTCAATTATACAATGATCAGATACCCATCCAACCACCAGTGCCCCTTTTTCCACCACCATGGATAATATCCCCCCACCCCCATCCCCCCATCCCCCCCTGCCTCTGTGGCAGGGCAATCCCCTGTGATCTCTCTCTCCTTTTGGGTGTTGTGGTCTGCAAAAGAGGCACTGAGTGGCAAACATGTTCAGTCCATAGTCTACTTTCGACATGCATCTCCCCTCCTGGGAGGATCCTCCAAACATCCTTTATTTGGTGCTCCCTTCTCTATCTGAACTGCCCTTTCCTCTAGGATACCCGGCTGGCCTCTAAGTTATGGAGTAATCCTCCTGGTGCTGATCTCAGCTATTCTTGGGTATTAATCTCATACTTTGTTACTTTATATCCCCTAGATGAATGCAATCTTTCTATGTCTATCCCTCTCTTTCTGACTCATTTCGCTTAGCATGATACTTTCCATATTGTACCACTTGTATGTAAATTTCATGACTTCATCTTTTCTAAGAGCTACATAGTACTCCATTGTGTAGATGTATCAAAGTTTCTTTAACCAGTCATCTGTTCTTGGGCATTCAGGTTTCTTCCAGTTTCTGGCTATTGTAAAGAGTGCTGCAATGAACAAACAAGTGCAGATGTCACTTCGACAATACATTTTTGCCTCTCTGGGATATATTCCCAGGAGTGGTATTGCTGGGTCAAATGGGAGCTCAATTTCTAATTTTTTGAGAATCGTCCATACTGTTTTCCAGAAGGGCTGAACCAGTGGACATTTCCACCAACAGTGAAGGAGGGTCCCATTCTCGCCACATCTACGCTAGCATCGGTTGCTTTTGTTCTTTTGAATGTGGGCCAGTCTCTGAGGTGTGAGATGGTATCTCATTGTGGTTTTGATCTGCATCTCCCTGATGATTAATGATGTAGAGCATTTTCTCATGTGCTTTTTTGCCATTTGGATTTCTTCTTTGAGAAAGTTTCTGTTCATTTCATTGCCCCATTTTTGGATGGGGTTGGATGTTTTCTTCTTGCGGAGTTTAACCAGTATTTTGTATATCCTGGATATCAACCCCTTGTCAGATGTGTATTTGGTGAATATCCTTTCCCATTCTGTAGACTGTCTTTGTATTTTGGTCACTGTTTCTTTGGAGGTGCAGAAGCTTCTTAGTTTAAGATAGTCCCATTTATCTATCTCTGTTTTCACTTGCTCGGCCAGTGGCGTGGCATCTTTGAAGATATCATTAGCTTCAAAGTCATGGAGGGTTTTGCCAACTTTATCTTCAATGTACCTTATGGTTTCTGGTCTGATGTTGAGGTCTTTAGTCCATTTTGATCTTACTTTTGTACCTGGTGTTAGGCAGAGTTCTGAGCCTATTTTTTTGCATGTAGCCATCCAGTGATGCCAACACAATTTATTAAAGAGGCTTTCCTTACTCCACTTCACATTACTTGCACCTTTATCAAAGATTAGATGAGCATATGATTGAGGGGAGATGTCAATGTATTCAACCCTGTTCCATTGGTCTGCTGTTCTGCCTTTGTTCCAGTACCATGCTGTTTTAATTATTACTGCTTTGTAGTACAGTTTCAAGTTCGGAAGGTTGATTCCTCCCATTTTCTTTTTCCCAAGAATTGCTTTAGCTATTCGTAGGGGCTTATTGTTCCATATAAATTTCAGGAGTGTTTGCTCCATTTCTTTGAAGAATGTCATGGGTATCCTTATAGGGATTGCATTGAATTTATACAATGCTTTCGGTAGTATTGCCATTTTGACAATGTTAAGTCTCCCGACCCATGAGCAGGGGATATCTTTCCATTTCCTCATGTCCTCTTTTATTTCCTGAAGTAGCGTTTTGTAGTTTTCTTTGTACAGGTCCTTTACTTCCTTAGTTAAGCTGATTCCTAGGTACTTGATTTTCTGGGGCACAATTGTGAACGGGATTGTTTTTTCATGTTGCTTTCTTCTCTCTCACTGTTTGCGTATAGGAAAGCCATGGACTTTTGGGTATTGATTTTAAAACCTGCAACTTTACTATACGAGTCTATTGTTTCTAGGAGTTTTTTGGTGGAGGTTATTGGGTTCTCTAAGTAGAGTATCATATCATCTGCGAATAGTGAGAGCTTGATTTCTTCCTTTCCTACCGGAATGCCCTTAATATCTTTTTTCCTGCCTAATCGCTATTGCAAGTACTTCAAGTACTATATTGAACAGCAGTGAAGAGAGTGGGCATCCCTGTCTCATCCCTGATCTTAGAGGGAAGGCTCTCAGTTTTTCCCCATTGAGGATGATGCTTGCTGTAGGCTTGTGGTAGATGGCTTTAACTATGTTGAGGAAAGTCCCCCTCTATACCCATTTTGGCTATGGTTTTCATCATAAAGGGGTGCTGGATCTTATCAAATGCTTTCTCTGCATCTATTGATATGATCATATGCTTTTTATCTTTTCTTTTGTTGATATGGTGGATTATGTTGATTGATTTCCGAATGTTAAACCATCCTTGCATCCCTGGGATGAATCCTACTTGGTCATGGTGTATGATCTTTTTAATGAGTAGTTGGATTCTATTTGCTAGTAGTTTGTTGAGGATCTTTGCATCTGTGTTCATCAGGGATATCGGCCTGTAATTCTCTTTCTTTGTGGTATCTCTGTCTGCTTTTGGTATCAGTGTGATATTTGCTTCGTAGAAACTGTTTGGAAGTGTTTTTGATATTTCAATTTCGTGGAAAAGCTTAAAGAGCATTGGGAGTAAGTCCTCTTTAAAGATTTGGAAGAATTCACTAGTGAATCCATCCGGGCCAGGACTTTTGTGCTTGGGGAGACTTTTTATTACCATTTTAATTTCCTTGATGGTGATAGGTCTGTTCAGGTATTCCAGGTCTTCTTGGTTCAGCCTTGGGAGTCTGTAGGAGTCTAGGAATTTATCCATTTCCTCGAGGTTTTGATGTTCCGTGGCTTAAAGCTTCTCAAAGTATCCCTGAGGATCCTCTGAATTTCCATGGTTGCTGTTGTAATGACCCCCTTTCCATTTCTGATTCGGTTTATTAGGGTTTTCTCTCTCCCTTTCTTTGTGAGTTTTGCTAGAGGCTTATCGATCTTGTTAATTTTCTCGAAGAACCAACTCTTGGTTTCATTGATCTTTCGGGTTGTTTTTTGGGTTTCCATCTCTTTAATCTCTGCTCTGAGTTTTATTATTTCCTTTCTCCTGTTCGGGTTGTACTCCTTTTTTTTGGTCCTTCTCCAAGCTCTTAAGCTGTGAGGATAGGTTACTTATGTGTGCCCACTCCTCCTTCCTGAGGAATGCTTGTAGAGCTATAAACTTTCCTCTTAACACAGCCTTTGCTGTGTCCCATAAGTTTTGGTAACTCGTGTTCTCATTTTCATTCGTTTCTAGGAATCTTTTAATTTCCTCTTTGATTTCCTGTCTAATCCACTCGTTGTTCAATAGTGCACTGTTTAATTTCCAGGTGTTTGACTTAGTTTTCTGTTTTTGTGTGTGATTTACTTCTAATTTCAGCGCATTATGGTCTGTGAAGATTATTGATACAATCTCTACCTTCTTAATTTTATGGAGGCATGTTTTGTGGCTCAGCATGTGGTCTATTTGGAGAATGTTCCATGTACGCTTGAGAAGAATGTGTATTCAGCATTTTGTGGATGGAGTGTCCTGAATATATCTACTAAGTCCCTTTCTTCCATTGTTTCCCTCAAATGAAGTATGTCCTTGCTAAGCTTGAGTCTGGTTGATCTATCAAGAGGTGACAAAGCAGTGTTGAAGTCTCCCACTAGTATTGTGTTGCTATTGATGTCTTTTTCCAAATCTATGAGTAGTTGTTTTAAGTACTTTGCTGGTCTCTCATTAGGTGCATATACATTTATTATTGGAAGTTCTTCCTGTTGTACAGATCCTTTGATCAATAAGAAATGGCCTTCACTGTCTCTTATGACCTTCCTCACTCTGAAATCGATGTGGTCTGATATAAGGATGGCTACCTCAGCTTTTTTATGGGAGCTGTTTGCCTGTAGGATTGTTTTCCAGCCTTTGACTCTGAGTCTGTGTTTGCTTTGACTATTGAGATGCGTTTCTTGCAGGCAGCAGAATGTTGGGTTCAATTTTCTAATCCATCCTGCCACTTTATGTCTTTTAATTGGTGCGTTTAACCCATTGACATTGAGAGAGATTATTGTTATGGGATTTTGTCCCATTGTTCTGTTAAAATTTGGTGTATTTGAGGGGCCTTTCTTGCCTTAAAGTAGCCCATTTAGTTGTTCTTGTAACCATGGTTTTGAGTCTATGAAGTTCCTGAGCTGTTGTTTGTCTGTGAAACTCTGTGTTGTTCCTTCTATTATGAATGAGAGTCTTGCTGGGAAAAGTATTTTTGGGGAGGCATTTATTTCATTGAGTTTTTTCACTATGTCCCACCACTGTTTTCGGGCCATGAGGGTTTCATCAGAAAAATCAGCTGTGAATTTTAAGGATGCTCCTTTGTAAGAAATTTCTTTCTTCGATCTTGTTGCTTTCAGAATTTTGTCTCTGTCTAAGGTTTTGGTCATTTTGATCAGAATGTGTCTTGAGGTATTTTTATTCAGATTTCTTCTAGCTGGTACCCTTCTGGCCTCCTGAATGTGGTCACAAGTTTTCTTCAGCTCTGGAAACGTTGTAGCAATGATGTCTTTGACAGTTTCTTCTTCATCAAGGTTTTCTTCCTGTCCCTCTGGGACTCCAATAATTCTTATGTTACCCCTCTTGGCTTCATCACGATCTTCTCTTGCCATCTGTTCCCGAATTGTGAGTCTCTTTTCCATTTTCTGCTCTTTTCTGGAGAGTCTCTGAACTTCATCTTCGAGTTCACTGATTCTGTTCTCAGCAGCTCTTACTCTGCTGCTGAGGCCTTCTTCTGAGCTTTTCAATTCACCTAAAGATTTTTCAGGCCTGACGTTTCTGATTGCATTTTCCTCATTTCTGCCTTCAGATCCTCTTGTCTTCTATTGGCATTGGTTTCCATTGTTTCTTTTAATTCCCTAAGCATCCTAAGTAGCTCCCTTCTGAATTCCTTGTCAGAGAGGTTGTCTAACACTACAGTACTGTTGGTGTCATCTGGGCTAGACTCTTCAATATGAAAGTTTGGTGGGCTTTTGCGTTGCTTTACTATTGTGAGAGGTGTGGTTTAGTCCTTCACGTTCACTGTTGCTATTCTGCTTGATATGCAGTGTGAGTTAAGATAGGCTTATGAGTTATTGGCTACTGTGTTTCTAGTGGCTGAGCTAAAATAGAGAAGTTTCCATCTAAGAAGGTAGCTTATGGTTCCTATGGCATACGTAGTGGGAAAATATTTCGTGGCCGCTGACGCGGCCGCGGCTCCAGAAAGGGTCCCTGGCACTGGGCGAGGAGTTGGGAACATCTCCTGTTTGGAATTGGAGCCGTTCAGCTTTGTTGTCCAGAGCTGTGCCTCTGTGCCCGTCCCACGCAGATCAGGGGTTGAAAACCGGCTTTCTAGGGGCTGAATCTAGCTGCGCATGCCCAAAGAGGGTCCCAGGCCCTTGGGGGCGGGCTATACCTGTCTGGAATTGGAGCCGTTCAGCTTTGTTTCCCAGAGCTGCGCCTCTGTGCCGTTCCCACGCAGATCAGGGGTTGAAAACCGGCTTTTTAGGGGCTGGATCTAGCTGCGCATGCCCAAAGAGGGTCCCAGGCCCTTGGGGGCGGGCTGTACCTGTTTGGAATTGGAGCCGTTCAGCTTTGTTGCCCAGAGCTGCGCCTCTGTGCCCGTCCCACGCAGATCAGGGGTTGAAAACCGGCTTTCTAGGGGCTGGATCTAGCTGTGCATGCCCAAAGAGCGTCCCAGGCCCTTGGGGGCGGGCTGTACCTGTTTGGAATTGGAGCCGGTCAGCTTTGTTGCCCAGAACTGGGCCTCTGTGCCCGTCCCACGCAGATCAGGGGTTGAAAACCGGCTTTCTAGGGGCTGGATCTAGCTGTGCATGCCCAAAGAGGGTCCCAGGCCCTTGGGGGCCAGCAATGTCCTTTTTTATGGGGGGGGTCACACCCGACGATGCATAGGGGTTACTCCTGGCTTCACACTCAGGAATTACTCATGGTGGTGCTCGTGGAACCATATAGGATGTTGGGAATCGAACCCAGGTCGGCTGCATGCAAGGCAAATGCCCTACCCACTGTGCTACAGCTCTAGCCCTAGTGCAATGCTCTTTTTGTATGGACACAGGAAGATAGTTAATGCTATGCTTTTGTAACTTGGGAAGTTAACTGACTCAAAATAATATTCACTACTGGGCACCTGTGCTCTCGACTTAAATCTCTACTTAAGCCAAAAGCAGTGTCCCAATGAGGGAGTAGATGGACCAAAGGCAAGCTATGATCTACTCTGGCATCAAAATGAGCCAGACCAAAGCACCATAAAAGTTAACAATAAGTTAAGAGCGTGATTGTGGACAAATTCTGTCATGATTCAAAAATTAACAATTAGATTAGGAACCTGCTAGGATTAAGAATGACTAATCTGGCCTGAGCAGTGTAGTCTTAGATCTATAGTGAAATGTCCCCAGGAGAGCAATTCTATAAACTTAATATATCTCTTACTGTGTCCATACAAAATGACTAATATTATTAAGTAGTAAAACTAAGATGAATGTTTAAACGGTTTTTAGACTAAGGAAAGGAGAAACACACCCATAGATGGTATTTTGCCCTTAGGTGGGTTTTTTTTGCTGATTGAGATTGATCTAGAGGAAACTTCCCCTGAGGAAGCTACCTTACATCTGTTGATTGCATGAACACACTAAGGTGTAACTGCTACAGGAAACCCCGGGTAATGGGGAATATAACTAAGGCTATGGATGGGAGAAGAAGAATGGGATGAGAAGGATGTAGAGGAGGAGAATATAAAGGGGAAGAATGTAGAGGAGAAAAATGTAGGAGCAGAGTCCGGGGGAAATGAATCAAGGAGAATCAGGGAGAATCAAGGGCAATCCAGAAGAAGGAAAAGACACTCAGGGAAGGAGAGTCAGAGGAGAATGGAGGCGAGACTGGAACAGATGCAATTGATACCAACTAGCCTGGCCCTCGTTTCCTCCTTTCTCCATCCATGACATCAGTCAATCAGGGTGGGTAAGTGGCCTGAGACCACTGAACACAGTCAGCAAGAGAGAACTTCATGGCTTCTTATTCATTTTATGAATGCACATATCACAGTGGAAAATAATTCCTAAGGTTCTAAAATGTCAGTCAACATCAATTGAGTTTTAAAATATAAAATTTACTGTACAATCTTATATTCATATTTCTCAAACTATTTTCACTGACTTAATGGTCTATGGTTTTCTGTGAAGTATAGTACAGTAAACAATGCACAAGAAAAAATGTTGAAAAGGTAAGTAATGTAATTACTTTCTTGCAATAACTAACATAAAATCTGCACATGTAATAAGCATTCATTCGTGATTTTTTTTCTTTTTGGGTCACACCTGGCGATGCACAGGGGTCGCTCCTGACTCTGCACTCAGGAATTACTCCTGGCGGTGCACAGGGGACCATATGGGATGCTGGGATTCTAACCAGGGTCAGCCACATTCAAGGATACAAGGCAAACGCCCTACCCACTGTGCTATTGCTCCAGCCCCATATGTGTGTGATTTTTATGGAGACCTTTTAAGGACAATTGTTGGTTTCTATCTACATTGAATGAAAAACTGTCAAGAGCAATTTTATTGTTTACAAAAGTCTCATGTAATAACTTTTAATAATATTTATGATAATTGGTGAATACTTTTACATGGAACAGACTGTCTATGTATTTTAGATGATGCCAAAATGTTAGAGAACTATTGAATCATTTGCTCAATATACTTAGCAGGCTGAGTTTCACAAATGAGGTGAAAACAGCATGATATTATTTATGTTGTGCTGTACTTTTGAAAGTGACACCACAATCTTTATAAAAGTTACTGATTTAGCAACACAGATGCAGATTTTCCCCTGATTTTATAATAGTAGCAATGTCTGGTTTTTCCTTTTTTTTTAAAGAAACTGTGCTGGAAACTGTTTTGATAATGTGTTCCTTGTTTAGTAACAGGTAAAAATAATGCCAGGGAAATTAACAAACAAAATTTTACCAGCAGATTTTGAGGCACATACTATTTGTTTAAAATTCTTTAAAACATTTCAAAAATGGGCATGATTCCACAGTGATCTCTAACTGTAATTGAATTGAAATGGAATAATGGAAGGATTAAATTCTAGCAAGGTTTTTGAGCTCTATTAATTAACTCAGAAACTTCAGAATCTTCCATGAAAGAAGCTTATACTACAAGTTCTGCTACTTATCTTAATGTACTGAAATAGTTTAATTTTTATATGTGTGCAAGGTATGGACTTTAATTTGCAACTTCCCTGTTTGACAGCACTGTCCCAACGCAAAAATAACAACCAAAATACAATAGCTAAGCATTTAAAGTTAGGTATTCTTCCTCCACATATTTGAAGCAGTAAATTGGCTTCCATTAATTCCAATCTGCTCTTATTGCAATTTAGCTTCTTCCCACTTGTATAGTGATTGATTAAGCATATGTTGGACAAGAGAGAAGGCAGTCATATTTATTGCACATCTAATTAGGCATTGAACTTATTCTTCACGTATGTTATTATTAAATTCACTTTTAAAATTAATGACATTTTACACTTACCAATGTATCTTTATATTGCTAATAAAATCTTCAAATAAAATGTTCAGTCTTAATTTTTGATCATTTTTCCCTCACAGCTCATACTTGCTTTCTAATACTATTGGTCCTTAAATAACATCATTTCATTTCATTTCCACTACTTCCACTATCCAGCCGCAGCCAGGCTCCAGGATACTTCCTGGACCCTCAGGCCGAGACTCACGCGCGAGTGAAGCCCCACAGAACCAGGTAAGCGAAACTCTGAGACCTTGGACTCCGAGCTCAATGGACCTGGAAACAGATATCCTCTTCCTACTCCCATCAACCTCAGGTGACCAAGGGATTAAAATCAGGAGCCCCACCCTACCCTGCCCCTTCTGCTTCCACCAATAGCTAGCAACCCAGGGATTACACACAGAAGACCCACCCTATGGGTATCAGATAAATATCTCACAGGCATACCTTTACTACCTCCACTGCCTCCACTACCCAGTCACTTTCTGGAACATCATGAGACACTTAATATACATCTTCCAGAATTGCAGCACCATATTTGATAGGGTTTAAATATGGTTTGAACCATAGGAACACCTGCAAGGACAATTAGCAGCTGTCCTAAAAGCCTCTATCACTCTCGGAGAGCCTGGCAAGCTACTGAGAGTATCCTGCCTGCACAGCAGAGCCTGGCAAGCTATCTGTGGCATATTCAATATGCCAAAACCAGTAAGTACAATGGGTTTCATTCCCCTGACCCTGAAAGAGCCACCAATATGGAAGTGTTACAAAGGATGAGGAAGGAGAGGCTGATAAAATCTCAAGGCTGCCAAAATGAAGAAAGACAAAAATGACTGCTGTACTTTTAATGCACGTACACTGGCATTCGATGCATCGATAAAGGACCTGATGGTACCAGCGCAAAGATCAAGTATGAAATCATTGGTCTGACTGAGACAAGAAGGCATCAATCGCATCATGTCATTTTTGACACTGGAGAAGAAATGTTCCTCGGAACATGTGACAAAAGAGGCATCAGAAGTGTTAGTGTCCTTGTCATCATGAACTTAGCCATGAACATTGATTCATTCAAATGCCTAATAACCCAAATCGGATGATTACACTTAAATAAATGTGACTAACTGCCGGCAGTTTCTATCTTCGTTGTCTACACACCAACATCCAATTATGATGAAGGTGAAATTGAGATGTTCGACATGGAGCT
This sequence comes from Sorex fumeus, assembly GCF_029834395.1. Lineage (NCBI taxonomy): Eukaryota > Metazoa > Chordata > Mammalia > Eulipotyphla > Soricidae > Sorex > Sorex fumeus. The sequence continues at coordinate 1,234,857 of NW_026606172.1, read as the reverse complement.
GGAGAAGTTCTATAAAGAAGACCACACCTTCTACAAGACCATTGTTGGTGATTTTAATGCCAAAATAGGACCAAGAAGATCAGCTGAAGAACTCCATATCCATCCCAGGGCCTAGAATGGAAAGAACCGGGTAAGAGACTGTCTGAGTTCATCATGTCGACCAAGACTATCTGTAGTAAATCAGAGTTCCAGAAGGCCGAATCAAAGCATTGGACTTAGGAGACTCCCAGTGGACAGTTCCATAAAGAAATTGACCACATCATATTTTATGGATGGTTTTGCCTAACCATTGTTGCTGTTGTCCCAAAATTCCAAATGAGATTGGACCACAGTCTCCTTCGTACAAAATTCTACTTCACGGAGCAGGGAGAAAGGGCTACAAAGTTGAAGACAAGAACTCCAGAACAACCACCAATTGGGAGCTCTTTGGCAATATGAAAAGATGCCATCTTTGACAACAATGAGGAGGAATATGATTCACTGGTTCAGCACCTCCATGATTGTGCGAGGAATGCCAGGAGACAGAAAGCCACAAAAAAATGCCTGTCTTTGAAAACTCTTGAACTTATTCTCCAACATGGCATGACACAAGTCTCAAGCAACTGCAAACAAAAGTCTGAACTTGCAAAGCAGTGCAGAGAAGTGATAAAGGAAGACCTCAAAGAAAGAAGAGCATCAGTGATACAGATGTGGCAGAAACTGGGAACAGCATTTGCAGTGCCTGCTTGTCCTTTGTCAACTACAAGATAAAGATGACTGCCTTCTGACGTCCTGATGGATTATCACATCTTCTAGAAGGGCAATGGAGAAGATTACCCATGACTTATACTCTGATCCCTTCGATAGCCACGTCCACCTGCCCACATAACCAAATTCCACAGGATAGATATGTTGTTCCCAATGTTCTTCCTTCTGAAATCTGACATGCCATTTTGTTGGTAAAGAAATGAACAGCACCTAGCCCAGACAAGGTCATACCCGAACACCTGAAGAATCTGCCATCAGTACTCATCAATACACTGATTTGGCTCTTCACACACTACCTGACTGAATGCAAGGTTCCACCCCAATGGAGAAACAGCAGAACTGTACTACAGTACAAGAAGGGAGACATCCACAGCATTGGCAACTATGCCCAATCTGCCTGTTGTCTGTCGTTTACAAGCTGTTCACTCTAGTTATTCTGAATAGGATTGGCAGAGCATTAGATGAAGGACAACCATGAGGGCAAGCCAGATTCCGCAGAGAATTCAGTATGATCAACCATATCCAAAAGATAGCCAACTCATTGAGGTTTCTCAGGAGTTCAAGATGCCGCTCTGTTTAACGTTCATTGATTTAAAGAAGGCCTTTAACTCTGTTGAGATGGAAGCGATCATCGAAGCCCTAGCCAAACAGGGCATTCAAACTCAATACTTCAGGATCCTCCATGAGCTGTATTATGGATTCACTACCAGAAAGTGATCATCCACTTCAAGAGAGGGGGTCAGCAGGGTGATACCATTTCACCAAAACTCTTCAGTGCCACCCTCGAGAACATCATGCGACAACTTGAATGGGAAGAAATAGGGGTGAAGATAGACGGTTGGCAACTACACCACCTCCGGTTTGCTGAAGACATCATTCTAATAATATCAAATATTAACCAAGGAGCACAAATGCTGGCCAACTTCAACTGGGAGTGTGGAAATATCGGACTACCGCTGAATCTCACGAAGACAGTGTTTATGAGAAACGATCTTGTTCCTGACGTTCCATTTGTTCTCAATGAAATGAACATCTCTGAATGCAACAGTTATGTGTACCTAGGTCTAGAAGTCAACATAACAAATGACCTGGCACCTGAGTTGCTCAGGAGGAAGAGAGCAGCTTGGATTGCCTTCAAGAGCATCAAAGAAATAGCTAAGAAGACGAAGAACCTCTGGCTCCAGGCACATCACTTCGATTCCACTGTTCTTCTGGCATTAACATACGCCTCAGAGACCTGGGCCTATGAAAAGAGGATGAGAACAGTATTTGGGCCTCCCAAAGAGGAATCGAAACAGCTAATCTTGGAGTATCATGCTTCACTCAAGTGAGAGAAATAATCCGGAATTCCAACCTCCATAGATGGTCAAGAATCAGGGATGTTGTCTTGTTTGCCAAGTTGTCAAAAGCCAGATGGGCTGCACACGTAATGAGATTTGGAAAGGATCGGTGGACTAGAGCCATTACCGACTGGATTCCACGGAACATCAAAAGAGCACGTGGCTTCCTACCTACGCGATGGTCAGACTTCTTTGTCAAGACCCTGAACGATGGTTTGAGGCTTTTCGTGTTCCTAAAATAAGCAGATGTCATTAGGCTACACTAGCACATGACAGGGATGAATGGAGATGTTACTGGTGCACTCCTGAATAAATCGATGATTAATGGGATGTCAAATGATCAAGTGATCATTTAAAAGTATTTCAATATAATCTTGGTGAGAATAAAGTACTGGCCAGGAGTTAATAAAAGCATTATTGGAGAAGCTGAATTAATTTAAGGCTGGAGCGATAGCACAGCGGGTAGGGCGTCAGTCTTGCATGCAGCCAACATGGCCGACCCGAGTTTGATTCCTCCGCCCCTCTCAGAGAGCCCAGCAAGCTACCGAGAGTATTCGATATGCCAGACACAATAATAACAAAGTCTCCAATGGAGATGTTACTGGGCCCGCTCGAGCAAATCGATGATCAACGGGAGGGCCTTTACTTCAAATCACATTTTACAAAATGATTTAGATGTAATTATGTAAGAACACACTATCACTGTATTATTGTATCACTTTCATCCCATTGATCGTCTAATTACTCGGTTGGGTTCCAGTAATGTCTCTATTCCTCCTAGCCCTGAGATTTTAGCAACCTCTTCTTACTTGTCTTTTCCCAATGGTTGGAGGACTGTATTTGACATATTGAATATGCCACGGGAAGCTTGCCGGGCTCTGTCCATGTGGGCAGGATACTCTCGGTAGGTAGCCACACTCTCCGAGAATCATATATTTAAATATTTTTCTCTATGATTTGTTGCCTACTGTCTGAATCCCATCAGATATGGTGTAGTAATAGTGGATAATGTATAGGAGGTGTCTTATAAATGGTCACACAGTCCCAAAAGCGGCCTGGAATGTGGCAGTGGTTGGGTAGTGGAGGTTGACTGCCAGGACTGGGTCCCTTTGGGCAGGAAGATCTCTAACACCCCCTCCCCCCACACACAGCCTGGCACGAAGTCTGGTGGCATAGTTCTTGGAGTCTTATTTTATACTCCTGTCTGGGAGGAGGATCTGAGTTCTGGAGGGAGGCCTATGAGGAGATTATCTGGTGCCATCAGGGTGTGGCTTTGGGTATGTTCCCTGAGTCACCAGAGACTGGGGGAAGCAGGCAGAGGATCTCTGTTCCAGGGTCCCTTTGGGTCCAGAGTCCACGGTCATGAAGTTCCGCATTATCTGAGTTCTGTGGGACTTCATTCATGCATGAGTCTCGGCCTGAACATCAGGAAAGCAGCCTGGAGTGTGGCAGTGGTTGGGTGTGGACTCCAAGAACTCACTATACTGAAAAAAAATAATTATGAATAATATTATCATATTATCAATACATTTTATTATTTTATTGGTCTTCTTAAAAGTCAAATAACTTAGTTAAGTCTAAAAGACTGATTCCAACACAACTCATTTTCGGAACTTACCTAGTCCCAATTTTCTTTCAGAAAAGAACATAACTCAATTAAGTGAACACTTTATATAAGTGCTTTGTTGCTGTTTTTTTTCATCCTTTTTAGATTAATTTCAGTAAAATAAACATGGATAAAAGAACTCTAAATATCACTTTTCATTTGAAGGTTAATCACTTAATCACTTAACTTCCCGTTAGTCGTCGATTTGCTCGAGCGGGCGCCAGTAACGTCTCCATTTGTCCCTGTCGCGTGCTAGTGTAGCCCAATGGCATCTGTTCGCTCCAGGAACATGAAGGGCCTCAAACCGATCGTTCATGATCTTGACGAAGAAGTCTGACCATCTGGTAGGTGGGCGGCCACGCGGTCTTTTGACATCCCGTGGAATCCAATCAGTAACAGCTCTAGTCCAACGGTCGTCTTTAAATCTCATTACGTGACCAGCCCATCTGATTTTCGACACCTTGGCATATGAGACAGCGTCCCTGATCCTTGATCGTCGACAGATGTCAGAACTCCGGATTCGTTCTCTCATTTGAGTGGAACGTGATATTCCAAGCATAGCTCTTTCTATTCTTCTTCGGGAGACCTGAATGGCGTTCTCATCTTGTTTGCGTAGGACCCAGGTCTCTGAGGCATATGTTAATGCAGGAAGAACAGTGGAATCAAAGAGATGTGCCCGGAGCCGGAGGTTCTTCGTCCTCTTAGCTATTTCTTCGACGTTCTTGAAGGCGTTCCAAGCCGCTCTCTTCCTCCTGTGCAGCTCGGGTGCCAGGTCATTTGTCATGTTGACCTCTCGACCTAGGTACACATAGCTGTTGCATTCGGAGATGGTCGTTCCATTGAGAGCAAATGGGGCGTCAGGAACAAGGCTGTTTCTCATAAACATTGTCTTCGTAAGATTCAGCTGTAGTCCTACCTTTCCACACTCACGGTCAAAGTCGGCCAGCATTTGTGCCGCTTGGCTGATGTTTGGTGTTATTAAAACAATATCATCAGCAAAGCGGAGGTGGTGTAATTGCCGACCATCTATCTTCACTCCCATTCCTTCCCATTCCAGTCGTCGCATGATGTTCTCGAGGGTGGCACTGAAGAGTTTCGGTGAAATGGTATCACCCTGCCGCACGCCTCTCTTGACATCAACGATCACTTCTTTGTAGAATGGTGAGATCCTGGTAGTGAATCCGCAATACAGCTCACGGAGGATCCTGATGTATTGGGCTTGAATGCCCTGATTGGCTAGGGCTTCAATGACCGCTTCCGTCTCAACAGAATCAAAGGCCTTCTTTAAATCAATGAACGTTAAGCAGAGTGGCATCTTGAACTCCCGAGAAACCTCAATGAGCTTGGTTATTGTGTGGATATGGTCGATGGTGCTGAATCCTTTGCGGAAACCTGCTTGCTCGCATGGTTGTCCTTCATCTAATGTTCTGCCAATCCTATTCAGGATGACTCGAGTGTACAACTTGTAGATGACAGACAATAGGCAGATCGGGCGATAGTTGCCAATGTCATGGATGTCTCCCTTCTTGAACAGTAGTACGGTCCTGCTGGTTTTCCATTGGGACGGAACCTTGCATTCAGACAGGTAGCGAGTGAAGAGCCGAGCCAGTGTATTGATGAGTACTGACGGCAGGTTCTTCAGGTGTTCAGGTCTGACCTTGTCTGGGCCGGGTGCTGTTTGTTTCTTTACCGACGAAATGGCGTGTCGGATTTCGGAGGGGAGAACGTTGGGAACGACATACCCATCCTGTGGAATTTGGTATGTTGGCAAGTGGACATGGCTATCGAAGAGATTTGAGTAGAAGTCATGGATAATCTTCTCCACTGCCGTTCTGGAGGATGTGATGGATCCATCAGGACGTCGGAGGGCAGTCATCTTGGTCTTATAGTTGGCGAAGGACAGGCGGGCCTTACGAATACTTTTCCCGGCTTCTGCCGTATCTATCAGTACTTCTGCTCTTCTCTCTTTGAGGTCTTCCTTGATCGCATCTCTGCACTGCTTTGCAAGCTCGGACGTTAGCTTGCGGTTGCCTGAGGCATGCGCCAAACCACGCTGGCGAATTAGCTCAAGAGTTTTCGAAGATAGGCGACTTTTTGTGGCTATCTCTCTCTTGGCGTTCCTCGCACATTCATGGAGGTGCTGAACCAGTCGATCGTATTCCTCGTCAATGTTGTCAACAATGGCATCTTCCCATGTTGCCGCAATAGTACCAAAGAGTTCCCAGTTGGTGGTCATTCTGGGACTTCCACTACCCAGCCGTCGCCACACTCCAGGACGCTTTCCGGACCCGCGCGGCAGCTCCGGCTGAGACCCACGCACAACTGAAGACCCACAGAACAAGATAAGCGGAACTCTCTGAGACCTTGGACTCCAGGCTCGGCGGACCCAGGGACAGAGCTTCTCTGCTTGCTCCCACCACCACAGGTGACAAAGGGATCCTAATCAGGAGCCCCACCCTACCCTGCCCTGTCTGCTTCCTTCAACCACCCAGGGATCGAATTGTGCACAGGAGACCCACCCTACCCAGATAAATACCTCACTGGCAGACTTCCACTCTCGACACTACTTCCACTACCCAGCCGTCGCCACACTCCAGGACGCTTTCCGGACCCGCGCGACCGCAAGCGGCCGTGCGACACATCATAAGACACTAAATACCCATCTTCTGGAATTGTCGTACCATATTTGATAGGGTTCAAATATGGTAACACCTACAAGGGTGATTAGAGGTCACCCCAAAAGCCTCTATCCCTCTCGGAAAGACTGGCAAGCTACCGAGAGTATTCCGCCCACACGGAAGAGCCTGGCAAGCTATCCGCTGTGTATTCGATATGCCAAAACCAGTAACTACAACTGGTCTCATTCACCTGACCCTGAAGGCTTCACCGACATGGCAGCACTGAGAAGGATGAGAAAGGAGAGGCCGACAAAATCTCAAGGCCGACCTAGGCTGCCACAATGAAGGAAGACAAAAATGATCGTCTGTACTTTCAATGCACGTACGCTAGCATCAGATGCATCCATCGAGGACCTGATGGTACAAGCACGAATGATCAAGTATGACATCATTGGTCTGACCGAGACAAGAAGGCACGAATCTCACCATGCCGTTTTCGACACTGGAGAAGAATTGTTCCTCGGAACATGCGATAAAAGAGGTGTTGGAGGCGTCGGTGTCCTTGTCAACACAAACTTGGTCAAGAGCATTGATTCATTCGAATGCCTAACAACCCGAATCGGACGTTTACTTTTGAATAGATGTGGCTCACTGCCTGCAGTTTCTATCTTCGTTGTCTACGTACCAACATCTCATTATGATGAAAGAGAAATCGAGAAGTTCTACATGGAGCTAGAGAAGTTCTATAAAGAAGACCACACCTTCTACAAGATCATTGTGGGTGATTTTAATGCTAAGATAGGACTGAGAAGATCAGCTGAAGAACTTCACATCGGGACCCATGGCCTAGAATGGAATGAACAGGTGAACAGGGTGAGAGACTGTCAGAGTTCATCATGTCGACCAAGACCATCCATGGTAACTCACAGTTCCAGAAGGCAGAATCTAAACGATGGACATGGGAGTCTCCTGGTGGACGATTCCACAACGAAATAGACCACATCATATTCAATCGACGGTTTTGCCTGACTGATGTCGCTGTTGTCCCAAAATTTCGAACGGGATCGGACCACCTTCTCCTTCGTGCAAAATTCTACTTCACAGAGCGGGGAGAAAGGGCTGCAAAGTTCAAAAAGAGAACTCCCAGAATGACCACCAGCTGGGAACTCTTTGGTATTTGAAGGTTAAAGTGAAGAAAATTTTTATTATTTTTTTGTTGTTGTTGATTTTTTCTGCTTTTTAGATTACATCTGGCAATGCTCAGGGCTACTCCTGGCTCCACACTCATAAATTACTCCTGGTGGTGTTCAGGGGACCACATGGGATGCCGATGATCAAACGCAGTTGGGCCACATGCAAGGCAAATGCCCTACCCACTGTACTACTGCTCCAGCTCCGAGGAGACTTATTTTTTTAATACTGCCTGGATATATGATCTAATCTGTTTACAATTTAATCTGTTATCTTTTTTAAATTAAAATAGCTAATATTATTCTCCATTAAACGAAATTGATAAAAGGAAGAAATGAGTAGAGCTTTGTTCTATTCGGATTCATTTTTTGTCACTAAAATTTTTGCAATGAGGCTCAAACAGCCTAAAGCTTGTTTGATTCAGAATGTAGATAGAAGTAAAATACAAAAGAGTAAAATATATAATCTTAAAATTCAAAGCAAGTCTATTGGGTATGTATTATAATTAATTTTAATAGTTAAGGGACTGTTATTCAAATGTTTTAGTTGAATTATTATTTGAATATTGTAGATAAAATCTCACAAAATTCTTGCAATTTTAAAGTTTTTTTATTCAACAGAAAAAAATAGCATAATTTGAACCTAGATCTCATTAATTCTACAGGTGATGTGATTTGAATTATGAAAAGGATCCTAGACAGAAGAGGTCCATAGAAGGTCATCAGTAATTTATCAATAGTAAATATTTAAAAGTTTTTATTGGAAAACTTCAACTGAATAATTTTATTATTTATACTTATTGCATTATAGGTGACATGTGACAAATAATTAATGTCAATATGTTTGGTTAGTGAACTAAAAGACATAATATATATATGCATTAAGATACAGTCATTTTACTATAACAGTTCCCAACTTTTTCCCCAAATATACACCACACTTGAATAATTTTACTCCAAACAAAACCTAAAGTATTTCTGTAACTTGAAAAAATTTCTTTATTCTTTTATGAAATTGAAGGACCCTGTCCTTCCACTTCAGACAACATTCTTCTACTCTCCATCACAGATTTTGACTAATTTAATTGGTATAGATCTTTATGTTAAAGGAAACTTTTGTATGTGCTTTTTGGTATTTGATTCATTTTCACTGAAGTAATGCACTGAGATTCATACATATTGTATACAATAAAATTTCATAATTTTTTCTGGAGAATGATATATAAATGTGTTTATAAAGCAGTTGAAAGATATTAGGATTGTTTTAGATTTGGGGTTTTTATGAATATATATATACCAGTACAAGTATCACTTTGTGGATAATTGTTTTGTTCTCTAAATTGAAAAATACTTCAGTTTTTAATGTGGATAAAAATCGTTAGGCATAAACATTACACACTTTTTAATAAAAGCCTGTGGATTATGTATGTGTTGCCATTATCTTATATTTGAAAGATCATAATTTTTTAACTTAATAAATTATACTTTATGGACTTGCTTTTTTCTTGATAACCAGTATTTTTAATTTTCCTCAAAAATATCATCTTAATCAAGTTTGTGGAGATGTCTGCCTTGTTTACTTCTATGAGTTTAATAGGTTTTAATTTTCTAGGTTTGTGATCTTTTGTAAGTTTTTATTTAATTTGATACAGCGTAAACATTACAATTGATTCTTTTAATAACACAATAATTATCATCATTCCTTTTCTGTATCTTGTCTACAATTAACAGTTACCTGTGAATCTATTTGTAGGCCATTTTATCACTGATTCACTTTTCCTCCGTGAATAATTACTTAATTATTGTTTTATATTTTTATATCTGCCGTGAAAAAACAAAAATTTAGAGATCTAAAACATACTTATTTTCTTATAGTCCTACACTTAAAATTTTAAAAGGATCTGATGTTGGTGTTAAGCAAGGACATTAGGATGAACCTCTGGATGCTGCCCTGCAAGCAGGAAGTAAAACTGAGGCCCCACTTTTACATTGAGTCCAAATGATCTGAGAAAGTACAGCATGTTCTCATATGCCCGCCTCGTCATACATTATCTTGGCAGTAAAAAGCAGCAATTCCCCCTTCTCTTACACATCCTTACTCTGATTTTACCTTTAAGTATCCTATGAGCCTTTTCTTTTTTTTTTTTTTTTGTGTGTGTGTGTGTGTAACCGACCACAGGAATATGGGGGTTGTGATCTGTAGAGCTTATGTGTCCAGCTCCATATCTTCCTCTGACGTTTTAATCATGACATAGTTTTGACAAGATAATGTATACCTTGATGTTCTTTTGACAAATGATTATCCTGTAACTGTTTGTACTCTCGTTAGTTACTCTTTTTCTGCGATGAAGTAATTAGGATGTAACTGATAAAAAAAAATAGAATAATAGACCTCTATTGGTAGTTGCTCTCCTCCTGAAGCCTAAGCAAGCCTTGACCCTCTGTGCCCTCTATGTTCCTCTCACGTGTCTTATCTCTGTGCCTTTGACCGACTAACATATATCACTTCAGAAAACAATATAATTTGACTAAAATGAAGGTATTAGCAGAACAGCACTCAATCTGGGTATTTCTTAGGGCAATGGTGTGTCCTATGTCTGCCAGTTTCTAGAGGTACTCACCTCTCTCATGGAACCTTCGAGCTTTAAAGTCAGCAATATCAGGCAGAATCCTCACACATCTATTTCTGTTCATCTCTTTTCTATCTATCTGCCCAGTTCATAACAATTCCTGTGATTAAATTAAAGCAAATCATAAAGTTCATGATGGTCCTCCAATGTAATTAATTTGTACAGAAAAAAATGTCATCTTCAATCTTTGCTGGCATTGCAGATGGTTTGGCCATTTGCAAACCCCACCTTGCACAATGTGTACCTCAACATATCTACCAATGACCATCCTTAGACTGTTTCTCTTTCACACTGTTTTCAGTCAAAGTTGCCAGGAGAGCAGAAAACTTCAGAACTCTAAGCACTGTGTAATGAAATTTTTTGGCTTTCACAGACTTTTTTTGTTTGTCCCAGGATGTAGGTTTCAGCATAGTAATTTCACTGGTCATCCTGACAATAGTATCAATTCCAACTCTGGGGAGAAATTTGATGATGAGAAACTCACCTGGAAGTTTACGGGTCCTGGCATCATGTTCCTGGCAAAGAATGCATCAAAGACAAATTGTTTCCAGTTTTTTGTCTACTCTGCCAACACTGAGTGATTTGGATGATAAGCAAAGTTTTAGCAAAGTGAAAAGTGGCATGGATATTCTGGAAGCTATGGAACTCAGTGGGTCCAAAAATGGCAAGACTAGCAAAAAGATGAAGATTTCCAACTGTGAAAGAGCCTAATAAATATAATTTGTCTAATACACCGGGCCATTCTTCTTAGAGCTCAGGAAAGGAGTCTTAAGCCCCATGCTGAAGATAGCTTTTTTTTCCTCTGTGCTTTTTTTTCCCTTAAATTTTTATTAGTGAAACAACATGAGGTTCAGTTGTAGACTTACAAATTTTTGTGCTTGGGTTTCAGTTATACATTGATAGAGTACTCATCCCTCCACCAGTGTCCATTCTCCACCACCACTGATCTCAATATCCCACCCCCCCAACCCCCCATCCCTCCCTACCTCTGTGGAAGGGAATTCTAAGATAGCTTTTAATCTTTGTTTTCCTCTGCAGGTCTTTGGGTTCACACTTACCTGTCCCACTTGCAAGTCTAGCTAAATTGCAGTTGTCCATGATTATGACATACAAGTAAATACTAATTGTCAATAAAAATCACCTTTGCTATAAAAGCTATCATCCTCATATGTTTTAGGCATTAGAATATGAGCAGTTTAGTGGTGATGCTAGTTTTGCTTATTAAAACTAATATAGTCATAATAGAGCATCATGAAATAGAAGAATCTTCTAAATTTATAACATTTTATACTTTCATTTTTGGACCACACCCGGTAGTGCTCAAGGTTACGCCTGGCTCTGCCATTAGGAATCACTTCTGGAGGTGCTCAAGTGACCATGTGGGATGTCCACATTGAACAGCAGATTGACTGCAATCAAGGCAAATGCCCTGTTCACTGTATGTACTATTGCACTGCCCCACCCCCAATTTATTTCTTTTGTCTAGTTTTTCTGTTTGTCTCTTCCTGTTCCTTATTATTTTCAGAAACATTTCATCATTTTTTATTTGTCCTCCCTCCCTCCCTCCCTTCCTTCCTCCCTCCCTCCCTCCCTTCCTTTCTTCCTCTCTTTCTCCCTCTCTCCCTTCCTTCTTTCCTTCTTTCCTTTCTCTTTTTTCCTAAAGATTAATTCACCTCTTTAACTATTTATTAATCTGTTTTGTTAGTGATTGGGCTGGAAACTAAGCTTAGCTACAATAGTAGCCACAATCACAAAGGAGGTCCCACTCCTGATTCAGAGAAGGTTTATGTATCGCAATTGCGCTTCAACTGGCAGAGGGCTGGAGGCAGTGCTGCCTTGACTAACATCTTGATTGTGTTTATAATTGCATGATTTGATAAAGCATCAAACAGAATTTATTTTAAGAGTTATCAATTTGGCCTCAACATCATTAAAATTTGATTAGGTTAACAGAGAGACTTATTCCTAATTTTTTGCAGGTTCTAGAAAATTTCCATTTGCATTTTACACTCTGTGGATAAAGCTAAGAAATTGCATTCCCAACAAAAATTATTTCATTTTATTTATTACTAATGATTTGTGATTTATTAACATTTTCATAATAGAGTTTTAGGCATTAAATGTTCCACATCAGTTCCACCACAAACTCACTATATTTAGTTCTCTTATTCTAACCTTCAGTAAATGTCCTAGGGCAACAAGAAAGGGTGAGCAAAGAAATTTTATTGGTCATATCAATATATTTTTAAATTTAGGTATTTTTACAGTCTGCACATCACCAATATGTTCCCTCATGTCTTCAGTACTATTAAGGGTATATAGTTTAATTGTATTTTTAGTAATATAAATATCACTTTTCTTTAAAGGGAAAATATGTCTTGAAGCCATTTTATTTTGTGAAGAAATATAGGTTTTACTCATACACGCCATGACATCACATTTTCAGTCCAAATTTGAATAATTTTCCTTTCTTATAAAATATTTCTGCACAATTTTATTATTTTTTAAATTTTTAATTGAGATATTGTACTCTGTAATGCTATTAATAGTGGTTTCACTTGCACATAATTCCAAAAACATGTCCATCACCAAACTATAAATAATTTTGATGTTGTGAAATTTCCCAACTTCTATATAAAAATTATAATTTTTACATTTAGGTTATTTTTACTGACAACAGTCTTTCAATATGAGGGTATCAAATGTTTTAATTTTATTTTCTATGAAAAACTTATTCAATTGTCTTTCAATATAAACAGCCAGAATTTAGCTGGTCTGCATGCATGTGTCTATGTTTATGTGTTGCATAGAATTTATTACTTGGTTAATTATTATATAATTGAATAATTTCATCATTTAAAATTTTGTCATTATCTTTTACCATCAATTGCTTAACCTTTATCCCAAGTTGTTTTTGCTGGATTTTTCGGATTTGTAAGTTCATATTGCTTTTATTGTGTGGATCTATACCATTACTAAGTGAAAAACTATTTTCTCATTATTTCTTGAAATATAATTTCTTCCACATCTTGCCAAAGTATTTTCATTTTAGTCATTTATGTTTACATCATTGAACTTCAAGCCCTTGCACTGTTTCATTTTGAATAATAAATTTTTAATAATTAATTATTTGATCAATAATTAATAAAATAATTATTTTTATCTTCATCTATCTTTAAAGTCTTAAAAATTTTTTGGAAAATTGAATCTAATATTCTGTCCATAGAGCTGAATTTTTTATTTAAGAATTGTCTAGTACTTGTGGCTTACTCCTCAGATACCTGGGGTGAGGTTCACCTCCAGCTAATATTACCTGGACTATTCTAAACTCTAGGCAGAGCTTAAACTGGAGAATGAGTCCCTCCCTTCTGGGTGGGTCCCAGCAGCTTCCACAACCCACCCCCATCATATTAATGGCCTTCTCCACAGCTCCTGAAGTGTATGGCCATTTACATCACCATGTAACAGATTTACTCAGCAAATTTCTTGCTGAATGGACACAGTTATTCTTCCTTTTAATGTGTGAGGACAGGCATAGAACTTTGAGAACTTCCAGCTTAATCCCTCAGCAATATCCAGGCAGATTAAATAGAAAGATTCACATTAGCACAGAAAAAACACTAGAAACCAAAACACACAGAAACTCACCATGCTCAGTGAGCAAAGCATAGAATCACTAAAGACATAAGCAATACCAGTAAATCCTCAGACAACAGTGATCCTATGAGGATGTTCAACAACTTCAAAGGAACTATAGGACAGGTAGTCAACAAAGGATGAAAAAGTGTGAGAATCAAAATGAAAAAAAAATTACTACTCAGAGATAACAGAAATGAAGAACATGGTTCATGACAGAAAAAAGTCAATAGAAGCTCTGAATAGCAGAATAACAGAAGCTGAGCAAAAGACCACGGAGCTCCAGGATGAGAAGGAGGAAACCACTAGGCAACAACAAAAGGTGGAAAACAGTCAGAAATGAACAATATACTAGAGAACTATGAGAGATCTCAAAAGGAAAACTATAAGAATTATCAGAGTGAGTCCCTATAGGCAAATGTGATAAAGAAATGATATTTAATGAAATTATTGAGAAGAACTTCTCAGAGTGGAAGATTACAGGCACAGATCCAAGAGGCCAAAAGGGCCCCAGTATAAATAAACCCAATTAGGAAAATTACAATACCAGTGTACAGAAAAAGACAAAATTCAAGGATAGAGAAAGAATATTAAAAGCAGTTCACAAAAGGAACTTATACACAGGAAAGCCTGTAAGATCTACATTAGATCTATCAAACGAGACCAAGTAATATAAAATAAATGTATTAATGCCTGCCAACAGGGTAAATGAAAGGAAGCTTCATTTATGACAGGGGAGAGAGGATGATTAGCATAACAAAATCCAAGTAGGAAACAGAATTTAACGCAATATATCTTAGATGTCAGAGTTGAAAATGTACTTATTTAAATGATTTATTACAGGTTATTTATGTAAATGGGATTCATTGATTAATTAATTGAATTGATTTTTTGGATAGATTAAAATCATATAACAATTAGTCACTGCAAATTGATTTTTGTTTGTTTATTTTCTGATGATCCATTTGCCATTTCTTTAAGTTTTATTGGAGAAAGTGTTCTGAAATAATTCTTTATATGACTATCACAAGAGCAGGCTGGGTTAGCACAGACCTGAGAAAACTGGTGGAGGGAAGGGGACACTGGTGATGGGTCTGGTATTGCAACATTGAGTGCCTGAAGCAACTCTATTGCGGAGCAACTTTGTATATCATGGTGTCTTATTAAAATTACTTTTTTTTCTACTTTCAGCATGCTTCTCCCATCCTGGGAGGATCCTCCCAACATCCTTTATTTGGTGCTCCCTTCTCTATCTGTGCTCCTTTTTCCTCTAGCATGTGTGGCTTGCCTCCAAGTCCTGGAGCAAACCTCCTGGTACTTATCTTGGCTATTCTTGGGTGTTAGTTTCCTATTTTGTTACTTTATGTTCCCCAGATGAATGCAATCTATGTCTATCCCTCTCTTTCTGACTCATTTCACTTAGCATAATCCTTTCCATGTAGTACCACTTGTATGTAAATTTCATGACTTCACCTTTTCTAACAGCTGCATAGTACCCATTGTGTAGATGTAAGAAAGTCACTCAATGCCTCTTTTGCAAACCATAACACCCAAGAGGAGAGAGAGAACAAAAGGGAATGCCCTGCCACAGAGCTAGGGTGGGCTGGGGGGATGAGGGGTGGGAGGGATACTGGGATCCATGGTGGTGGGAAATGGGCACTGGTGGGGGGATGGATGGGTATTTGATCATTGTGTAATTGAAACCCAAGCACAAAAATTTGTAAGTCTACAACTGTACCTCATAGTGTCTCACTAATAAAAATTTAAAAAAATGAAATAAAAATGAAAATAACACAAAAAAACATTGCAATAACATTTTTTTCAGTAGTAATGTGTTGACTTTCTGATGTTTTTTAAAATGTTTTAAAATACTTTAAAACGATTGTCTTTTTAATACAGGGGTAAGGAAAAGACACTGCTCTAGCACAGAGTTAAAACCAAGGGAACTATAAAGCACACATGTGTGTTCACTATGTAAATATAAAGATAACTGTTTTGAATAAATGAATGAATGAATATTTCAGATTGTTGTGTTTAAATAATATGTTTAGGCTTTTGAGGGATCATAAAGATAACTTTACATGGGGGCTGAGTAATAGTACAGAGTTAGGATGCTTGCCTTGCAAGTAGAGGAGATGGATTCTATTACAGTAATCCTATATGGTTCCCTGAACCCTGCTAGAAATAATTCCTGAGTGCAGAGTTAGGAGTAACCCCTGAGCATCACAAGGTATAGCTCAAAAAAAAAGGAAAAGTTTACTTAGAAACAATGTCAAAAAAAATAGAAAACATGTATTAGAACCTAGCCAAATACTTGTGACAACACTGAGTTAGTCATTGTGGATTCAAATTAGCACAATTTTGAAAAAAAAATCTATAAACTACACTTAAAAGATGTGACTTCATATATTAAAATGATTATCATCAATAATCATCTAATTTTCTCACAATATTCCATAATTTATGGGATAACATGCTCTTTATAGCCAAAGAACTAATTTAAGATGTTTTAGAATTTTGTAATCACTATGATTGGTAATCATTCAGCAAAAAAAATCAATTATACTTGCACTATATATATATATATATATACAAAACCAGCAGTAAAGGTGTAAAGCATTCATAAACATTTTGATATTAGGAGAAATAATAATATAAAATTATTTTACTTAAAACTAAAGTTCCATTAACAAAGATTAATATTAGATATAAAAGTATTAATTGCTAATTTACAGGAGACCTATGAGAA
Source organism: Sorex fumeus (assembly GCF_029834395.1). Taxonomy (NCBI): domain Eukaryota; kingdom Metazoa; phylum Chordata; class Mammalia; order Eulipotyphla; family Soricidae; genus Sorex; species Sorex fumeus. The sequence goes on along the minus strand of NW_026606172.1, from coordinate 1,218,341 downwards.
CTTTGGTACACAGATAGCTAGTGCCATTCTGTTTTAATAACTTTTTAATTGTGGGTCAATTATTTATTCATTAAATTGTTTATTCTAGTACTTCATCTAGAATCTCTGGTGGCTTGAAATGAAGGAGTTTTAGCCCCAAGTTGCTTATAAACAACCTAGCAGACATTTTTATTGCATTTAAATTAGTTGTGATGGTAAAACGTTCAAGAATAGGCATGAAAACCTTTCAGATATTATAAGTTACATTTACCTCTTAAATCAGAAATTTTAACCTTTAAATAATAGCTTTTGAATTTCTCCATTATGTTTTTTTCTTTTTTTAATCAAAACTCTTTGAATTTATATATAGCACCATTTTAAAAGTCTATAAGCTACTTTTAAAAATGATTAAGAAACTATAATGGATTATTTTTTTTTTCATTTTTTTTCCCTTTATTTTATTTTATTTTTTTTAAAGTTGTAGATTTACAATTTTTTGTGCTTTGGTTTCAATTATACAATGATCAGATACCCATCCCTCCACCAGTGCCCATTTTCCACCACCATGGATAATATCCCTCCCACCCCCATCCCCCCATCCCCCCTGTCTCTGTGGCAGGGCAATCCCCTGTGTTCTCTCTCTCCTTTTGGGTGTTGTGGTCTGCAAAAGAGGCATTGAGTGGCAAACATGTTCAGTCCATAGTCTACTTTCCACATGCATCTCCCCTCCTGGGAGGATCCTCCAAACATCCTTTATTTGGTGCTCCCTTCTCTATCTGGACAGCCCTTTCCTCTAGGATACCCGGCTGGCCTCTAAGTTATGGAGTAATCCTCCTGGTGCTGATCTCAGCTATTCTTGGGTATTAATCTCATACTTTGTTACTTTATATCCCCCAGATGAATGCAATCTTTCTATGTCTATCCCTCTCTTTCTGACTCATTTCGCTTAGCATGATACTTTCCATATTGTACCACTTGTATGTAAATTTCATGACTTCATCTTTTCTAAGAGCTACATAGTACTCCATTGTGTAGATGTACCAAAGTTTCTTTAACCAGTCATCTGTTCTTGGGCATTCAGGTTTCTTCCAGTTTCTGGCTATTGTAAAGAGTGCTGCAATGAACAAACAAGTGCAGATGTCACTTCGACTATACATTTTTGCCTCTCTGGGATATATTCCCAGGAGTGGTATTGCTGGGTCAAATGGGAGCTCAATTTCTAATTTTTTGAGAATCGTCCATACTGTTTTCCAGAAGGGCTGAACCAGTGGACATTCCCACCAACAGTGAAGGAGTGTCCCTTTCTCGCCACATCCACGCCAGCATCGGTTGCTTTTGTTCTTTTGAATGTGGGCCAGTCTCTGAGGTGTGAGATGGTATCTCATTGTGGTTTTGATCTGCATCTCCCTGATGATTAATGATGTAGAGCATTTTCTCATGTGCTTTTTTGCCATTCGGATTTCTTCTTTGAGAAAGTTTCTGTTCATTTCATTGCCCCATTTTTGGATGGGGTTGGATGTTTTCTTCTTGTGGAGTTTAACCAGTATTTTGTATATCCTGGATATCAACCCCTTGTCAGATGTGTATTCGGTGAATATCCTTTCCCATTCTGTAGACTGTCTTTGTATTTTGGTCACTGTTTCTTTGGAGGTGCAGAAGCTTCTTAGTTTAAGATAGTCCCATTTATCTATCTCTGTTTTCACTTGCTCGGCCAGTGGCGTGGCATCTTTGAAGATACCATTAGCTTCAATGTCATGGAGGGTTTTGCCAACTTTATCTTCAATGTACCTTATGGTTTCTGGTCTGATGTTGAGGTCTTTAATCCATTTTGATCTTACTTTTGTACATGGTGTTAGGCAGAGTTCTGAGCCTATTTTTTTGCATGTAGCCGTCCAGTGATGCCAACACAATTTATTAAAGAGGCTTTCCTTACTCCACTTCACATTACTTGCACCTTTATCAAAGATTAGATGAGCATATGATTGAGGAGAGATGTCAGTGTATTCAACCCTGTTCCATTGGTCTGCAGTTCTGCCTTTGTTCCAGTACCATGCTGTTTTAATTATTACTGCTTTGTAGTACAGTTTGAAGTTCGGGAGGTTGATTCCTCCCATTTTCTTTTTCCCAAGAATTGCTTTAGCTATTCGTGGGGGCTTATTGTTCCATATAAATTTCAAGAGTGTTTGCTCCATTTCTTTGAAGAATGTCATGGGTATCCTTATAGGGATTGCATTGAATTTATACAATGCTTTCGGTAGTATTGCCATTTTGACAATGTTAAGTCTCCCGACCCATGAGCAGGGGATATCTTTCCATTTCCTCATGTCCTCTTTTATTTCCTGAAGTAGCGTTTTGTAGTTTTCTTTGTACAGGTCCTTTACTTCCTTAGTTAAGCTGATTCCTAGGTACTTGATTTTCTGGGGCACAATTGTGAATGGGATTGTTTTTTTCATGTTGCTTTCTTCTCTCTCACTGTTTGCGTATAGGAAAGCCATGGACTTTTGGGTATTGATTTTATAACCTGCAACTTTACTATACGAGTCTATTGTTTCTAGGAGTTTTTTGGTGGAAGTTATTGGGTTCTCTAAGTAGAGTATCATATCATCTGCGAATAGTGAGAGCTTGATTTCTTCCTTTCCTATCTGAATGCCCTTAATATCTTTTTCCTGCCTAATCGCTATTGCAAGTACTTCCAGTACTATATTGAACAGCAGTGGAGAGAGTGGGCATCCCTGTCTCGTCCCTGATCTTAGAGGGAAGGCTCTCAGTTTTTCCCAATTGAGGATGATGCTTGCTGTAGGCTTGTGGTAGATGGCTTTAATTATGTTGAGGAAGGTCCCCTCTATACCCATTTTGGCTAGGGTTTTCATCATAAAGGGGTGCTGGATCTTATCAAATGCTTTCTCTGCATCTATTGATATGATCATATGCTTTTCATCTTTTCTTTTGTTGATATGGTGGATTATGTTGATTGATTTCCGAATGTTAAACCATCCTTGCATCCCTGGGATGAATCCTACTTGGTCATGGTGTATGATCTTTTTAATGAGTAGTTGGATTCTATTTGCTAGTAGTTTGTTGAGGATCTTTGCATCTGTGTTCATCAGGGATATCGGCCTGTAATTCTCTTTCTTTGTGGTATCTCTGTCTGCTTTTGGTATCAGTGTGATATTTGCTTCGTAGAAACTGTTTGGAAGTGTTTTTGATATTTCAATTTCGTGGAAAAGCTTAAAGAGCATTGGGAGTAAGTCCTCTTTAAAGATTTGGAAGAATTCACTAGTGAATCCATCCGGGCCAGGACTTTTGTGCTTGGGGAGACTTTTTATTACCATTTCAATTTCCTTGATGGTGATAGGTCTGTTCAGGTATTCCAGGTCTTCTTGGTTCAGCCTTGGGAGTCTGTAGGAGTCTAGGAATTTATCCATTTCCTCGAGGTTTTGATGTTCCGTGGCATAAAGCTTCTCAAAGTACTCCCTGAGGATCCTCTGAATTTCTGTGGTTTCTGTTGTAATGACCCCCTTTTCATTTCTGATTCGGTTTATTAGGGTTTTCTCTCTCCCTTTCTTTGTGAGTTTTGCTAGAGGCTTATCGATCTTGTTAATTTTCTCGAAGAACCAGCTTTTGGTTTCATTGATCTTTCGGATTGTTTTTTGGGTTTCCATCTCGTTAATCTCTGCTCTGAGTTTTATTATTTCCTTTCTCCTGTTCGGGTTGTGCTCCTTTTTTTGGTCCTTCTCCAGGCTCTTAAGCTGTGAGGTTAGGTTACTTATGTGTGCTTGCTCCTCCTTCCTGAGGAATGCTTGTAGAGCTATAAACTTTCCTCTTAACACAGCCTTTGCTGTGTCCCATAAGTTTTGGTAACTCGTTTTCTCATTTTCATTCGTTTCTAGGAATCTTTTGATTTCCTCTTTGATTTCCTGTCTAATCCACTCGTTGTTCAATAGTGCACTGTTTAATTTCCAGGTGTTTGATTTAGTTTTCTGTTTTTGTGTGTGATTTACTTCTAATTTCAGCGCATTATGGTCTGAGAAGATTGTTGATACAATCTCTACCTTCTTAATTTTATGGAGGCATGTTTTGTGGCTCAGCATGTGGTCTATCTTGGAGAATGTTCCATGTACGCTTGAGAAGAATGTGTATTCAGCTTTTTGTGGATGAAGTGTCCTGTATATATCTACTAAGTCCCTTTCTTCCATTGTTTCCCTCAAATGAAGTATGTCCTTGCTAAGCTTGAGTCTGGTTGATCTATCAAGAGGTGACAAAGCAGTGTTGAAGTCTCCCACTAGTATTGTGTTGCTATTGATGTCTTTTTCCAAATATATGAGTAGTTGTTTTAAGTACTTTGCTGGTCTCTCATTAGGTGCATATACATTTATTATTGTAAGTTCTTCCTGTTGTACAGATCCTCTGATCAATAAGAAATGGCCTTCACTGTCTCTTATGACCTTCCTCACTCTGAAATCGATGTGGTCTGATATAAGGATGGCTACCCCAGCTTTTTTATGGGAGCTGTTTGCCTGTAGGATTGTTTTCCAGCCTTTGACTCTGAGTCTGTGTTTGCTTTGACTATTGAGATGCGTTTCTTGCAGGCAGCAGAATGTTGGGTTCAATTTTCTAATCCATCCTGCCACTCTATGTCTTTTAATTGGTGCATTTAGCCCATTGACATTGAGAGAGATTATTGTTATGGGATTTTGTCCCATTGTTCTGTTAAAATTTGGTGTATTTGAGGGGCCTTTCTTGCCTTAAAGTAGCCCATTTAGTTGTTCTTGTAACCATGGTTTTGAGTCTATGAAGTTCTTGAGCTGTTGTTTGTCTGTGAAACTGTGTGTTGTTCCTTCTATTATGAATGAGAGTCTTGCTGGGAAAAGTATTTTGGGGGAGGCATTTATTTCATTGAGTTTTTTTTACTATGTCCCACCACTGTTTTCGGGCCATGAGGGTTTCATCAGAAAAATCAGCTGTGAATTTTAAGGATGCTCCTTTGTAAGAGATTTCTCTCTTCGATCTTGCTGCTTTCAGAATTTTGTCTCTGTCTAAGGTTTTGGTCATTTTGATCAGAATGTGTCTTGGGGTATTTTTATTCGGATTTCTTCTAGCTGGTACCCTTCGGGCCTCCTGAATGTGGTCACAAGTTTTCTTCAGCTCTGGAAATGTTGTAGCAATGATGTCTTTGACAGTTTCTTCTTCATCGAGGTTTTCTTCCTGTCCCTCTGGGACTCCAATAATTCTTATGTTACCCCTCTTGGCTTCATCACGATCTTCTCTTGCCATCTGTTCCCGAATTGTGAGTCTCTTTTCCATTTTCTGCTCTTTTCTGGAGAGTCTCTGAAGTTCATCTTCGAGCTCACTGATTCTGTTCTCAGCCGCTCTTACTCTGCTGCTGAGGCCTTCCACTGAGCTTTTCAATTCGCCTACGAGATTTTTCAGGTCTGACATTTCTGATTGCATTTTCCTCATTTCTGCCTTCAGATCCTCTTGTCTTCTATTGCATTGGTTTCCATTGTTTCTTTTAATTCCCTAAGCATCCTAAGTAGCTCCCTTCTGAATTCCTTGTCAGAGAGTTTGTCTAACACTACAGTACTGTTGGTGTCATCTGGGCTAGACTCTTCAATATGAATGTTTGGTGGGCTTTTGCGTTGCTTTACCATTGTGAGAGGTGTGGTTTAGTCCTTCACGTTCAGTGTTACTATTCTGCTTGATATGCAGTGTGAGTTAAGATAGGCTTATGAGTTATTGGCAACTGTGTTTCTAGTGGCTGAGCTAAAATAGAGAAGTTTCCATCTAAGAAGTTAGCTTATGGTTCCTATGGAATATGTAGTGGGAAAATATTTTGCGGCCGCGTTAGCGGCCGCGGCTCTGGAAACAGTCCCTGGCACTGGGTGAGGAGTTTGGAAGGTCTCCTCTTTGGAATTGGAGCCGTTCAGCTTTGTTGCCCAGAGCTGGGCCTCTGTGCCCGTCCCACGCGGATCAGGGGTTGAAAACCGGCTGTCTAGGGGCTGTTTCTAGCTGCGCGTGCCCAGAGAGGGACCCAGGCCCTTGGGGGCGGGCTGTACCTGTTGGAATTGGAGCCGTTCAGCTTTGTTGCCCAGAGCTGGGCCTCTGTGCCCGTCCCACGCGGATCAGGGGTTGAAAACCGGCTGTCTAGGGGCTGTTTCTAGCTGCGCGTGCCCAGAGAGGAACCCAGGCCCTTGGGGGCGGGCTGTACCTCTTGGAATTGGAGCCGTTCAGCTTTGTTGCCCAGAGCTGGGCCTCTGTGCCCATCCCACTCGGATCAGGCGTTGAAAACCGGCTGTCTAGGGGCTGTTTCTAGCTGCGCGTGCCCAGAGAGGAACCCAGGCCCTTGGGGGCGGGCTGTACCTGTTGGAATTGGAGCCGTTCAGCTTTGTTGCCCAGAGCTGGGCCTCTGTGCCCGTCCCACGTGGATCAGGGGTTGAAAACCGGCTGTCTAGGGGCTGTTTCTAGCTGCGCGTGCCCAGAGAGGAACCCAGGGCCTTGGGGGCGGGCTGTACCTGTTGGAATTGGAGCCGTTCAGCTTTGTAGCCCCGAGCTGGGCCTCTGTGCCCGTCCCACGCGGATCAGGGGTTGAAAACCGGCTGTCTAGGGGCTGTTTCTAGCTGCGCGTGCCCAGAGAGGAACCCAGGCCCTTGGGGGCGGGCTGTACCTGTTGGAATTGGAGCCGTTCAGCTTTGTTGCCCAGAGCTGGGCCTCTGTGCCCGTCCCACGCGGATCAGGGGTTGAAAACCGGCTGTCTAGGGGCTGTTTCTAGCTGCGCGTGCCCAGAGAGGAACCCAGGCCCTTGGGGGCGGGCTGTACCTGTTGGAATTGGAGCCGTTCAGCTTTGTTGCCCAGAGCTGGGCCTCTGTGCCCGTCCCACGTGGATCAGGGGTTGAAAACCGGCTGTCTAGGGGCTGTTTCTAGCTGCGCGTGCCCAGAGAGGAACCCAGGCCCTTGGGGGCGGGCTGTACCTGTTGGAATTGGAGCCGTTCAGCTTTGTTGCCCAGAGCTGGGCCTCTGTGCCCGTCCCACGCGGATCAGGGGTTGAAGACCGGCTGTCTAGGGGCTGTTTCTAGCTGCGCGTGCCCAGAGAGGAACCCAGGCCCTTGGGGGCGGGCTGTACCTGTTGGAATTGGAGCCGTTCAGCTTTGTTGCCCAGAGCTGGGCCTCTGTGCCCGTCCCACGCGGATCAGGGGTTGAAAACCGGCTGTCTAGGGGCTGTTTCTAGCTGCGCGTGCCCAGAGAGGAACCCAGGCCGTTGGGGGCGGGCTGTACCTCTTGGAATTGGAGCCGTTCAGCTTTGTTGCCCAGAGCTGGGCCTCTGTGCCCATCCCACTCGGATCAGGCGTTGAAAACCGGCTGTCTAGGGGCTGTTTCTAGCTGCGCGTGCCCAGAGAGGAACCCAGGCACTTGGGGGCGGGCTGTACCTGTTGGAATTGGAGCCGTTCAGCTTTGTTGCCCAGAGCTGGGCCTCTGTGCCCGTCCCACGCGGATCAGGGGTTGAAAACCGGCTGTCTAGGGGCTGTTTCTAGCTGCGCGTGCCCAGAGAGGAACCCAGGCCCTTGGGGGCGGGCTGTACCTGTTGGAATTGGAGCCGTTCAGCTTTGTTGCCCAGAGCTGGGCCTCTGTGCCCGTCCCACGTGGATCAGGGGTTGAAAACCGGCTGTCTAGGGGCTGTTTCTAGCTGCGCGTGCCCAGAGAGGAACCCAGGCCCTTGGGGGCGGGCTGTACCTGTTGGAATTGGAGCCGTTCAGCTTTGTTGCCCAGAGCTGGGCCTCTGTGCCCGTCCCACGTGGATCAGGGGTTGAAAACCGGCTGTCTAGGGGCTGTTTCTAGCTGCGCGTGCCCAGAGAGGAACCCAGGGCCTTGGGGGCGGGCTGTACCTGTTGGAATTGGAGCCGTTCAGCTTTGTTGCCCAGAGCTGGGCCTCTGTGCCCGTCCCACGCGGATCAGGGGTTGAAAACCGGCTGTCTAGGGGCTGTTTCTAGCTGCGCGTGCCCAGAGAGGAACCCAGGCCCTTGGGGGCGGGCTGTACCTGTTGGAATTGGAGCCGTTCAGCTTTGTTGCCCAGAGCTGGGCCTCTGTGCCCGTCCCACGCGGATCAGGCGTTGAAAACCGGCTGTCTAGGGGCTGTTTCTAGCTGCGCGTGCCCAGAGAGGAACCCAGGCCCTTGGGGGCGGGCTGTACCTGTTGGAATTGGAGCCGTTCAGCTTTGTAGCCCCGAGCTGGGCCTCTGTGCCCGTCCCATGCGGATCAGGGGTTGAAAACCGGCTGTCTAGGGGCTGTTTCTAGCTGCGCGTGCCCAGAGAGGAACCCAGGCCCTTGGGGGCGGGCTGTCTATAATGGTTTATTGAAGAACAAATTAAAATTTATTTTTCAGGGCTAGAAAGAAACAATATTTATGAACAGGATATTCTATGAATTGAGTCCATAAGTAAACAAATAATGTATATATATATATATATATGTATTACAGCTACTTATTTTGACTTAGGAATATTAAACAACCTAATATGGCCTCTGTCCTTGATAAGATCATAATCTTGGGAACCTTACAATTCTGAAAACAACTGTGACCATATAAATATACAACACTATGAAATCAAAGGAGGAGATACAGTTATAGAAGTTACTATTTAAACTGGTCTTATAAAGACAGGATTTGTAAGATGTCTGTACAAAGAAAATAAATTATTCGGTTAGATTCTGAAACTACATTCCTATTCATGATTGAAGTATTAATTATAATAATTTTTAAAGGTAGAATGAAATTTAATCATGTTTACAGGTTTTAATTTAATGTACCCTTATGCACTGAATAATTCAGACACATTTTTTCCATTTTATTTTTTGTTTCTTGTTGACCATGTTTCACTGGATCATTGAGCAGTTTACAAGTTTATTGCAACTACCCAGTGATACAAGTTATAAGCAATGATAGAATTTATACAAATTACAAGTTTATACAAATTACAAACTGGAGTTACAAGTTCATTGACTTTTTTGTTTTAGTGGCAATAGTTCTTTAGATCACGATAATGTGAAGAAAAAGAGAAAATTAATTAGACTACGAGTTTTTGAGATATTGCTTGACTTGAAGTATCATAAGTAAGCTGAGTTTTTATTATATCAATGTGAATCTAAGACACAAAGTTTATTTCATTTATTTATGATTTTTTATTATAACTCCGTGATTTACTAAGTTGTTCATAATACAGTTTCAGGCATCAAATGTTCAACTGCAATCCCAACATCAGTGTGATTTTCTCTCCAACAGTTTCCCAATCCACCACCAATCCTGTCCCCTTAGCAGGCACAAATTTACTTCACAATGTTCATTATAAGACAAAGGCAAATGGCATAATCAAAACTTAAAGCAAGAAAAGTCCAACGAGCGATAGCACAGCAGTAGGGCCTTTGCCTTGTGCGCAACTAGCGCTGACAAGCTGGATTCAATTCCTCCGCCCATCTCAGAGAGCCTGGCAAGCTACCTAGAGTATCTTGCCCTTACACCAAAACCTGTCAAGCTACCCATGACTATTCAATATGCCAAACATAGTAACAACAAGTCTCAAAATGAAGACATTACTGGGCCCACTGGAGCAAATCAATAAAAAACTGGAGGACAGTGTTTGACAGTTTGTTTGTTTGACAATAGTGATGCAGAAATCACTTTCTGAGGATTTCCTAGGCTGCTTGGTGCTAGTTTAGCCTTTTGTGTTGTTTTTCAGTCATTGAGCTTAGAGAACCTTGCATTTCCATTAGCCCCCATTCAGCACCTTAGAATCAAGGAAAGACTGAATGGGAGTCACTCCTAGCCTCCTAAATACTGCTTTGGAAGCCTCCTAAGTAAATTAATAAAATTAATCAATTAATTAGTTAATTAGTTAAAAATGGCACTCTCTGGTGCTCACGGATGAGTCAGCGGCTGAAAGCATCTGTTGTGCAAACTATGGTGTTCATTCCTCTGTGCTCATACATTCAGCTAGTAGTCACAAGCAGCCCTATTGTTTTGAATCCCCTGGTAGGGCTCCTAAAATAAGGGGGCAGACCATTTAACCCAGGTTAGCCTCCTTCTACGCAAGCATCCTGCTTGCTGTTCTACCTCTTTGACCCCTCCCCCTGTCCCCCGTTGGTATTTCTTCTATTTTTTATTTTATTTAATCACTGTGAAATAGAGCATTACAAAGCTATTCATGATTGTGTTTCAGTCATACAATGTTCCAACATCCATCCCTTCACCAGTGTAATTTCCCAGCACCTGCGTCCTCAGTTTCCATTCTCTCTCTCTCTCTCTCTCTCTCTCTCTCTCTCTCTCTCTCTCTCTCTCTCTCCTCTCTCTCATTTTAGGCATGATGGTTTGCAATACAGATGCTGAAAGGTTATCATGTATATTCCTTAACCTAGTATCAACACTCAGTTCTTGTCCAAAGTGACCATTTCTAACTAATATTTTCATAATACCCAGGTAGGTATTTTTCAAAGAAAAGCAAAAGAATAAAAATATTTTGGTATATCATGTGACAGAAGGAAACTGTTAGACTTTAAAAAGATATAGATATCAGCAGTATACATCTATTGTATTTTTATTTCTTTAATAAAACCTAGCATTTACTTTTTAAAATAGTAAATAAAGTGGACAATAAAATTATTGGAGCTTTATAGAGATTATAGGTGGCTCAAGACCCAGCTCAAACCCCAATACCAAGTGGCTATCTAGCATTGCTATAGTGTCTCTGAGGGCTCCCATTACTAACAGCTCCACATCTCTGAACCCTAACTCACACCTGAACCACCTGGTAAGCCTTATATTGCTAGGAGTATCCCCGGGCCCTCCAAACACTTTTCCAAACAAAACAATAAAAACTATAGTAACCCATAAAAAACTTAAAATGATTTAAATTTTCCAATTAGAAGACAAATATAAAGTAATCATACATTTCTCTCATAAATATTTATTTCATCTGAATTTCTACTCTCTAGTTTTTATGACTAGCCCATGTGAATATTCAGTTAATTAAGTAATTCATGATTCATCACAGAGTTAATCATTCATTTTTTCAACCAGCATTATTTGTTGAATCTCTAATGTACTCCAGGAATTGTTATAACAGAAAGAGTACCAGCTTTTCCTTCTCAGGTTTACATTCTCTTATTGTGTATTTTACCAGAGTTCTTAATCCACTGCTTTGCTAACAAATGATCATTTTAGTCATTGAGTCACATAAAACCAACGTGAAAAAATCAATGGGGCCCTAAAAGTAAACAGTATCTCTCAATTTAGTTAACATTCTCACATGAAATCTATACTTGTAGCACAAGATTAAAACATCATGACTCAAGTCCGTCTTAAATATTCTTTAATTTCCCTCAGAAACCAAGGAAAATAAATGAAAAATATTGAAAAAGTGTGGTCATTTTGTTTCTCTTTTGTTTTGGGACAACACACAAAAATTCTTATGTCTTGGGAGATGGGATAGATAGAATATGCGGTGTCTGGAAACATACCCAGGGATCTGGCTGTCAAAATATGTACCATAATCCTTGTGAGCCATTTTTCCAACCCTAAACATATTTCTGTTTATATGTTAATTATCTCCATATTTTATTATAGTCTTATAATCTCAAATGGATTAATTATGCTTACTACTCTTTTAATAAAAGTTCCCTTTGTGTTTTTTTTTTTGCATCTCTGGAGATATAAGATAGCTAAAGTACAACTAGTTATAATCTACTTAATGTTTTATATATGACTTATGATAGTACATTAACATTTTCAGAATTGTATCTCATAGCTACCACTTAAAATCTTTATTTCAAAAATTGTTGCAGTTAATCTGACAAAACATTTAATTAATATATCTTTAGTCAGTTCAGAGAAAATAAAGGTAATAACGTTCATTACAAAAGATCAATATCATTTCCCTCTGATTTTTTTTTTTATTTTTTATTATTGAAACACCATGAGGTACAGTTGTAGACTTAGAAGTTGTTGTGCTTGGTGTTCAGTTATACAATGATTGAGTACCCATCCCTCCACCAGTGGCCATTCTCCACCCCCACCAATCCCAGTATCCCTCCCACTCCTCCCATCCCCCATCCCACCCTGCCTCTGTGGCAGGGCACTCCCTTTTGTTCTATCTTTCCTTTTGACTGCTGTGGTCTGCAGAAGAAACATTGGGTGGCAATCATGTTCTGTCTATAGACTACTTTCAGCATGCATACTAGATTGAGAAATGAGTTTGATTTTTCATACAATTTAGAAGATATATAGGTTCATCAGTATTTAGATTATAAATTGCTAATTTTTAATTTAATTTTAATTGCCTGAATATTAACAGACACATATTTATTATATTTTTTTCTCAAAGGAGTCTTTCAAATTAAGATTACTACATTGTAAATTTTAATCATTTGGTTCCTAGCAAAAATTTTATATGCAAAGTTATTGGTCTCACCATAAGGGAACAAATTTTAATGTTTTTCCAAGTGCAGAGTCTAAAAAGAGTTGCCCTATAGAAGGGTGTGGTATCGTTTTACTCACTAAGAGCCATCTGAATATGGACATCACCCATAGGTTATACAATAAAGGCAGTGGGACCCAGATATTCCAGATGCATACTTCTGTAGCCTGTTATATATTATGGGCAGAATATATGCTCTTGTAGGCTTTATATCAACCTAGACTAAGTGTCCTGTTTAGAAAGAAAAAATAAATATGTTGTGGGTAATTCTGAATTCATAATGCTCAATATCCAAATTAATTTATAAATCAACATTTCTAACCCCACTATTTTTTTTCTTGCAAGTAAAATATTTTAGCTTAAGTTTAACATTTCCCAGGAAAATTAAGTTCGGTGAAAGAATCTTTACTACTCTTTTAGAACATTCACACCTGAAATAAGACTCTTGGCATAACTATTGATCGATATTATACATTATGCATAAAATATGAAAAGAAGGGTTTGCAAAGATAATATTTATGAAAAATATTTATCCATGTGTCCCAAAGTCTTTGTGGTAATAAAAAATGATTTTGACTGTGTTCATATTTATAAAATATAGTAGTTATAAAATACTTGTACCATTTATTTCTCATTTTTTTCTCATTTTTTTCTCATTTGCATGTCACCTGTCAATATGGAAGTTCAAATTTTAATCATTTACTGAAATTTAAGAAATCTATATATGGATACTTAGAAATAAATATAGTTTCATTGAAATTTCATTGCTAAAACTTTAAATTAAACTAATTTTATTTTCAAAACAAACTTCGCAATAAGAATATTTGAAATAATGCATTGCTTAAAGCAGTTGTTTTTGTGTATGTCCAAATTACCTAGTTAGCATGTTCAAACACAAATTTTGAGTCTCACTACTGAAGTTGTGATTCCTTAGTTTTTGTCTAGGATCCCCAAAATTAATTTTGAAAAATTTCCCAGACAATACTAATTCTAGGAGAATAGTAAGTGTATTGTTATGAAGAAAATAGACTTAAAGGATTCAAACTGATGCAAAACATGGCTTAGCATACAATTTTGTTTACTTATTTTTATTGAATCTCCACGAGATACAGTTACAAAGCTTTTATATTTGAGTTTCAGTCATACAATAATCAAATGCCCTTCTCTCCACCAGTGCACAATGTCTACCACCAATGTCCCCAGTACACCCCCTATCCTACCCCTCCCTCTGCCTCTATGGCAACAATTTTCCCCATACTCTCTTCTCTACTTTTGGGCATTATGCTTTACAATAAAGATACTGAGAAGCTATAACGTTTGGTCCTTTATCTACTTTCAGCACACATCTCCCATCCTAAACAATTCTTCCAAGCGTCATTGATTCAGTGATCCCTTCTTGAGGCAGGCTACCAACCATGGAACAATATTCTTGGCCCTGTTTCTACTGTCTTTGGGTGTTAGTCTCATATATTGTTGTTTCATATTCCAGAAATGAGTGCAGTCTTTCTATGCCTGTTCTTTTCTTTCTGACTCATTTTTCTTAGCATGGCACTCTCCGTTACAATCCACATATAAGCAAATTTCATGACTTTATTTTTCCTAAGAGCTGCATAGTATTTTGCCATTGTGTATATAAACCAAAGTTTCTTTAACCAGCACACTATTTTAAATAGAATATTAGTAATGAAAGGAAACACTTTAAAATATTTAGTATTTTATTGTATATTACATATTTAATTTACTGATGAGAAATTTGAGAATAAATGTATTTATTGTTTTGTTGAATGCATGCCTTAGAGCAGTTTATATGAAAGATAAATTACATATGTGTGAAAAGATTCATAAACTTATGAGTTTAAAAATTGGAAAGATTTGATAGTAATTATGATATGTTTTGTTAGAAAAGCAGAGTCAATGGACTATGGTGCCATGCGATAGCAATCTATTTGTTATAAATTGACAACACAGACGTAAAAGGCAGAATAAACTGGAAATGAATGGCCTTTCTTGGCTTGGTAGAGACCCGAGAACACAAACCAGAACTCGGAAATCTTAAGGTACACATATATGCATAGTACATGTTATCTGCTTTAACAAAGAGTAAACTTGCCAAAAGTTTGTACAGTTAGACCCTAAAAACTATGCCTTGATTATACACTTGAAATTTATAGAATAATTGTGAACCAGTGTGAGGGAGCCTTCTAGAGACTCCACTTTTAGATGATATTACACATATTCCAGGGATTGCTTCCAGAAATCCACGAGATTCTTAAGGTAATAAATCATGAAAAGTCAGAGGCGGGGGATGAACATAGTAAACATTTGACTATATATCCAGTATATTATACATAACAAAGATTTACTCTCTGTTGCTGAATATTTTGTAGGAACTTTATATCGCACAGACAAAAGGGAAATTGTTTTTTTCTATCTTATTGACAATACCGGTTGCTGGGGAAGATAGGACTTAGAGAAATTCTCATAAGCAGGTAGGACGGTAAAATGATCCAGCATCCATGAAAGATAGTTTTATTAATTATGATTGTAGGCATTTACTTAAATCAGTTTGAAGCATGCAGAAAAAATATGCAGAAAGATATTCATATGCTTTGTTCTTCATTGAAAGCAGACAGTCCTTCAAAACCAGAATTAAGCATGTTTCATTTTTCAAAATGGTTTAACATTTTGCAGTGAAAAATATGTTTTAAAGGCATAAACAGAAAGGGTTACATACCCCAATTGCAAAGCTCAAAATTTAAAAGACAGTATGGAAAGTCAAAACATATCATTCCAGTAGTATGACATCCTAGAAAAGTGAGATCTATGGAGGTATTAATAAACAGAAATCCAACAAACTTAATATTAAGAGTCTAATTATCATTTTAGAACAATCTATCAAGTAGGGAACTTCCCACACAATAAGTAGAATGTTGTTTCAAGAACTTAGGAAATGTGAGGGTTTTTTTTTTTATAGTCAGAAAAACAATCGACAAATATTACTAGCAAAAGAAGAACATTATATCAAGCAAAGTCACCTTCTATTAGGAAAATTCATGAGATAACTTTTATTGAAATAGCATCATATTATAATGTATGCATTTCGGAAGTGTAACCTTGAAAATTATCATGATTTATTGCATTAAGTTCACCACTAAAAATCCAATTCTCATTCACTATTCACGTCTCCTTTGCCCCAATTAAGTCAATGCATTCTCTCCACTTCTAGTCTGAGAACCATTAGATGGTCTTACAGGCAAGAAAATTATGGTTTCTGGAAGTTTTTGAGATGGGATAAAAATAAATAGATGAACCATAGAAAAATATAAGTGGTGAAACTAATTTACGGTGAGAACATGGGACTATATTTTTTTCAAAATCCATAGAATTTTACCTGATTTTCTAAATCTGCAGAATAGAAATATCATCAAAGAGGTGGGAAATCACAAGATGGAATGTAGAATGTGACAAATCAGTTTAACTCTATTATTCAGGTATGAAATGGCTTCCTCTAAGAAGATGAACATGTATATGTAGAGACACTTTGGAAATCAGTGGAATCTATAGGACTATGACACAGAACCTATAAAGCAACTGTAATATGGTTGAACAAAAATCTCTTTCTAGGTCTGCAGTGCTAGGACAATGGAACTCATTCTAGGTCATTGGTGCACTCAGAGCTGGGAGTAAACCCTCAGCACCGGCAGTTTGTGACACATGGAAGAGAAGGAAGGAAGGAAGGAAGGAAGGAAAGAAGGAAGGAAGGAAGGAAGGAAGGAAGGAAGGAAGGAAGGAAGGAAGGAAGGAAGGGAGGAAGAGAGGGAACCCTTAGCACAGAATCAGGAGTTAGTACTAAGAACCCAAAACAAAATAAAATAGTGTGGTATGAAAAGAGGAATAGAAAACTGTAATTTTGCAGATGAAAACCTTGGGAAGATGATCTCCAAAAGTAATCCAGGTCAATATTGACAAGTATGTTGAGAATATGAATATTGCAATAATATTATAGCCAGAAAGAACATGTTAGGATTACCATCTGCTGTCTATTAACCACAACCTCAGTTTGATTATGGCAACATCAAAAATAATCCAATAGAAGGCAGTCTGCATAATCTTTCAAAATCACATACAAAAATAAGAAAGTCTGAGTAAAGGTAAAGGTAAAGGTAAAGGCCCTCCCGTTGTTCATGGATTTGCTCGAGCGGGCCCAGTAACGTCTCCATTGGAGATTTTGTTGTTACTGTGTTTGGCATATGGAATACTTCACAGGGAGCTTGCCCGGCTCTGCCGTGTGGGCGAGATACTCTCGGTAGCTTGCCGGGCTCTCCGAGAGGGGTGGAGGAATCGAACTCGGGTCGGCCATGTTGGCTGCGTGCAAGGCAAACGCCCTACCGCTGTGCTATCGCTCCTTGTATCAATCAAGGCAAACCTAAGGATATACAACAAATTAATGTAATGTAATTTTATGGGACAATAAAAATAATATTATAATTAAAGGAAATATGAGTAAAGTATGAAGCAATGATACATGAATATTGACTCACTAATTTTAGTATGCTATGATAAAAGGAAAACAGATGTATTCAAGATATTTTTAAACTGTCTTCTACTTTTTCCATGATTTTGAAAGTGTGAAACTAGTCTATTAGCATCATTTGAAAGCTTTATTTAAAAGTTACCTTTCATAAGAGTACAATTTCATTTAAGAAGTCTTATTATTCATGCAAGGTTAAATTGATTCCAAAATCTAGTCAACTTTTTAGACACCTGCCATAAATGATGGTAAAATCTACACCCAGATTCATTAAGGCATCTTTAAAATTTTCTGTATTCAGGATGAGTGGTTAATAGATTTGCATTTGTACGTCTCCATATTTTTAAATCATATTTTTTTCATACAAGAGTACTCTGACCCTTTAAGAAACCAAATTCTGTCATTTTAATAAGGTAGTAATTGCTTTCTGCTACTCTATTCTGTATCCAATAGTATTGCCTGAGGGGGGACAAAAGAGATAAGTACTTCATTGAGTTTAAATAGGTTTGTTCAGCAGATATACAAAAGAACATATTGCTTTAGAACAGCAACAATGGAAAAAAATCAACAACAGTTCTATTTGAATTAGAATCTATTTTAATTATTTCATTTTAATGATGGTTATAGTGTTGAATAAGATGGGACTTTGTCCTACATAAAAAATTTCAGAGAAAAAAAAAACTAAGACCACCAACAAAAATACCTCCTTGTCTCTGATTTTATTAGAATTCTATTTAACTAGATAGCTCTAAAATCATTTCTAAAGAACAAATTGTGATAATTATAAGAAACACAATTTTTGAAGAACTGTTTGAAGAAGCCCTTGTCTAAGAAAATGAATGCATTTTTAAGTTTGTGTATGTGTGTTTCAAGTATTCAAATTATGTGTTAATTACTTTTATTTTAAAAATTACATGCATATTGATTGTATAGGTTTAATATGAAGAGATACAAGCAGTCATCACAATATAACATCTTAAAATTTGATTTTGACTTTTTGAATATTTAATCCAAATTTATTATTTTTATTTATTTATTTATTTATTTATTTATTTATTTTTTGCTTTTTGGATCAGACCCCGTGATGCACGGGGGGTTACTCCTGGCTCTGCACTCAGGAATCACTCCTGATGGTGCTCGGGGGACCATATGGGATGCTGGGAATGAAACCCGGGTCAGCCAATTGCAAGGCAAAGGCCCTACCCGCTGTACTATTGCTCCAGCCATTAATCCAAAGTTAATCTAATATTTCTAATGAAATTCAATGCCAATTTCACATAACAAAATATTAAAATGCACGGAAAAGGGACATGGTTGAAACTATAAGAAATTTTTAAAAAATCCCCTTATCTTTTTTACATCATCCATGTATATCATTACAGAATCATTAAAATCTTAAAGGAAAGCCCCTTCAAAAAATGGTGCTGGCATAACTGGACAACCACATGCAAAAAAATGGTCTTAGACCTCGACCTAACACCATGCCCAAAAGTGAGATCAAAATGGCTTAAAGACCGCAACATCAGGCCAAAATCCATAAGATATATTGAAGACAAGGCTGGAAAAATCCTCCACAATATTGAGGCCAGCGGTATCTTCAAAGACTGCACTCCACTGACCAAACAAGTTGAAACAGAGATAAACAAATGGGACTATCTTAAATTAAGAAGTTTATGCACCTCAAAAGATACAATAGCCAGAATACAAAGACAATCTACAGAATGTGAAAGAATATTTACCCACTACCCATCTGATAAAGGGTTGATATCAAGGACATACAAACACCTGGTTGAACTCTACAAGAAGAAAACATCTAACCCAATCAAAAAATGGCGTGATGAAATGAACAGAAATTTCCCAAAGAAGTAATCCAAATGACTAAAAGACACATGAGAAAATGCTCTACATCACTAATCATCAGGGAGATGTAGCTCAAAACAACAATGAGATATCATCTCACACCTCAGAGACTGGCCCACATCCAAAAGAACAAAAGCAAACGGTGTTGGCATGGATATGGCAAAAAAGGGACTCTTCTTCACTGCTGGTGGGACTGCCGACTGGTTCAGCCCTTTTGGAAAACAGTATGGACGATTCTCAAAAAATTAGAAATTGAGCTCCCATTTGACCCAGCAATACCACTCCTGGGAATATATCCCAGCGAGGCAAAAAAGTACAGTTGAAATGACATTTGCACTTCTCTGTTCATTGCTGCACTATTCACAATAGCCAAAATGTGGAAAATACCCGAGTGCCCAAGAACAGATTACTGGTTAAAGAAACTTTAGTACATCTACGCAATGGAGTACTATGCAGAAAAGATGAAGTCATGATATTTACATACAAGTGGTACTACATGGAAAGTATCATGCTAAGCAAAATGAGTCAGAGAGAGAGGGACAGACATAGAAAGATTGTTTTCATCTGGGGAATATAAAGTAACAAAGTGGTAGACTAACTCCCAAGAATAGCTGAGATAAGTACCAGGAGGTTCACTCTATGGCTTGGAGGCCAGCCACACATGCTGAGGGAGAAGTCAGCTCAGATAGAGAGGGGAGCACCAAATAAAGGGTGTTGGGAGGACCCTCCCAGGATGAGAGATGCATGCTGAAAATAGACAATTGACCGAACATGATAGCCACTCAATGCCTCTTTTGCAAACCACAGCACCCCAAAGGAGAGAAAGAACAAAAGGGAATGCCCTGCCACAGGGATGGGGTGGGATTGAGGGGTGGGGGTTGGGAGGGATGCTGGAAGCATTGGAGGTGGGGCATGGGCACTGGTAGAGGGATGGGTACTCAATCATTGTATAACTGAAACCCAAGCACTAAAATTTGTAAGGCCAACAACTGTACCACATGGATTTTCACTAATAAAAATTTTTTAAAAATCTTAAGGTATAAAGATAATAAAGATACAGTGCATTTACTGACATGCTTCTAAGAGATTTCTTTTGAAAGCAAGAGAAAATATGGAATAAGAAAGAAATCATATTAAATGTCTTATTGAAATTCTCATACTGACTGGAATAAAACTTGAAATTCAGCTTGAAAAATATTCAGAGAGAATTAAGACCTTTATTCCATGACTGCATTATACTACTCATCTTCAATCATACTTATGACTGTGGAGAAAAAAAAACCCTACAAAGGACTTAAATTATGTAAAACAAATTGAGTATACAATTTTCAAGTCAAAGCACCAACTTCCAAAACCTAAGCTAATAGCAATAATTCCTTATTTTACAGAAACTCATTAGTACCACACTGTTACTTAATTTTTCTAATTATTATAGGGCTGGAGCGATAGCACAGCAGGTAGGGCATTTGCCATGCACCTGGCTGACCCAGGTTCGATTCTTCTGCCTCTATCAGAGAGCCCGGCAAGCTACCAAGAGTATCTCACCTGCATGGCAAAGCCTGGCAAGCTACTGGTGACATATTTGATATGCCAAACACAGTAACAAGTGTCACAATGGAGACGTTACTGGGCCCACTCGAGCAAATCAATGAACAATGGGAGGACAGTGTCAGTGACAGTGATTTTTCAAAGATATGTGCTCAGTGTCAACTGTCACAAACAGAATTTTTATAAAAATAAATGAATTGAAATTAAAGACATTCTAGATAATGTTATTTGTCAAATGCTTCTGTTCAAGACCTAGCTTTCTGGCTATATCCCATTTTTTAACACATAGAAATATATAGAAATTTTCATTCACCCAGGTACCCACCCAGTGGCAGGGCCCCTTCCCAGGACTCTGTATCTAACTACAAGCCCAGTGAATGGCTGATTTTCATCCTTGATCTGAGGGGTACGAGAACTGAGGCACGCTGCACACAACCAAAGCTGAACCGTTCTGTGCACCCTCTGCTCACTCATCCAGATACCCGCCCAGCGGCAGGGCCCCTTCCCAGATTTATTCTCCCCCTACATATCCCATAGGAACCATAAGTTACCCTCTTAGATGGAACTTTCATTAGGTTTGCTTATCCACCAGAAACACATTAGCCAATAATTCATTAAGCCCATCTCAATTAACAATGGAAAGCAATGCCAATAAAAGACAAGAGAATTTGAAGGTAGAAATGAAAAATGCAAACAAATTTTCAAACGGAAATAACGGACCTAAAAAACCTAGTAGGCGAATTAAAAAACTCAGTGGAAAGCCTCAGAAGCAGAGTAACAGCGGCTGAGGACAGAATCAGTGAGCTCGAAGATGAAGTCCACACACTCTCCAGGAAAGAGCAGAAAATGGAAATAAAAAGACTCACAATTCAGGAAAAGATGGCAAGAGAAGAACGTGATTAAGCCAAGAGGAGTAACATAAGAATTATTGGAGTCTGAGGGGGACAGGAAGAAAACCATGATGAAGAAGAAACTGTCAAAGACATCATTGCTCTGACGTTTCCAGAGCTGAAGAGAATCTGCGACCATATTCAGGAGGACCAAAGGGTACCAGCTAGAAGAAACACAAATAAAAATACCCCAAGATACATACTGATGAAAATGACCAAAACCTTAGAGACAAAATTCTGAAAGCAGAAAAATCAAAGAAAAAAATTCCTATAAAGGAACATCCTTAAGATTTGCAGCCAATTTGTCTGATGCCCCCAAAACAGTGGTGGGATATAGTGAAAAAACTCAATGAAATAAATGCTTTACCCAGCGAGACTCTCGTTCATAATAGAAGGAACAACACAGATTCACAGACAAACAACAGCTCAGGAACTTCATAGACTCAAAACCATGATTACAAGAACAACTAAATGGGCTACTTTTAGACAAGAGAGAACCCTCAAATACACCAAACTTGAACAGGAAAATGGAACAAAACCCCATAACAATAATCTCTTTTAACATAAATGGGCTAAATGAACCAATTAAAAGACATAGAGTGGCAGGATGGATTAGAAAATTGAACCCAACATTCTGCTGCCTGCAAGAAACACATCTCAATAGTCAGAGCAAACACAGACTCAAAATCAAAGGCTGGAAAACAATCCCACAGGCAAACAACTTCCATATAAAAGTTGGAGTAGCCATCCTAGTATCAGACCACATTAATTTCAGACTAATGAAGGTCACAAAGAGACAGTGAAGGCCATTTTTTAATGATCAAGGGATCTGCACAATGGGAAGAACTTACAATACTAAATGTATATGCACCTAATGAGGGACCAGCAAAGTACTTAACACAACTACTCACAGACTTGGAGAAAGACATTGATAGCAAAACAATACTAGTGGGAGACTTTAACACCACTTTATCACGTCTTGATAGATCAACCAGAATCAAGCTTAGCAAGGACATACTTCATCTGAGGGTAAAATGGAAGATAGAGACTTAATAGATATATACAGGACACTTTATCCTCAAAAAGCTAAATACACATTCTTCTCAATTGTGCATGGAACAGTATTCAAGATAGACCACATGCTGAGCCATAAAACATACCTCCATAAAATTAAGAAGCTAGCGATTGTATCAACAATCTTCTCAGACTACAATGCACTGAAATTACAAGTGAATAACACACACAAACAAAAATAAATCAAACACCTGGAAAATAAACAGCTCACTATTGGACAACGATTGGCTTAGAAAGAAAATCAAAGAGGAAATCAAAAGATTCCTGGAAACAAATGAAAATGAGGACAGAAGTTACCAAAACTTATGGGACACAGCAAAATCTGTGTTAAAAGGAAGTTTATAGCTCTACAAGCATTCCTCAGGAAGGAGGAGTGAGCCCACATAAGTAACCTAACCTCACAATTTAAGAGCTTGGAGAATGCCCAACAAAAGGAGCCCAATCTGAATAGGAGGAAGGAAATAATAAAACTCAGAACAAAGATTAATGGGATGGAAACCCAAAAAACAATACGATAAATCAATGAAACCAAGAACTGGTTCTTCTGGAAATTAAACAAGATCGATAAGCCTCTAGCAAAATTCACAAAGAAAGGGAGAGAGAAAACTCTAACAAACTGAATGAGAAATGAAAAGGGGGTCATTACAACAGAAACTACAGAAATTCAAAGGATTCTCAGGGAGTACTTTGAGAAGCTTTATGCCACAAAACATGAAAACGTTGAGGAACCGGATAAATTCCTAGATTTCTATAGCCTCCCAAGGCTGAACCAAGAACATCTGGAATACCTAACAGACCTATCACCATCAAGGAAATTGAAACGGTAATAAAAATTCTCCCCAAGCACAAAAGTCCTGGCCCTGATGGATTCACTAGTTAATTCTTCCAAATCTTTAAAGAGGACTTACTCCTAATCCTCTTTAAGACTTTCCACAAAATTGAACTATCAAAAACTCTTCTGAACAGTTTCTATGAAGCAAAGATCACCTTGATACCAAAAGAAGACTGATATACCACAAAGAAAGAGAACAACAGGCTGATATCCCTGATGAACACAGATGCAAAGATTCTCAACAACTAAGCAAATAGAATCCAACAACTTATACTCATCAAAAAGATCATACACCATGACCATATAGGACTTATCCCAGGGATGCAAAGATGATTTAACATTCTGAAATCTATCAACATAATCCATCATATCAGCAAAAGAATAGATAAAAAACCATATGATTATATCAATAGACACAGAGAAAGCATTTGACAAGATCCAGCACCTGTTTATGATGAAAACTCTCAGCAAAATAGGCATTGAAGAAACTTTCCTCAATATAGTCAAAGACATCTACCACAAGCCAACGGCAAGTATCATTCTCAATGGGGAAAAACTAAAAGCCTTCCCTGTAAGATTGGGCACAAGACAAGGTTGCCTGCCTTAACCACTCCTATTAAATATAGTACTGGAAGTCCTGGACATTGCAGTTAGGCAAGAGAAAGGTATCAAGGGAATACAGATAGGAAAGGAACAGGTCAAACTATCACTATTTGCATATGATATGAAGCTATACTTAGAAAATCTAAAAGACTCTACAGAAAAGCTTCTAGAAACAATAGTTCGGTTTAGTAAAGTGGCAGGCTACAAAATCAACACTCAAACGCCCATGGCTTTCTTATATACAAATAGCCAAAGAGAAGAAATTAAAGAAGACATTAAAGAAGACATTTAAAAAAAACAATCCCGTTCACAATAGTACCTCAGAAAATCAAGTACCTCGGAATCAGCTTTACCAAAGAGGTGAAAGACCTATACAAGGAAAACTACAAAACACTACTTCAAGAAATAAAAGAGGACACTAGGAAATGGAGACACATCCCCTGATCATGGATATGCAGGATTAACATGACCAAAACCACTATACATATTTATTTAATGTGGTCACTATCAGCATATCCTTGACATTTTTCAAAGAAATAGACAAAACACTCCTGAAATTTATATGGAACAATAAACCCCCAACAAATAGCTAAAACAATTCTTGAGAAAAAGAAGATGGGTGGCATCCTCCTCCTCAACTTCAAACTGTACTACAAAGCAGTAGTAATTAAGACTGAGCTAGAAACAGACGTGAAGACCAATGGAACAGAGTTGAATTTTCTGTCACAGATCCCCAAATATATGACCACTTAATCTTTGACAAAGGAGCAAAAATTTGTGAAGTGGAACAAGGAAAGCCTCATCAACACATGGTGCTGGGAAAACTGGAAAGCTACCTGCCAAAAAAAATGAATGCTGACCGCTGTCTAATGCCAGGCACAAAAGTCAGATCAAAGTGGATTAAAGACTTCTATATACAACATGAATCCATAAGGTACATAGGGGCAAATGTAGGCAGAACTCTCCACAACATTGAAGCTAAAATAATCTTTAACGATGAAACAGCATTGACCATGCAAGTGGAAGCAAACATGAACAAATGGGACTAAATAAAACTAAGAAGCTTCTGTACTTCAAAAGAAACAGTGACCAAAATACAGAAGGAGCCCACAGAATGGGAAGGAATATTTACCCAATACCAATCTGATAAGGTATTAATATCCAGGATACACAAAAGAATAGTAAAATTGTACAAGAAAAAAAACTTCTAACTCTATCAAAAATGGGGAGATATATGAACAGAAGCTTCATCAAAAAAGAAATACAAATGGCCAAAAGATACATGAAAAAGAGATTTACATTTCTAGCCATCAGGGAGATGCAAATCAAAACAACAAAGAGATATTAGCTCACACCACAGAGACTGGCACACATTCAAAGAACAAAAGCAACTAGTGCTGGCATGGATGTGGGGAAAAAGGGACACTCACTGTTGGTGGAAATGTGCATTAATCCATCCTTTCTGGAAAACAATATGGACAGTCCTTCAAAAACTAGAAATTGAGCTTCCGTATGACCCCCCAATACCTATTCTGGGAATATATCCTGAGGATGCAAAACAGCACAGTAGAAATGACATTGGTACCCACATGTTCCTTGCAGCACTGTTCACAATATCCAAAATCTGGAAACAACCCAAGTTCCCTAGAATAGATGACTGGTTAAAGAAACTTTATAGTACATCTACACAATGGAATACTATGCAGCTGTCAGGAGAGATGAAGTCATGAACTTTGCTTATAAATGTATAGATATGGAGAGTATCATGATAAGTGAATTGAGTCAGAAAGAGAGGGACAGGCATAGAAGGACTGCACTCATTCATAGAATATAAAACAACATAATATGAGGCTGACCCCTAAGGATAGTAGATACACGGGACAGATAGATTGCTCCATAGCTGGAAACCTGCCTCATGAGCAAAGGAGAGAAGGCAACTGGAATAGAGAAGGGATCACTAATAAAATTATGGCTGGAGGAATCGGTCGGGATGGGGGATGTACGCAGAAAGTAGATAAAGGACTAAACATGATAACCTCTCAGTGTCTGTATTGCAAACCATAATGCCCAAAAGTAGAGTGAGATTATGGGGAATAATGTCTGCCATGAAGGCAGGGAGAGGGTGGGAAAGGAGGGGTATACCAGGGATATTGGTGGTGGGAAACGTGCACCAGTGGAGGGATGGGTGTTTGATCATTGTGTGATTGTAATCCAAACATGAAAGCTTATAACTATCTTATGGTGATTCAATAAAATTTAAAGAAAGAAGAAATACATAGAAATTTAATAATGCTCTATGAATCTTATTGCTTCAGAAGTATTTAACTTTCTAAGTTTAATTGATTTAACATTTTTTTGACAAACTATTATGGGCTACGTCTAATTCTTAGGACTAGAATATAGAATTAAATGAAGCAAATAATTAAGTTTATTTGTATCACAGCAAAATCTTTCCTTTTTATGTCAGTGTGCATATCTATTGAAACTTCTTCACCATCGGTCTTTCATAGAAAAATGAATTGAGATGTATTATATTAGTCAAAAAATCCTACATATATTTTTATATTTATAGCAGTATTCAAGGTATGATACGTTTTGACTTATTTGATTAAAAAAAAACTTCATAGGTAATTTTCTGACTATTTTTAAAATAAAACTTCATTGAGATAATATACTGACTGTACTATTTTTGCTCATGCTGCTCTTTCTGCCTCCATTTCTCCATCTACTCATCCTTCTTAGAAGACTTCTATAGTTGTCTTGAAATAGTATGTTTACTATGTTTATTTGGGGAAATATTGAATCTAAGAAAAGTTTACAAGTGGCGAGAGTGGGCAACCTTATATATAGTATCTTAGAAGAGAGGGAAACTTTTGTAGTTGCACATTGAGAATAATATTTTCTGTAATTTTTTGGGGGGAGGGAATTGGGGCCACAGTCAGAGATGCTCAGGGTTACTCATAGCTGTGTATTCACGGATAACTCCTGGAAGGGCCCAGTAAATTTTATGGGGTGCAGGGGATGGAATCCCCATCAGCCATGTTCTAACCAAGCCCCCTCACCTCTGCACTACTGCTCTGGCAAGAAAAGTCTTAAAGGGAGAATTATTCATATTCTTTTGTTATAATCACAGTTATTTCACGAACATTAAATTTCTATTATCTAAAGTTTTGTGTTAAGATTGCAATGTAACCTTAACTTGAATAAAAGTCACGTTTGAAAACAGCTTTTGATTTATTTTCTAAGTCATAGTTTGGACACTCTCATTCATGCACTGTGTTCTACTTTTAAAATCAATAATCTCACTTTTCATTTATGACAACACTGAAAGCCAGCTTTATTTTCTGTTCTTACTAAAATGTTACTTTCCTGTTTAGGAGTCTGAAAAACAACACAGTGCCAAGTACTGAGAACTATATTATAGCATAGAGGGTAATCTTTCTTTTTTCCTTTCTAATTTTTTTTTCTCTCTTTAGAATTGAAGCCCTATAAAGACTCAGTGGGAGAGCCCTCCTTTGCATACACAGTGTGCTACAGTCTTAGCCCACTTCTATTTACAGTAACTGATGAAGGACTGAAAAGAGCATCTTGCTGAGATCAACTCCTTCCTTGCTTACCTGATTGATTAATAGAGTGTGCATTCAGCTTAATTGCCCATTATTCAAAGCAAAATAAATGTCACTGCCCATATTGTACTTTTCAATTAGCAATTTAAAAATTTAAAAAAAATAGTTTTTTTCTTAAAGATTGGTCAATATATTTCAAGAAGATAAAATCTAAAGAGTAAGAAACAATACTCTGAAGGTGGACTGAATTTATTTTTAATTTGTGTTTTATTAAAAGTGTCTATGCCTGTGTAAACTTTCAATATTTAACCTATTCACAATTAGTATATAATAAATACATATATAAATATAGGTATACTATACACATACATATAGGTATATTATACACATATAGATTTTTTTCAATTAACCAGTTTAGCAGCACTTCAATACTTTTTTTTTAAATTTACTTTTAATTAAGAGATCATGATTTACAAAGTTGTTCATAATAGAATTGTTTCAGGTATACCGCACCACCATTCCCAACACCAGTTTCCCTAGGGTCCCTTCCAGCCTGCCCCATTTCCAGGCAAATAACAAATTTATTTCATATGGCTCGCTCCTAGAAAACTTAAAGAAATGGCAAATAGAATAATAAAAAGATAACTCAATAAAAGTCAATTTGTTGCGATTAATTACTATATGATTTTTACCTATGAAAATAAGGAAATCTAAATGATTTAACGCAATATAGTATACAGTCATTCTCATTTACATGACTAAGCTTTCAACTCGGTGGTCTAAAATATATTTCATTAAATTTTATTTTGTACTTGATCCTAACTGCGGTAATCATGGTATCTTCCCTGTCATAAATGAGGCTCACTCCAGCCTATTGGCCGTCAAATAATACATTTCTTTCATATTACTCAGTCCAAAAAATTTAAAAGAATGTCAAATAAAATTTTCAGAAAATAAACCAATAAAAGTTATTTTATTAAGTTTATTGTTATGTTTTTAACCTTTCTTGATCTAGTAGAGTAAAAGCATATACACCATTAATGAGTTCTGTATTCAATATCATATAAGAGGAAGCTCCTCTTGTCCTTTAAAGGGACTATTGTAAATCTCATTGCAAAACTGATTACAAGGAATTCATAATTCCCTGATCTGTTGTCTATCCATAAAGCTCTGTATTGTTCCTTCAAATTTTAATGATAATATGAGTGAAAAATACATATATTAGAAAATTTTCAAGTTTATTAATTTGAGCATACATTTTTCTACTATCAATTGTGAAATATTTTATAAGATATTTAAAACATCTAATTTCTGTGATTAAAAATATATTTGTTAAAAAGATGTCTTTGTGAAATATTATCAAGTTTAGCATATATGATGAGTGAATTTCCTGGGAGAAAAATAAACATGGATAGGTAAAAGAAGGTTCAGAAGCTTGGAATGAACTAGAAATGGACAAAACACACTAGAATAAGTACTGAAATCTGGGACTGGAAATGAGGTATGAAATGCTAATGTGATTATTCAACTTTACATCTCTACAATCTTACCAACTTTTTTTACACTTACTTGAGTTGGCTTTCCTAAGGTAAAAATTGTATTGGTCTACTTGTTAATAGTGCGTATTAACTCAATTTGTTAGTAACAATAAAGTTTATAATGGAAAAAAATTGAGAAATAGAATCTAGCTTAAGTATTATATATATATATGTATATATGTATATATATGTATATATATATATAGGTTATGATCTTTTCTGCAAAATGTCAAGCCATTTCTAGATAGAAAGAAAAGGACTCAGTGAGACAAGAGCTACTGATGTTTCCATATATCAAAAAGCATTAATCAATGCATAGGACTCCATCAAGGAAGGATATTGATTACTATATCAAAAAGGGAGAGGAGAGTTTATGACAAGTGGAAAGCAGAGCCTTTCCATTGGGTTGTAGGTTGTAATTTAAGGAAAAGATTCAATAACATTATTTCATTAAGACTGTCTCAGAGAAAATGAATTATATTCTAACTTTTCTCTAAGATCTGAAGTTAATTAAAGTTTAATGTGGGAAAAGATATCTGACATATTTTGAGTAAAGTATAAATATTTATTTGTGTTCATTTTATGGTGTCACTGTAAAGAGTGATTTGTATAATCTAGAAAAACAACAAAAATTTTTTTTGTACCTCCTTATGATTTAGCCAATTAAACCGAAGTTTAAATTCATGATTTTGGGACTCTATTTACTAGATTCCAACGGACTTTAATGGTACCATATTGAGTATATTTCATTAGCTCAAAGAAACAATAGGTAGTAGCTAAAGCATATTAAAATATGAGTGAGAGTTGAAATGAGAGAACTACAATTTGAAATGACAGAAATGAAGAATACAGTAGGTAATATAAAAAAAAATAGAAGACCTAAGCAGCAGAATGATGGCATCTGAGGAAAAGATCTAGAATTTGAATATTTCATTTCCTTTCAATTTTTTTTCATTGTCTATTATTTTTTAGAGGTTTGCTACATCTCATTAATGAAAGGTCATACCCACCGCGAAGGATTGGAGCTTGGTATTCTAAGTATTTAATCTGCGTCATGTCTTTTTGATGTCACTGTATGTCACTGTCCTTCTGTTGTTCATCGATTTGCTTGAGAGGGCCCAGTAACGTCTCCATTGGAGACTTTTGTTGTTATTGTGTTTGGCATATCGAATACATCACAGGTAGCTTGCCAGGCTCTGCTGTGCTGGCGAGATACTCTCGGTAGCTTGCCGGGCTCTCTGAGAGGGGCAGAGGAATTGAAGTCAGGTCGGCCATGTTGGCTGTGTGCAAGGCAAACGCCCTACTGCTGTGCTATCACTCCAGCCTGTCTTTTTGATTTGTTATAAATTTACATTTTTATTAATAAGATTAAATAATATCCAACTAGTTTCTGAATGATAATTTTTTTTACTGCTTAGAAAATCACCAATATAAAAATTATTGGCCCACAGGGCCAGTCAGATAATACAGAGGGTAAAATGATTGCCTTGAACAAAGGTGATCTGGTTTTGATTCTTGCACCTGGTCAGCACCTAGCCCCCTGTACTTAGAAAGTGCACTCTTACTTACATAGTTAGTACTTAGAAAGTATGCTCATTGTATGCTCAAAAAGAAATGCAGGTTTTTTTTTTTCATTTAAATCAGCATTTACCAGTATGCCATAATTGCTTATTGTGCTTGGAGTTCATGGAAATTTTTTTGAAAATAGCTGACTGGATAATAAGTGGTAGAAACCATTTTGTATAATAAATTGAGGTGCCTCCAAAGCAAATTGCTTCTTTTGAAGTATCTACATAAATTCTCCAGAATTTGTCTACATATCCTGAAGTGCAATGCATTGTAAATGGAAGTAATTGTTTTTTTTCCTTCTAATTCTGAAACCACTGTATTAAAGACTTAGGTTATTTTATAGTAGAGTGTATGTATCTCTCAAAGAGAAAATTATGTTTTTAATAAGCATTATACTTTTATGAGTGTTAGAAAATCAACTGTCTGTTATATCTCATGAAAAGTACAAATGCCATCATAGACTAACTAGTCTCATTTCCTTTAAACTGACACTTATATGTTGAACTCTCACCATTGATTTATTGTATTTAACCACACGGATTTCTCACTTCAGATAATATAGCTTGGCAAGAATGTCCTCAATTCATACCCAATCTGACTTAATATTTTTCCATTTTATAACAATACTCTTCGTATGCAAAAGTCAATCCTGGTGATTTTCATTTACTTGCCAACTGAATGCATAAAAATCCCATAGGTACACTAACCAAACAATTTAATTTCTCTAAATAAATATCTCCCACAGGTATTTAATTAGAGAAATTCCAATCTTAATTCTTCATGTTGTGATTTCTGAACTCCTATTTGTCTCCATGTTCATACATGTTAATAAAAATCATTGAATATTGAAAAGCATTAAAAAATATGATAATTATGTATTACCTAAATATCAATCTCTATATCCTGCAATTGAAGCATTTACTATGACAATGGTATTTCTATTCTGCCTAAGAAGTTACAATTTTAAAGAGGACCAATATCTAAAACAGATTCAAAATGAGAATAAAAAATTAAGTTTTTAACATTTAAATTTAAATAAAAATGTTACTATCTCAATCATGTCACACTTAACTCTGTAAGAACCTTTAATTCTTCTATCTTATATATTGTGGGACATGTGAAGAATCATTGACGTAAAGACAGGGATTCAACAGGGTGATACCATTTCACCGAAACTCTTCAGTGCCACCATCAAGAACATCATGCGATAACTGGAATGGGAAGGAATGGGAGTGAAGATAGACAGTTAGCAACTACACCACCTCCGCTTTGCTGATGACATCGTTCTAATGACACCAAACATTAGCCAAGTGGCACAAATGCTGGCCTGCTTCAATCTTGAGTGTGAAAAGGTCGGACTGCAGCTGAGTCTCATGAAGACAATGTTTATGAGAAACGGACTAGTTCCTGAAGTTCCATTTGCTCTCAATGGAATGAACTTCTTCGAATGCAGCAGTTACCTAAGTTGAGAAGTCAACATGATGAACGACCTGGCATCTGAGGTGCGCAGGAGGAAGAGAGCAACTTGGAATGCCTTCAAGAGCGTTGAAGAAATAGCTAAGAGGACAAAGAACCTCCGGCTCCTGGCACATCTCTTTGACTCCATCGTTCTTCCTGCATTAACATACGCCTCAGAGACCTGGGCCCTATGAAAACAGGATGAAAATGCTATTCAGTTCTCCCAAAGAGGAATCGAAAGAACTATGCTAGGAGGATCATGCTTAACTCAAGTGAGAGAAAGAATCTGGAGTTCTGACCTCCGTCAACGGTCAAGAATCAGGGACACTGTCTCATTTGCCAAGTGTTGAAAATCAGATGGGCTGGACATGTAATGCGATTTGGAGACAACCGCTGAACTAGAGTCATTACCGACTGGAATCCACAGGATGTCAAAAGATTTTGTGGCCACTCTCCTAACGAAATGTTCAGACTTTTTTGTGAAGACTCTGAATGAACGGTTCAAGGTTCTTCGTGTTTCTGGAGCAAGCAGACACCATTGGGCTCCACTAGCATGCGACAGGGATGAATGGAGATGTTACTGGTGCCCACTCGAGCAAATCGATTAGTAATGGTATGTCAAGTGATCAAGATATATTGTGGGGTTAGTCAGTACCCAAAGATCATTGATGGTCCAGTGACTAAAGACAGGAAGTATTTACAGCACAAAGAGAGTCAAGAACTGTATAGACAGATTAATCATCTGTAATTTTATCAACCCCATGTCAAACTTTTGGTGCTTCATTTAAGAAATCATAATCTAATTGACATTGCAAATATTTCTCCTGTTTCCTTCTAGAAATGTACATTGAAATCTTCCAAATTAGATCAGCAGTCCATTTTAAATTAAGTATATAAGGATATTGCAGGAATCCATCGAATTATATATGTTTGCTTTTGTATGTAAATTATTCTGATATCATATTGTCAAAATATGGTCTGAATTTTATTGAATATTTTTAAATATAGTTGCTCAGAGTCTCTGACCAGTATTCTTTCTTAGTTATCTCATTGTACAACTTAAAATGATTTTTAAAAGAACCTTTGTATACTAGGGGATGGTTTCCAAATAAAATAATAAGATAGATACATAACGTGGTAATTGAATATATGTATGCAATTATGGAAATATTATCTCATTGAGTTCATTAATACACCACGACCTGAAAAATAAACTTTGTATGAGAACAGGTATGTAAGATAGACCTCCTGTAGTATGTTATAGTTTGAAATGATTTTTTACATAAATAATAGAAAATACTAAAAACTTGGTTTGTGGTTAATCAGAGTGAATTGAAGAATTTGAGTATGAGTGCAATCTGAATGATACAGGAAGATGCTCAAGAATTAATGATAATGCAGTCTCAGAGGCACCACAATTTCAACCATAAGACCATGCACGGGCTTCAGGAATGGCATGTTAGACTATGGACCCATATAAACAGAGTTGTTCTTGATATTATTATGATTATTATGATTAATTTTGGTTTCGGACTACACCTAGCAGTGCTCAGGGTTTCCTCCTGGCAGTCTCCATATTGGCTGCCAGGGATGGAACCCAGGTCAGCTCTGTGCAAAGCAAATGTCCTGCTCACTGTACTATCATTTGTTCCAACCTCCCAAACTGTGAGACAGTAAATCTCTATTGTTTTGAGATCCAAATTTTAATTTTTTTATGCCTCAATATAAAATTAAAATGAAAAAACCTGGTGGTTAAATTGAAGTAATAATCACTTTTATCCACACATGTAATCCAAGAGTAATATTATATGCTAATTATTGCACTGGACAAAGTATGGCAAGACTTAATTGCTAATGTGTTTTTATGGGGGCTTTGAGTCACACTCAGTAATGCTCAGAGTTTCCTCCTGGATCTGCACTCAGGGATCACTAGTGGTAGGGATTAGGGTACCATATGTGGTACTAGGAATCAAATGTGGGTTTGCCAGGTGAATGATATGCACCCTACCCACTTTTGTATTATTGCTGTTAAATACTTTGTTGTGTGTGTTGTTTGACTACTTAAGGGGCCAGCAATCGGAGTCAGCTGCATGTAAGGCAAACTCCTTAACTGCTGTACTATCTCTCTGGCCCCAGTTTCTAAAAATATTATGCATATATAAGTAATTGGTAAATGTTTAAGTTGTACTTACTAAATATGTAATCATTTTGGTTAAAAACCTGATTTAAGTAAGTCTATAAGTAGAAAAAAAAGGATAATAACATGAATTGTAAGACAGGTTGCTGGTTAATATCTTTAAAGGAATTTTAGACCATAATCTGTACGGCGGGTAGAGCATTTGCCTTGCACTCCGTCGACCCAGGTTTGATTCCTCTGTCCCTCTAAGAGAGCCTGGCAAGCTACCAAGAGTATCTGCCCACACAGCAGAGCCTAACACTCTCCCTGTGGCGTATTTGATATGCCAAAAACAGGAACAACAAGCCTCACAATGGAGACATTACTGGTGCCTGCTCAAGCAAATCAATGAACACGGGAGGACAGTGCTACATTGCTACAGTGCTAATCTGTAGAAATATTTTATAAGGCATTGTTGCAGTATATAGACAGTACATACACTTTTTCATTACATTTACAAACTGAGTACTTTTAAATTAAAGTATGTTACTGGAGATGAAATAAGGTAGTGACTGTGGATCTGCCTATTTAAAAAAATAAAAGATCTAAAGATTAAAATATTTTCAAGCAGATAATAAGCTGGAAAAAGTCTAGGAATATTCATATTCTGTACTAAAAATTATTAATCAAATAAATAGATTTATAGTAAAATGAATGAAATTAAATATCTATGGAATTAATTTATTCATTTATTATATCATATAAAGATATATTAGTAAAATAGCAACGATAAACATTTCCTTATTTACCAATTGAAGGATATCTTAGTTGCTTCCAAGTTGTGATAATTATAAACATTTAAAATGATACTTAGAAAAAATAATAAAGACATTAATAAGTAATGCTCTCCTTTGTTACTTTTAACTAATTTAGGAAGATTTAGTATAAAAATTTATTTTTCAAATTACTTGCTTTGAAATTGCCTCTATGTGCCTTTAATATTTCTTCGAGTTAGTTTGCCATATCCTCCAGGGAATTACTGATTTGATTTACTTTTGTTTTCTTTTTATGTCTTTGTTTTATGTGGGGGAGGGAGATTGGGCTCCAGCAGTGCTCAGGATTTATTCCTAGCTCTGTGGAGTTTGGGACATCAAGCAGGTCTTTCAGCTTCATGACTATCTAAATCTTCCAACAAATTTAAATTTAAAATCTAAATTCAGGACCAGGAATTCAGTAACATTTCCCTAATTGTGTTTCCATCAAATTGCTACCGAAACTCACCAAAAGAGAAAAAGCAATCTGTTAACCTACTTTTCTTCTTTGCTTCGCCAGAATGTAAAACTAATAGTCTTATAAGGCTTTGAAGTTTCATCTCAAATGACATTTCCTGGAAGGAAGAAAATATGCATTGCTTCTCCTTATTGACACATTTGACATGATGCTGATACTTTCTTGGGCTTAAAGAAATGGGTTATTTAAAGATAAAAGCTTACGTTGAGTGGGAGATTATTGGCCATACTTATGAAGGCAAGAATCTCTTGAGAAGATTTGAACACCTTGCTTTGAACTAACTAGCTTTAGGGTTCAAATGTAGGATTTTTAACTTTTTAAAGCTCTCTATCAATCGGCAAGTCAATTGTTTTCATCATGGTTCTTTCTATTTATAGGTCTTAGTACACTTTTAGAAGTTAATGCACATAACTGGATAATGCTTAAGGAAGGAAAAGTTATACTTTGATCTTTCCTTAGCTTCTTCTTTAATATCCTGTTATTTTAACTCATACTAAACATAATTAAGGTATATTTATAGCTTATTCTTTAAATATTATAAATAGCTGCACAACTCTGTTTATTCTGCTATTTCTTTTTGAAAACAACAACTAGTGAAAAAAACTAGCTGTTTTTCAATGGTGATGAATTACTTATTACACAGAATAGACTGCAGAAAATTTTTGTTCTTTTGTTTTGTATTTTAGGCTTGTATAACTGTATAACTGAAACCCAAACACAAAAGTTTGTGAGTCTAAAACTGTCCCTCATGTGTCTCACTAATAAAAAAATTAAAAATTAAAATATTAAAACATTCTTGGAGGGTTTGACACAGGAGTCACTGTTCAAGCTCTTTTCACACTGACGCTAAATGATATCATCTCTAATATTACTTTGTTTTTCTGTTTTCTTTTGTATGACTAAATCTATCTTCTGCAAATATGATTACCCTTCATATCAGTATTAATATGCTCATGGAATTTGATCACCTTATCAAGGACAGCAGTTCAATGACAATCCTTCTTAAATAGGTCGATGAATGTCAAATTGAGATTCCTTCTATAGGGGAGTGAAAAAGAGGTGTGAAATACCATGAAAGTATATGCCTGCATATAATCCAAACCCCATGAGAGTACCATTTT
This sequence comes from Sorex fumeus, assembly GCF_029834395.1. NCBI lineage: Eukaryota > Metazoa > Chordata > Mammalia > Eulipotyphla > Soricidae > Sorex > Sorex fumeus. The sequence goes on along the minus strand of NW_026606172.1, from coordinate 1,181,905 downwards.
CTGCTTAATAGGTGTAACAGTTAGAATGATAGGAGGGCTTATTTTAATGTTGTCATCTGCAATAAAGTTTGTATAAAATAATATAAATAACAATCAGAAGAACAGAGAAGCATTTATTATTTTTCTGTCCTCTGATATTTTCTTTTAAAAAATTCATTGTTTTTCTCCTTTCATTTAAAATCTTCTTGCCAGTAAAGTTCCTAATGATAGAAGATCATCCCTGATAGTAAATTATGATTCAATAATTTATGATCTGATTTTAACATATAGGTTATGTTCAGCTTTAGGCAAAAATATGACTTGATGGAAAGTCCTTTGCCCCCATTGAAGAGAAATTCATATTAGACTTATTCATTTTGTCAAGTGTATGAAGACAATTGCAGTCACTCTCTTTTCTATCTTCTCTCAGGGTTTAAGAAGTTTTATCTCATATAACAAATTACCTTAATGAAACTTGACTGTCTCTTAAAATGTCTATGATATTGTAACTCTACAGTGAAATATATGTTACTTGAGCTCTGGTACCATGACTAAAGAATCTGTCAAACCCAGTACACTGATTCTCAACAATATAGCCAGAGAAAGCCATTTCAAATACCCTATTCTTATATTTCTGTTCAGAAATCCCCAATGCTTTCCAACATTAATCAAGCTTAAGAAATGAAGAGGCTGGAGCGATAGCACAGCGGGTAGGGCGTTCGCCTTACACGCGGCCAACATGGCCGACCCGAGTTCGATTCCTCCGCCCCTCTCGGAGAGCCCGGCAAGCTACCGAGAGTATTCGATATGCCAGACACAGTAACAACAAAGTCTCCAATGGAGACGTTACTGGGCCCGCTCGAGCAAATCGACGATCAAAGGGAGGGCCTTTACCTTTACCTTTACCTTAAGAAATGAAGAACCAGCTCTGGAGTTTTTCTCTCCATTCAGGTTCTCTTTTCTCGCTTCTCACTACTATATGCATAATCAGAGAATATGCAATTCTTCACTTGCCTGGCATGCTCATTTCAGGCTCATAACCAAACACATGGCTATTCCTCCTCTTCTTTTCTGTCAGAGAGAACACACATGAAACCTTCACAATGAGGCTTTACTCTCTACCACTTTACCCAAAATTATAACTTTTTTTGCCGTATTATATATCCCTTAGTTTTTCTAGTTTTTCCAATTCCTTATTATAGACTTTTGTGTATATATTTCCTTATCATGTTTGAATAAATATTATTCTCCCATTCCTGTTTTCTCTCAATGTCTCTCTCTCTCTCTCTCTTTCTCTCTCTCTCTCTCTCTCTCTCTCTCTCTCTCTCTCTCTCTCCCTCTCTCTCTCTCATGGAACTAACACTCAACTAAACACCCACTCAATCCCCAGTCTCCCTATCTCTTTTTAATTTTCACCTTCTTGAACTGTCTGTCCATCTTGTTTTGCTTATTTCATATTTGGTTAGAGTTTGATAAATTACGAGCAATTTCTGATATACTGGTCACTTTAGGTGTTTTTTTTTCTAATTTCTTTTTCCCATTTGACATATCATGGTTTTATTGATTTACTAAGTTTTACATTTTCATCATTCTCTTCAGATGGGAACCACATAAGTGCTCACCACTCTGTTACACACTGTTGATTCATCTTTCCACACTGACATGTGCTGACATAAAATTTGTGTTCTCTCAAGTCCAACGTGAATCTTGCATGGGGACTCTAACTGCCTTATCCATGTGATTGCACACACACTAGGTGAGGTTGAAGCAATAAGGTATTTGAATTTATGATAAAATGGAGTGAATTAGGCAGATCACTCATGAAATTTGTACTGAGTATGTCTGTACTGGTCTTTGGTACTGAAAACTGGTGCCACCGTGGTAGTCTATAAAGCCACAAATATGCAAATAAATAGATGTTTGATTTTTGTTATTTCCCAAATTCCTTTCTAAAAGTTTTAGTGATCTCTTATGCATATAAGTATTTTTCACAATATACAGTTATTTGATATTTTAAATAGGATTTAAAATATTAGCGTTAATAAGTTTACAATAATATTGACAACTATGATTTAATGTACACAGTTACTTTATCTCATCACTAAGTGTCCCAAATCCCCCACCAAATGCATCCTGCCTTCCTACCCTCCTTAATTAGTAGTTTTAAGTTTGAATTCCCTTATACCTAGTCTTTTAATTATCCATTTGATTTTAGCTCGAATAAGTAATTATTCTTGAGGATGGCACCACCCTCGAGAACATCATGCGACGACTGGAATGGGAAGGAATGGGAGTGAAGATAGATGGTCGGCAACTACACCACCTCTGCTTTGCTGATGACATTGTTTTAATAGCACCAAACATCAGCCAAGCGGCACAAATGCTGGCCGATTTTGACCGTGAGTGTGGAAAGGTAGGACTATAGCTGAATCTTACGAAGACAATGTTTATGAGAAACAACCTTGTTCCTGACGCCCCATTCGCTGTCAATGGAAGGACCATCTCCGAATGCAACAGCTATGTGTACCTAGGTCGAGAGGTCAACATGACAAATGACCTGGCACCCGAGCTGCGCAGGAGGAAGAGAACGCCTTCAAGAACATCGAAGTACCCCAGAGCGATAAAAAAAAAAAAAAGAAATAGCTAAGAGGACGAAGAACCTCCGGCTCCGGGCACATCTCTTTGATTCCACTGTTCTTCCTGCATTAACATATGCCTCAGAGACCTGGGCCCTATGCAAACAAGATGAGAACGCTATTCAGGTCTCCCAAAGAAGAATAGGAAGAGCTATGCTTGGAATATCACGTTTCACTCAAATGAGAGAGAGAATCCGGAGTTCTGACATCTGTCGACGATCAAGGATCAGGGACGCTGTCTCATATGCCAAGGTGTCGAAAATCAGATGGGCTGGTCACGTAATGAGATTTAAAGACGACCGCTGGACTAGAGCTGTTACTGACTGGATTCCTCGGGATGTCAAAAGACCGCGTGGCCGCCCACCTTCCAGATCGTCAGACTTCTTTGTCAAGATCATGAACGATCGGTTTGAGGCCCTTCATGTTCCCGGAGCGAACAGATGCCATTGGGCTACACTAGCACGCGACAGGGACAAATGGAGACGTTACTGGCGCCCCTCGAGCAAATCGACGACTAACGGGAAGTTAAGTGATTAAGTGAAGTGAAGTATTTATTATTCTTTAATTTGTAGTCCTGAGTTTGTTATATAACCTTTATGAATTTTCTTGCATCTCTTTAAGTTTCTCAATAATTAACTCTCTTAAAAATAAATATCTTCTATTTATAATATTTCCTGTCTTTATGTTTGGTTAGAGTGAGTTGTCACTTCCCTCTGTGACTCTACTAATTTGATGTTTCAAGTTGGCAGATAATACATGTCTCTGTCAATGCACTAGATACTTCTGTCACCTTTCAAATAATTAGGGTATTATTCGTGATTTTTAAACTAAAACTGCTTAACAGCTTATTAAAGAGTTGCTAAACTTTTAATTTTCTTTCTTTCTTTTTTTCGGGGGAGTCACACCCATCAATGCACAGGGGATACACTTGGATCTGCACTCAGGAATTACTCCTTGGCAGTGTTCTGGGGACCATATGGAATGCTGGGAATTGAACCTCGTTTGGCCGTGTGCAAGGCAAACACCCTACCTGCTGTGCTATCACTCCAGTCCCCTAAACTTTTCATTTTCTAGAAGGTTTTTGCTATGGCCTCGCTTCTTCTGACTATTGTTTGTTGAAGAAAGAAGTCTATGCAAGAAGGGGATGGCAGGTATATCGTCATTGTTAGGATGGCAGAGGGTATAATTTGGGATCAAATTCTGTCCTGGGCATGGAAGTTGAAGAATGTGGCCTTATTATCTATCTTTATTGCAGTGCTCTATCTGAGTGTTACCTGACAAACAGCAGTTGGGATCATTTAGGGCATCAATAAGAGGCTACAGATGGTAGGGGAACTGAAATAAAGTGAGAACAAATAGCACAGCGGTAGCGCGTCTGCCTTGCACGCAGCCAACATGGCCGACCCGAGTTCGATTCCTCCGCCCCTCTCGGAGAGCCCGGCAAGCTACCGAGAGTATTCGATACGCCAGACACAGTAACAACAAAGTCTCCAATGGAGACGTTACTAGGCCCTTTCGAGCAAATCGACGATCAACGGGAGGGCCTTTACTTTTTACTTTACTTCTTTATTTTTTAAAGAATCACTGTGAGATACAGAGTTACAAAGCTGATCATGGTTAGATTTCATTAATACAGTATTCCAACACTCATCACTCCAAGAGCATACGTTTTCCACCACCAAAGTTCCCAGTTTCCCTACTGCCACTATCCCCCAAGCATGTCTCTATGGCAGGCACTTTCCTTTTCTCTCTCCCTCTCCTTCTCCCTCCCCTGTCCTCTCTCTCTCTGGTTCTCTCCCTCTTTGGGGGCATTATAGTTTGAAATAGAGGTATTAAGATGTTATATTGTTTGTTCCTTTACTTCTTTTCAGCACACAGTTCTTATCATATTAATGCCCTTTGCATCCACCTATTATATTTACAAAACAAAGGCCATATACCAAAGTATTTTTGAAATTCCTCTTTTTTTTTGCCAAGTTTCTTATTTAACTAAACAAGAATATTTACAATTTGTTCATGCATCCAGTGAATACTTTACAATTTGTGAAGTATTTTCTTGAATACTTTACAATATTTACAATTTGTGCATGCATCCAGTAAGAATGACTTTAGTAAATAAGAACACTCTAGAGAAAAAACATTAATGGAATACCACTGAGAAAATCGTATAGCATGTAAGTGAGATTATACTGACCCTCTACCTCTCAGTGACCAACACAGGCTGCATTAAAAGTGATGCTTTAAAAATCTAAACGTTTGTGTGACAGAGGCTGGTTGCTGTGAGCCCCGAAGAAGAGGTATGGGATAAATACCAAACCATGTCAGCTCAACTAAAGGTGCTGGAAAGAGAGAATAGTACCAGTATGGGAGCATATGATTCTGAAAAAGGCAAAACTCAAAGCAGAAGACCTGAGTTGCTCTACACAGGATGGGCAGAGACCACAGCAAGAAGGTTATCAGAGCCAGAATCTGGAAACAACCCATGTGCCCAAAAATATTAATATGATAAGCGGTGAATGGAACTAAAACTGTGGTAAGAAATGATGAACAAGAACAAATTTTATGGAAAAATAAAAACTCATATAATAGGTGGATGTAAAGGGCATTAATATGATTGGGGTGAACGGAACTAAAATTGTGCTAAGAAAGGATGAACAAGAACAAATTTTGCAGAAAAATAAAAACTCATTCATACTTATAAGCATCCAAATATTGTCTTTATCTTACTGTGTGTTCTTAATTAAAATAAAGTTTTAATTTAACTGTTGATATCACCAATGAAACAGTGGCATTTTCTCCAAAGACAGAATTTACTATTACTTACATGATTTAAACTTTTTGTTTTGCTTTGTTTTGTTTTGGAGATACACATGGCTGTGCTCAGGGCTTCCTCTTGGCTCGGCACACACAGGGATCACTCTGACTCCGGGGACCATGGATGCCAGGCCAGAATCCAGGTAGGCCAAGTGAAAGGCAAGAGCCATATCTGCTATACTATTACTCCAGCCTTGAGGATGTAAAATTTCATCAAGTCATGTTGCATATACTTTCTAGTTCCTTCTCTAACTTAGAAAAAAATATTTAAATATCAAGTATGTAATAATGTCAATAAATTTTGTTTGTTCCCTTTTGTGCCAATGAAAATGGTCCAAGGCATATGAGAATTTAAGTTAGATAATTGCAAATGAAATTTAAAATCCAGGTATAGTGACAATCTGCCTTTCCCTATTTTTTTCCTCACTAATATAGATCAAATAAGATTAAAAAAACCAATTTTTTATTAGTTAAAAGGAACTTTTTTCCCTTCTTTTTGCTGAGAGAGTACATCAGGGCAAAGTAATCTTACTCACAGCTGACCAGGATTTGGTCCCTGGCACCCATCAAATATATACAGTTCCTTGGAGCACCATCATGAATGATTTCTGAGCACAGGGACACAGAGAAATTTAGACATGTTTTTCTACCATAAAGATGTAGAACACAGGTCCATTAAATGTTTTTTTAAAATCAGGTATTTGATGAGATAATGAGGAATTATATTAAATGGAGAAAAATATTCCCCCAAAATGAAATGCATTACTGAAGCAAAATATTTACAGAATGGAATCTGTATTTTTACTTTTACCAAAAATATGCAATCCCCTTTTGATGTGTGCTGTATTTAGGGCTTTTAACAAGTGTTCAATGTTATTTTCTTCTTTGCTTGTAAAAATATGAATCTACAATCAGTGATAAACCTGTTCATGTATACTTTAAGGCCCAATGATTGAGTCACAATCCTACCACAGAATTACACCATGCACTAATTTTAATGCCACAGTTTAAAAAACTGTGAATCATTATAGAGTTGGAATAACTTATAGATATACAGAAAAGAATATAATTCAGAAAATGTTTAACCAGCAAATGAAAGTAAGATTAGTGTACATGTATACAGTTCATTTAACAAAAAGATGTTTATTTCTCAGTTAATATAAAGATGGGGAAAAAGATTTTAAAAATGCTTTCTAGATTTTTACATAAAACAATAAAGAACTATATTATTTCAATATATTCTAATATAAAACAAGAATATTTCAGTATACATTTTAAATTAAGATAGTATACAAAATATTTATGGAAACTAATTATAACAAAATAAGTAATAATAACCTATGAAATGTTGTGAGAAGTGAAGGGGTAATTTCAAATAAAAGTGCACATAATTATATATCACTACTTAGATATTTATGTAAGACTTTTAGAAATTCGAGGAATTAAATTATTTTGACACATGTTTTAAAATTCAGTTATTTCTATTGGTACTACCTAATCAAAGTTTGAACTCCTTTGGTATTCGGTTGTGGATTTTGTTTTGGGGCATACCAGTAAGGATCTAAACATCGAGAAACACAGGTACTTAAGCATTTATTTTGTGCTTATCTATAGAGATTACTAAACTTTGTTCCAATTAATAGATTAAATTGTTGACTGATATTATTCCACTGACAAATAGACTTTGAAACAACATTTTTAGCTGATGCAAGAGTAAAGGTCCTCCTGTTGATCATCGATTTGTTCGAGCAGGCCCAGTAACGTCTCCATTGGAGACTTTGTTGTTACTGTGTTTGGCATATCAAATACGTCACGGGGAGCTTGCCAGGCTCTGCCGTGCGGGCGAGATACTCTCGGTAGCTTGCCGGGCTCTCCAAGAGGGGCGGAGGAATCGAATTCGGGTTGGCCATGTTGGCTGCGTGCAAGGCAAACGCCCTACCGCTGTGCTATCGCTCCAGCCCAAGAAACCTTGAGAAACAAGTAGGTATAGCATGATGTAGGATGACATTGGTTGTCCTTTCTCCCTTGCTACAGAGAGCTTAGGTTTATCGGGTGATACCATCACCGTGCTTCTGAAGCACCTCCATTCCTCTGTGTTTATTGGAATGTAGCTCTAAACATTTTAGGATAGTATTGGTATGTCCTGTTTCCCTTGCCACAAAGAACTCAGGATTGTCACAGAGCTCCTGAGGTAATTCCATTCCATTGTGTATCTGTAAACTCTTCCCTATGCTCTCCTCCCCAACCAGTTAATCAGCTTTTCCCCCTAATCAGATTCTGTTAACTTGTAAGGTCAGATTCCTCACAAATATATGATTTTATATGTATGAGTGAAATATTGCCTTTCTCCTCTCCTTAATGTCTTGTGAATAGTTTACTTTAAAGCAATGCCCGTTTTGCATAGACACAGGAATAGAGTTAATATTAGACTTTTGTAACTTGGGATTTAATTGATTTCGAATATTATTTACTCCTGGATATCTTTCTCAACGTAAGCCTCAGTCTCTCTTAGTTCATAGCATCCCAAAAGTACGGTCCCGACAAAGGACCGAATGGACCCAGGACAAGCTGTGAGCTACTCTGGCATCGAAATGGTCCAGGCCAAAGCACCATGATTCTTAACTATAAGTTAAGAGCTTGATCATGGACAAATGCTGTCATGATCCAAAAATAAAGATGAGATTATGACTCTGCTAGTGACAGGAAAGACTAATCTGGCCTGAACACTGTAGTCTAAGATCAGGATCACTCCAGGAGAGCAATTCTAATGTATCTCTTACTGTGTCCATCACTGTCACTGTCCTCCCATTGTTCATCAATTTGCTCAAGTGGCCCAGTAACGTCTCCATTGTGACACATGTTACTGTGTTTGGCATATCGAATACATCATGGGTAGCTTGCCAGGCTTTGCCGTGCGGGCAAGATACTCTCGGTAGCTTGCCGGGCTCTCCGAGAGGGGTGGAGGAATCGAACCTGGCTTGGCCAGGTCGGCTGCGTACAAGGCAAATGCCCTACTGGTTGTGCTATCGTTCCAACCCACTGTGTCCATGCAAAATAATTAATATTATGAATGTTATATGTTTGTTGGACAAAGGGGAGGAGAAACAAACCCATATTTGCATTCAGACCAGTTGTCTTGCAGGATAAGAATCTGTCCTGGAAGTAGCTTCCCCTAAGGAAAGGACATTACATCTGCTGATTGTATGATGATACCTATGTGTAATTGTTACCTTAAACCCTCATGCTGGGGGATTTAACTAGGTTGTAAGAGTGGACTGGGGAATCTAGATTCCAGAGTCAGAAGGAGAATTAAGAGGGATCGAGGAGGAGAATGAAGTAGCATGGGGGAGGAAGAAGCAGGAGGAGAATCAGAGGAGAATGGAGAGGAGAGTGGAATAAACTGCAACTGACACCAACCAACTTGGCCCTCATTCCTTCCTTCATCTGCCCATCATCATCAAAATTCCCTAGGTGGGGGAAGAAGCCTGATACTACTGATGTGGGCAGTGGGAGAGATAAAGTGCTGCTGTCTTTTTGTGTTTACACAGGCTGATTTTAGTGAGGTGGTGTGTAGGTACCTAAGGTGAAAAAAGTCTATTACTGAGTCAGTTTTTATGAGGCTTCATTTTATTTCCAGATGCAAATAAGAGAGAAATGGGGCTTTCTTATAAGTTTGTCCAGATTTGAGGCAGAAGGATGCTTTTATTGGTTGAAGTTGCTATAACAAAGTGAAACAGAACCTGAGTGGTTTAAAAAGTATTGAAATTGTTCTCATCACAATAGTGGAGCAATAGCACAGCTGGTAGGGTGTTTGCCTTGCATGCAGCTAACAGGGCCAACCTGAGTTCGAATCTTCCACCCCTCTCGGAGAGCCCGGCAAGCTACCGAGAATATCTTGTCCGTGCGGCAAAGCCTAGCAAGCTACCTGTGACATATTCGATATGCCAAACACAGTAACAAGTCTCACAATGTTACTGGGCCCGCTCTAGCAAGTCTCACAACGTTACTGGGCCCGCTCTAGCAAATCAATGAACAACAGGAGGACAGTGACAGTGACAGTAGAGAGGCTGGACTTCTGAGATGACAACATTTAAATGGTTGAGTGAGGAGGTTCTTGTTTCATAACTAGCACCCTCTTTTAAGTATATTCACACAGTGTAAGAGTTTAGGGGAAATAATTGACTGTCTTTATACAGCATTCATTTCATCCATAATGTTTCTACCACTGTATAGTCTATAACACAAACTTCCTGATATTACCATCTTTGGGATTAAGAAGTTAAATGTATAAGTTTGGGCCTACTATACTATAACAAGGAATAAAGAGATAGTGGGACTTGAAAGCTAATTGCTCTCCAGTAAAAGAAATGGGATTAGACTATGGCATTAACATTTTTGATATTTTAGGAGGAACATGCTTTAAATAAATATGTGGTGAATAAAATATATTATCTGAACCTTCCTAATTCCTGCTGTTTATAAATGTTCCCTACAAAATAACTAATGAATTAATAAAGATTTCAAATATATTTTAAAATCATTACTTTATAAGAAATACAAAGACATTATGATTACAAGAAAGTAGTAAAAATGTTGGAAAAGAAATTATAACAGATGTTGGAAGGCAAGAGGCTATCTGAATGAGATAACGAAATAGTCAAAGTTGAATATAGCAAGTCAGACAGAAGAAAATTGAATCATATTGAAATAAACATGTGGTTCAAAGTTTATTCAAGAAACAGAGTAATGATGATAGACAGTGGCATATCGTTAATTCAATAATGTGAAAAACAGAGAATAAAAAATGGTAGCTGCGTTTCTAAATCATGAAATTCTGAAGACAAATCTCATAGTTATTATAAAATAAAATACAGAAGAATGAGTGTTTAAAAAAATTGAAATACTACCTTTCCCAAGGACAGATGATATTCTTATTTTAAGAATATGATTGAATATTTACAATTGAGTTTGTTCTGGTTATGTACACTTAAAGCAATATTTTTGTATATGAATTTATTTCCAGAATAAACAAATAGAAATGTCTCTAAATTCATGATTGAATAGTGGCCCATATATATGAATAAATTTTCCAATAAGTATAATATAACTATCTTTCTTTTTTGGTAGAAGGAACATATTATCTAAAATTTTTATTGACTATGCAGAGAGAACTTTTGTGCTTGAAAGAATAGGTCTTAGTTTATGTTGACCTCAATCTCATTTGGCTGCTTATAAAACTGTGCTGTATGAACATTATTAGGTATTTTCATAGTAACATTGTTTACATAAAATGTAGTCAGAATCATATTACTTTTGCTTGTATGACTGTCAAGGATATTTAACATATTCCATTAGAAGTTATTGGTAATGTCAGAAAAAAACATAGTTATGTAATTATTGACAGTGATTTATGGGAAACTAAAAAAAAATCTGCCTCTTAATAAATCACCAATAAATGGAGGCCATAAGAAAAAATAAAATAGCAATCCTACTTCTGTGGATTAGATTATGACAGTGAGATGATAGAATGCTATATTATTATTATTATTATTTTGCTTTTTGGGTCACAATGCTTTTTGGCGATGCACAGGGGTTACTCCTGGCTCTGCACTCATGAATTACTACTGGCAGTGCTCAGGGGACCACATGGGATGCTGGGAACTGAACTCGGGTGAGTCCCGTGCAAGGCAAACACCCTACCTGCTGTGCTATCGCTCAAGTCCAGCTACATTATTTTTTAAGTAAATTAATTTGGGGCTACTTCAGTGTTTAAAAAAATTATTTATGATTTTCAGTTCCAATCGCATTTTACAGGTTAAAACCTGTAATGATTCACTATTTTAATCGTAAAGGATTCACTATTTTAATCCTAAAGGATTCACTATTTTAATAATATGTGACTAATATTAACTAAGCACCCAAATTGAGTAAATTCAGGATATTTTGGTTTTATTCTAGCCTTCTTTAGAATTGTTGACTTCTTTAAAAAATTATTCATGCTTCCTCTCATGTCATATCCTGAAAGGGATTAGCCTTGCGTGTTTGTCATCTCTCACAACATTTTCTCCGATATTCTTTGCTACATTTGACAGAAATCTAATTTTTTTACTACCCAACTGATTCCAAGCTAATGATATGCAAACTTTGTGAACACTATGAGTAAAACATAATGTTGTCACGAAGCCTAGAATATTCACATGTATACACATTCACAAAAAGTGCCACACCAACTATAAAGCTTTTGTTTTTTCTCTTATAGTTTACTGTCAACATTTCTTATAGCCTTTAGTATTTTTCAGAAATACATTTTCTTTTGCTCACAAACAGTTCGATGATATGAAAATATAATCTTTCAAATCATCCTATAACAAAGGAAAAGCTATTTCTATGAATATATTCTGTAATGTACATTATATGGTTATTTTAGTTTTTTCAACTGTGCTCATCTTAACAAATGTATTTTGGGAAGAGATAAAAAGCACGTATCTTGAGAAAGTTTTTTTGTTATTTACAGTGGCTACTATTATGTGCAATTAATTTACTATATTGTATCTGACAAGTTTAAACATAAAATAACAAAAATTAGCATTATTTTTTTAAAATTAAGTGCAATTTCTTTTTTCAAATAAGAATTAGTTCACAGTTCTCGTCAAGATTTGTGTATATAAAGTGGTATGTCGTTGTTAGTCTCCAATGCTGTGCCCGGTCTTCTTCCCCTCCCAGGTCAGTCCATATTCAAATCCAGGATTCTGCTTTCCCTGCATGCGCCCCAGGTGTCCTCTGGGACCTTGGGCCGCTCACCATTCCTGAGCCTCTTCCTGTTCATCCCCAATGACCAGGTTGTACCCCCCCATACACCAGGTACCCATAGGGGGTGTGGCCTCTCCAAAAGTGGGTATGGTCTCTTCAGAAGTGGGCGTGGCCTAATTCTGGGCCAGCAGACGCTCATGCGGCTGCAGATAAATTAACTCATACCCAGCAATCTTGTGTAACATCTCAGTCTCCATACCACCACACCAACATGAAGAAACAACACAAATCCCCACCACGAGGAGAGGACAATGAAGAGTCCAGAATCTTCAATAGGTGTTAACTCACTTAAGAGAGCTCTCTGAGAAAGAATTCAGATATGAAGTAATGAAGATGTTCAATGAACTCAATAAAACTGTGAGACAGATATCCAGTAAATTAAAGGAGGACATGAAAGAAACAATCGAGAAAATATGGGAAGAAATGAGAGCAGAAATTGGAAAGCCACGCACAGAAATGTCATGCATAAAAGATTCGGTAGATGAAATAAAAAACTCAGTGTGTGCCCTCAACAGTAGAATGGCTACAGCTGAAGACAGAATCAGTGAGCTGGAAGATGAGCTGCACAAAGCCTACAGGCAACAACAAACCATGGAAAGAGACCTCAAAATAGCTTGAGAGCGAATCAGAGTCCTAGGGGATGATTCCAAGAGGAACAACATTAGAATTATTGGAGTACCAGAAGGTCAGGGAAACAGTCCCAATGAAAAATACATGTTTAAATATATCATTGCTCCAAAGTTCCCAGAGCTGGACAATGCAGCCATCCAGATTCAAGGAGCCCAAAGGGTACCAGCTAAAAGAGACCCTAATAAAAACACTCTGAGATATATCATAGTTAGAATGATGGATGCCACCAATAGAGACACAATATTGGAAGCAGCAAGGTCAAAGAAGGAAATCACATACAAAGGAACACCTCTTAGATTCACAGCAGACCTATCAGAGGAAATCCTCCAAGCCCGAAGGCAATGGTGGGATATAGTGAAAAAACTACTGGGATCATTGGTGGTGGAGAATGGGCACTGGTGGAGGGATGGGTACTTCATCATTGTATAACTGAACCCCAAACACAAAAGTTTGTAGGTTCTACAGCTGTACCTTATGATGTTTCACTAATAAGAAAAAAAAGTGTATGTCACAAGAACTGTTCCTGTATATTTCTCCATACCAGTAAGTTGTACCTCATAAACGGAGAGCAAATTTAGAACATTAGTTCATTCCTTTGGTTACAATTATGGGTATAGTATTTAAATAATGAATTTTATAGATATCTAGGAAAGGCAGATCCTAAATAACTCAAAGAAATAAAATTCAACATTGTCATGCTAACATGAATAAGGTTCTGGAAGTTCTGCCACCACAACATTCTAGGGAACCAATATTTTAGTTATATATCCTGACTTTACACCAATCTTTAATAATTCAGAATATTCAAGAATATTCAAGTTTTTCTTCAGGATTTTAAGAACATATCCTTTTACAAAATGTGTACATAAATTTGGCTTGTCTTGACATAATACTCCAGTTTCATTCTGTACAAAAGGTAAGATAATTTGGCAAAAACATTTTAATGACAAATAACCCTAAAGAAGTTTTATGATACAATGAATAAATTTATGTAGGTACTTTTATTATTTTCATAGTAATATTTATTTTAAATTAGCCCCTCTCGGAGAGCCCGGCAAGCTACCGAGAGTATTCGATATGCCAGACACAGTAACAACAAAGTCTCCAATGGAGACATTACTGGGCCCGCTCGAGCAAATCGACGATCAACGGGAGGGCCTTTACCTTTACCTTTAGCCTCTAATATTGAGGATCATTGGCACACCCCTGATGTTTAGAATTATTATAATGCTGCTTTATTTTTATAAAATTAATGTAAAAGGGGCTGGAGCAATAGCACAGTGGGTAGGGCATTTACCTTGCACATAGCGGACCCTGGTACGATTCCCAGAATTTCCTATGGTCCCCTAAGCATCGCCAGGAGTAATTCCTGAGTGTAGAGCCAGGAGTAACCCCGGTGAAATACCAGGTGTGACCCAAAAACCAAAAATAAATAAATAAAATAAAAATAATGTAAAAATAAAAAGAAATTCCCACTTCTTATGGGAATTGGTAAAAATAAAGAATACAGTTGAATGAAATAAACTTGTCATAAAACAAATTTAATTTACTCAATTTATAATGTTATTATTTCTAATATTGTTTGAAGAAAAACTGAATATAAAATAACAATTTGCCAATTTATATGAATAATCTATTTAACTTAGTTATATTGACCCTAGTTACTAAGATGAGATAAGATCTGATATGAAAGTGAATTATTTTCAGGGTTTAAATTTACTCTCCAATTTATTAGTTATCTCTTTATATTTATCAGTTAAGATGTATTAATTACTCTACTTTGAATATTTAAAAATTATAAAAGAAATAAAATTTCAGTTATTTGTTTAGCAAAGGCTTATTAGAAATACTTCAAATGTTGTCAACACTACAGATATTTTTTATGGAATTCCCTGTGACTTAAACTCTGAAAACTATCCCCAGGGTTTATGCTCATTTAAAATATAGATGTAAAACTAATACTAATAATTTTCATTCTGGACATGAAAATTATGTCTTTCAATATTCTTAAACACAAAATATAATGTAAATTTATCCTCACTTTTAAGAATAGCACTTAACTATGTAATTTTTTTGTAAGACAGTTCAACTTACAGAATCAACAAGTTTTTACCTCACCTTGAAAGTTTAAGAGAAACTCTGCAGTTTGGAAACAGGGGAAAGATAAAACTAAAAATAAAAGTAATATAGCTATATACTTTGTGAAAAACATATGACAGCATAATTGGTTGTCGATTACAAAAACTGATATTAATTCATTTTAAGAACAAAACCTGGTGTATTTTAGTAAAAAGATTTTTTACAAAAATGTTGACACTGAAAGAAAGGAAAGTACAAGAAGAATCAGATATCTGGGGGTTGTTTTATGTTTTATTTGTTTGTATTTGGGCCATAACTGGTGATGTTCAGGGGTTACTCCTGCCTCCGCAGTCAAGGATTAATTCTGCCAGTGCTTGGGGGACCATAATGGGTGCTGGGTATCTGACCTAGATTTGCGGCATGCAAGGCAAGCACCCTGCCAACTAATCATAGCCTCAAAGAATAAAGTATTCTGAGCAGAAGAGGCGGGGTGTAAAGTATTAACAAATGGGAAGATAATAGTCTGCTTCCTACTTTCACTTATGCTACTATAGTCAGATCTGGTCCAAGACCAGGGACAACAGTAAGAAGCCAAGCAAAAAAACTCATGGCTCTATGTACAGGAAATCCTATTCTTTAGATAACACTAGCCAAAGACAGGTGCTGTACTGCACTCCAACCTAGAGTAGCTAATAGAGTTAGACATCAGTTACCCTAAGGTAGGTGGAAGGAAGTGGGGACAAGGCATTCACTGGTGAAGTTTCTATTCTCTCCAGCTTCCATAATTAACAGTAAAGTAAAGTAAAGGCCCTCCCATTGTTCGTCGATTTGCTCGAGCGGGCCCAGTAACGTCTCCATTGGAGATTTTGTTGTTACTGTGTTTGGCATATCGAATACATCACAGGTGGCTTGCCAGGCTCTGTTGTGTGGGCGAGATACCCTCGGTAGCTTACTGGGCTCTCTGAGTTCTATTTCTCCGAGGGGCAGAGGAATCGAACTCGGGTTCGCTCCTGGAGCCATAGCACAGCGGGAGGGCGTTTGCCTTGCACGCAGCCAACATGGCCGACCATAATTAACAAAAGATTTGAAAAGATTTGAGGTATTAATTCATGAATTGTATATTGGTCATGTGACAACAAATTCATTATTTTGCTATGAAACAGGTATTATATAATCTCTACTGGTTATTTCATTCTTCCATAATCAAGAACTCAAAGTTAGATTATTATTATTTTTAAAAGTTTATATGTTCACACAGGTTTATTCAGCGTGGCAGTTTTCGAGAGAACTGGTTATAAAAACTATTAATCAAGAGGAGGTTTTTGTTTGTTTTTCATTTGACCTTCAGTAATGGAATTTAGTTGTTTCACCTACACGTAAGATGCTTGAAATAATATTTTTGTTAGATTTTTTGTGTCATCCTAGCCCAAAATAATATTAACCTAACAATGAGAGATCATTTTGTAAAGCATCATTTACTCCTACCTACACTTGTTTCACAGCATAAACCTGAATTCTCACAGTTGAGTCAAGCAATGATCAAGAGAACACAGATGACAATACTAAAATCACCCAAGTGTAGGTTCAGAGTGAGATATTCAGAGAGGCTTTCATCTTAATTCTCCATCAGAGAAAGAAAGTAAATTAGCTTTATTTAAAGGTTTTAATTTTAATATACATTAGCAAATGCATTCATTTACATTTCTTTCTAAGAACTTAAGGAGACATAATCTGTTGCAAGAGCTGAAAATACTGAGAAAGTCTGAAATCAATGGATCATTTGCATACTAAGTTTGAGCTCTGAGGTTGTCAACCACATATTTAAGCTAGTATGCACTTTTGCGTGCATATGCATGTGTATGTGCATGGATGTTTAAGGTTTTCTCTATGCAATTTTACACATCTTATATTTAATGCTTTAGAAATAGATATCTCCACATTAAGTTTAAATACAATTTACATAAGTATTTTTAACATTCCATTTCATCGAAACTTTAAAAGAAGTAAATTGTGGCACAATATTTTTCATTTTTGTTTGTTGGGGGCCACATTATGTGGGATTTGTTCCTTGTTCCTGGCTCTGCACTCAAGATACCATATGAGGTTCGAGGCATTGAACAATGGTCAGCCACTTGCAAGACTAGTGACATGCCCACTGTACTATATTTTACCGCAGACATAATATATTTCTGTATCATTTTAGTACTAACATCCAGCATACAGATTTTCACATTATGTAAAGTAAGTAATACCACATATTCTGTACTGTCATCTTCTATTGAAGGAGTAAGAGTTGGCCACACTGAGTTGTGCTCAAAATATACAACCTGAATTTTTGCTTAGGAATTGCTTCTTGAAGTGTTCATGGGACCACATGGGGTCAAACCTAAAAGCAGCTTAAAATGAATATAAGGATAATTTGGAATCTGAGGAGATTGAAAAAGTTAAAGAACCAAAAAAAAAAAACCCAGAAACTATAAAATAAAGAATGAAAAGAACATTTGGGGGCTGGGACAGAGCACAGTAGTTATGAGCAATTTTTGTCAGCACACGATTCCTCTAAATTACAGGACTCTGTCCTTGAGACTCATGGGTATCTCCCTCCTCATTTTTTCTTCACATGTTTTAATTTTTGTTTGTTTTTATATTCACCTTAGGTTACTTTTAGGTTCACAACTGATCAAGATATTTTGTATCGAGAGATATTACAATGCTTAGGTCATTTTTCTTGCATGTGGCTGACCCCTGTTTTGTCCTGGGTGCTGCATAATTTGTTTCTCCCAGCTCTACAAGGAGTGATCTTTGAACAAAGAGTCAGGAGTATGCCTGGTGCATAAACAGGTTTGTCCCACCCAACCATAGCCAACAAAGATTGTTTATGTAAAGGATTTTTTGCTTGTTGAAAGAAGACTGATGATTCTGGAGAATATCTTCTCTAAAATGTCAGCAATGAAAAATAGGAAAATGGCTTTGGCTATTTATACACAAATGTTACATAGAACTAATTTAATTACTGAGAATTTCTGAGAGTTTCTTGCCCATTGTTCTTACAAATCTGAAAGCTAATCTAATAGGATAAGGTGTTCTGGGTGAGGTATTCATTCTTTGCAGGGTTCTTAGATTCTCATTTCAGTAGCTCTATTGCAGATTTTATGAAGATCCTTTGTATGTAAATTTCTTCTTTGATTATGCTTTTTTCACTACTTTGTCTCTGGCTGTTGACATTCTGATTGCAATGTGTCTTAGAATATTTCTATTTTGGCTTATTTGGGTTGATGCTGTTTGAGTCCCAGTTGTGATTTTGTTAACTAGAAGTTCTTTATTGATCTCTTGTCCTGTTGCTCAAGAACTCCTCAGATTTTTATATTTGTCCTCAAACATTTTCCCTAATTTGCTGTTTCTTGAGATTTCCTACATCTCATCCTCAAGCTAACTTATTTCTTTCTTTACCGCTATTACTATGCTACTGAAATTTTCCATTCATTTCACCTATCCTGCTTTGTAATTCTGTTGTTTCTGATTGTTGTTTTCTTATTTCTACCCTCAAACTTTCTTTTCCTATTGATTTACTCTAAGTGTCACCATTTCTTTGAGCTGAAAAAATATCCTTAGCAGAGAACCTCTAAAGTCATTGTCTGAGAGGTTAAAGAACTCTTTGGCATTGATGAGACTTCTGTGATACCTTCACTCATTAACCTTTCTGGGCTTCCAAACTGCTTCCCTATTGTTAGTGATACTACTGTGCTCTGAAAAGGAATGTTTCTACTGTTCTGCACTCCGAGTACTCTGTGAGAGACTCAGCTGAATGTTGCTCTGTTGCTCTCTTTTCCCTTGCTAGGCCTTTCACAGTGACTTTGCTATTTCTAGTTTGTAAATTTATTGCCTAGGATACAGTAGTATTAAAGAGAGCAGGTGTAACACAAATGTATTCATTTCTAGCACTATCTGTAGCACTGTTCTCCCATTGTTCATGATTTGCTCGAACAGGCACCAGTAACGTCTCCTTTGTGAGACTTGTTACTGTGTTTGGCACATTGAATTCGTCACCGGTAGCTTGCCAGGCATTGCCGTGCGGGCGGGATACTCTCCGTAACTTGCCAGCTCTCCGAGAGGGGTGGGGGCATTGAACCTTTGTCAGCTGCATGCAAGGCAAACACCCTACCCGCTGTTCTGTGGCTCTGGCCCTTTTCATTGCTAATGAAGAAAAAGTCAGCTACATAGACTCTAATAGGAATTGTATTTATTCTCTAAGTTACTTGCAAATATTGTGATCCTTAGCATGTTATCAGATTAATGAATGCCATGTGTTTTTATATTTCGGATATATTAAATTTATTTCAGGAATATTTCATGGGTTTCAAAGAACAAACTATTTTGTTTGGTGCTTTTGAGAATGTATCTGTTTTAAAATTACTTTTTAAATTGTGGATTGGAAGTATGTAACTATGGTTGATTTTTATATAGTGATGTTGCATACAGAAACTTGCTAAACTCAGCTATTAACTTCAACTTAGTAGATTATATAGGACTTTTTATTTACAAAATAGTATAATATCAAATAAATATAATTCTATGTCTTCATTTCTACTCTTCTAACCTTTAATATTTTCCACCTAACTAATTAAACTGTCCAAGATTGCCAACATGGATATTCTTGTTTATCTAATGATTGAAAAATGTATCAAATCTTTTTTCATTGAGTTTGATGTCACATATGTTTTCTGTAATGTCTTAATTAGGAAGACAAACTTTCTATAATGAGATCCTTGAGTGACATCAAAAAATGTCATATTTTGCCAATACTTTATTTACATCTGTGTCATTTAAATCTATTAACAAACATCAAATACTTAAATTTTAATTTTTTGTATCATCTTTTCTGTTTGTTTTTGGGCCATATTTATTTCATGCTTATGATCTACTTCTAATTATGTGCTGGGTTTGATCCATGATGCTGGGCTACCATGCAGTGCTAGAAATTCAACCCGGTCCTCCTCAATTATTCTTCAAAGAAGAATCCATTAGAATATTTTTGTAAGTGGAATTCAGTAGAAGGTAGGGATAAATTGTATTTTCCATGTCCTTGACTGAAATAAAATAGTAAATTATACTTTAGGGTAATCTAAGAGTTAGATTTAGAAATTTAGTTAATAGAGAACCATTGTCAGAAGAAACATCTTTGAATCATATATTTATATGTATTATGTTAATAGAAATAATGTGAAACATATCAAAGGTTTAGGTCTGCAATATTATCTCCCTATTTTATAATGAGAATATGTAAGTAAGTTTCTCACACATCTTCAACCTGTTTTGGAGACAGCAAAAATAAAGAATGAAATGTCACACTTATATATGTTATGTAATCTCAGGTCTGTGTTGCTCTCCATCTCTGCCTGTTCCATATCTGACCTAATTTATTGTCAGAAAAAAAGATTAGCAATTGCAACCTCCTTAGTCTTTGACAATGGTACTCTGTTCCTATCTCTACTGGGTTGTATTTTAATGAATATGAATATAACTCCACGTAGAAGTAGAAAGTTTTCAAACTAATTCTCATAAAAGAGGTGATGTTTCTAATATGGAAGTATTAAAAAACACAATAGACAAATAGGAGAAAAATGGGCATGCTACTTACATTATTTCTACATTATATGCATTATTCAATTGACGGGGGGAAAGTTCACTTCCATTTTATTTAAACCAAACAGTTTGAGTGTGAATTCAGAGTAAGAATTTTTATAATGTTGTAATATGTGAAGCTGTCTTTTTTCTGTTGGAAGAGCATTAGTATCAGTAAAACAAAAAATGTTCTGGGTTTTTAAAGTTATTGTGCATGAAAATTAACCATACAAAGAAATTAATATGAAGATTAATAAAATAATAGTTAGTATTGGAAAGCCATTATTTCCATTGTTATTATAATAATGGAAAGCCATTTTAGTAGTATTTATAAATAATGCTTAGTTTACACCTTTATTAACACTACTGATGAAATATTGCTAACTTTAAGGAATTGTTTTATCATTTGAATTATGAAAACATAATCCTACATAAACTAAGGAGAAAATTGGTCATGGAGAACAGTTGAATATTGAAGAATATATATGGTGTTTTAGTAGTGAACTACATGTAGTAATTTTTTTTTACTGGTTTCATTGCTGGACACCTAAAACATATAATGTTGTAACGCAGCATTAATAAAGTTAAAGAAGACTTTTCAAGTACCATTCACATAGCAAATAGAAGAACAAAGATATACAAATCTTAAAAAATTGCTGAAGGTCACTAGAAAGATTTTTCCAGATCAATAAATTTGACTTTTACTAGGAAAAATGTTCTATTAAAGAGCTTGATATTCAAGACAGAGTTCACTTTATGATTCTGACAGAATTCACATGATGTGGAAGTAATGGGAAATTCTCTAGAGTTTACTATGTTAGAAGTTTCAGAAGTAAGATGAACTACACTAAAGATGCTGAAAAATCAGAGAAATAGAGTGAAGTTTCATACTATGTGTCAGCCAGTAAGGTCTAACTAAAAGTATACTTTCAGAAACTGAAGATGACTAAGAGGGAATATAGTACAAATATGTATTTAAACATATGGAATGTAAAGGACATACAAGAAATAATTATCTGGAAACAACAAAGGAAAATAGAGAGCTAAAAAATACTAATCTTCTTAGATATAATGTATATGCATTGTGAAAAATAAATAGCTTGGGGCTGGAGAGATAGCACAGCGGGTAGGGCGTTTGCCTTGCATGCGGCCGACCAGGGTTCGATTTCCAGCATCCCATATGGTCCCCTGAACAGCGCCAGGGGTGACTCCCGAGTGCAGAGCCAGGAGTAAACCCTGTGCATTGCCAGGTGTGACCCAAAAAGCAAAAAAAAAAAAAAAAAGAAAAAAGAAATAGCTTACTATTGAAATACTGTAGGAAATGGCATATTCTGAATGAAAAATAATTTTCCTTAAGGAACATATTTAAAGGGGAGAAGCAGAAATGAGTTTGAGAACATATAAAACTTGATTCCAGAAAGCAAGACTATGGAATCTGAGAAAAGACTATAGAATCTGGGAAGAAAGCAAGTCTGTAATTAGGTAAGGTCATGCATTGCACAGATGAGAATTAGAGTTCAAAGAAAATGAGTAAATAAAGAGAATTTCCCTCTATATTGATATAAGTAATGGAAATGTCACATAATCTTTCTTGTCTACTAATATGGATAAGAATTTTAAAATATGTGAACATATGATATTACCCTATGTAATAGGAGTTATGGACATGGATTTTTAAAATATATTTTTCAATTTCATCATCCTGTTAATCGTCGATTGCCTCGAGCAGGCCCCAGTAACGTCTCTTTCATCCTAGCCCTGAGATTATATTCACGGCTCTTTAGGAGAATGAGACCCATCATTGTTACTGGTATTTGGCATATTTGGTAGGCCACGGGGAGTTTGCCAGACTCTGCCCTGTGGGCAGGCTACATTCGGTTGCCTGCAAGTTTGTCCAAAGTAGGAATGAGATAATAAGATGTCATAAAAAAAAGTTCTGATAAGATGTCAGATAAGATGCATTTGCAGCCGCGCGGTTCCGGGATCTGGATTTTATAGTCTCTGAGTCTTGGCCGCTGATGGGATTACACGGCGCCAGGGGGCCAGGTGGTGGGTGTGACCCCCGCCTACTGGAATTTGGAGGATCTGGGTGGAAGATGCTCGACTCCAAATCGAGTAGGCTTGGAGGTCTCGGCCCCGGAACCCGCGTGGCTTTGTCCCTCTGCCAGTACCTTCAGGTGTGCGGAGAGTGGTCTCAGCATGGTGGTGGCTGGTCCTGGAGGTCTCCGGCTGCCGTAGCCCTGGCCGGGGCGGGGAGGAAAGCTCAACCCGCTCCCCTCCAAGGGACTCCGGGAAGGAACACCGAGGCGCGGGGGCAGAGACTGCACTTTTCTCGTCCGGGATCTGGATTTTATAGTCTCTGAGTCTTGGCCGCTGATGGGATTACACGGCGCCAGGGGGCCAGGTGGTGGGTGTGACCCCCGCCTCCTGGAATTTGGAGGATCTATCAAGCAAATATTTTTCAAGTAAGAAATATATTAATATGCTAGAATTAGCCTTGTATGTGATATCTCATTCTACTTGTTCCCAAATAGTAATTATGTCTTTCGTTTCTTTCAACTTAGAGAAAGAAAAACAGTTTCCAGAACATATATAAATTTGCTTATTCAGGAGTGGCCACATGTGATGGGGTCCCAGGCTTTCTCCTTGCTCTGTGAATAGGGATAACTCCTGGTGTGCTTGAGAGACTGTTTGGGGGCTGTGGATTGATCTGGGTAGACAATGTTCAAGGCAAAAGCCCTACAAATGGTACTATCTGTCTAGCCCTCTAAGTGGTCTAATTTCTAGAAAGTTTCCTGAAACATCAGAGAACCTATGTGCCTCATTGCTAATCACTAGAATTTTTATATGGCTATCTAATATTTGATGCAAACAAATACTAAAAATAGAATAAATAGGACTGGAGAGATCATACAGCAGATCAAGTGCCTGCCTTGAACATGACCAATCTAGGTTTGTTATCCAGCATCCCATTTAATAATGAAGGCTTATCGGAATGATTCATGATTGTAGAGCTAGCTTAAGCCCTGAAAAGAGGGAATGTGTTCCAGAAAGCAAAAATAAAATAAAAAATAATAGAATAGTTTCCAAAAATATCCTAATTCCTACAAAACATTTTTTTTCTGTCATTGGCTAATTTTTGGCTTGCCACAGATTTAACTATTCATCTAGCCTGGAATGGAGCTGAGATATGGATTTACTTTACTAATCAATAGGTTGACAGCTAAAAATAAATACAAAGTTATTTTATTTCAAGTAAAGTAATTTACAATCTATGTAAAGGGAATCATTGAAATAAAAATAAATTTATCATTGGTAAAATATCATGTCAATTTTTAGTAAAATCTTATAGCAGCATTGATCATGTTGAGATTATTGTGTTTTATTAAAAAGGGATATGTGAAAAGCAAGAGTTTTAATTAAATTTGAGGAAGTGACTATTTATCTTAAAAATATTTTCAAGTCTTCCAAGTATCAGAATGCAGTACAGTTCACACTGTCATGAAGTACTTCTCACAATGAATGAACTGTGAAAGTTAACACATTTCATTAGAATAGGCATCTCTGGGCTAAGCATCATTATGTAATCAAACAGTAGAAGAAGAGAAGTATCTATACAAAAGTGGTTATTCCCAAGAAATTCTGACTCTGCTGCTTTCAGTTCTGAAGTTATCCTGTTCTTAAGTTTTTAGTATCTCCAGATTCCCTGGGCTGCCATTAGCTTATGATTGCCACTTCTGGAACTTGGAAAGCAAATTGTCCTAAGTTGTAGGTAAAAAACATTCAATGAAGGTATGTGGGATAGATAATTTTGTGATATCAATAATCAAAATAGTTGAGGACAGTATTGATGAGATATATCGTAAACTGTCCAACAATGTAGTTTTGCTAATAGAAGGAATTAAATAAAAATGATAAAGGAGAGAAAGGAAAAATAATGGGGATTAAAATTTTTCAGAGATTATTTTTATAAAAAATAAGAAACACACATATATTTCTTTCTCTTTAAGTCTGTGTTCTCTCTTGAACATGTATTATGCTTGCTAGGCTCAGTGTTACTCTGCTTGCTTTAATTCCACTTTGGAGAAGCCCATGTTCTCTCTTGAATGCATATTCCTCTCTTACTAATCCTATCTCTTTCTGAGTGAGTTCAGTTCAATAAAACTACCTTACATTACTAAAATTAAATACATAAATAAACTTTTTCACTGAAATGTGTACATAAATTGCAGAAAACTAGAATGATGAAAGAGTATATAGGATTCATAGTCCTAGAGTGAGATTCATACATATAACATATATTTATATACTAATTGGCCATATAAAATCATGAAAACCTGAATATATGTGTAATTTCATATGTTATACACTTAAATTATTGTAAGATGATTAATATTTACATGCTTTACATGTTTTAGTTGTTGTGTCTAAATATGTAAACAAGTAAATGTGTTTACTAATTTGCACGTTTATTTTATATATAAAATTCATTATTAAATATAGTTTTTCATGTTTTCTGAATGTATTAGGTAAAATATTTAATTTTTATTTTTCTTTATCATACAATGTCTATTGATACTTTTTTAAAAAAGCAATATTATGAGATTGACAAGACCTGTCAGTACTCTGGGATTATTCTGAACTTCTTGCTCAGGGATCATTCATCTGGTGCTTAGAATACCAAATGTGATGTTAGGATCACACACTTTCAAGGCAAGCACCTTAAGTTACTTATTATCTTTCAGCTGTCACTGTCGCTGTCCACAGGCCCAGTAACATCTCCATTGGAGACTTTGTTGTTATCTTTCAGCTGCATTAACATATTTTATTATTTGTTACTTTCTATTTATTTTCTATTCCCCCCAATTGTTTAGCTGATTATTTTCATGAATATCTACTTTTTAAGGAGGTAATGTTAAAATAAGTCTTTTAGGAAATAAAAGATATGTTATATTTGTAATAAATTCATACTTATATTTGTCTTGTCTTCACCAAAACAAAAATTTTTTTGAGTTTAAAATTTGCTTCTCTTAATTTTTCAACCTTAACTTTTTGAAAGGAGTTGCTTTTCCTTTTTTAATTAGAATTAAAGTATAAGTCTGAAGACAGTCTACATTTTGGGGTAGACAAAATAACATTTTTATTCTATAATAAAACATACAACATTTTGTAAATTTTTGTGCCAGATTCTTTTCCACCATTTTCAAATCTAAGTTAATGGCAGACAACTGATATGTTTTGGAGTTTTCCTCCATAAAGTATTGTTAACATAACAGGAGATAATAAGTAAGATGGGACTGTTCCATCTGATTCCTGCATGTCTTCCTATATGAAACCAAAGGAGACAATGCATGCAGAATATGAGTTTATTATGTCAAATTGAGAGAGGTTATTGTTATGGGGTTTTGTGCCAACTTTCTGTAGGGGTTGTTTCTGTTTTTTCTTCTTATCTTACAGGAGCCCCTTTCATCCTTCTTTTAGATTTGGGTTTGAGTCTCTGAAGTTCCTGATCTGTTGTTTATCTACCAAATCGTGTATCATTCCATTGACTTTGAGTGAGAGTTTAGCTGGATAAAGTATTCTTGGTGAGGCATTCATTTCATTGAGTTCTTTCACAATATCCCACCATCGTCTTTGGGCTTAGAGGGTTTCCTCTGATAGGTCTGCTGTAAATCTAAAGGGTGCTCCATTGTATTTGATTTGCTTCTTTGACATTGCTGCTTGCAGTATTGTGTCTCTATTCAGGGCATCCATCATTCTGACTATGATATGCTTTGGAGTGTTTTTATTAGGGTTCGTTTTAGCTCGCACTCTTCTAGCTCCTTGGATCTAGATGTATGCATTCTTTAACTCTGGGAACTTTTCAGCAATAACTTATTTGAGTGCAACTTTTTCAATGGGGTTGCCTCCCTGTCCTTCGGGTACTCCGATGATTCTAATGTTGTTCCTCTTGGGATCATCCCCTAGGTCTCTGATTTGCCTTAGAGCTATTTTGAAGTCTTTTTCCATTGTTTGTTGTTCCCTATGCAATTTCTGTTGCTCATCTTCAAGCTCACTGATCCTGTCTTCAGCTGTATTCATTGTACTGCTGAGGGTACTTACTAAGTTTTTAATTTCATCTACCGAATACTTTATTTGTGACACTGCTTTTTGTAGCATTTTTATTTCAACCCCATTTCTTCATGTTGGAGACTTCAACATTACATTACCAGTTCTGGATAGATCAACAAGAACAAAACTCAGCAAGGAAACATTGGTCTTGAAGGAAGAAATAGAAGAGAGAGGGCTAGTAGATCTACAAAGGGATTTACACACCAAAAAGAAACAATACACATTCTTCTCCAGTGCACACAAAATATTTTCCAAAAAACACCATGTGCTAGGCCACAAAACAGAACTCAATAGAATCAGGAATATAGAAGTAGTATCAACAATCTTTTCAGACCAGAATGCGCTGAAGATAGAAGCGAATCACACAAAGACACCAAGAAACAAATCAAACACCTAGAAATTAAACAACTCAATGTTGGATAATGAGTGGGTCAGGAAGGAAGTCAAGGATGAGATCTAAAGATACATGGAAACAAATGAGAATGAAGTCACTAGCTACCAGAATCTACCGGATGCAGCAAAAGCGAAGTTAAGAGGAAAATTTAGAGCTGGCAAGCAATCCTAAGGAAGGAAGAAAGGGCCTACATAGATAACCTAACCTCAAAGCTCAAGATGTTAGAAAAATACCAACAAAAGAAACTCAAATTTGGCCGAAGGAAAGAAATAATAAAACTTAGAGCAGAAATTAACGACATGGAAACCCAAAAAACAATCTGAAAGGTCAATAAAACCAAGAGCTAGTTATTTAAGAAAATAAACAAGATTGATAAACCACTAGCAAGACTCACAAAGAAAGAGAGAGAACCCTAACAAACTGAATCAGAAATTAAAAATGGGACAACACAAAATAAACCAATGACATTCAAAAGATCATCAGAGACTATTTTGATAGTCTGTATGCCATGAGAGAAGAGAACCTAGAAGAAATGGATAATTTTCTGGAGTCCTATAATCTCCCAAGATTGAACCAGGAAGACTTGAGATACCTGAATAGACCCATTCATATCAAGGAAATTGAAGTGGTAATCAGGTCTTACCAAAAACAAAAGCCCAGACCCAGACAGATTCACTAGTGAATTCTTCTAAATATTTAAAAAAACACCTGTTGCCAGTTCTCCTCAAGCTTTTCCAGGAAGTTGAAAAAACAGAAACTCTCCCAAACAGCTTCTATGAGACACATATCTCCCTAATATCAAAAGCAAACAAAGACACCACCAGCAAAGAAAACTATAGGCCAATATCCCTGATGAACACATATGCAAAGGTCCTCAAAAAAATTAGCAAATAGAATCCAACAACTCATCAAAAAGATCATACACCATCACCAAGTGGGATTCATCTCGAGATGCAAGGATGGTTTAACATTCAGAAATCAGTTAACATAATCCATCATATCAACAAAAGTAAAGATAAAAACCATAAAATCATATCAATAGACACAGAGAAAGTTTTTGACAAATCCAGCACCTGTTTATGATGAAAAATCTCACCAAAATGGGTTTTGAAGGAACATTCCTCAAGATAGTCAAAGCCATCTATGACAAACCCATGGGTAGCATTATCCTCACTTGATAGCTTGATCAATTGGCATCCTGTTACTCATTGATTTGCTCTAGTGGGGGCCAGTAACATCTCCATTCATCCCTGTCATGTGCTAGTATAGCCCAATGTTGTCTGTTCGTTTTTGGAACACGAGGAGTCTCAAAACCATTGTACAGGGTCTTGATGAAGAAGTCTGACCATCTCATAGGTGGGCGGTCATGCAATCATTTGACGTTCTGTAGAATCCAGTCAGTAATGGCTCTAGTCCAGCGGTAGTCTCCAAATCTCATTATGTGTCCAGCCCATCTGATTTTCGAAACCTTGCCAACCGAGACAGCATCTGTGATTCTTGATCGTTGATGGAGGTCAGGACTCTGGATTCTTTTTCACATTTGAGTGAAGTGTGATACTCCAAGCATAGAACTTTTGATTTCTCTTTGGGAAACCCAAATACCATTCTCATCCTGTTTGCGTAGGGCCCAGGTCTCTGAGTCTTATGTTAATGCAGGAAGAACAGTGGAATCGAAGTGATGTGCTCAGAGCCTGAGGTCCTTCGTCCTCTTAGCTATTTCTTTGACACTCTTGAAGGTGTTACAAGTCACTCTCTTCCTCCTGCATAACTCAGGTGCAAGGTCATTCGTCATGTTGAATTTTCGACCTCGGTACACTTAACTGTTCCATTCGTAGATGTTCGTTCTGTTGAGAGTAAATAGAACGTCAGGAACGAGACCATTTCTCATAAACATTTTCTTCGTGAAATTCAGCTGTAGTTGGACCATTCCAAACTCATGGTTGAAGTCAGCCAGCATTTGTGCTGCTTGGTTCCGACATCCTGATGGATCTATGACACCTTCCAGAAGGGCAATGGAGAAGATTATCCATGACTTCTACTCATATTTCTTCAATAGCCACGTCCAACTGTTGAAATATCAAATGCTGCAGGACGGATATGTAGTTCCCAATGTTCTCTCTTCGGAAATTTGACATGCCATTTTGTCGGTAAGGAAGTGAAAAGCACCCGGCCCAGACAAGGTCAGACCCGAACACCTAAAGAACCTGCCACCAGTTCTCATCAATACACTGTCTTGGCTCTTCACATGCTACCTGTATGAATGCAAGGTTTCGTTCCAATGGAAAACCAGCAGGACTGTACTACTCTACAAGAAGGGAGACAAACAGGACATGGCAACTATCGCCCCATCTGCCTGTTGTCTGTCGTCTACAAGTTGTTCACTTGAGTTTTCCTGAATAGGATTAGCAGAACACTAGATGAAGGACAACCATGCGAGCAAGCATGGTTCCAAAAAGGATTCAGCACGATAGACCATATCCACACAATAACCAAGATCATTGAAATATCTTGGGAGCTCAAGATGCTGCTCTGTATAACATTCATTGATTTAGAGAAGGCCTTTGATTCTTTTGAGTCTAAAGTGGTCATCGAAGCCCTAGTTAAACAGGGTGTTCAATCTCAATACATCAGGATCCTCTGTGAGCTGTATTACGGATTCACTACCAGGATCTCACTTTTTTACAAGGAAGTGATCATCCATGTCAAGAGAGGGGTTCAGCAGGGTGATACCATTTCACCAAAAATCTTCACTGTCACCCTCGAGAGCATCATGTGATGAATAAAATGGGAAGGAATGGGAGTGAAGATAGACGGTTGACAACTACACCACCCCCACTTAGATGATGACAGCATTGAAATAACATTATCATCAATTGGGATAAAATAAAGGCCTTCCCTATAAGATCAGGGACAAGCCAAGGATGTCCACTATAACAAGTTCTGCTCAATATAGTACTGGAAGTAATTGCGAAAGTGATTAGGCAAGAAAAAAAAAAACACTAAAAGGATCCAGATAGGAAAGGAAGAAGTCAGGTTCTCACTATTTGCAAATGATATGATACTATATCTCGAGAATCCTAAATCCTCTGTCAAGAAACTCCTTGAAACAATAGACTTGTACAGTAAAGTCACAGGCTATAAAATTAATGCCCCAATATTCATTGCCTTCCTATATGCAAATAATGAGACAGAAGAAAGTGACAAGAAAAAAAAAAAACCCTCGTTCACAAACGTGCCTCAGAAAATGAAATACCTCAGAATCAGCGTAACTCAAGAGGTAAATGAACTCTAAAATGTAAATTACAAAATGCTACTCCATAAAATTTAAGAGGACAGGAGGAAATGCAAACATATCCCCTGCACAAGGATCAGAAGAATTAACATTGTCAAAATGGCAATAATCCCTAAAGCATTATACAGATTCAATGGATCCCAATAACAATACCCATGAAATTCTTCAAAGAAATAGATCAAACACTCCTGAAATTTATATGGAACAACAAACGCCCACGAATAGATAATGCAATTCTTGAGAAAAAGACATGGGGAGGGATTACCCTCCCCAACCTCAAACTCTACTACAAAGAGGTAATGATTAAAACAGCATGGTACTGGAGAAAAGATGGGTCCGCAGACTAATGGAACAGGGTGGAATATCCGTACACACAACCCCAAGTATCTGAACATCTAATCTTTGATAAGGGAGCAAGAAATGTGAAGTGGAGCAAGAAAAACCTCTTCAACAAATGGTGCTGGCATAACTGGACAACCACATGCAAAATAATGGGCTTAGACCTCAACCTAACACCATGCACAAAAGTCAGATCAAAATGGATCAAAGATCTCAAAATCAGGCCAAAATCCATAAGGTACATTGAAGACAAGGGCGGCAAAACCCTCCATGATAATGAGGCTAACCGTATCTTCAAAGACGACACTCCACTGACCAACCAAGTGGAAACAGAGATAAACAAATGGGACTATCTTAAATTAAGAAGCTTCTGCACCTCAAAAGACACAGTGACCAGAATACAAAGACAATCTACAGAATGGGAAACGATAGTCACCCAAGTCCCATATTATAATGGGTTGATATCAAGGATATACAAAGCACTGGTTGTACTCCACAAGAAGAAAACATACAACCCCATCAAAAAATGGGTGATGAAATGTACAGAAACTTTCTCAAAGAAAAAATCCGAATGGCTAAAGGCACATGAGAAAATGTTCTACATCACTAATCAATAATCAATATGATCAATAATATAGAGCATATAATCAACTCACAAGTGCACAGGGATATGGGACAGACTATCATAAATGTCAAAGTCAAATTGAAGTGAAGAGAGTACCCATACACTGGAGGGTAGACTGTAGCAAAGACATTAGTAGAAACCTGGTTGATAGGAATATGGATTAGGATGATAAATCAGACTGAATAACAAAGGTATGCCCAATAGCTTACAGTGTGACATTGGCATTGTTTTTTGTTTTATAAAATCATATGAAATATAAGTCAGTATTTTCTGTTCATAACGAGAATATTAATATAAACAGAATAAAATATGTTAAAAATATCTAACTATATGCATAATATATGGAGCATGAGAAAATAATCTTATATACATATAAGTGTACAACATATAACTGAGCTTTACAAAGGATAATAGAGAAATTCCATGTTTCTCTCTATTTTTCAATTGTTGGTAATTTTTCAAATAATGGGTAATTATTTTCAGTGTTGTGAAATTGTTAAATATACAAAATTACAGATATATTTTGTAATACATTGGATATATTACAAACAATATAAATATAAAAAAACACATATAGGTCCTTCAGAGATAAAGGCAACAAAAATTTTAACCGTTATGGGTAAAAATAATCATATTCAGTTTTAAGAATGTTGGGGAAATATACATTTGCCTAAAGTTCTGTGTAGAGCATTCACCTCAAATAATAAACCAATTATTTCCCCCCTACACACAAATGAGTTTATATAGAAAGAACTACAAAATGCAACTTGAATCTTGCAATTCTATGTTGAGCAATTTACATAACTTTCTCTGAATAGCATGATTTTTCTTATAAAAACTGTGTGTATTTGTTGGTGGGTGGGTGGGAGGCTGTTAGAAAGGACATGCACATTGCGGTAGAATATGTAGGAGTATATATTCAAAGAATAATGTGATTTCATTTTCTGGATAGAGAATTGTCTCAATGGTTAAGTTATTATTGGCAAGTAGGCTCCTCCTCTTTATTGAAACAGAGTAATTAGGCAGCATCACTTCTATGAGCTATCTCTATAGTTATTTTAAAAAAGAGTCAAAAACCCAAATAATTGGAAAGAACAACATAATAAGAAGAAACATAAAATATATAGTGCGCTTAAATAAAGAAAAAGTGGCACAGAGGGTAGAAGTCTTGCCTTGTATCTGGCTGACATGAATTTGATCTCCAGCCCCACACAATGACCCAGAGCACTGCTATGAACAATTCTTGAGCACAGAACCAGGGAAATATTTTGAATGCCACTTAGTGTAGCCCAAAATCACAAACTTGAAAGAAAAGAAAGAAAAAAATATGAAATAGTCCATAACAATAATTTGTGTATTGGTTTACTTCCTTTTCTGAGAGATTGTGTATAGTGTGCTGGATTTATATCGTACAGTGAATCTGCTGTGAGAGAAATCATTTAAAAGTATTTTAAGCATGATGGTTTACAAAATTATCATTGCCATCGCTTCACCAGTGCTCGTTCTCAACCACCAATAATCTCAGTATCCCTCCTACCCCCCATGGCCCCCATCCCATCCCACCTCTGTGGCAGGGCATTCCCTTTTGTTCTCTCTCTCCTGTTGGGTGCTGAGGTTTTCAAAAGAGGCATTGAGTGGCAATCATGTTCGGTTTATAGTCTTCACCTTTTCTAAAAGCTGCATAGTACTCAATTGTTTAAATGTACCAAAGTTTCTTTAACCAGTCATCTGTTTTCGGGCACTCAGGTTTTTTCCAGATTTGGGCTATTGAAAACAGTACAGCAATGAATATAGAAATGCAGATGTCATTTCAACTATACTTTTTTTGTCTCTCCAGGATATATTCCCAGGAGTAGTATTGCTGGGTCAAATGGGAGCTCAATTTCTAATTTTTTGAGAATCGTCCAAAATGTTTTCCAAAAGGGGCTGAACCAGTCTGCATTCCCAGCAGCAGTGAAGGAGAGTCCCTTTCTCACCACATCCGTGCCAATACCTGTTGTTTTTGTTCTTTTGGATGTGGGCCCGTCTCTGTGATGTGAGATGCTATCTCATTGTTGTTTTGATTTGCATGTCCCTGATTATTAGTGATGTAGAACATTTTCTCATGTACCTTTTAGCAATTCAGATTTCTTCTTTGAGAAAATTTCTGTACATTTCATCACCCATTTTTTGATGTTGTTGAATATTTTCTTCTTGTGGAGTTCAACCAGTGCTTTGTATATCCTTGATATCAACCCATTATAATATGGGACTTGGGTGACTATCGTTTCCCATTCTGTAGATTGTCTTTGTATTCTGGTCACTGTATCTTTTGAGGTGCAGAAGCTTCTTAATTTAAGATAGTCCCATTTGTTTATCTCTGTTTCCACTTGGTTGGTCAGTGGAGTGTCGTCTTTGAAGATACGGTTAGCCTCATTATCGTGGAGGGTTTTGCTGCCCTTGTCTTCAATGTACCTTATGGATTTTGGCCTGATTTTGAGATCTTTGATCCATTTTGATCTGACTTTTGTGCATGGTGTTAGGTTGAGGTCTAAGCCCATTATTTTGCATGTGGTTGTCCAGTTATGCCAGCACCATTTGTTGAAGAGGTTTTTCTTGCTCCACTTCACATTTCTTGCTCCCTTATCAAAGATTAGATGTTCAGATACTTGGGGTTGTGTGTACGGATATTCCACCCTGTTCCATTAGTCTGCGGTCCCGTCTTTTTTCCAGTACCATGCTGTTTTAATCATTACTGCTTTGTAGTAGAGTTTGAGGTTGGGGAGGTTAATGCCTCCCCACATCTTTTTCCTAAGAATTGCTTTAGCAAATCATGCACATTTGTTATTCTATATGAATCCTAAATCCTCTACTAAGGTATTCCAAGAAACAATAGGCTTGTACAGTAAAGTCATAGGCTATAAAATTAATGTCCCAAAATCCACGGCCTTCTTATATGCAAATAATGAGACAGAGGAAAGTGACAAGAAAAAAAAAAAGTTAACAATCGTGCCCCAGAAAATCAAATACCTCAAAATCAGCCTAACTAAAGAGGTAAAGGACCTCTACAATGAAAACTACTCCATGAAATAAAAGGGGACATGGGGGAATTGTAACATATCCCCTGCTCATAGATAGGAAGAATTAACATTGTCAAAATGGCAATACTCCCCAAAGCATTATACAGATTCACTGCTATCCCTATAACAATACCCATGAAATTCTATAAAGAAATAGATCTAATACTCCTGAGAGTCTCATTTTTTTTCATAGTGCTGCCATTAGCACAATGGTGCAAATGTCCTTTCTTAATAGAATATTTGGGCTTTAGGACAGATGCCTGAAAGTATATGTGCTGGGTCATATGGAAGCTCAATTCCTAGTTTCTTTAAAAAAATATTTATTTAATTTCTTTATTGAATCACCATGAGATACAGTTACAAAGCTTTCTTGTTTGAGTTTCAGTCATCCAATGATTGAACACCCAACCCTCCATCAGTGCTCATCTTCCACCATCAAGGTCCCAGTATCCCCCCAACTCACCCCTCCCCCTGTCTGTATGGCAGACAATTGCCTCCATACTCACTTTCAATTCCTAGTTTTATGAGAAATAACTATATATTTTTTCCAAAAAGGCAGGCCACTTGGGGCTGGAGCAACAGCACAGCGGGTAGGGCATTTGGCTTGCACGCAGTCTCCCTGGTTTCAATTCCCAGCATCCCAGATAGTCTCCTGAGCATCGCCAGGAGTAATTCTTGAGTGCAGAGCCAGAAATAACCCCTGTGCATCATCAGGTGTGACACAAAAAGCATAATAATAATAATATTAATAAAGCTAAAAACTGATTTTTTTAAAAAAAAGGCAGGCCACTTGACATTCCCCCAGCATTGAATCAGGGTGCTTTTTCCCCTACGTTTATGCCAACACTGGTAGTTTTTGTTCTGTGGGTTCTGTGCCAGTCTCACTGTTATAAGATATTTTATTGTTGTTTTGAATTGTTCTGTTTGTATTGTAAGACAAAGTTTCTATTTATCTTTTCCGGTTACTTTTTCTGGATAAATTTTTAAATTTTTCCTTGGGCCTTATATATTTGATTCTTTGAGACTCATAGTTTAGGATTATATATAATATACATTAGAAGGATCTTATATGGACATATTTTCCTGAACTACAAGACTCTCCAAAGGAAAACAGTTGTTCATTATAAAATCACATTAAAGGCATAGAGAAGTGATTAATAAATTAAGGATTTTTTAACCTTATTTTCCAGGTGCTAACCAAGAAGGACCTTCTAAGTATAGTTGTCTCCTCTTCCCCCACCTCCCTATACCTGCAGAAGTTCTGGCAGCGAGGTCCACAAATCAGTGTCGCAGAAAGTAAGCTCTTCTACTGGCCTTGTTCCAGAGACTCATAAGTAAATCTAGAAAGAGATCTAGCAGCTGCTAAAATTTTTCAAACACCCATTCCTGGCTGAAACCTGTGGGGTGATACCTGTTTCCACCCTACAAAGACTTAGCAGCCATTTTCACACCCCAAAGCCACCTTTGTTCCTCAAGCCAGACTCTACCACCTCAGCACTGACCCTCATAGAGAACTTAATTTGCCAAAAACTTCGGGTGCATGGGTTTTGATGACTGAATTATCCAGCCTTCTCAGTGTTGGGTTGGATAGACTTCCCCACCTCTTCACCCTTCTGGAAACCCTGGAGCTGTTCCCACGTCTCAAAGTTGCAACCATGAATCCAGCCCAACTCTTCCATCTCAGGATTGAGCCTCACAAACATCACTGAAATATTCTGTATTGTCTGGAAAGACATCTACAGACTGCAAAATTAACATAACAGTAACTAATAATGCATCAGATTGGATGGAATGTAGAAGCTAACCAATCCTGACTAACAAAATGTTAACAGAGAAGGCTTAACTTGCAACAACAGTTTAGTAAACACTCAGAAAGGAATTATTGTTCCCATAATGAGATACAATAATTTTCACACATTTTCTTCTATGTAAGGATTTTTTGATCATTGCATTTATCAGTTAGTGACAGTAAGCAATATAAAATGAATTATGTGGGCCTGCTATGTGGGGGCAGGCTTGACGGGTAGTTGGAAAAATTGAGACAATGACGAAGGTGACAGTAGTGGTGGGATTGGTGTTGGAATATAAGTGACAGTAACAAGTCATCATGAACAACTTTGTAAACCATGGAGTTTAAATAAAGTTGATAAAAAGTTAAAGATATAATCATTTCCAAAAAGAAAAAGAATTGGCAATAGCAATATATATGTGTGTGTGTGTGTGTGTGTGTGTGTGTGTGTGTGTAAAAGAATACAGGCTTCAGGTGCTTATAGATAGATAGATAGATAGATATATCTAGATGATATAGGTAAATATATATAGAGAGATATATGATAGATATAGGTAAAAATCTATATAGATATATATATCTCTATATATATATATATACAGAATATTTCAGTGATGTCTGTGAGGCTCAATCCTGAGATGGAAGAGTTGGGCTGGATTTATGGTTGCAACTTTGAGGCGTGGGAACAGCTCCAGGGTTTCCAGAAGGATGAAGAGGTGGGGAAGTCTATCCATCCCAACACTGAGAAGGCTGAATATATATATATATATATATTTTTTTTTTTGACCTATATCTATCATCTATCTATCTATCTATCTATATGCATCTGAGGCAGGTGTTGTTAATGTTTTTGTGTAGTGAAAGTAGCACAAAGACAGAAAAGGTAAAAGTAGCTAAACTGCTATAAGTTTTTTTAATATGTATGGATTAGAAAGTGATTTTTTTTAGAAATCTCTTTGGTAACAAATAAAAGAAAAACTAAAAAATATAAATCCTCAGAAAATACTTGAGAAAATTAAAGTGCTATGATAACACATGCCTGATGCAAAAGAAGGTAAGAAAAGAAAATGATTAGAAAATAAATAGATGACAGCAAATTGAGCAATACAAACTTCAGGGTATCATCTATGGATATAATAATAACAAGACTTATTATAAGGCTAGAAAACTAAACAAATAA
Organism: Sorex fumeus; assembly: GCF_029834395.1. Taxonomy (NCBI): domain Eukaryota; kingdom Metazoa; phylum Chordata; class Mammalia; order Eulipotyphla; family Soricidae; genus Sorex; species Sorex fumeus. Next base: position 1,144,546 of record NW_026606172.1, on the reverse strand, counting down.
ATAGTAAAAAATTAAAATATAATCACATCATGTGTTGCTATGAAAAATACTGTAAAAGTATAAATGGAAAATATATAATATAGAACATTTCTACTAATAATATGTAATAATGTTCAGAGGCTATATCCATCATGAGCAAATAATAACATTAAATGTATATGCATTAAATACAAGATTTATGGGAAAAAATAGAAGCACAATTTGATAATGGTTTATTTATAATTGCAAATGTCAAAGAACAAAGTTAATGTATCATTTTTAGATTTTTACACTGTGTAGACACGATTAAGAAAAATATTTAATTAGACCAAAACAATCAGCAAAACACCACATTTATTGATAAGATATTGATAAGAGGTAAAAAAATTATCTTTAAACATCAATTTTCCCAAATTCCGTATTCACAGAACACTCATTAAATATTCAAAATTAGTTCACTAAAGATTATTTTATCTATCCCTAAAAAATCAAATTTAGAGGCTTGTCCTCTCAGATAAGTCTTTAAAATATCATATCAATTAAAAATACATGGAACAAGTAAAAAATATAAACAGATCAATGACTACATAGGTTTATAATAAAAAGACTAGTTACTGATACTGTTACAATCAATTTAGGTTATAAAATGATAATATTTTCAATTAATTCTGCTCTATTAAGTAATTTGAAAGCACATATTAATAGAGATTTTTCAATTATCGCAAGTGCATTTTATTTGGTATTTTCATAGACAATGTTAACATAACCTCAATTTGTCTAGCTTTTCAATTATTATTTGTGTTTTTTATTTGGTAACATAATACAGCTATGCACCATTCCATTATCTATATCTAAGATTTTACTCAACACTGTATAATCTAGATATAAATTAAATCCTGATTCATTCACCTTTCTCCATCTAACTTATTTCACTAAGCATAAGGAATTCAATGTCCATTCATGTTATCTTTGCAAATGGCAAGAATTTATCATTTAATAAATATTATTCTATTGTGTGTAATAGATGACTAATACATATTCTTTATCCATTGAGTTGTCATTCACAAAGTATTTTTATACATTTATTATTGCAATAACCAATGTTAATCCACTGTTACCACTATACAATTTATTTAAATGCATAGAAGAAGGCGTACAACTATCTTCTGTGAATTACTGTAATGGAGTTAATATGGGCTAAAATCAGGGAGTGTGAATCTATTTTATGTGGCTTAATATAGGAGAATAAAATTTTATAGGTAAGAATTTATACAGAGCCTCCATATCGAATGAATACTAATGAGTTGATAAAGCACAATGGAGAAATAATATTAAGAGCTAATAATATTTATGAAACAAATAATTTTTTCTTTAAGGTAATTATTCTCTAAAAATTTTGGAGCACAATGTTTAAAACCCATCTCTTGTGAAAACAATTATGCTATAGGAATGAATGTTTAAATATTTTTAGAATTGACAGTGTCAAAAACAATAATTTTGAAAATGTCAAGGTGAGGCAAATTATGACAAATTTACATGTTTGAATAGTAGAAACCCAGAATAAATACAGAAATTATAATATGGTAATATGAAGTTCCAAAGTAATTCAGAAATTTTAGTATGCAGACACTTCAAGAAAGATGAAAAAAATCCTTGACAGAAAAAAGAAATTACAGTTTAGTGTAATGAAGCTATACTCTATGTATTTTTTATTATTTAAAAGATTTTACAGGACTACTTTTAGAAAATAGTTTTAATGCAAATTATTTTCTAGAATAATTCATTTGAATAATGTCTACTAAAAGGCAATTGTTAATATTTTAATGGTGACCTAATATGCAGTATCTATTAAAAAGTAATAACTATTAAAATTCAACTTTGTATTTCTATGGATAAAATGGCAGACTAAAGATGTAAATCTTCCCCTATCATTTTTAATATTATTCAACACTCAGTAAAAATGAGAAAAAAGATGTAAACTGTTAAAAATTATTTCCTATTTTTAAGGAAAGTCGCATACGCATTGCTCAATAAAATGAATAAAACTGTTCTATATTATGTGCCTTAAGACCACATAAAAACAAGTTCATAAAACATAGTTATTTAATTGTTTTTAACCTAAAGGGAAAACTGAGGAGACAGTGAAGGCTATGAAGATCCTTCCTGGGTTCCCCATGTCTGACCTCAGAGTGCTTAGGTATGTAGGCAACAGTGATAGTTCTATGACATTCACCAGTCATTAGAGTGGGAGACCCTTACTTCCATTAGCATATGCTCAGCTTCAAGATCTTGTCCATCTAGCCAGATATGAAGACCTCATTGGAGTTGTTAGCAGTCAAACATCAGCTCATTGATTCTGGCCACTCCAGTCTAGTCATTCTCCATATCCAGAAGTTGATCTACTATTTCCCGCTTAGACACACCCCTTCCCATCAGTCATAGAGGCACATGAGCTGCTCCAGAATTGAACATTCCTCAAGGATCGCTTACTTCTTTAGCCCCTTGAGTTGCCTCTTGAATGTTATGTTTCCTTGGTGCCTAACTGGGATCTCTAATCCAAGCCTCCATGGCCTTTGACTTAAACACTACGGGCACTCTGAAAAGAAATAGCCTGTAATAATCAACCAATTCTCAACCCTGGGTTGGAAATGAAGGTATGTGCATTTTGTAAACCTGGTTCCTAGAGAAGCCACCAGAAAGCTCTTATTTAGAAGAAACCCAAAACCCATATTTATATGTGTTCTCAATCTGAAGGTAAAGGTTAATAGAAAAAAAATGGGTAATGATCATTGATATATATTTTTGAATATGCCAGATGACATAATTTCAAAAGAAAGTTTGCAGCGTGGTGTTAATAGCAGCAGATAGAGATGAGATTCATAAGAAACGAAAAAGTTCCTGAGATCCTATTGGCGCTCAATGGAACAAACATCTCCAAATGCAGCTGTTATGTGTACCTAGGTCAAGTACTCAACATCACAAGCAACTTGGCACCTGAGCTGCACAGGGGGAAGAGAGAGGCATGGAACTCCTTCAAGAGCATCAAAGAAATAGCTAAGAGGATGAAGAATCTCTGGCTTTGGGCACATCTCTTGGACTTCATCATTCTTCTTGCACTAACATACAGCTCAAAGACCTGGGGCCTATGAAAACAGGACAAGAACGCTATTCGGGTTTCCCAAAAAGGAATCCAAAGAGCTATGCTTGGAATATCACACTTCACTCAAGTAAGAGAAGGAATCTGGAGTTCTGACCTCTGTCAACGATCAAGATTCGGGGACATTGTCTCGTTTGCCATGGCATGGAAAATCAGATGGGCTGGACACGTTATATGATGTAGAGATGACTGCTGCACTAGAGCTGTTACCTACTGAATTCCACAGGATGTCAAAAGAACCACCAACACGATGGTCAGACTTCTTCATCAAAACCCTGAACAAATGGTTTGAGGCTCTCTGTTCCTGGAGCAACCTGAGGCCATAGGGCAACACTAGCACACAACAGGGACAAATGGAGACGTTACTGGAGCCTGCTCGAGCAAATTGATGATCAACAGGATGACAAGTGACACAAGTGATACAAGAGATAAGATGATCAGGTGGGGTTAGATGGAGGGGTAGAGGGGCATCCTCTACTCTATGAAGGAAAGGAGAAAAGCTTTCTTCTTCCTCCTCCCTCCCCCCCATCCCTCCCTCCCTCCCTCCCTCCCTCCCTCCCTCCCTCCCTCCCTCCCTCCCTTCCTTCCTTCCTTCCTTCCTTCCTTCCTTCCTTCCTTCCTTCCTTCCACCTGTCTGTCTTTTTTCTTCTTTTCTCTGACCCAATATTCACAATACCTTGAAGGGGCTTCCATTACACCAAAAGATGGACCCAGCTTCTTTGTCACATACAAACTATGCATAAATCTGAGGGTTTTTCTATTGCTATAAATTCTGTTTCACTGGATTAAGAGAGTTTTGTGGTAAAATTTAAGTCAGAAAATAGTGTTTTACTTGCACTATAGACAAAAATGAATCCAGACTTGATTATTTAAGAAACTTCACTAGACATATGACAAATTAGAGTGAAAGCCTAAATATATTTGATCAGTGATGACAAAGGAGAAAGAAATAGTTATATTAGATATGCTCTCATAAACAACTCTATGTAACTAACCTGTACAAACCAACAGAAATATATGTTTTCATAGAATCATACACCTCCTTGAGAGTGATCAGAAAACAAAACAAAGCAAAAATATGTCAAGATAATGAATAAGGAAATTGCAATTTCTTCCACTGCTATTTATGTAATTTTGATAATTTTTCCATCAAAGTAAAGCAATTAATAACCTTTCAATTTTACACATTTAAAAGCTGAATTGAATCACCTAATAGTCTCCATTTGTTCTATGTTTTACTATTGGTTGATATTTTTTCTTTGATTCTATTTAAAAACTTTTGTTTAATGGAAATAATTAGACAATCCATTATGACTCTATATATTATTCATCACAGTCATGTTTTATTGTGCCTTCCTGACAAAATATTCATGTATCTGACATAGTCTCCTTTGAGAAAGTTACAGAATAAAACTCAAATTTCTCAAAATAAAATCATATTAATCACATCACAAGTTTTAAATATGCTGGTTTCTTTTCCTACCAATGTTACTGTAATTTACACAGTTAAAAGTAATTGTAGGGGCTGGAGAGATAGCACAGTGGGTAGGGCATTTGCCTTGCACGTGACCAACCCAGGTTCGATTCCCAGCATCCCATATGGTCCCCTGAGCACCGCCAGGAGTAACTTCTGAGTGCAGAGCCAGGAGTAACCCCTGTGCATCGCCAGGTGTGACCCAAAAAGCAAATGACTAAAAACCCAAAAAACAAAAAAAAGTAATTGCAGTAATTACAAAAAAGAGAGAAAATTTGTTTTTAATTTGATATTGGGGAGTTAGGAAAAATTAAAACTATTTTTCAAAATGAACTGCAAAGGGGCCAGAGTGATATTACAGCAGGCTGGGGAACTTGCCTTGCATGAGGCTTATCTGAGTTAGATAGATCTGAGTTAGAACTGGCACCTCATCAGGACTAAGTTAGGTTTATCAGAAATCAAAAATAGTTCAATATATGTGAGCACATAAATCACTTGTATCACTTTTCATCCTGTTGATCATTGATTTGCTCGAGTGCGCGCCAGTAACTTCTCCATTTGTCCCTGTTGCATGCTATATATAAGCACATATATATACATATATATTTCATATGTATCAACAAAAGAATAGATAGAAGTGACATGATTTAAAAATTACATTATATAATCTAACACTATACATATGTTTGGCAAGATTGAACAAATAATCAAAATATATTCTCGATAAACTTTTTCTATAATACAACATAGCACATAACTTACAGCAAAATATCAAAATAGCATCACACTTATTGAAGAAAATAAATTTTTCTTAATATTAACAAGAAAAAATATAACAATTCTCAGCACCTCTCTTTAATATTGTTTTGAAAATCCTATACAAATTAAGCATATAAAAGTAAAATTATGTATGAAAAAGCAAAAAATATGAAACTCACATTTACAAAAGATCTCATAAAAGAAAACCTTAAGAATTCAATTGTGAAATTTACTGTAAATTTAATGAACACAAAAAGTGATAGAAAATAAAATTAATACAAACATATTGCATTACTATAAGGAAAGGATATCTATGAGGAAAGAAAACTATGGCAACTATCACATTTATAAAAAAAACATTTAAAAGGATAAGAAATGTGAAAGTACACTAAACATGGAGGGGAAATTGTTTTTAGCAAAATAAGAAGAAATGAAGTAAGGGTTTTTCATCTTTATAGAAGGAAGAATAAAAATTGGAAACTTTTTTATTTACCTAAAGTTATTCAAAGATTCTAAGAAATTTTTATCAAAGTATCAATGATTTTTGTCTGCTCTTCCAGCTACAGTAGCAGTGCTCAGGGAGAACTCTGGGATCTGAGTTCAAAGATCACTCCTGGACATGCTTGTAGAGCCAAATGCAGTGCCAGGGATTGAATGAGAATCAGCTACGTTAACTGAAGAAATTTATATGTTGTACTCTCTTATCCCAATCTTCCACATGGGTCAAAATATTTTATAACATCAGCAACTGTCCTCTGAGATTGCGAACCTACTAACCACAGCATTTATTGCTTTAAGTCATAAAATATGAATTTCATGGGCAGGAGAGACAGAATTTGTTTAAGAGGCTTGCCTATGCAGCTGACTCACTCCCAAGAGCAACTCCAGGTGTGGTCCTTTAAACTATGAAAATTTGTTCGTTCATAGGCAGCATGTGTGTATATATATCTGTATAATATATATATATATACACATACATATATATCTTATTGTATTCTTCTTTGTATAATTTTCTTGTACTATATAAACAGACCTAGTGACTTGCAAGATTTTTATTCTTACCTGAAATTTTGGAGGGCTGGAGCGATAGCACAGGAGGTAGGGTTTTTGCTTTACACGCGGCCGACCCAGGTTTGATTCCTCCTTCCCTCCCAGAGAGCCCGGCAAGCTACCAACAGTATTCTGCCCACACAGCAAAGCCTGGCAAGCTCCCCATGGTGTATTCGATATGCCAAAAACAGTAACAGCAAGTCTCACAATGAAGACATTATTGATGCGCACTCGAGCAAATCAGTGAACAACAGGAGGACAGTGCTACAGTGCTTCCTGAGATTTTGGAATGACTAGAGGAATTGAAGCAATATACTACCAATATGAATATGTTTTAGTGGTGACTGGAGAGATAGTACATTGCTAGGGTGCATGCCTTGCATACAACTGAACAAAAGTTCAATTCTCAGCACCCCATGAGGTATCCTGGACCTTTTTATAGTAATTCTTGAGCACAGTGTTAGGAGTAAGCTCTGAACAATATACATATGTATGAATTTTTAAATATTTTTTCATTTGTTTAATCTGTGCTATTTTTATTAGAGAGAATGAAACAAAGAATTTCTAAGAATGAAGGTAAAGAAAGAAGAAAGGATCAATAAATAAGGAAAATAAAGATGGAATATGAAAAGATTAAAGGAGTGAGAACAGAAAATAGAAAGAAAACAGAAAATAGGAATAACAAGTTGTTATTGAGTGTCATTATAGAGACAGTTAGCAAGAATATAAATTAAATGTATGTATATATATAATTTTGGTTTCTAAAAATAGATGTGAGGAAAAATAAAAAAAATAGACGGGAGTTAAGGAAATAATAAAACGGCTTGGCAGCATTCCTTGGATGTGTGAAGCTTCAAATTTGATTCCTGCTATCACATGGGGCTGGAGTGATAGCACAGCGGGTAGGGCATTTGCCTTGCATGCAGCCAGCCCGGCTGAGCTGGGTTCAATTCCTCTGCCCCTCTCGGAGAGCCTGGCAAGCTACTGAGAGTATCTCGCCTGCACGGCAAAGCCTGGCAAGCTCCCTGTGACGTATTTTATTTGCCAAACACAGTAATAAGTCTCATAATGTTACTGGGTCCACTCAAGCAAATCGATGAACAGGAGAACAGTGACAGTGACAGCTATCACGTGGATCTAGGATGGGTGAGAGTACTCTTCTCCCTCACATCTATTTTACCATTAATTGTTTTTGCTCCTTTTTTATGTGTGTCAACATCATTAGTGCAAGATGATATTACTGTTGTTATCATTTTCATAGTGATAAGTGATGAGCAGTTTATATACTCGAGCGGGCCCAGTAACATCCTCCATTTTTTGATACTTGTTGTTACTGTGTTTGGCATATCTAATACCTCACGGGTAGCTTGCCAGGCTTTGCCGTGCGAGCAAGATACACTCAGTAGATTGCTGGGCTGTCCGAAAGGGGCGGAGGAATCGAACTCGGGTCATTCATGTTGGCTGCATGCAAGGCAAAAGCCCTACCGCTGTGCTATTGCTCCAGCCCAGTTCATATACTATGATATATATATATATATATATTATATAATATGATATATATAAAATGATGAGTTCTTCATATATCATGGATATTAACTCTTAAAGGATGAGTGGTTGTAAAGTTTGTCTTCCAATTTGTGGTGCAAGTTAATGTATTTGTGGTGCAAGTTAATGTTTCTTGGTGGAAATCATCTTATGTTTTCGACTAATGTGCAATGAAATATTTATTTATAATTACATATCAAACAAACTACCTCCATTGTCCCAAACATTCTCTACGATTCATCTGCCCCCTGCTCTTTTAATCCCTGTCAATTACTGATCATTTTACTCTCTCTGTGCTATTGTCTTTTGCAGGATATCATGTAGTTGGGATCAAATGGTTTGGTTTGCGGTGATTTTTGTTTTGTTTTCAGTTCACAGATCAAAGATCACAGATCATCCTGTTATTCGTCGATTGCCTCGAGCAGGCCCCAGTAACGTCTCCTTCATCCTAGCCCTGAGATTATATTCAAGGCTCTTTAAGAGAATGAGACCCATCATTGTTACTGGTATTTGGCATATTGAGTACTCCATGGGGAGTTTGCCAGACTCTGCCATGTGGGCAGGCTACATTCGGTAGCCTGCCAGTTTGTCAAAGTAGGAATGAGATGTCATAATAAGATGTCATGCAGCCGCGAATGCGGCCGCGCGGTTCCAGGAGCTGGTTTTTATAGTCTCAGAGTCTTGGCCACTGATGGGATTACACGGCACCAGGGGGCCAGTTGGGGGGTGTGACCCCCGCCTACTGGAATTTGGAGGATCTGGGTGGAGGATGCTCGACTCCAATCCGAGTAGGCTTGGAGATCTCGGCCCCGCAACCCCCGTGGCTTTGTCCCTCTGCCGGTACCTTCAGGTGTGCGGAGAGTGGTCTCAGCATGGTGGTGTCTGGTCCTGGAGGTCGTTGGCTGCCGGAAACCTGGTCGGGGCAGGGAGTAAAGCTCAACCTGCTCCCTCCAAGGGTCCACGGCGAGGAACAGCCAGGCGCGGGGGCAGGAGACTGCACTGTTCTCCCTTCGGGGAGAACAGTGTTTTCAGTTTGTAATTTAAATTTCTTCCACATCTTCTCATGAGCTGATAGATCATATAATTTTAATGACTAGAAATATTTAATTGCTTGGGTGTACAAGTTTATCCATTTACTTATGGAACAGCATCATATTTGCTTCTAAGTTTTTTAACAGTGAATAAAGCTGTTATGAAAAACATCTGTGTACAGACTTTTATGACTGCATAAGTTTTCATTTCATTTGGTTAAATACCAAGAAAAGTGATGTTTGGACAGCAGTATAAGACTGTTTGGTTTGTGAAAAATAAACAGTTTTCCATAGTGTCTGGACAACTTTGTATTGTCACCAGAGTCCCCAGAATATACAGTATATGATGCTCTGTATTCTGATATGTATTTTATTATTGCCAATGATATGAAGATTTTTTTTAATATCTAAATAAGTACATGTGACATAACTTTCATTTAGATTTTTCTGATGATGTATGATCTTGTGTTGAAAATGCATCTATATCTATTTTCCATCTTCATATCTTCTTTTACTTTGTAAATTGTAAGGTTTTTAGCCCATGTACTTTGCTTTTTATTTTTTTAATTTTTAAAAAGAAATTTTATATATATATATTTTTTACCTTTTGGGTCACACAGGGCGATGCACAGGGGTTACTCCTTGCTCATGCACTCAGGAATTACTCCTAGCATTGCTCAGGGACCATATGGGATTCCAGGAATCAAACCCAGGTTGGCTATGTGCAAGGCAAACACCCCACCTATTGTTCTATCCCTCCAGCCCCACACTTTTAAATAATATATATATATATATGTATCTTTGAATTTATATGCACATGTCTGCACCCAGTGGAGCTTGGAGTATAAGGTCACTATCAGGAATGATAGAACACTGTGATAAAGTCCTGCTTGAACCTAAATTTGTGAGTGATTACTACAGCTACATTCAACAGTTCTAGGGAACCATGGGGTACTGAGGATCAAAATCAAAACCTCAGATATGATAACATGAGATCAAACTGTTGACTTATTTCCCCATATCTTTACTGTTGAGTTTTAACAATTCTTTGCATATGTTTGCATCGCCATGCTATATACATCCTATGCAAAGATTTGGGAGGGCAATCTCCCAAAAGGTGCTTTTGGCTTTCAGAGTCCATCCAGAAGATTCTTAGCCAACAGGGCTGAAGGGTCAAAATTAAGAGTGCAAGAATATAGTGCTGATACCACCCTTCTTTTGCTAGAGATCACATTCCATTGAGTAACTAGAGTAAGTATATACCCTAAACTACTATATACTGTCATCTCTTGGCATTTAGCTGAACTCCATGCTTTGGGAATAGGAATAATGCTGTTATGAGCATGAAGATGAAACTGTCTTTTCAGTCAGTGTTCTCGTATGCTTTAGACAAAATGCTAAGGGTAATGTTATTGGATCACAATATCAATATATCAACATGTCATTTTATTTTCACATTAAAAATAATTACAAGCTTGTTATTCAATTCCACGTTCTTCCTTGAACATATATCTCTCTTGCTTGCATGGCATTTTCCACTCTGGAGAAGCTTGTATTATCTCTCAAACGTACTTGTCCCTTCTCTCCCCTCAACATTTCTAAATAAATATCAATAAAATCTTTTTTAAAGTCACTGTTAGGGCACGACTCTGGATCTCCAACCGCAAGCAAGGACCACGCAGGAATGCAATCAACAAGCAGGTAGTTTATTGAGCTGGCTAGCCAGGGTCAAGCCATCAGGCAAGACCCCGAACTTCTTCAAAGGGGATCTTATATAGACCTTCACCGACCATTAGAGCAGAGCTCGCGCATTTCATAGCCAATAGATTTGTAACAACAGACACTTTCCTAACCAATCCAATTAAGGGCACATCACTTCTTAGCCTATAGTTTAAAGATCAGCATTTGCGTCAGTGCTTAGGAACGTCCTGGTTTTTAGGGCAGTCCTGGGTCTTGCGACATGGGTCTTGTGAGAGACATCTGGTTATCTGGTCTGACACCCCCTCCCCTTCTCGTGACTTGCAACTCGGGGCACCTGTATCTGAATTCCTTGCTCAGGGGCAGAAAAAACAGTTATTTTGCAATGCGGGTTCCTATTAAGCTAAGCTAAATTAATTCTGGTGGTCCATTTTGAGCCTGTCCCTCACAGTCACAAAAATTACAAAAGGATAAACAATTCCCGTACCACCTGCACTAGTTTGCATTCTTATCAACAGATTACTAGAGTACTTACATTTTATATCATCAACACTTGTTCCAATAATTTTGACATAAGTATTTTTACTAAAGTGAGATATCTCATTTTAGTCTTAATTTTCATTTCTGAAAGAAAATGATATTGAGGGCCAGAGAGATAACTCAATGGCTGGAATGAATGTTAGACTTGCAACGGACTGGGTTTCTATCTCTGAGTGCATGAAGCCAGAAGTATTTATAGAAGTCTGCTTATTCCAGGAAGGATAAAGCTTTGCTGGTCTTTTTACCCTCATGATGTAATTGGTTTATAGTGATTTTCTAGACATATCTGACTCTAGTTAGTTTTCCTTAAGGGCTATGGGGAGATCTTTCCCAGATTTTTACCATGTGAATTAAGTCAGGAAATCTATTAAAACCCTTATTCTTTTCTAAAACTCACTTTTAGAAAAAGTGGATTTTAAAAAATGGATTTTCTCACTTCCATTTTATTCTACTCCCAGATACTAGTTTTGAAATTGCCACTTAGCCACTCCTACTAGTTTATGATTCCAATGGCTTTTGGTCCAAGGAAACTCATCTAAGTTATGATTCAGGATTTCTGTTGTTAGATTTCAGTATAGCTGTTTTCTTCACAAACTGTTTTGTATTTGTTTGTTTTTGATGTTATATCTGGCAGTGCTCTGAGCTTACTCCTGGCTCTGTGCTCAGGAATCACTCCTGGTGTTGCTTGGGGGACCATGTGGGGTGGCAGGGATAGAACTTGAGTTACCTGTTTTTCAAGGCTAGAAACTTACCTGTTGTCTGATCAAATCTCGCCCGTTTGCAAAATTTCAGTTTATGGGTCAAAACCCACACCAATTTTCAGTTTCCAACTTTTCCTTTTTAAGCATGCTCTGACAAGTTTTATACTGCTTAATGTTTGATTTTAAGCAGGAAGCTTCATTAATTTTATTGTAAGACAAACAATAGTCACTGTACTGAGGATTTAACAGGTAGAAATAGTTATAAAATTTCATCATTTTGGCAGGCTCCTACATTTAGAATTAAATTAAAACTTTGAAATATCACCCTGATGTATAGTGAGATCACTTAAAAGCGTATTCAATGAAGATTAATGTAAACTATTATGAGGAAAAGACAACAGAATATCAAGGCCAGACAACTGAAATGGGCCTTTGCTATTATGCCATCAGCCACTGTAATTTTCTTTGGATTGAAAATTAAGATAGATAGATCCTCATCTCAACATTTCCCAGAAGTTAGTTCAAATCTCTGCTTCTTAGATTAGTACCCCGTAGAACAAATATCAATTATAAACTTCCATTACAGATAAAATAATTTAAAATAGAAAACTTGTACTGTGAACTGAGATATATTCAAGCATAAAAATGCAGAAATCTTTTCAAAATGACAGTAGAAAATGTAGAGTGTGAAAATTTTATATGTTTGAAACGAAATTTTAAGAAGTTACTATTAGGATCACTGTTCTGTTACCGTGATATATTCAATATGCCCAAAACAGTAACAACAAGTCTCAAAATGGAGACATTACTGGGCCCACGTGAACAAAGCGATGAACAACGGGAGGACAGTGACAGTGACAGTGACAATTTTGTTTGTGGTCCACACCTGGCACTGCTCAGGGTTCACTCCAGGATCAGACCTCAGGGGCTACTGCTAGTGTTTATTCAGCGGAGCATAGGAGATGCTAGGGATCCAGCCTGGGTTGGCTGTATGAAATGCAAGGCCAGCACCCTGCCTGCTGTACTCTGTTGCTTCTGAAAAGATGTTTTTAAGTCTTAGAAAAAATAATACCTGTCCTCAGTTAGCAGCACATTTTTATAGATATGTTAAAATTTGCAAATGAATGATCAGCTGTAGAATAAAGAAATAGTACTATGTATTTTATTTGATTTACCTACTTGTTTTCATAACAATAATTAATACTTTTAATGTCCTAGTAAGTGAAAATCTATTATATATCTAAAAAATCAATCATAATATAAGAGAATAAAAGAATAAGCAAAACTTAATTAATGAATTTATTTTTCAAATTCTTCTAAATACTTTTGAAAGATTTTAAAAATACTCACTAACATAAAAATCGTCAAATATTCAAGGAACATTTGATCATGAAATTGGCAAAGTTCAAACATATTGTGAAACTAACTTAAGGTAATAAGAAATAGTATATACATTTTAGGCATTTAAAATAATATGCAAGACTTACATAAATTAAAAAATGAAAATATTTTTTATTTTGTAAGAATCATTAGAACCTAGTCATATTTCATTTTAATTCTGATAATCCTTTATTATTTTTTACTAAATACAAAAATTTAAATAAATACTTTACTAGCAGAAATTCCTATGCTTCCAAATTTTCACACAGAATCCTGAACTTTTTTTGAATTTTGTTTCTACACATTAAAAACAAAACACAAAAAGCAAAGAAAAAAATACTAGAAAACAGTTAAATCTATTTTGATATTCTTACTTGTTTTGTATGATTGCTTATTAGAGAAGACTGATATATAACAGTCTCATGACATTGTCCAGGAGAATAAAAAATCTCTTATGTATATTTAGACTATGTCTGAAAGATACATGTGCATATGCTATATGCATACTGTACATGTAACAATCATTAGAAAATAATTTGTTATAATTTTATTAAAATTGCAATTATTTAATGGATTATAAAGACTAATGCTTATTTGTTCAGAAAAGGACAAAATATATATTTAAACATATAAGTAGAAAATTAATTCCAATGCCTATTTTCTGATTACAGTGTAATTTAAAAAATTTCTAAATTTGGCTTACCAAATAACAAAACATGCCTGTATAAAATTAGACAGCTATTAGGATTTCCTGAAACACATGGGAATTTTAAAAATAAGATTTATGGCTAAGTTAATTAGATTCATATTTCAGGAAACAAAAAGTTTCTTCAAGGGATAAATTTCTCTCTATATATATGTAGATATATATGTTTATCATACATATTAGATAAAATATAAATTATGAAAATAAAATAAACATAACACCTTTTCTACAAATATGAGAGTTGTACCCAAATGTTTGAAGGAAAAAAAATGTTGTTTTATTTATCATTTGGAAAACTGCATTTGCCACTCAACCCTAACATATGCTGAGAGAGAAAAATATTTTTTTCAGTCTCAATTATATATGAGAACCTGCTTTCAAGTAAATTTTACAGAAGAATAATTGCTAAAAACAACTGTGAAAAACCAACATGGACCATTATGTTCAGAGATGATTGTCACATCACTTAAGCTTTACAAGCTGTTTTTTTTTCACACTTTATTTAGCATGTTCACTGAAGTAAAGTTATCATATCAATTTATCTGAAATCTCACTCATTCTCATAAAAAATTAATTTATAAAATGCAACATATTTCACTTATAATTTGTATCTATTTGAATGTCAGTAATCTCAGTGCAAGGATTATTAAGATTTTAGAGTCATATGTAGGCAGGCTTATAGTTATATTTTAAGATTCATATTTTTTATGCTAATGTGATTTTTCTTAAACTAAAATCACTGGACTAGTAAAAGTAAAGAGTAAAGGCCCTCCCGTTGATCGTCGATTTGCTCGAGCGGGCCCAGTAACGTCTCCATTGGAGACTTTGTTGTTACTGTGTCTGGCATATCAAATACTCTCGGTAGCTTGCCGGGCTCTCCGAGAGGGGCGGAGGAATCGAACTCGGGTCGGCCATGTTGGCCGCGTGTAAGGCGAACGCCCTACCCGCTGTGCTATCGCTCCAGCCCTGTGCTATCGCTCACTGGACTAAATGTTAAAATTTTTTTCCCAGTTTTCATAATAACTGAAAATATATAGACAACTGTAGGATAACACTTTTGTCCTTCCTGCATAGCCTCAGGTAGTTTAGGTATATTGAGTTTCTCCATTCACAGTGCTCCCATTCCTCTGTGTTTATTTGTAACTTCTTTGTGCTCTGCTGACTTTTAAGTATTGTTTTTCTCTTCTCCTTAAGTCCTTTGTATAGTTTATTCAGAGCAATGTCCTTTTTTTGTATGGACACGAGAAGACATGCTTTTGTAATGTGACTCTCAGTGACATTTTCCTCATGGGCATCTTTTCTCTCACCTAAGCCTCAGTTGCCTTTAATTCCTAGCACCCCCAAAAGTAGGGTCCCTATGAGGGACTGGATGGAACCAGGGCAAGCAGTAAGCTATGTGCTACCCTGGCATTGAGATGGGCCTGGCCAAAGCACCATAATGCTTAACTATAAGTTAAGAGCTTAGTCATAGACAAATGCTGTCATGATCCAAAAAGTAATAACTAGATTTGGACCCTGCTAGGGTTAGAAATGATTAATCTGGCCTGAGCGCTGTAGTCTGAGTCTGTGGCAAGATGTTCCCAGGAGAGCTGCCCTACAAGCCTCAGTGCTATCCATACAAAAATAACTATGTCCTTACAAAAAATAACTAGTATTAAGATGTTGATAGTTATTGGACTGTGGAAAGGAGAAAAACACCTTAGGAGGTATTTTGCCTGGGGCAGTCAGGAAGGGCTTTGTACTACCTCTTCTGTGGTGTTCCCTTTAAACCTGGGGGACCCTCAGGAAGGGCTTTCATATGTTGATTTGGCAACCAGACTGGGTGCAGTTTCAGCCCAGAGTACTGGGGAGTGGGAGAGGCAAGAGAGCTGGAATGAGAGAAAGAGCCCAGGGCGACAGTGTGAGACTAGAATGGGAGGCTCAGAGAGACTGCGGCAGACTCCTGGAGAGAATGGAATAAATGCCATCTGATCAATCAACCGGCTTGGCCCTTGCTTCCTTTGCGGCTGGGGGAGTGGCCTGGGCCCACCCAGAACCTGGGTGGCCAGGGGAAAAACCGTCAGGACCACCCCCTGGCTGCCCTCAAAAAGATTTTATACAGACAACTCTTTGTCCAAATTTCATAATGACTGAATAAAAATTCAGTGATTTATACTATAAAACAGTAACCTGTACTACCTTGCTCAGTTGAATCCTTTATTAAATTGATAGGAGCTCACTATAAATATAAATATAAATATAAACTCTGTCTTTACAAAATAATAGCTTTGTAACTTCACCTACAAGATAAGCTAATAATCTATATGTTACATATGCCACTTATTAATGAGCCTGGAGCCTGGAGTCCAAGGTCTCAGAGACCTATTAATGAGTCCAAGGTCTCAGAGACTTATTAATGAATAAGTGGACAAACTCAGAGACCATCTTTATGCCAAAGCTTCTAATTTGAAGTATGAGGAAGAGATCAAGATGTTATCTTTTGGAAACATTTAACTTATAAACTTTAGGAAACAATAAACTTAGTAAACTATTTTAAACACTACATAAATGTCATAAGAAAATCATTAGCTAAAGAGATAATAATAGTATTTTATAAACATATTTAATAGATCCATTGCATTAATATGCTGCTTATTTGCTGATTTTTTTTTTTTTGCTTTTTGGGTCACACCCCGCATTGCACAGGGGTTATTTCTGGATCATACACTCAGGAATTACCCCTCGTGATGCTTGGGACACCATATGGATGCTGGGAATAAATCCTGGATCAGTCACATGCAAAGCAAACAACCTACCCACTGTGCTATTGCTCCAGCCCCAATGCTGCTGAATTTTTATTTATAATAATTATATTAGTCACTTAATTTTTGAGAAAGTAAATGGTAATAACCATCTGTTACTTCATTTACTCTTTATAACAATCAAAGGAATTAAAAATTACTCGAAATAACTTTTATTTTTATTTTTTCTTGAGTGAGACTCCCCAAAAGTTTATTTTAATAACAAATATTGTGAAATCCAGTTGGTAGTTAAGAAATAACAGCACGTTTGCAAAGCTGTTACCTGTGTGGAGTCAAAGGTGGTACCATCTCTTTGGAAGTGATTTTTCTTTCTTTTCTTTTTTTTTTTAATGTAGGAGTACTGCTATTTATTCAGCCACTGATTAGCTGCTTGAATTGAGCATGAACTCCACCTTACATTTTTTTCTTTTTTATAATTTTATTTATTGAATCACCGTGAGAGCAGTTACAAAGCTTTTGGGTTTAAGTCTCGGTCATACAATGAAACACCTGTCCCTTCACCAGTGCCCATTCTCATCACCCTTATACCCCCTTATACCCCAATCCCAAACCCTCCCACTACATGTGGGGCAGATGATTTCTGCATTACTCTCTATATACTTTGATCACATTCAATATTTTGACACTAGACCCACCATTATTTATTTGGGATTTTACCCCAACACTCAGATCTGCTGAAAAGGCAACAGTAGACAATTTGTTTTCTATTGCTGGTTAATTTGTTTTCTATTGCCAGACTGATGTCGCTGTTGTCCCAAAATTTCGAACGGGATTGGACCACCATCTCCTTCGTGCAAAATTCTACTTCACAGAGCAGGGAGAAAGGGCTGCAAAGTTCAAAAAGAGAACTCCCAGAATGACCACCAACTGGGAACTCTTTGGTACTATTGCAGCAACATGGGAAGATGCCATTGTTGACAACATTGACGAGGAATACGATCGACTGGTTCAGCACCTCCATGAATGTGCGAGGAATGCCAAGAGAGAGATAGCCACAAAAAATCACCTATCTTCGAAAACTCTTGAGCTAATTCGCCAGCGTGGTTTGGCGCATGCCTCAGGCAACCGCAAGCTAACGTCTGAGCTCACAAAGCAGTGCAGAGATGCGATCAAGGAAGACCTCAAAGAGAGAAGAGCAGAAACACTGGTAGATGAGGCAGAAGCCGGGAAAAGTATTCGTAAGGCCCGCTTGTCCTTCGCCAACTATAAGACCAAGATGACTGCCCTCCGACGTCCTGATGGATCCATCACATCCTCCAGAACGGCAATGGAGAAGATTACCCATGACTTCTACTCAAATCTCTTCGATAGCCATGTCCACTTGCCGACATACCAAATTCCACAGGATGGATATGTCGTTCCCAAAGTTCTCCCTTCCGAAATCCGACACGCCATTTCGTCGGTAAAGAAACAAGCAGCACCCGGCCCAGACAAGGTCAGACCTGAATACCTGAAGAACCTGCCGTCAGTACTCATCAATACACTGGCTCGGCTCTTCACTCGCTACCTGTCTGAATGCAAGGTTCCGTCCCAATGGAAAACCAGCAGGACCGTACTACTGTTCAAGAAGGGAGACATCCATGACATTGGCAACTATCGCCTGATCTGCCTATTGTCTGTCATCTACAAGTTGTTCACTCGAGTCATCCTGAATAGGATTGGCAGAACACTAGATGAAGGACAACCATGCGAGCAAGCAGGGTTCCGCAAAGGATTCAGCACCATCGACCATATCCACACGATAACCAAGCTCATTGAGGTTTCTCGGGAGTTCAAGATGCCGCTCTGTTTAACGTTCATTGATTTAAAGAAGGCCTTTGATTCTGTTGAGACGGAAGCGGTCATGGAAGCCCTAGCCAATCAGGGCATTCAAGCCCAATACATCAAGATCCTCCGTGAGCTGTATTGCGGATTCACTACCAGGATCTCACCATTCTACAAAGAAGTGATTGTTGATGTCAAGAGAGGGGTGCGGCAGGGTGATACCATTTCACCGAAACTCTTCAGTGCCACTCTCGAGAACATCATGCGACGACTGGAATGGGAAGGAATGGGAGTGAAGATAGATGGTCGGCAACTACACCACCTCCGCTTTGCTGATGACATTGTTTTAATAACACCAAACATCAGCCAAGCGGCACAAATGCTGGCCGACTTTGACCGTGAGTGTAGAAAGGTAGGACTACAGCTGAATCTTACGAAGACAATGTTTATGAGAAACAGCCTTGTTCCTGACGCCCCATTCGCTCTCAATGGAACGACCATCTCCGAATGCAACAGCTATGTGTACCTAGGTCGAGAGGTCAACATGACAAATGACCTGGCACCTGAGCTGCGCAGGAGGAAGAGAGCGGCTTGGAACGCCTTCAAGAACGTCGAAGAAATAGCTAAGAGGATGAAGAACCTCCGGCTCCGGGCACATCTCTTTGATTCCACTGTTCTTCCTGCATTAACATATGCCTCAGAGACCTTGGCCCTACACAAATAAGATGAGAACGCTATTCAGGTCTCCCAAAGAAGAATAGAAAGAGCTATGCTTGGAATATCACGTTTCACTCAAATGAGAGAAAGAATCTGGAGTTCTGACATCTGTCGACGATCAAGGATCAGGGACGCTGTCTCATTTGCCAAGGTGTCGAAAATCAGATGGGCTGGTCACGTAATGAGATTTAAAGACGACCGTTGGACTAGAGCTGTTACTGATTGAATTCCACGGGATGTCAAAAGACCGCGTGGCCGCCCACCTACCAGATGGTCAGACTTCTTCGTCAAGATCATGAACGATCGGTTTGAGGCCCTTCATGTTCCCAGAGCGAACAGATGCCATTGGGCTACACTAGCGCGCAACAGGGACAAATGGAGACGTTACTGGCGCCCGCTCGAGCAAATCGACAACTAACGGGAAGTTAAGTGATTAAGTGATTAAGTGATTGCTGGTTAAGAATAACATATGATGTCATGTGGCTGAAGTAGTGGCTGCATGATTTTGAAATTCTGAAATTTTAACACTTAAATCTGGAGGGATTTCTGCCAAAACATGCTGGGTTCCGGGATTTGTTTCTGAGTCTCTGGGATCATGGTCATTAAGCAGCTTGATCAGGAACCAGAAGGGCTGTTAGTGGGTGGCGACTCAGGGTCTTGTTGGGGTGGGGAGGAAAGGGCCAGCTCCACCCCCATCTTGTGAGTCCTTGTGCGTCTCGTCACTGCAGGCCCAAACCTGACTGTCCAGTGGCCTCTGGCAGATGGCGACCACCAGGCCTCCAGGGGCACAGGCCAAAGCATGAAACCTATTTCCACCTGGGGTGGCCCAGCACCGGTAACATACTCCAGGGACCAGACGCATTTCTACCAAAGGCCGCTGGGTTCCAAGATTTGTTTCTTAGTCTCTGGGATCATGGCCATTAAGCAGCTTGATCAGGAGCCAGAAAGGCCATTCATGGGTGGCGACTCGGGGGTCTCAGTGGGGTCGGGAGGAAAGGGCCGGCTCCACCCCCAATCCTGTGAGGCCCCATGTGTCTCGTCACTGTGGGCCCAGACTGTCCAGTGGCCTCTGGAGGATGGTGGCCACTGGGCCACCTGGGGGAATGGGCCAAGGCATGAAATCTATTCCCACCTGGGTTGGCCCTGCGCCGGTAAATTACCACAGGGACCGGACGCATTTCTGCCAAAAGCCGCTATGTTTTGAGATTTGTTTCTGAGTCTCTGGGATCATGGTCATTAAACAGCTTGATAGGAGCCAGAGAGACTATTCATGGGAGGCGACTCGGGGTCTCGTTGGGGTGGGGAGGACAGGGCCAGTTCCACCCCATCCCGTGAGGCCCCACATGTCTCGTCACTGCGGGCCAAAACCTGACTGTCCAGTGGCTTCTGGAGGATGGTGACCACTCAGCCGCATAGGGGGAACAGGCCAAGGTAAGAAACCTATTCCCACCTGGGTTGGCCCAGCGCCAGTAACCTACTGCAGGGACCAAATGCATTTCTGCCAAAAGCCATTGGGTTTTGAGATTTGTTTCTAAGTCTCTGGGATCATGGCCAATAAGCAATTCAATCAGGAACCAGAGAGACCATGCCTCCAATTACATAGCTGAGCCCAAGGTGGTTTGTTGGTGTGTCTCCCACATATCTAACTTTTACTTTCTTAGTAAACATTGCCCCAAGTTTTTGGGGTCTGGCCAAAGACAAAGCAGCACTTTTGGGGTATCTGGAAGTCTGAAGGCGTCAACACGCTGCTGATGCACTTGCCTCAGAGGTACAGATTGGCCTGCTGGCGGCACCATACCCCCATCAAAATACCTTTTAGGTAATCAGCAGTATCATAGCTAATTGCAGTCTATTATGTTCAGGAATTACTTAAGATTCCCGTGTATAGTGAATGCATATTCCCTGGGTAAATCCAGTCTGTTAAGTTACAAGACTCTTCGGGACACATTCAGAATTTGGTTTAGCAGCAAACAAAAAGACCAAAGTAAGTAGAAGTGCAACATACAATATGGTTTTACCTTAAATTTCTTCATAGTTGCACAGAAAACAAGTCACACAGTGTGGAACTGGAGCTTTGTTCCCTTGTAGCCAGAAGCTAGCATCTGATATCATTTGTAATATGGCCTGTTCTTTAGAAATTACAATCTAAATTTTCACATAAAATTAATAGGTTCCAAATTCCTGTAGCCTCTTCAACGGGCTTTCTTATTGTCCCAAAATACTAGTGTATAAATAGCTTAAGGATTAAGTTATCACAAGATGGTTACATCATTATTCTGTATCTAAAATACTACCAGATGCATAGACTTTAGATACATGATGATTTGCTAAAGAAATGTTCATTAACAAAAACAACAACATATCTTTATATTTATGTGAACTTTGTCCACTGTCCTCCAGTTGTTCACCTATTTGCTCGAGCGGGCCCAGTAACATCTCTATCATGAGACTTGTTGTTACTGTGTTTTGGCATATCAAATACATCACAAGTAGCTTACCAGGCTTTGCTGTGCAGGCGAGATACTCTTGGTATCTTGCCAGGCTCTCCAAGAGGGGCAGAGAAATTGAACTCCGGTTGACCCTGTGGGCTGTGTGCAAGGCAAATGCCCTAACTGCTATGCTATCACTCCAGCCCCACATCAACTTTATCTACTGGAAATCTAATTTAAAATCAACTTTCAGGAAAGTTCATTGTTAAAAAAAATGGGAAATTGCATGAAATGCATTTATTTGCTGTCAAAATATTTGCATGTTCAAATCAGATATAAACTTTTATTTTACCATGATGATTAGTCTATACCAGAGTTGGTTGACACTAGGGCTTCTGATAGAGAAATGTATACAATTATGTATAAAATTCAAACTGTAGAGGTATCGTGAATTTCTGGATTAATGTTAATTTAGGATAAAGCAGTGATAAATTTTTTCAGAGAAAAACACAACACATTTAACTGAAAATTTTTATTTTTTATTATAGCTATTACACAAAAATTAATCTCAAATATTAAATGACCTTCAAATGTCATCTATATTAAATAAAATTTTATATTACATATATTTATATAAAGGACTGGAGTGATAGCACAGCGGGTAGGGCGTTTGCTTTGCACGCAGCCAACATGGGCGACCCGAGTTCGATTCCTCCGCCCCTCTCGGAGAGCCCAGCAAGCTACCGAGAGTATCTCGCCCACACAGCAGAGCCTGGCAAGCTCCCCGTGACGTATTCGATATGCCAAACACAGTAACAACAAAGTCTCCTATGGAGACGTTACTGGGCCCACTCGAGCTCGAGCAAATATTTATATAAGAACAATTCATAAAATAATTATAATATACAGTACTTTTGCTAAAGCTTTCTGTTCTATAAACCTGTTCTTACCAAATCAATTGCAATTTTAGGTAATCGTTTTCTAATTTCCAAATAGAGAAGAGAAAGGCTGAAATTGAATATGAGGACTCACCCAGATATCCTCCCGGTGGCAGGGCCCCTTCCTGGGGTTGCTCATCTAACTACACGCCCAGAGAATGGCCAGTTTTCATCCTTGGTTTGTGGGAGATGGGAATTGAGGTACACTGCACGCAACCAAAGCTGAACCATTCCAGGTACTCTCTGCTCACTCATCCAGGTACATGCCCATCGGCATGGCCCCTTTTCGGAGTTATTCTCTCCCTACATATCCCAAAGGAACCATAAGTTACCCTCTTAGATGGAACTTTCACTAGGTTAGCTTAACCACCAGAAACATGTTAGCCAATAATTCATTAAGCCCATTTCAATTAATTCTGCATCTTAAGAAGAATAGTAACAGTGAGCATGTAGGTCTACACCACACAGGTCACAATGGTAAAGAAATTCGGAAGCCCACCAAGCTTATTTATTGAAGAGGCTATCCCAGAAGACACCAACAGTAATAAAGTGCTAGACAACCTCTCTGACAAGGAATTTAGAAGGGAGCTACTGAGGATGCTTAGGACCCTAAAAGAAGCAATAGAAAGCAATGACAATAAAAGAAAAGAGAACTTGAAGGTAGAAATGAAAAAATGCAAACAAATTTACAAACTGAAATATTGGACCTGAAAAACCTAGTAGGCAAATTAAAACCTCAGTGGAAGGCCTCAGAAGCAGAGTAACAACTGCTGAGGACAGAATCAGAGAGCTCGAAGATGAAGTACAGACACTCTCCAGAAAAGAGCAGAAAATGGAAAAGAGACTCACAATTTGGGAACAGAGGGCGAGAGAAGATTGTGATGAAGCCAAAAGGGGTAACATAAGAATTATTGGAGACCCAGAGGGACAGGAAGAAAACCTTGATGAAGAAGAAACTGTCAAAGACATCATTGCTACAACGTTTCCAGAGCTGAAGAAAACCTGTGACATATTCAGGAGGCCCGAAGAGTACCAGCTAGAAGAAATACGAATAAAAATTCACCAAGACACATCCTGATCAAAATGACCAAAACCTCAGATAGAGATAAAATTCTGAAAGCAGCAAGATCAAAGAAAGAAATTTCCTATAAAGGAGCATCCTTAAGATTCAGAGCCGATGTGTCTGATGAAACCCTCATGGCCCAAAAACAGTGGTGAGATATAGTGAAAAAACTCAATGAAATAAATGCCTCATCAAAAATACTTAACTAAGCAAAACTCTCATTCATAACAGAAGGAACAACACACAGTTTCACAGACAAACAACAGCTCAGGAACTTCATAGACTCAAAAACATGGATACAAGAACAACTAAATCGGCTACTTTAAGAAAAGACAGGCCCTTC
This sequence comes from Sorex fumeus, assembly GCF_029834395.1. Lineage (NCBI taxonomy): Eukaryota > Metazoa > Chordata > Mammalia > Eulipotyphla > Soricidae > Sorex > Sorex fumeus. The sequence continues at coordinate 1,120,471 of NW_026606172.1, read as the reverse complement.
AAATACACCAAATTTCAACAGAAAAATAGGGCAAAACCCCATAACAATAATCTCTCTCAATATCAATGGGCTAAACGCACCAATTAAAAGACACAAAGTGGCAGGATGGATTAGAAAATTGAACCCAACATTCTGCTGCCTGCAAGAAACACATCTCAATAGTCAAAACAAACACAGTCTCAGAGTCAAAGGCTGGAAAACAATCCTACAGGCAAATAACTCCCATAAAAATGCTGGGTAGCCATCCTAGTATCAGACCACATTGATTTCACAGTGAAGAAGGTCACAAGAGACAGTAAAGGACATTTCTTATGTTGGGATCGGGAGTTCCCTGGCCCTGGGAGGCGCGGAGAGACCAGATAGACACAATTCCTGCAGGAGTAAAAACGGGGTTTATTTAGACCAGCATGCTGGGGCTCCGCAGCATACCCCAAAAACGGGCAGTGGCTGAGAGCCCCGAACTTCTTCAAAGGGGATCTTATATAGGCCTTCACTGGCCGTTACAGCAAAGCCCGCGCATTTCATAGCCAATAGATTTGTAACAACATATACTTTCTTAACCAATCCATTTAAAAGTACCTCACTCCTTAGCCTATAGATTCAAAGATCAGCATTTACGTACATCGATTGTCAGCACAAGCAAGGTTATAGCTGGAATCATTAAGCCTTAGGTAATCTCCCTTGACCATCCTCCTTTTGAGTTACCCAAGTCTGCAGGGTGCTTTAGTGAGACAATACATTCCAGGAAAGGGCAATTTCCCCCAACCACCCGCATCCTGAGTTATCCTTTACTCAAATCTGCAGGGTGCTTTACTGAGACAATACATTTCAGGGACAGTAAGTCACTTTCCAAGTCCCCTCTCCCCCAGGTGCAAAGCAGCCAAGCAGTTTTACAGAAAGCAATGTTGCAAGTTAGCTAAAGTACACAAAAATTTGATGCCCTAATATGGATTCTTTCACTTATTGATCAAGAGATCTGTACAACAAGAAGAACTTACAATACTAAATGTATATGCACCTAATGCGGGACCAACAAAGTACTTAAAATAACTACTCATAGACTTGGAGAAAGATATGGATAGTAACAAAATACTAGTGAGAGACTTCAACACCGCTTTATCACCCTTGATAGATCAACCAGACTCAAGCTTAGTAAGGACATGCTTCATCTGAGAGAAAAAAATGGAAGAAAGGGACTTAGTAGATATATACAGGACACTTCATCCTCAAAAGGCCGAATACACATTCTTCTCAAGTGTGCATGGAACATTCTCCAAGATAGACCACATGCTGAGCCACAAAACATACCTCCATAAAATTAAGAAGCTAGAGATTGTTTCAACACTCTTCTCAGACCGCAATGCACTAAAATTAGAAGTAAATCAACCCAGAAACAGAAAACTAAATCAAACACCTAGAAATTAAACAGCTCACTATTGGAAAACGAGTGGTTTAGAAAGGAAATCAAAGAGGAAATAAAAAGATTCTTGGAAACAACTGAAAATGAGGACAGGAGTTACCAAAACTTATGGGACACAGCAAAAGCTGTGTTAAGAGGAATGTTTATAGCTTTACAAGCATTCCTCAGGAAGGAGGAGCAAGCCTACATGAGTAACGTAACCTCACAGCTTAATAACTTGGAGAATTGCGAACAAAAGGAGCCCAATCTGTACAGGAGAAAGGAAATAATAAAACTCTGAGCAGAGATTAACAAGATGGAAACCCAAAAAACAATCCAAAAGATCAATGAAACTAAGAGCTGTTTCTTCTAGAAAATAAACAAGATCAATAAGCCTCTAGTATAACTCACAAAGAAAGGAGAGAGAAAACCCTAATAAATAAATCTGAAATGTCATTACAACAGAAACTATCGAAATTCAAAGGATCCTCAGGGAGTACTTTGAGAAGCTTTATGCCACGGAACACGAAAACCTCGAGAAAATGGATAAATTTCTAGATTCCTATATAGCCTCCCAAGGCCAAACCAATTAGACCCTGAATACCTAAACAGACCTATCACCATCAAGGAAATTGAACAGTAATAAAAAAAGTCTCCCCAAGCACAAAATCCTGGCACAGATGGGCTCGCTAGTGAATTCTTCCAAATATTTAAAGAGGACTTATTCCCAATCCTCTTTAAGCTTTCCCATGAAATTGAAGTATCAAAAACACTTCCGAAGAGTTTCTATGAAGCAAATATCACCCTGATACCCAAAACAAATAGAGATACGACAAAGAAAAAATATTACAGACCGATATCCCTGATGAACGCAGATGCAAAGATCCTCAACAGACGCAAAGATCCTCAACAAATAATTAGCAAATAGTATCCAATGGCTCATCAAAACGATCATACACCATGACCCAGTAGACTTCATCCCAGGGATGCAAGGATGGTTTAACAGTCGAAAATCAATCAACATAATCCACCATATCAAGAAAAGAAAAGATAAAACCATATGATCATATCAATAGATGCAGAGAAAGGATTTGACAAGATCCAGCACCTGTTTATGATGAAAACTCTCAGCAAAATAGGCATTGAAGGAACTTTCCTCAATATAGTCAACACCATCTACCATAAGGCCACGGCAAGTATCATTCTCATTGGGTAAAAGATAAAAGCCTTCCCTCTTAGATTGCAGACAAGACAAGTTTGCCTTCTTTTGGCACTTCTATTAAATACAGGACTGGAAGTCCTGGCCATTGCAGTTAGGCAACAAAAAGGTATCAAGGGAATACAGATAGAAAAGTGACAGGTCAAACTATCACTATTTGAAGACAGTATGATACTATACTTAGAAAACCCTAAAGATTCTAAGAAAAGTTCCTAGAACAAAAAAGTCAGTTTTGTAAAGTGGAGGACTACAAAATCAACACCCCAAAATCCATGGCTTTCATGTATACAAATAACGAAAGAGAAGAAATAGACATTTAAAAAAAATCCTGTTCATAATCATACCTCAGAAAATCAAGTCCCTTGGATTCAGCTTAACCAAAGAGGTGAAGACCTATATAAGGAAAATTACAAAACACTACTTCAAGAAATAAAAGAAGACACTAGGAAATGGAGACACATCCTGCTCATGAATAGGGAGGATTAACATTATCAAAATGGGGGCAATACTGCACAAAGTACTATGCAGTCCCTATCAGGATACCCATGACATTTTTCAAAGAAATAGACAAAACACTCATGAAATTCATATGGAGCAATAAACCCCCATGAATAGCTAATGCTATTTTGGGGGAAAAGAAGATGGGTGGCATCACTCTCCCAAAGTTCAAACTATGCTACAAAGCAGTAGTTATTAAGACAGCATGGGACTAGGCTAGAAACAGACTTGAAGATCATGGAACAGAGTTAAATATTCTGTCACAGACCCCAAATTTATGACCACTAAATCTTTGACAAAGGAACAAGAAATGTGAAGTGGAACAAGGAAAGCCTCTTCAACAAGTAGTGCTGGGAAAACTGGAAAGCTACCTGCCAAAACATGAATGTTGACCTCTGTCTAATGCCAGACATAAAAGTCAGATCAAAGTGGAATAAAGGCCTTAATATATGACATGAATCCATAAGATACATAGAGGAACACGTAGGCAGAACTCTCCACAACATTGACGCTAAAATCATCTTTAGGATGAAACAGCACTGGCCATGGAAGTGGAAGCAAACATAAACAAATGGGACTACATCAAACTAAGAAGCTTCTGCACTTCAAAAGGAACAGTGACCAAAATACAGAAAGAGCTTACAGAATGGGAAATAATATTTACTCAATACCCATCTGATAAGGGATTAATATCCTGGATATACAAGACACTGGTGGAATTCTACAAGAAGAAAATCTCCAACCCCATCAAAAAATGGGGAGAAGAATTGAACAGAGGTTTCATCAAAAAAGAAATACAAATGGTCAATATGCAGCTGTCAGGAGCGATGAAGTCATGAACTTTGCTTATAAATGGATAGATATGGAGAGTATCATGATAAGTGAAATGAGTCAGAAAGAGAGGGACAGGCATAGAAGGACTGCACTCATTTGTAGAATATAAAACAAACATAACATGAGGCTGACACCTAAGGACAGTAGATACACGGGACAGATAGATTGCTCAATAGCTGGAAGCTTACCCCATGAGCAAAGGGGAGAAGGCAGCTGGAATAGAGAAGGGATCACTAAGAAAAAGATGGCTTGAGGAATTGGGCGGGATGGGAGATGTGTGCAGAAAGTAGATAAAGGACCAAACATAACCTCTCAGTGTCTGTATTGCAAACCATAATGCCCAAAAGTAGAGAGAGATTATGGGGAATAATGTCTGCCATGGAGGCAGGGGGAGGGTGGAAAGGGAGGGTATACCGGAGATATTGGTGGTGAGGAATGTGCACTGGTGGAGGGATGAGTGTTTGATCATTTTGTGATTGTAACCCAAACATAAAAGCTTATAACTATCACACAGTGATTCAATATTTTTTTCAAAAAAAGAATATGAAGAGAAAAATGGAAATACAAATGAAATTATAACATACTTCTAATTCTCATAGAATTTTATACCATCACAAAGTTCATTTCCTACTAAAATTTAAGGTTTACTTTCAAATGTATGCAATTCAAAAAATGTAACAAAGGTTTTTCCTTTTTATATTAAGTAATTAATTTTGAATATACCTTTCTTTAGACTATTTGGTAACTTATTAAAATCTGGTAACTTTGAGATTTTTCAGTTACCAGTATATATCAAAAAGTGCCTATTTCAAATATGCCTTTTTAAATTTCTCTTTGCTCACTGGTTACTACACATAAGTCTTCTAATTAGAAACAGATTTTCTTCTATATCCCATTTGATTTTTGCTAATATCCAGATATCTAATATTCCCTAGAATTTATTAAGCAATGTACACAAAATTTTGTTGCCGTAAAGTAGCAACAATTTTCTTTTTCTCAAAAAGAAATTTGCTGCGAGATTTATGACTTTACCTCTTCTTGATCCTAAGAGTTACTGGTTTGTTTTGTTTGTGGCATTATTATTTCAATCTTAGCCCCTCTTTACATGACCATCTGCTTTCTGTATCCATTATTTCTTATAAGGCCAGCAGCCCATACTATAACAAACCCTAATTAATCAGAATTTTATCTTAACTTAGTTACATCTGCAAGATCCTATTTCTAAAGCAATAACATTAATAGTTACCAAAACTTAGAACTTTGACATATATTTTACAGAAAAGAAACTTCAACCAATAATATTATTGGTTTAAATTTAATGTTTACATCTATATAATTTGATTTTTTATGTTTGTCCAGTGGAAAAGCAAAAATCTGCATTTCTATCTTAAAAATTATCGTATGAACTTTAGGTCCACTGCATCTTAGTATGTATATTAATTATTTAATTTCCTATTTTTTTCATCCTTTCCCTCTCTAATCTCTTTTTCAAGTAAAGGATGCTACATTAATTAGAGCTTAAAAATAGAAAATTGCTAAAAATCTAGACCCAGATATAGGAAATATGGGAAATGAAGAAAAATTCATGGAGAGGACATGTGAGACAGTCATGCAGGTACTATTCCTTAAAAAATAAAAATAAAATAAGGAACTCAACCTAGACTATTCATTCTCTCTGGTATTCCTTCTCTCTTCTCTCTCCCTAATCAGATATTCACTGCTATCATATTAATCCTGAAAACTGAGAACACACTGAGGCAGCCAACATAAGTGGACCTAATAAAGAGTTTATCAACGAGTAGATAGCCAATTTAAAGAGAAACATTGACCAATATGTTGTACATACTTAAAACATTGCTACTCTAACTTAATTGATCCAGTTTAATTATTTAAACAGGGTTGAAAATTTAGGAATTCTCACTGTGAATCAAGATTTTAACTTACGCTCACTATTTTCATTAAACTCCTACTTCTAGGAAATGCGTCTTAGAATTTACTCTTATGAATTCAGCTTCCTGATACATCAAGGCCATAATATTATGCAGAAGCAAGGATGGAAATGGCCATGCCATGAGAGAAGATATAGGGAACTAGTGTACTCCACATCTGATTTTTCAGCTTCATATTTACTGTTTAATGGATGACTTAGACCTGGACCTTTCTGGACTTATAGATTAGCTTCTGGAAGAATTTCCATTTAAATGGTTGTGCAAAATTGTATGTGCCTTTATCTACTACTCACTACCACACTGAACTTTATATTTCCATTCTAATTTCTTTTTTGCTATAGGTTGAACTCACTTAACTAAAATCTTAATGCACTTTCAAGAGAGGGAAATGTAATATAATGAGATATTTATATATAAAATTACTATGGATTTTTTATTTAAGAGTTTTTAAACTATGTACATTAGCATTTTAAGGGTGCTATTGGATGGACAGTAATTATAGGGAAGAATAAAGTTATATTTCTTATAGTTTAGAAAGGTATTTCTTTTTATTTTTTTCTTAATTTATTTTTTGAATCACTGTGAGAACAGTTACAAAGCTTCAGGTTTAAGTCTCGGTCATACAATGATCAAGCACCCATCCCTTCACCAGTGCATATTTTCTAACACCAAGAACCCCAATATACTCCCCACCTCACCCCTCTCCCTGCCTGTGAGGCAGATGATTTCCACTGAACTCTCTATCTACTTTCACTACATTCATTATTTTGACAAAGGATGCGCCATTATTATTTGGAATTTTCTCCTAACAATCAGACCTGCTGAAAAGGCATAATGAAATAATTTGTTTTCTATTACTGGTTATGAAGCACATATGCTATCGTGGCCATGTGATTTTGGATTTCTGATATTTTACTAATTAAGTCTGGAGGGATTTCTGCTAAAAGCCACATAGTTCCAATATTGGTTTGTGTGCCTCTGGGGCCATGGCCCTGCCATAAAGCCACTCATGGGGGGCAACTCGTGGTCTTGGAGTGGTGGGAAGGATGTGCCGGTTTCGCCCCCCCCATCCTATAAAGCCGCAGTTGCCCGTCACCACCAGTTCATACCTAGTTGTCCAATAGGCTCTGAGGCGGCAGCCACCATGCTGTCAGAAGGAAAAAACAGAAGAGACAGGCACTCTGTCCCTCCCGGGGGTGGGGGAGGGGCACAGCACCATAGCTTACTGCATAGTCCATTCACATTTCTGCCCAAACCTGCTGGGTCCATGTGCCTCTGGGGCCACTGCTGCGCTGGAAAATTGCTCGTGCAGGGCAACTCGTGGTCTTGGTGTAGTGGGAAGGACGTACAGGTTCTGTCCCCCATCCCATGAGCAGGTATCCATTTTGAGTGGTGAGGTTGTTAATATTCTGCTCATAAGTGATGATTGGTGAATGATTAAATACAAAATTAAATATATAAAATATAAAATTAAAATATAGTTTGTGCACTCAGGCCAAGACTCTCACACTAGTGAAGCCCCACAGAACCAGGGAAGCGGAATTCTGTGACCTTGGACTCCAAGCTCAAGAGACCCAGGAACAGAGATCCTCTGACTGCTCCCAACAGGTTGGCAGACCTCCACTACCTCCATTACCCAGCCGCCGGCCACACTCCAGGACACTTTCCAGACAATGCGACACATCATAAAATACTTAGTATAAGATTACTGCACCATATTTGATGGGGTTCAAATATAGTTTCAACCATGGGAACACCTGGAAGGATGATCAGAGGCCGCCGTAAAGGCCTCTATCCCTCTTGGAGAGCCTGGCAAGCTACCAAGAGTATCTCGCCTGCACAGCAGAGCCTGGAAATCTATCCGTGATGCCAAAACCAGTAATTACAATGGGTCTCATTCCTCTGACCCTGAAAGGGCCACCAATACGGCAGCATTAAGAAGGATGAGGAAAGAGAGGCTGATAAAATCTCAGGGCCGAACTAGGCTACCAAAGCGAAGAAGTACAAAAATGACTGTCTGTAATTTCAATGCACATACGCTGGCATCGGATGCATCTATCGAGGACTTGATGGTGCAAGTACAAAAGATCAAGTACGACATCATTGGTCTGACCAAGATGAGATGGCATCAATGACATCACACCATTTTCAACACTGGGGGAGAACTGCTCCTTGGAACATGCTAGAAAAGAGGTGTCAGTGGTGTTGGTGTCCTTGTCAACATAAACTTGGCTGTGATCATTGATTCATTCAAATGCCTAATAACCCGAATTGGACAATTACATTTGAATAGATGTGGCCCACTGCCAGCAGTTTCTATCTTCCTCGTCTACACACCAACATCCAATTATGATGAAAGAGGAATTGAGAAGTTCTAAATGGAGCTGGAGAAGTTCTATAAAGAAGACCACGCATGCTACAAGACCATTATCGGTGATTTTAATGACAAGATAGGACTGAGAATATCAGCCAAAGAACTCCACATCAGGATCCATGGCCTAGAATGGAATAAACAGGGTAACAGACTGTCTGAGTTCATCATGTCGACCAAGACCATCCATGATAACTCACAATTGCAGAAGACCGAATCTAAATGTTGGACAAAGGGAGTCTCCCGGTGGATGGTTCCACAATGAAATTGACTACATCATATTCAATCAACGGTCTTCCCTGACCTATATCTTCTTTGTCCAAAAATTCCAAACAAGATCTGACCACCATCTCCTTCGTGCAAAATTGTACTTCACAGAGTGGGGAGAAAGGGCTGCAAAGTTTCAGAGGAGAACTTCCAGAATGACCACCAACTGGGAGCTCTTTGGCACTATTGAGGCAACATGGGAAGATGCCATCTTTGACAACATTGAAGAGGAATATGATTGACTGGTTCAGCACCTCCATGATTCTGAGAGGAACGCCAAGACAGAGATAGCCACAAAAGGACACCAAAACTCTTGAGCTTATTTGTCAACGTAGCTTGGCACATGCCTCAGGCAACCACAAGGAAATGTCTGAGCTCGTAAAGCAGTGCAGAGAAGTGATAAAGGAAGATCTCAAAAAGAAAAGAGTAGCAGTGCTGGCTGATGTGGCAGAAGCAGGGAAAAGCACTTGCAAAACCTGCCTGTCCTTCACCAAGTACAAGATGAAGATGACTGCCCTCTGATATCCTGATGGATCTATCATAACTTCCAGAAAGGGAAAGGAGAAGATTATCCATAACTTCTAGTCAGATCTCTTTGAAAGCCACGTCCCGCTGCCCACATACTAAATTCTGCACGATGGCTATGTTGTTCCCAACATTCGTTCTCCCCTCTGAAATCCGACACGCCATTTTGTCGGTAAAGAAAGAACAGCACCTGGCCCGGACAAGGTGAGACCTGAACACCTGAAGATCCTCCCATCAGTACTTATCAATACACTGGCTCAGCTCTTCACATGCTACCTGTCTAAATGCAAGGTTCCATCCCAATGGAAAACCAGCAGGACCTTACTACTGTATAAGAAGGGAGACATCCACAACATTGGCAATTACACCCAATCTGCCTTTTGTCTCTCGTCTACAAGCGGTTCACTTGAGTCATCCTGAATAGGATCGGCAGAACACTAGATGAAGGACAACTATGCGAGTAAGCTGGGTTCCGAAAAGAATTCAGCACAATCGACCATATCCACAGGATAACCAAGCTCATTGAGGTTTCTCTGGAGTTCAAGATACCACTCTCTCCAACGTTCATTGATTTAAAGAAGGCTTTTGATTTTGTTGAGACTGAAGCGGTCATTGAAGCCCTAGCTAAAGAGGGCGTTCAAACTCAATACATTAGGATCCTCAATGAGCTGTATTGTGGATTTACTGCCATGATCTCACCATTCTACAGGGAGGTGATCATTGACGTCAAGAAAGGGGTTCCACAGGGTGATACCATTTCACTGAAACTCTTCAGTGCCACCCATGAGAATGTCATTCAACAACTTAAATAGGAAAGAATGGGAGTGGAGATTGACAGTCTGCAACTACCACATCTCGGCTTTGCTGATGACATCTTTCTAATTACACCAACCATCAGTCAAGCGGCAAAAATGCTGGCCGACTTTGACCGTGAGTGTGGAAAGGTTGTACTACAGCTAAATCTCATGAAGGCAATGTTTATGAGAAATGGTCTTGTTCCTGACATTCCATTCTCTCTCAGTGGGATGAACTTCCTCGAATTCAACAGTTATGTGTACCTAGGACGAGAAGTCAACATGATGAATGACCTGGCACCTGAGTTGCACAGGAGGAAGAGAGTAGCTTGGAAAGCCTTCAAGAGCATCAAAAAATAGCTAAGCTGAAGAAGAACCTCTGGCTCCGGGCACATCTCTTCAATTCCACTGTTCTTCCTGCATTAACATATGCCTCAGAGACCTGGGCCCTATGAAAACAGGATAAGAACGCCGTTCCTGTCTCCCAAAGGGGTGTCAAAAGAGTTATGCTTGGAGTATCATGCTTCACTCAAATGAGAGAAATAATTTGGAGTTCCGACTCCATTGATGATCAAGAATCAAGGGATGCTGTCTCATTTGCCAAGGTGTCAAAACTCAAATGGCCTGGACATGTAATGAGATTTTGGGACGACCGCTGGACTAGAACCATTACCGACTGGATTCCACAGGACATCAAATGATCACATGGCCACCCACCTTTGAGATGGTCAGACTTCTTCATCAAGACCCTGAACAATCGGTTTGAAGCTCTTTGTGTTCCTTGAATGAGCAGATGCCACTGGACTACACTAGCACGCAGCGAGGACGAATGAAGACTTTGTTGGCGCTCGCTCGAGCAAATCAATGAGTTACGGGATGTCAAGTGATCAAGTGATCAAGTGATAGTTTTGTGATAGAATAAATTATTTTGTTAGAAATTAGATTATTTTTATGCTTAGTTGTTGAAGCAAGCTATGTCATATATAGTATGACAGAGAGAACCAATTTACAAGTAATTTACAAAGGTCAGAGTGGAATCCATCAAAAGAAAACACTTACAAGGGTTTTACTGGGTTGATTTTTATTGAGTGTCACTAGTCATAATAAATAATGATTGTGTCTGACAAAGAAACTGTGTCAAAGATGGGTCTTCTCACCCTGCTGTGACTTGTTAATTTGGCAAAGTGTTCAAAAGTCAAGGTCCATTTGTTAGGAATTAAAATATAAGAAAACTTGAATGCATCCTAACCTTATAATTCAATATATCCTAAAGTCCTTCAACATTACTATCAATAAGACCTATTACTTTAATTGTGGAGATTCTTAAAGATAAGTTTGGTAGTTTTACTTAGACACCAATAACTACCTTTAGTAAAGATGACAACAAGAAAGAATGTTTTGAGGTGTATGATAGGGACTGAGAATCATAGGAAAGAAAAATATCAGGGAAATCTGATATTAAGGAAATCTGGTAGAGGACTTTGGTGGTTTTAAAATGTTATCCAGACATATATTCATCATTTGTTCTATACTAGTTCGGAATTAATATAACAGACATTCAGCAGGACACTTCCTGATTTTGTTCACATACGTATTTTCCTGTCTTGTAAGTAGTGAAGAGGTATTCTCTGTCACTTCCTTTTGGCCTAGCACATATGAATTTCTTGTCTAAAGAACGTTATAGTGTACTTCTTTGAAATATGATCTAAATGACTACCCAAAATATATTGGTTAGTTGTTATTTTATTTTGTCTGAAAATAGTTTTGAACAACACTGAGAACTCTTATGATTAGGAAAAGTTCTAGAAAGGTTCATTTCATAGTACCTTTTTGTCTAAGATCATTTGTTTAGTGTGAATGCAGAGATATCCACTGGATAAAGAATTAAAGAATTCCCTATTTAATAATTACATATCAAGTGTGACTTCTTTAGAAAAAAAAACTTGCTAGAAAGTTATCTAGGAATATGTGTATATGGTGTTATACCTCTGTGATTATATTAGGATAATACCTGAAGGTGCCATTGTTTAGAGTAGTGTTCCTAAAAAATTTGCAACCATGATCTTGCTCTGACCTGGTTCCTTTCTGTGACTTTCTCTCTCTAGTCCTGCACTTGGCACCAATATTTATGATATACCCTCATTTACGTGATTTTCAACTGTGTTTCCTCTTTAAATATACTGGTGGCCTATAGAGGTCTCAGTATAAAAAATACTGATTTAGAGCATATGTCCCTGTGAGAGAGTGATGTAATATTTACATAAGGGGAAAGAGTTGCTATAGTTTGAATGGATTAAAACAGAAAGAGTTCATGATGAGACTTCTGGAAGGAAGTAGTAGGAAATTTTTATTAGAGAGAATGGAAGGGTCTCTTTTTGGAGTTTCAAAAAGTTTTTTTAAGTTTATTTAGTCAAAACAAGAAGATTTATAATTTTTAAAAATTCTGCTAGCCTTTCTTCAAGTATAAAGGTGAATATTTAAGCAGATATCAAGAAATGCAATATAATAATGCCCTAAGCAGTTATTGAGTTCAGAGATGTGAACAAAAATATCCCATGTCCAATTTGTGTCACAGGAAATATGGTTCACTAATGTCTTTATTGTGAAACATTTAATGAAAGGGGAATAGTCTGTATGTCACAAAGTAAATGCATCTCTAAATGTGAGGTGTTAAACTGATATTATATTGAGATACTATTTCCAAATGTGACACTTGATTCCAGAATAAGTTTATTGAGGATGTCAAACATGGGTAGCATGTTTAATTAGGTTTCTTTTTATAATATCAATAATTTGTAGAATCATAGTGTATATTTTTACTTAACAGAATTTGTATCATTAAAAGTGTAGGTTCAAATGTATACCATGACTAAAATACAGCTAACATATCAAAAGGACAAACTATTTTTAATGATTCCATGAATAAATGGCTCTCTGTAGCTGGTTATTGTCTTTACTGGATAACGGACATAGACATTTTATTAAGTTAATATCTTGAATAAGATGGAACACTCTAGGGGCTGTAGCTATAGTATGGCAGATAAGGTGTTTGTCTTGCATGTAGCTGTCCCAGGTTCAATCCACCACATTCCATATGGCACCATGAGCACTGCCAGTAGTAATTGCTGAGTACAAAGTCAGGGGTAAACACTGAGGATCATTAGGGGTCACCAAAAAACAAAACAAACTAAAAAGATGGAGCACTCTAGGTCTTTACTACCTGGAATGGAATTTGAAAAGTAATTTACTGAGGAAACTATTATGTTTCCCTGCTAAAGAACTACTTAGGATTTATTAAAAAATGATAATTGAAGTGAATAACTTTTTAAACTGTTAAGTATTTTATATCTTAAAAAGTCAAAAATGTTGAGCATAAACTCATGCATCTAATTCAGATGGAATGGGAATGTTATCATAACCTTTTTATAGGCTGCAAAATGCACAACCTTGTTGTTAGCTTATTGTATATAAAGATGTGTAATTTTGATGAGGCAAAAATGTTATTTTTGAGTGTTTGTTTTACCCTACAGAACATAACTTTTAAGCAATAACCCCCTTTAAATTTACAAAACATATGATTATAAATCCAAAACATGTAGGGATAAATTGTAGCTTGTCCAAGTTTGTTATTAATTAGTCCCAGTGCTTCCTAGATACATGATAGTCAAGGGATGGATAAACATCATCATATCACTGAATTCCATCACATATAATGTAGATAGTACCATTTGTATTTCCTAAACAACTTCACTCTTTCCAACTAATCTCAATGGACTTTCAAGGTAACCAAAAGGCTGAAGAAAGCAACCCTCCCCAACTGATCAACACCTATCTTAGAAAGTTCTAGAAATCCCAATGTGTTCTCCATACTCTCATGGAGAGGCCTCTGTAGTTATGATTAGCTTTTAGGATGCTAATATTATTCAAAATATACTGGAAAACTATGTATCAAGGTTCACAAATTCAAGGTCCACAATAGCCTCTTCTTCCTGGAATCTAATAGGTAGTCTTTCATTAGCCATCCTACTTGGCTAAGGCTCCGGAGTACAGAAAATGGTTACCAAAATCTCCATAGTAGCACTGTAGCACTGTACTCCCGTTGTTCATTGATTTGCTTGAGCAGGCTTCAGTAACGTCTCCATTGCGAGACTTGTTACTGTATTTGGCATATCGAATATGCCAGGGGGAGCTTGCCAGGCTCTGTTGTGTGGGCGGGATACTCTCCATAGCTTGCCGGGCTTTCTGAGAGGGACAGAGGAATCAAACCTGGGTCGTCTGCGTGCAAGGCAAACTCCCTACCCGCTGTGTTATTGCTCCAGTCCATCTCTATAGTAAAGGAAAACAATTGAGACAATAGTGGGAATATGTGATGTTACTCTTTCTTTTCCTTTCCCCATAAAGGTACATTAGTTTTCTTCCTCAATATTTAGTCTGTTGAGGCATTTTAGTGCATGAGACTATGTTTGTTAGCTATTCAGTTGTCTTTTTGTCTTTGCTTCTCACCATAAAGTAAAGGTGATCTTTAAAAGTCTTCATTTTTATTGTGAAAGGCTATTGCCAAACACTGCCTTAAGATTCACTGGAGCTTTGTTTACATCTCTCTTTTTGCCAGGTTTTCTAGCTGCTATAAACAATAATGTAGGTTGTGAGAAGTGTGTGTTGCCTACTGATAGTTCTCCTAAGACCCATGTGCCCTACCTAAGTTTTCACAGCATTTTACCTCTCAGCATGACTGCTCTGTGTTTAGGGATTAACCAAGTAGTGTACAAGGGTTTTTTAAAATATGTTCTACAAAAAATTTAATATGAACAACACTATAGCTTTGCATCTAATGCTATCTTGTCAGCAGATTGGGATACATAAAATTATCACAGAGTTCTGTACATTTTTCTTCAGTGTCTTTTATTTATTTATTTTAATTTATTATTCCTCTGGAAACATTAAACTGGTTGATTTTGCAAGTAATTATTAAAGGTCTCCAATAACCAACCATAAATGCCACCTTTTGAGTTAAACCTGATTTTTCCTCATAAATACTGGGAAAGATTAACAGTTGTCTGAAATTAATGCACTTTAAAATTGTGTACCTATATACTACTCTTATTATTAAAAATTTATATATATATCACATTTTTGTTTAAAACTCTTTAAAGTTGTAAAGTTACATTTTTCTAATAAATATAAATATAATAATGAAGGCTATTTATAAACTTGGTCCATTGAATAAGATAATTTTGATATAATTTATAATGAAAAGTAAACGCATACACTATATAATTCTATATAAGAAATATTAATAGGATTTAATGTTCAAAAATGTTTTATTATATTATTGTTCTAGGTATTGAACTCAGAATATCACATGTGAATATCAAGTACCCTACTACCAATTACATATCCAGTCAACTACAGTTCTATTCTTTACCTTTGAGAAGGTTTAAATTAAACCTCGGGCATCATACGTAGAGGGCAAGTGAGCTGCTGATCTACTGATGAGCCTCAATACTCCATAGTGCAAGGAACCTGGAATCAGTCTCGGAGCCCGTAACCGGAATAGTTAATTATTTGAATATGTAAAATTTCATCTGAAATGACATCTGAAAACAAATTGCCTCAGAGTATTTTGTCAATAATAAATAAGATGACATTATTAAATAAGTTAGAAATGTTCTAGGCATGGTTTAAGTAAGTGACAAATAAGGAGTGTCATTATATCTTAAAGTTATTAAGAATTTCATAAAATTTATGCCTAATTCTAGCGATTTATTACAATTTAAATTTATTTCCTATCATACACATAGCAGAGAATTTCAAAGTACAAAATTGAAATATTACTAAAACATTAAATTTTGATTAATTAGTAAGGTGCAACACACTAAAATTTGTTGCTTATGTTAATCAGCAAATAAAATATAAGAGGAAGAAATAAATTCAAAGTATGTATGAGAAGAAGGAAACAAATCATGGTAAATAGAAATTGTCTAATCTTGTGTATGGTTACCTTAAAGGCTACTCAGAAAGAACTTTGCTTTTCCAGAAGACTAAACTTTTTAAAGTAAGTTTATACCTTTAAATTATTAAATACAGCCCTGTCTTTGTCTTTAAAGTCTACATAAAACAGAGGAATAATTAGTTAAGTGATTAATGTAATCTGTTTTACTGCAAAAATGTGGGATTTTATTTTTTGCTTAAATTACTCCAATATATAATGGATATCAAATTGGAAATATAATTAAATGATCTTTATTATTTTCCTCTTCTGTAAAGAAAAGCAAGATGATGGTTTCTCATTTTCTCTGCAAATGAAGCCTCTGCCCCTGGCCCTCCACACACCATGCACTCCAGCCACCTCGGAGAACATGCAGAAGGGGGAAAGCTGGTAGTCAATTAGCAATCCCCATTCCGCATGTACATTTTATTATACAAATAAGTTAATTATGAAAGACAGAATCAAAAGTGTTTTTTTCCATGTGAATTACTGTTATTGAATTGCTTTTCCTGTATCACAAGCCAAGGCACTGAGTGCCAACTGTTCTAACCTTAGTTAATCAAACCATATCATTTATTTAACATGCAATGTTTTATAGGAAAAAAATGTATCCAGAAAACTTATTTTTCTCACATCACATTCATGTCCAGTGATATGAAATTACCTTGGGAAATTAAAATATGATCCATCATTCCTATTTAACCTTTAATTTTATTCATTCTATATTAAATGTATAGTTTTTGCTTTGTTTCTGCTATTAACTGTGTTTACTTTCACTAAATGTTATAGCCACAGAAATAGTTGAAATATGTCTTTGTAATGCATCCAATATTTTCTATAATTTATCTTCCTACAAATGTGTTCTTCTTATCTTTTCTTGGCTACAGAGTCTTGATTGGCTACTTGAGACTCTGATTGATGCTTCTTTTGTGTTTTTTGTTTTTTTGTTTCACAGAGTGGGAAGAGATTCTTATAATCCATTCAGAAAAGCAGACTACTTGAATCAAGATATCCAACTAAAATATTTTCTACCTTTGATTCAATCTTAATATTTAGGTACAGAAGTTAATAATTACCGAAGAGCAATTATTCATTTCACTGACAAAAAAATACATGGTAGAAATGACATCTGTACCTATATGTTCATTACAGCATTGTTCACAATAGTCAGAATCTGCCAGAATCCGAGTGCCCAAGAACAGATAGCTGGTTAAAGAAACTTTGGTACATCTACACAATGGAATATTATGCAGCTATTAGGAGAGATGAAGTTGTGAAATTTACTTATGAGTGGATAGACATGGAGAGTATCATGCTAAGTGAAATGAGTCAGAAAGAGAGAGACATACATTGAAGGGATGCACTCATTTTGGAATATAGCACTGTAGCACTGTCCTTCCGTTGTTCATCGATTTGCTCGAGTGTGCCCAGTAACGTCTCCATCGTGAGACTTGTTACTGTGTTTGGCATACTTGTTACTGTGTTTGGCATATTGAATATGTCATGGATAGCTTGCCAGGCTTTGCCATGCAGGCAAAATACTCTCAGTAGTTTGCCAGGCTCTCCAAGAGGGGCGGAGGATTCGAACTAGGGTTGGCCACATGGGCCATGTGCAAGGCAAACGCCCTACCCACCGTGCTATTGCTTCAGCTGTGGAATATAAAATAACATAATATGAGACTGATACACAAGGTCAGTAAACACAATAAGCCAGGAATATTGCCTTATAGTTGGAAGCCTGTCTCATGAACTGGGGGAAAAGGCAGCTAGAATAGAGGGGGATCACTAATACAATGATGGTTGGAGGGAGATGTGTGCTGAAAGTAGATAAACCAACAAATGTGATACCCTCTCAGTATCTGTATTGAAAACCATAATGCCCAAAAGCAGAGAGAGTATGAAGGAAATTGTCTACCAAGCAGTCAGGGGGAGGGTGGGAAAGGGGGGTATACTGGGGACATTGGTGGTGGAAAATGTGTACTGATGAGGGATGAGTGTTTGATCATTGTATGATTGAAACTCAAATATGAAAGCTTGTAACTGTATCTCACGGTGATTAAATAAAAAAATAAAATGCCAAATTTCCCCCTTATTATAAGAAATGCAAATATTGTGCTCAAGTTTTCATCACTTTCTTCTGGTCTTAGTATCCTTTCATCCTGATTAAATTAGTAATCACAAAAGTTTGAAAAGAATCAGAGCAAAGGATTAGGCTTAATTTATCTCGTTTTCTAGACTCTTGACCCTATAGGACCTGTCCACTGGCCAAGCCCAAATTCAGATTTTTTTGAGTTAAAAATTTACATCAGAGAATGCTGCTGTTTTCTGTTTATATTTAGTCTTTGGTATCCTTTCTAGATACCTACAGCTCATAAAACACTTGCAATTTCCTGAATAGTCTGTTTGATACAGGACTCCCAGATTTCTGAATTTTTGTGACTGGAGCGATAGCACAGCGATAGGGTGTTTGCCTTGCATGCAGCCAACATAGCCGCCCCGAGATCGATTCCTCCACCCCTCTTGGAGAGCCCGGCAAGCTACCGAGAGTATCTCGCTCACACGGCAGAGCCTGGCAAGCTCCCCGTGACATATTCAATATGCCAAACACAGTAACAACAAAGTCTCCAATGGAGATGTTACTGGGCCCGCTGGAGCAAATCGATGAACAATGAGAGGACAGTGACAATGATAGTGTGACTGAAGATAATGTCTTTTGTTTTAATTAGGTGACCATTATGTGATGGCTGGTCACTAGATAACGTTTCATCTAGAACCATGCAACTTCCAACCCTATCTTCCCATCTTCTAAACAGGAGAGAGGGATTGGGAAATTAACTTACAGTTTATCATACACGTGGCCTGGCCTGGTAAAAATTCTGCAGAAATTCATAACATAGGGGAATCGGATTCAGAAAACACATTCATGGACCAGAACAATTGGTGTACATAAACTCAATGATGACAGAATTTTTTTTTCCACTTGGGTCTTTTAGAACTTGACCAATGTGCATTTGGTTGTTTATTCATATTTTTTATTTAAACTTTTATAACAAATACTTCACTCTCTTCAATGATCATGATGAATAAAATTCTGACTCAGAAATTGTCAGATCTCTTCAAAACTATTTTTACAATTTTATTGAGTTTTTTGAGAAGAGGGATACCCAGTGGGTGCTCAGACCTCACTCTCAGTATTCTCAAGCATAACTCATGCCAGTATTTGGGAGACTTAAGATGGATTCAGAGTTAGAGTCAGGGATATCTACCTAAAGGCAAACATATAACCCACTGTATTATATCTCAGAATCTGCTCTTTGATTGTTCTCATTTTCCTTAGTGAGAATAGGGTTATAAATCATTCTAGATGAGCACAAAGTTTAAATTTTAGAGGCTAGGTATTAAACATTGTGGTTTGTATGTGTACATAAACCATCTTGCTAAAAGACACAAGGATATAAAGTTTCTCACAAAACATCTTAAAAGTTCTAATGAGATGCATGATTACAGAAAGATATCTCATGGGGAACATATAGAATGGTGTGCATAGCTCCCTTTGACTGTAAACCTAATTAGACTTAGTGAACTCATAGTGGTATGAACTAATGTGAAAATATCAAAACTTTAAATAAAACATGGCATTGTACATAGGTAGGCTGGGTAGGGAGAAACAACCCTTTCATTCATAATTCAGCCATATGCACTATAGAATATTTCAATGCTCATTTCTTCAAACAATTTAGAATGCTTACATTCAATCTTAAGTTATTCCTAAATAGTGCCTGGAACACATGACAGTTTCCCCCTCAGTGCAGAATTCTTATTTATAGGATAGGGGCAGTTTTAGATCCAGCACAGAAATCCATTGATTACCTTTATGACAAAAATTTTTCAGAAATTTTAACAGACATTTTCTTATCACCAACAGAATGACCTTCACCCATTTCATCATCCATACTATGCAATTAAAATTAAATGTCTTACAACAGATACTGCACAGTATATATTATTATTTAGTAAAACTTTGTGTCTAGGTGTTTATATATTTCTTAGAACTGTACATCACATGCAATTTTAAAGTATATTAAAAAATGGTTTAACATAGCAGCGAGTCCCAGGAGATCACAGTGTTGAAGATCCCTCCGGGTCAATTTTATCTGGGTACCCCAGATGGAGCAGGTACAGTCTCCCCACTTATTCCAGATGGAATCCCGGTGAGCAAGAGCTTCCAAAAGCAAGGCTCAAGTATGCAGGTTCCAGAAATAAATCTCCAGGCCACATGGTGGCAGAGGCACCTGGCTGTCCCTCCCAGGCTCCCCACCTGCTCTGCAGTCTGGTTTTTAGACCACGATCTGCCTCCGGGCGCCATCTTAGTGCACCAACAGCCCTGGTCCAGAGACTCCCAGTTGAATCCCAAAATGGATTATTGCCCTACAAAGATGTCTCTAGAACCCAACCATTTATAGTCTAGAATTCCAGAAGTGCATGGCCACAAAATGAGGCATGCAAACTCTCATGATATTCAAAATGAGCAATGAAAAATAAATTATCTAGTGTCTGCTCCTGGCAGTTAGGTTTCAATGGTGTGGAAAATTCGAGAAAAACATAATGCCAAAAAATAGAGAGAGAGAGAGAGAGAGAGAGAGAGAGAGAGAGAGAGAGAGAGAAAGAGAAAGAGAGAGAGAGAGTATAGGGGAAATTGTCTGCCAAAAGAAGCAGCAAGAAGAAGGCATGGGTGGTGTGGGGGGGTTTACTGGGAACATTGGTGGTGGAAATCATGCACTGGTGGAGGGATGGGTATTCAATCATTATATGGCTGAATCTCAAAGATGAAAGCTTTGTAACTCTATCTCACGATGATTCAATAAAATTAGAAAAATAAAAATAAAAAATGTGGTTCAATTGTGTTTATTCTGTTGTATTTCACTATACAATAGTTTAGACTTGAATATGTTGCTCAGAAACATTATATCAAAATATACCTAGCACTTTTAAAATTTTATTTTAGGGCGACATCCAGCTATGCTCAGGCTTACTATTGGCCCTATACTCAGGCATGTCTCTGAATTCAGGGATCAGTCCTGGCAAGGCACAGGGGAACCTTTGGAATGCCAGAATTGAACCCAGGTGGCCCACGTGTAAGGTAAGTATCTTGCCTTTCACCTATATGTTAAACTTGTTTTATCCATCTTTGAATCTGTATTTTTCTCTAGTGTAATATATAGAATGAGTAAAAGTAGCATACCAATTTTACTGACAATAACCAGAAAATATGGAAAATATCTATGAACACACACACACACACACACACACACACACACACTCACACACGACTTAGAAATCCTCACAGGCTGACTGGGAAAATTTTCGTAAATTTTCATAATATTCAAAGAAGTAAAGTCTGTATTTTGTTTTAACCTCACAGAATATGCTACTTGTTAGCTTAGTTTGTGTATGAGGTTGGGTGTGTGGGTGGAATGCTGTGAATCTTATATACAAAGAGAAGAATAAGAGCATCCAAGATAAAAATATAGTAGAACTTTTGCAATCAGACTAAGCTGGATAAATGTTACAGAAATCATGTCAACAAAAGAGGAAAGGATATAAAACTTCTAAAAATATATTAGTGGGATGATAATAGGCAATAATTTCTTATATATATTTTTATATTTCAGCTTTTTTTGGGGCCACACCCAGCTGTGCTTGGGGCTTAATCCTGGTAGAAATCAGAAGACCATATATGATGCTGTGAATAGGACCAGGCTGTCCACAAGCAAGGCAAGAACCTTACCTACTCTACCTGAGCTCTGACTTCAAAATAATCTTTTTTGAGCAACATATTAGATACTTTGTCTCACTTTTAGTCATTCCATAGTCATTCCTAGGAATGGTTCTGGGAATGTGTCTCAGTGGAATAGTGCGTGACATCCTGTGTCTGGCCTGGGTATGAACTTCTTTTCCTAATGTGATTCTCTAAAACCATTACAGTTTGTGGGACCTTCAACAACGCAAGAACCTTAACACAAAATCTATCCTGTAATAGATAGCCTAGTATACCTATTATTGAGCTATAATTCAAATAAGGACTGGAGTGATAGCACAGTGAGTAGGGCGTTTACCTTGCACGTAGCTGACCCATGTTCAATTCCTCCGTCCCTCTAGGAGAGCTCGCCAAGCTACCGAAAGTATCCCACCACACAGCAGAGTCTGGCAAACTCCCTGTGGCATATTGGATATGCCAAAAAACGGTAACAAGAAGTCTCACATTGGAACCATTACTGGTGCCAGTTCAAGCAAATCAATGAACAAGAGGAGGACAATGCTACAGTGCTACAATTCGAATAAAGGTGTCTTATAAACATCTACTCTGTATCCTTTACCTTTCTTCATTCTTCACTCCCACACTCCTCTACAACTTTCCTTCCCACTCCTCTACAACCTTCCTTCCTTCCTTCCTTCCTTCCTTCCTTCCTTCCTTCCTTCCTTCCTTCCTTCCTTCCTTCCTTCCTCCCTCCCTCCCTCCCTCCCTCCCTCCCTTCCTTCCTTCCCTCCCTCCCTCCTTTTCTCCTCCTCCTCCCTTCTCCCACCATTTTTCCTTCCTTACAAATGACTTTGAAGTAATTAACTATGTAGCATACACATCTTTACATTTAATTTTGTTTTGCATTTGGAAACTTATTTCCACAATATATTTCAATAGCTATCAGAACTTAATGTTTTAATGCATTGCTAAATCTAACTTTCTTAAATGAATTTATAATGGCGTAATTATCATAATTGTCTTCACATATTTATGAGATCACCTGTATCTCCATTAGCATCAATAAAAGTTTTTCCTTAAACACGTAAACTTTTATAAAATATGTCATTAGTAACAAAAAAATAGAATAATCCCTGTTTAATTTAGATCTACAAGTAGTTTTTTCCCTACCTTTTTCAAAATGTCTAATTTAAAGGTTCTTTTATAGTTTAATACCTCCTTCCACAAGTCACAAAATTATGCTGTTAGTGCTCATAAATTTATTCATTCATAACCTTTAATATTGTATTTGCAATATTATAGCACATTAGAATTATAATCACTATTCCCTAAACAGAGGGGAAAAGAATTAACTCTAATATTACAAACATTATTACTATTTCAATAATTTTCCTTTTTGTTTCTTTAAGCCAGAGAAATAGCACAGCGGTAGGGCATTTGCCTTGTGCGTGACCGGCCTGACCGAGCCAAGTTTGATTCCTCCACCCCTCTCGAGAGCCCTGCAAGCTACCGAGTGTATCTCACCTGCATGAAAAAGCCTGACAAGCTACCCATGGCATATTTGATATGCCAAACACAGTAACAAGTGTCATAATGGAGATGTTACTGGGCCCGCTCGAGCAAGTCTATGAACAATGGGAGGACAGTGACAGTGACAGTTTCTTTATGAGTTCTATGATCAATGCCAATAAGCCACACCAGGTAATATTTATCTATTAACTAGATTCATTAAACCGCTCTTATCATGTAGCGGGATTGGCAGTTTTCTCTGTAACAACTGAGGTTTATTTGTGTCATTACTAATTTAGAATTATTTTTCAAGATGTTGAAAACATTGGTTAAAACTCATGTAGCCAATTACTTAAATTCCTTCTCTAAATAGCTTATATTCTTTCAGAAAAAAATAATAATTTTTACAAAAAAAACTAATCACTTGGACTATAGCAGTGTATCTGACATTTATGAAGATTTGACATATCTTATATTGGGTTAAATATATTAAACATACTACTTTACCTGAAGATTAAAGTAGCCAAAAAAATCACTGTTATAAGTATAAAACTTGATAGATCTCCTTAGAAGTTGAACAATTTGTCAACGTTGGTTGACTGCCCTGAGATTCTGGACACTTTCTCAAACCAAGAATTTTGGATGAATACCATAACATTGCTACCTCTTCACTACCTGATAATCACACTAAATTAGTTGTAGCAGGTGGAAGTAGCTGTCACCATTGCATCACTGCACTCTCCCCACCAACAATTAGCTATTTATTCGGCAAATGAAAAGAATTCAGTATGAGAAATGAAAACAGAACAGCTATGAAGTTTCTGTGGTCTAACCATTTATTTTATTCTCTATCTCCTTCCTGACTGTAGAACACGAACCTTTTTAACAGGTAAAGTGGGGCACATCCTTTTTGAGGTAAATATTTATTTCTTTATTTATTTTGCATTAAATATTTATTAAATATGCTTTTAAGATATCTATTGGATTTATAAATGTGAAATACAAAGAATCACTTACGATTTTCTTTAAGTAAATACTTTTTATGGATGCCAATTTTAATAAGATTATACAATACATTGTAAGACGAGACTTTTATTATGTAACACTTTTCTACTTCACAGATTCCTTCTAGCCATTCTCAAATCACTACTAAAATATTTAAATAAATAGTGTATATAACAGCACATAAAATGTGTGCATACTAATGTGTGTATACGTTACTACATATTCTAGTTTATCGCACAGCGGGTAGGGCGTTCGCCTTACAAGCGGCCAACATGGCCGACCCGAGTTCGATTCCTCCGCCCCTCTCGGAGAGCCCGGCAAGCTACCGAGAGTATCTCACCCGCACGGCAGAGCCCGGCAAGCTACCGAGAGTATTCGATATGCCAAACACAGTAACAACAAAGTCTCCAATGGAGACATTACTGGGCCCGCTCGAGCAAATCGACGATCAACGGGAGGGCCTTATATAAACTTGGAAGGTATACTAAGTCTATGAATCTAAAATAAAGCTTCCTTCCATTTGAAAACAATAATTTGTCTATAAGTTACTTAGTATCACAAAATGAATATGCATTTGCTTTATTCCTTTGGTTTTGTCAAAATAAAATAACTACGACTTTCAAACATAAAACCTAGAAAAAAATCAAATTTTTCATTCAATGATTTTTATGTGATTGAAAAAGCAATGAAACACTGAGGCTTAAATATGTATTATTTAAAATAAATTATTTTATTAATTTTTAACTTTTTAATTGAATCACCGTGAGATGGACAGTTACAAAAAACACACAAAAATTAATTGAAGATGCCAGAAAGATAGCTCAGTGGGATGAAACACATCTTCTTATGAAGGAGGTCTGAGTTTTGTCCTTGGATCCATTTGGCCTCCCAAGCACCAAGTCAGCAATAGTCCCTGCATGTCACTGACTGTGACCTCCCTCAAAACAAAACACACAGATAAATAATATTCCAAAAATAAATTTAAAATATATATAATAGGACAATGCAATAACAGGAAAATAACTAAATTAAAATAGGGAAATATTTCTGTGACTGGCTATTAATATTCTTGGAAAATATTTTAAAAAATACACTGACCAATAGGAAAGACTAGTATGAATTTTATTTCTATATTAATTTTTATAATTAGTAATATTTAAATATTATTCGGTAAGGTGTCTGAAACCAATACATATTTTAAATGTAATAATAAAGTAGCATAAATAACTTGAGTATAATAAGAAACCTTAATTGAAGTAAAAATATTTGAACAATGTGTAACACCAGTAAGAGTTTCTTTCAAATACCATTTAATCATTGTGCTATTTTGAGAGATTGGAAATCGAACACATTTTTTTTTCTGGTTTCCTTGGAAGTTAGCTTTCTAGATGTGATTTCTGTTCTGTAATTAAAATGAAGTTAAACTACACAGAGTAAATAGGCAAACAACAAGTTTACATGACAGTAAATGGACAAATAGGATCCAGGAAATGAGGTTTTGACAACAGCTGCACATTTTATTTTGCTCGTGGAATCCGGTTGTGTGTATGAAGCTGCAGAGCTGGCTGCAGCAACCACTGAGAGTCACCCCAAGTGGAAAGGACACAGGTGACTTTAAACATATAACCGCATTTTTAGTGAAGCACACTTGGTAGAACAACTGTGGAAATGTCAGCAGTCATGAATCCTTTAGGTATTCAGGGACAATTTTAAATTAAATTAAAATGCATATGGATATGTATAATATATAGTACTGTAGCAGTGTCCTCCCATTGTTCATCGATTTGCTTGAGCGGGCACCAGTAACGTCTACATGTGAGACTTGTTACTGTTTTTTGCATATCGCATACACCACGGGGAGCTTGCCAGGCTCCGCCGTGCAAGCAGGATACTCTTGGTAGCTTGCCGGGCTCTCTGAGAGAGGGACAGATGGAGGAATTGAACCCGGGTCGGCCATATGCAAGGCAAATGCCCTACCAGCTGTGCTATCACTCCAGCCCTATGTATAATATATAAAATATATATGATGTATATTTATATATAAAAGCACCATGATAATCAAAGTTATTTATCATTAAGCTTTAGGTGAACAATGTCCAACACAGATTCTGTCACCAGAGCCAACTCCTTGCCATCAATGTCCTTTCAGTACCACCAAAGCACCCGTAAATTCTGCCAGATACAATTTTACAAGGAATCTACCTCTATCAAAAAGGTAGATTCTGTCTGATTTTTTCAGTTTGATGTTTCTGATAATTACACTGCTTTAGGTTATTTCTCGGATTATGCTGAACCTTGGTATCACATGTGGTTTTTCCAAAACACCAACTGATCTCTAAGCACAGCGTCAGAAATATATCTCAAGTACCACTGGGTATGGTCCCAATTTCCCCAAATACATGTTTCCTTTATTTTTAAAATGCTTTCTAATTTGCAAAACTCTGGATTAAAATATAATTTGTGAATGTTTTGAACTTAAGAAATTTCAAAGATACTCCAACTTATACCTAAGGAATTAAAAGTGTCTTGACTGACATATATGGCTTATTAGAGTTTAATAGAAAGTACTTCTTTGATGTAAGTTATGATCTATTTCCACTTAATTATAAAATTGATATAATTATAGCATCATTTGACTTATATAAGTGGAAAATGTCACAGGAAAGAAGATTTATATTTAAGGAAAGATTCTCCACATTATAAACCATCAAGAAAATGTCAATTAAAACAACTATTGAATAAGTTAAATAAGTATTTGAATTTTAGGACACTGGCAACATTAAATGCTCAATAGTATGTTGAACAGCAGACAATCTAATTGTTGGCTTATAGTAATGCAAACTCTAAGAGCCACTTGGGTCAATGGTGTGGTAGTTTTTGCCAAGTTAAATATACTCGTATATGACCCAGCAACCTCAAACCTTGATTCACCCAATGGAGATTAAAGTTATGTATACGGAAAAACTTGGATCTAAATGTTTTACAGAAGTAATATCCATAACAAAATTTGGGAAAAATCAACTTAACTGTCAGTAGGTATATGGATCAAAAATATACACAGAAACAGGAACCTATTAGTCAATATGTTATGGGTTATTAAAGCATGAAAATACATGACTTATCAAATATGTAATAAGTTATTAAATCATGAAAATACATTTGCAAAATTACACACTAAATAAAAGATATTAATCTCAAATGGTTGTACTCTACATGATTCCAACCATATTAAATTCTCAGAAAAAAATGGATAATGACAAAAATTTAGTATTTTTGATTAATGAGGAAGAAATCATGAATAGGTAAGTGCATAGTGCATTGTGAAAGGTTTTTGGGGCAGTGAAATGCTCGGTTAGATATTTCAAAGAAAGGGCAAGAGAGATAATACAGCAAGAAAGGCACTTACCTTGTATATTGGTACTCAGATTAGATTCCTGGCATCCAATGTGACCTCCCAGGTACAGCCAGGTGTGATTCCTGAGCACAAATCCAGGACTATGCCCTGATCATTGTCAAGTGTGGCCCCCAAACAAACAAATTATATTTCAATACTGAGTACATGCTGTGGATCTTTCCAAAAAGTACACAGAAAATATACTACTAAGAGTGAATCAAACGTTCATAACAGCAAATCACATATTGAAAACTTAGAAGTTACAAAAAAACTTTCCACACCTTCCCAGATATTCTATTCCTTGTTATCTAACTTAATAACACAGAGACACTAATGTTAAATGACATATTCATACCTATAATCATCACAGCATTATTTGCAGTAGCAGATATCTGGAAAGAACACAAACACTCAACAACAAATGAGGAATAATTATGTTAAATAGGCACAATGGAATAGTACTCAGCTATGAGAAAAATTGAAATCATGCAATATTCTGCACTGAGTAAAATTTGAGTATTTCATGCTAAATGGAGTCAGAAAACAAGGGACTCACACATCATGTTACAAAAAAACAGATGAAAGAAATTAGTTCCCAATAGCAACGAAACGTTGATACAAGAGTAACAGAACTGTAAACTGAAGATAATAAAGAGAAGGAAGTACTGTGGGACAATGGTAGAAGAATTTTGACACTGATGAACTGTAGTAGCAGCACTGCAAGTATAAAATAATGAGTTCCACATAATTGTAAACTTTGATTAATAGTAACTTGATCATTTTTTGTTACAAATAGCATGAGAACCTAAGGCAGATAAATTCATGGCACTGTGTCACCAAATCACTGTCACCCTGTTGTTTGTCGATTTACTTGAGCAGGTGCCAGTAATGTCTCTATTCGCCAGTAACATCTCTATTCATCCCGGCCCTGAGATTTTAGCAGCCTCTCCTTACTCATCTTTCCCAATGAGTGGAGACTCTTTCAGGGTCAGGGAAATGAGACTTCTTATAGTTACTGGTTTTGGCGTATCGAATACACCACGGGAAGCATGTCAGGCTCTGCCCCATGCGAGTGGGATACTCTCAGCAGCTTGCCGGGCTCTCGGAAAGCCCGGCAAGCTGCTGAGAGTTTCTCGCCCACACGGCAAAGCCTGGCAAGCTACCCGTGATGTATTCAATATGCCAAACACAATAACAATAAGTCTCACAATAGAGATGTTACTGGGTCCACTCGAGCAAATCGATGAACAATGGGAGGACAATGCATATATATATATATATATATATATATATATATATATATTTCTCTCTGTAATTTATTGCCTACTGTCTGAACTCCATCAAACATGATGTGGTAATTGTGGAAAATAGGTAGGAAGTGTCTTATGATGCTTATGATGTGTTAGAAAGAGGCCTGGAGCATGGCAGCAGTTGGGTAGTGGATGTGACTAACGGGGCTGGGTCCCTTGGGACGGGGAGGGCTCTTGCCTGCCCCCTCTGGTGTGCTCCAAGTGAAAACAACCTGGTGCGTAGTCCAGTGGCATGGTCATGGGGGCCTTATTTTTACTCCCATCTGAGAGTTTAAGCCTTGAGTTCTGGAGTGTGGCTGATGAGAAGATTATCTGTTGCTGGCGGGGCGTGGCTCATGGGTGTGACCCCTGGGTTGCTGGAGACTGGGGGAAGCAGGCAGAGGATCTCTGCTCCCAGGTCCATTTGAGTCCAGAGTCCAAGGTCACAAAGTTCCACATTACCTGGTTTCCATGGGACTTCACTCCTGTGTGAGGCTTGGCCCAAAGCATCTGGAAAGCAGCCTGGAGCGTGGTGGCACTTGGGTAGTGGATGTCAGCTGCCAGGGCTGGGTCCCTTGGGGTGGGGAGGGCCCTCACCTAGCCTCCCTCTTGGGCACCCCGAGTGAAAACAGCCTGGTGCGGAGTCCATAGCACTCGACAGAAATTACCAGAAACTGGTTCAATGGATAACGAGACAACACTTAATGAACATCAGTTTTTTTTAGAGATTACTGATGGTGGTATATTCAATAGTTCTAATGTAGTTAGTGCTATTAAATTATGTATCTGTGAGTGGATTAAGAGTAATAATGAAATAATGAAGCAAATCTATGTAAGTCATTATAAACACAATAAATAAATTATATGATGTGTTATAAAATATTATTCATAATTTGTTTAGTAAATATAATAACAATTATGTTTTCTTGCATGTTATAAATTATCTAAAAAACTTTTCAGGGTCCAGAGAATAGTACAATGGATAGTCTGCTTGTCTTGTATGGAATGATCTAGGTTCAATCTTCAGCACTACATATAGCCTTAGAGCACTTCTACGAGTGGTCCCTGAAGTTTGTATATCCAAGATTAAGCCCTGAGCACTGCCAGGTGTGCCTCAAACAAATACCCCCCAAAAATGACTATAAATATAGTCTCTTAGATATTATTAATCATTAATACAAACAGTGATATTAAAATTACTTAAGTAGCATTCCAAGTGAGATAGTTTGGAGTTATCTGTTGTATTCACAAATAATAAATTATTCAACGGAATACTAAATATGGTAAATACAATCAAATTTACACTTCTTACTGTGTGTGGGGGAAGAAGTGGTCATTCTCTAATTTGTACTCAATAGAAGTTATAATTTTTTGTGACTATATGCTTTTCTCTATGCAAATTATCTTAAATTACTATTAAGGTATTGGTAAGTTTGTAGGGATGGTAATTTAAATTCCTTATCTCATTATATCAAAATGTTAGCAGTTTGGTTTAAAGATATAGCCACTATCTTTTTATCAGGTAAAATTTAATTCTTTAGAATATAGAAAGCTTTGGGATAGTCTCAACATAAATTTTTAGAGATATGTCAGGTAATAAACTAATAAAATATACAGTATACAGCAATACTGTTTGTTGCTACTATTAGTATAAAACCTACAAAATATACTAATAAATTTCTATACATGTTTATTCACTTGGATGTTTTGTTTTGAATTTCAGAGAAGTTGTTATATTTTTATGAATCTGGGAGACAAGTACAGTTCATCCAAAGACAAAGAACCGTAAAATTTCAGACAATCTATTTCAGAACAAATTTATGGTTGTACATAAAATGTTCGGAAAACTTTGTATAAATTTCAGGAGTGTAGAGAGTCATTGATAGACAATTGAACATTGCATCTAGTGATTGATCTGTACAAACACTGATTTAAAAAGATGCACTAAAATTAAGAAGGAAAATGAAGATTATGCTCCAGTCAGAGAGAAGTAGGATTTTATTATTTTAAATATAAAGAGACATTCTTGTAACAATATTATCAACTGCTAACATCTTAATCAAAACCTAAATTGATGTCTCCAAAGACCTTTTTATTAAAACTTCTGAGAATATTTCTAAAGTCCATCTGAAATAAATCCTAAAGATGAATAGTTGGTGATTTTATATTTTATGTTTTGTTTGAGAACATAAAACAGAAAAAACTAAAATTAAAATATATCTAGGGCCAGTTCCCTTTGGTTGAAACATTGAGACTGATATTTGAACTGCTCTCATTGGCTATTTCTACTAACCAATGTGACATATTTGCAAATATAAAGACTTACGCTTTAAAAATGCACATACTGATGGCTGTTAAGTAATATATATGTACAAATAATACTGCACAAATTAAAATGATAAATCAAATAATTTATATAAAACTGAAAGCATAAAGTCAAATATATAATCAGGTTTTCTCTTGTGTGTTTCCAAAAGTAATCACCTCTTACAGTTAATTTATAGATAATATTCTCTTTGTTATTTTAAAGACAATTCAGATATTTTAAAAAACACTATGCTTTCCAAGAAAGGAAGTTGCTAAATGTTCTGCCAATCTTCTGTATATGCTAATCTAGTTAATGGAGTAATTTAGATATGTCTGCCAGCAAGTATAAATTAGGGTTTGAAATAATTAAAAAGCATTCTGTATTTCTATTGTAATGAAAAGTTAATTTAATTTTTAGGAAATCTTATGGAATAAGTACTTAAGGAAATTTCTAGTCAACTTTAGAAGACAAATAATTTCAGAGGCTGTACTAAGTTGTTCAAATGTATAAATAAAAAGACCAAATAAAAGTTAAATTTATTTATCACATTAAAAATTACATAACCTAGATATTTTAGGTGTTTTTAACAGTACCTTAGTTCTGTATTTAATTTTATAAATAAAACAGAAGTCATTTAAAATTATATACTGATTATTTAAAATGTGAAATATTCTCTAAATATCAAGGTTTTTGTCTGTGTTGTTTTCATTTGTTAATGTAGTATCTTCTTTCTTTGAGATAAAAGTGGTTAATTATTTTAATAAATCACTTCATTTATTTTAATTTTCTATTTATTTAATTTGTGCTGTCAGTAAATGAATTATATTTAATTTGGTCCTATTTGATTTAAATAAAAAACAAAATTTTGTCTGTAAGCCAAATTCTGTAATAGTTAATAACAAAATAATTTTATAATTAGTCACTGTACCTACTTCCCATATGGAAAATATAATACCCATGTTAATTATTGCATATGGAATTAAAAAAATTAAAGCAACAATTAAAGACTTTAATATGACTTTCAACCTTATGTCACTGCTGCCTCCATGTAAGCTCATGTATTGACCTTGATCGATCAAATCATAAATAAATCTTGAACTGATCTGTAGCCACAATAATTTCTCAGGTACCTGTTTCCAGGTACCTGAGTTTCCAGTTGAGACATCTCTGGGCATCTCAAAGTGGGGATGGCCAGCTCCCGCCCTAACAGCCCTGGCATCTGTGCCCGCCCCAAAGCCACCATCATATGTTTGGTCAGACTGTCCATTTAAACATTCTAGATATTCTGGAAGACATGTGTAAACTCTGCAAGACTGATGTTTCTGTAGGAACACACAAGGTTGGATGGGGTGTAAGATGGAAGCCAACCAATCTCAACTAACGAAAAGATTAACCTAAAAATCTTAACTTGTAATAACAACTAGTAAGCCCGCAGACAAGTTCTTAATGTACCCCTTGTGAGATACAACAATTTTCACACATTTTTCTTGTATAAAATTATTTTTATTATATTTTAGCCTTTCAATGGTAACAAGCAATTATAAAACAGATTATTGTGGGCGTATTAT
This sequence comes from Sorex fumeus, assembly GCF_029834395.1. NCBI lineage: Eukaryota > Metazoa > Chordata > Mammalia > Eulipotyphla > Soricidae > Sorex > Sorex fumeus. The sequence goes on along the minus strand of NW_026606172.1, from coordinate 1,087,795 downwards.
GGGGGCAGGCTTGAGAAGTTGTAGGAAAAATGGAGATAATGGTAGATGAAAGGTGACAATGGTGATGGGATTGGTTTTGGAATATTAAATGCTTGTAACAAATCATCATGAATGATGGTGTAAACCAGTGTTTTAAGTGAGTAAACTATAACTTTCATTGTATTTCTCTGTCATTATTAAAATGTAAATAAGAGGGACTGAAGAGAGTACCACAGGTAGATCTCTTATCTTGCATAAAGTGAAGTAGATTTAATGTCTTGTATGTGAAATCCTTGCCAAGCACCAACTGTAGAGTTCCCTGAGTATAAATCAAGTAGTAAGCTCTGAACACCATTGGGTGTGGCTCTAAAACAAAAATAAAATACATATATTGATGAGTTTATTCATTATGCCTTAGGTGGACGAAAATAGTGTTTTACCATAAGTCTATATGTTAGACTTATTTTAAGATAGAAATGAGTGGAACTTTCTGTACTGCCTAATAAACTTATGTATAAATTTGATTACAATTGATTCTAACAATTATCAATTGAGATATACTGTTGAAAAAGCACATAGCTATCTACTAGTGGTCTATATTTTCCAAGACCTTGTTTGGGAGAAAAGATTTTGAAAACATTAGAGCTTTGTAGGATAACATTGTCTTGTCCTTTCTGCCTTGCCTCAAGGAACTTAGGTTTATTGGGTTATTCCCATGACAGTGCTTCCATTCCTCTGTGTTTATTTGTAACTTTTTTGTGCTCTGTTGACTTGTAAATATTGCTTTTCTCTTCTCCTCGAGTCCTTTGAATAGTTAATTCAGAGCAATGTCCTTTTTGTATGGGCACAGGAAGACAGTTAATGCTATGCTTTTCTAACATGGCAGATAATTGACTCCAGATAATATTACCTACGGGGCATCAATTCTCTCCACCTAAGCCTCAGTTGCCCTTACTTCCTACCACACCCAAAGCATGGTCCCAATGAGGGACTGGATGGACCGAGGGCAATCTGTGACCTATGTGCTACCCTTGGCATCTAAATGGACCTGGCCAAAATGCCATAATATTTAACTATAAGTTAAGAGTTTGGTCATGGAAAAATGCTGTCATGATCCAAAAAGTAATAACTAGATTCGGACCCTGCTAGGATTAGGAATGATTAATCCAGCTTTAGCACTGTAGTCTGAGTCTGTGTCAAGATGTCCCCAGGTGAGTCACCCTATAAGCTCAGTATATCTCTTACCATGTCCATACACGGGCCCAGTAACATCTCCATTGTGAGACTTGTTTTTATGATATTTGGCATATCGAATACGTCATGGGTAGTTTGCCAGACTTTGCTGTGCAAAAGGGGTGGAGGAATTGAACCCGGATTGGCCGGGTCAACCACATGAAGGCAAACGTCCCACCACTGTGCTATTGCTCCAGCCCTAACTAATATTAAGAATAGAATTAATATGTTAATTAAGTTATTGGGCAAAAGAGAGCAGAAACACCACTAAGTGGTATTTTGACCTTGATCAGAAGATGGGTTTTTGATATATTGATTTTGCTGCAGGACAGGGTGTGGCGTCTACCCTCAATGCAAGGAGTTGGAGAGAGGAGAGGGAGACCAGGCCAGAAGAGATGGAGGTGGAGAGACTAGCAAGGAGGACGGAGGGAGAAGGATGTAGGGGAAGATTTCAGAAGCAGGCACGTGGAGAGAGGAGAGAGGAGGCTGTGAGAGGGTGCTCAGAGAGATGAGCGGGAGAGACAGGAGCAGATGGGAATGATGGGCAGTGTGAGACTCAATGGGAAGCTTAATGAGACTGGGACAGGAGCATGTGGAGAATGCAATAAATGGCAACTGACCAATCAACTAGCCTGGCGTCATCATTTCCTCCTTCATCTGCCCCAGGGCATGGGCCACCTTGGCTGGGGGAGTGGCTCAATTCCATGGAATTGGATGGAATTGGACGGTGAGAGGAAAAGCTGCCCGGGCCTCCTTAGCCACCTGGAGATTATACAGAGTGTGACTCAGTTTATATCAGTCAGCCATAGGAATATTTACATTATGCAAATCATGAAAAATTACTTACAACATTTTCATGTAATTATATCATGAAAATCTCAAATGAAAAATGATACAATCAGTCATAGAAAAATTAATTTAAATAATCATAAAAAAGATTGATTCTAGTTAGGGTATTTTTGATAGACATACACAAACACTATCTATTTATCTACCTATATATGTTTGTGTGTGTGTGTGTGTGTAGAAAATAACAGAAAGCAGGTAATATCAATATGGTATGTAAGCAGTTTGGAGCATTAAATAGATTAGTGAGAATGACGTATTTAAGCACACATTAAAAAAGCTTTTTTGTTTTTTTAGTTTACCCCAAGACTTATTAGAATTTTAGACATGTTTTTGGGAAAGTTTTACTAGATAAAATTATCAGGTGAAAAAGATATAGCCACTAATTAGTGAGAATCACCATTACATACGAGAAAATATGCTTTTACTAGGGCTGAAGACATAGCAGAGTGAGTAGGACTAACAGGATTGATCCACAACATCCCATATGGTACTCTGAGCACCAAGACAAGAGTATGCTCTGAGCATAGCTGAGTATGATCTCAGAATGAAAATAATAAATTTGCTTTTACTGGAGAAAAAGTATGCAGGGCAGATTAGGATATACAAAAGTCAAATCAAGTCATGATTTGTTAAGAATATAAAGGTAAATGGTGCCAACTGTTAAGAATATTTAACATATATTTGGATGGGGGATACAGCTTGCAGAGCTCAGAGCTTCCCCTGCCTTTGTGCTCAAGGATCAGTCCTGTCAATAGTTAAGAGATCATATGCATTTCCAGGGATTAAACCTGGATCAGCCTCATGACAAGCAACTTCTTTGCCAGGGTACTATATCAGAATGGAATGGAAAGAACTTGTAGGGTTTCGAGCAGAGTGGCTGAATCTTCATTTAAAAATAAATAACTGTTATAATATTGGATGTAGAATCAACTGTGAACAAAACTAAATTTAAAAAAAAATTCATTAAGATATTTCTAAATTTAAAGATATTTCACATAACTTCAGACAAAAATGATAGAAGATTTTAACCTAAGGTAAATGGTGTCAACTGCACAAAATTCCATCACTATTAACTAATCCCTTAAAAATAAATATTTTAAAAAGCTAATTCCAAAATGACTACAGACTGACCCTGCAACCCCCCCACCAAAAAAATTGGAGGGCTAGTTTATTATATGTGTAACCTTGACTTTTTTTTGGTTATTAATTTCTTTTAATAAAATTCTCTCCTGTATTGTCAGTGTTGCAGAGAACTGGAAGATTCTATCTTTTCTTATAACTGCATAATATTCTATTATTTATAAATACTATGAAAATTTTTTTGTTTATTTTGTTTTGGGGCCACACTCAGGAGTGCTCAGGTCTGCTTTCAGGGGTCACTCACACATGGTGGGGCTCAGGGGACTATATAGGGTGTCTAACATGGAATATATCACAATTGTTTGCAAGACAAGCACCTAACCCTCTGTACTATCTCATCTGCCTGATACCATAACTTCTTCATCCCTCTGTCATTAGACAATGAAGGTGGTTTCACAGTCTGTTTCTCTATTGTACCAAGTGCTGTGATGAATATGAGTGCACATAATGTCTCTCTCTTTATATATATATATATTTATAAATAAATATAAATATATCACTAACATAGAATTATTTCATAAAATAGAAATACATGTGCACATATAATTATATACTTTTATATACCATTATAAATATATAAACATATTTTATTTATATATTTTATATTATAATTATATGTATTAGTCTAGTTGGTCAAGAAGTCAAGAAGTATAATCACTGGGTCATATAGGAGTTCTGTTTTTAACTTTTTTGAAGAGTTACCCTACTGTTTTTCACAAGGGCTGATCCAGAATATATTTCAATCAATAGAGTAAGGGGTCCATTTTCATTATTCCCTAGTAATGGTGATTATTTTTAGTCTTTTTAATAGACGCCATTTTCAGGGCTGTGTGGTTATATCTCTCATTGTTCTTTGGTTTTGCATTTCCCTGAGAATAAGTGAACATGAATGCATTTTTCAACAGTTAGGCATACTTTTGACTTTTAAATAGTTTAAAATTTTGGTCATGTTTTTCTTTTCAAATTATATAAAATGATCTTATTCATCAAAAGTGTCACCAGGAACATAACTAACATAACTGGTGCTAATCAAAGGTCACTAGATACCTTTTTGTTGTTGTTGTTCCTGATACCTGTCCTGTCACTGTCACTGTCCTCCCGTTGTTCATCGATTTTCTTGAGCGGGCCCAGTAACGTCTCCATTGTGAGACTTTGTTGTTACTGTGTTTGGCATATCGAATACGTCCCGGGTAGCTTGCCAGACTCTGCCGTGCGGGCGAGATATATTGCCGGGCTCTCCGAGAAGGGTGGAGGAATCGAACTCGAATCGGCCATGTTGACTGCGTGCAAGGCAAACACCCTACCACTGTGCTATTGCTTCCTGATACTTATGTTTTTTTTTTTTTAGTTTATTTGTTTTGCTTGTTTTGTTGCTCTTGTCATTCAACTACACCTGACTTGCTCATGGTTCACTGCTGGCTCTGCACTCAGGAATCACTCCCAGTAGTGCTCAACAAACCATACTGAGTGACAGGGAGAGGACTCAGTTTGACAACATACAGGGCAAGTGCCATACATGCTTTTCTATCTCTCTTGCCCCCGTCAATGTATGATTAAACTTAAAAGTCAACATATGATTTTTGCTAATGAAATTAAGTGGTATGGCAATCCTAGTTTCCTAAACTATAATGTATTTCATTTGAAGTTCCTGAATCCACTAATAGAAATCTACTTCAAGGCCCATTTCAAGGTACATTAGATACCATCAACTTTATCTAGATTGATGCTTCTATTACTGAAACAGTCAATGACTCCCTTCTCATCATCTGGACATCATCTAGTCTCTGTAGAAATTAGTGTAAATGTTACTCCAGACATCATAGATAAAGTGTCTGGAATAAATAACAGTTAATATATCTATTAATCTATCTATCTATCTATCTATCTATCTATCTATCATCTATACAAAATGTGAGCTTAAACTTGATAAGAGCTTTCTATTCAGGCAGAAACTGTCTTTACAAACTACAGACAGAAAAAAGAGATTCTGTGAAAGTAAGATTACAGGATTTGAAGGAATCACCTTAGCACATTTTCTTTCAAGTTTGTTTTCTGACAGCACAAGCTATGCTTGGGTGTTACCAGTAGATTTGGGCTCTTGTAGTTGCTTTAGAATCATATACTATGCCAGGATATTAGGGAATGCTGGCTCCAGGGAGTATGGTAGGCTACATGCAATGAAATAACCTTATTTGTTATTTCACATAAGGTGAAATACTTATGTATAAGTACGTGTACTCTCTTATGCTCTCTGCCTATTCATTCAATTTTATTCGTTAGTGATCTGTAACATTTGTCCATTAATATATTAATGACACTTTCACTTAAAGACATAATTATAAATCAGACAAGTGTAATACAGGAAACTTAAGACGTCAGAAAGTTCATCTAACTTCCAGCACACAAATATTTTCCTAAGAATATATTGACTTAGATTGATTGAATATAATTATTTCAAAATTTAATTCTATAATAATTTAATACAATCTATATTTAGATTATTAATATGGAAAGAATTGTGAATGCTGTCTTATTGGTCTTCTTTAAAGTTCCTTTACCTCTTTAGTTAGGCTGACTTCGAGGTATTTGATTTACTGGGACACAATTGTGAACAGAATTATTTTTTCATGCCACTTTCCTCTCTCTCATTATTTGTGTATAGGAAGGCCATGGACTTGGGGGCATTGATTTTATAGCCTGTGCCTTTACTGTACAAGTTTTTGTTTCTAGGAGTTTCTTGGTAGAGGATTCAGGATTCTCAAGATATAGTATCATATCATCTATGAATAGTGAGCGCTTGATTTCTTCCTTTCCGATCTGGATGCCTTTAGTATCTTTTGTTTTTGCCTAATCGCTATTTCAAGGACTTCCATGACTATGTTAAACAGAAGTAGAAATGGTGATAGTGGGCATCCTTGTCTTGTCCTTGATCTTACAGGAACGGACCTTACTTTTTCCCCATTGAGGATAATGTTTGCCATGGGATTGTTGTAGATGGCTTTGACTATGTTTAAGAAAGTGCCTTCAAAACCCATTTTGGTGAGAGTTTTCATCATAAATGGGTGCTGTATCTTGTGAAAAGCTTATGCTACTCCATGAAATAAAAAAGGATACAAGGAAATAGAAACATATCCCCTACTCATAGATAGGAAAATTAACATCGTCAAAATGGCAATACTCCTCAAAGCATTATGCAGATTCAACGCAATTCCTATAAGGATACCCATGAAATTATTCAAAGAAATAGATCAAGCACTCCTGAAATTCATATGTAACAACAAATGCCTGCGAATAGCTAAAGCAATTCTTGGGAAAAAGACATGGGGAGGCATCACGCTCCCCAACCTCAAACTCTACTACAAAGCAGTAATAATTAAAACATCATGGAACAAAGGCAGGGCAACAGGCCAATAGAATAGAGTGGAATATTTCTACACACAACCCCAAATGTATGAACATCTAATCTTTGATAAGGGAGCAAGAAGTGTGAAGTGGAGCAAGGAAAGCCTCTTCAACAAAAGGTGCTGCCATAAATGGACAACCACATGAAAAAAGGACTTAGACCTTGACTTAACACCATGCACAAAAATCATATCAAAATAGATTAAAGATCTCAATATCAGGCCAAAATCCATAAGGTATATTGAATACAAGGTTGGCAAAACCCTCCACGATATTAATGCTAACGGTATCTTCAAAGACGACACTCCACTGACCAACCAAGTTAAAACAGAGATAAACAAATGGGACTATCTTAAATTGAGAAGCTTCTGCACCTCAAAAGATACAGTGACCAGAATACAAAGACAATCTACAGAATGGGAAAGGATATTCACCCAATTCCCATATGATAATGGGTTGATATCAAGGATATATAAAGCACTGGTTGGACTCCACAAGAAGAAGACATACAACCCCATCAAAAAATGTGGTTGATGAAATGAACAGAAACTTTTCCAAAAAAGAAATCTGAATGGCTAAAAGACACAATAGAAAATTCTTTACATCACTAATCATCAGGGAGATGCAGATCAAAACAAAAATGAGATATCATCTCACGCCACAGAGACTGGCCTACATCCAAAAGAACAAAAGCAATCTGTGTTGTCATGGATGTGGCAAGAAAGAGACTCCCCTTCACTGCTGGTGGGGATGCCGACTGGTTCAGCCCTTTTGGAAAACAGTATGGATGATTCTCAAAAAATTAGAAATTGAGCTCCAATTTGACCCAGCTATACCACTCTTGGAAATATATCCCGAGAAGGCAAAAGAGTACAGTCAAAATGACATTTGCACTTCTATGTTCATTGCTTCACTATTCACAATAGCCAAAATTTGGAAAAAACCAGAGTGCCCGAGAACAGATGACTGGTTAAAGAAACTTTGGTACATCTACACAATGGAGTGCTATGCAGCTATTAGAAAGGATGAAGTCTTGAAATTTACATACAAGTGGTACTACATGGAAAGTATCATCCTAAGTGAAATGAATCAGAAAGAGAGGGACAAACATAGAAAGACTGCATTCATCTGAGGAATATAAAGTAACAAAATAGGAGACTAACACCCAAGGATAACCGAGATAAGTACCAGGAGGTTCACTCCATGGCTTGGAGGCCAACCGCACATGCTAGGGGAAAAGGCAGCTCAGATAGAGAAGGGAGCACCAAATAAAGGTTGTTGGGAGGATCCTTCCAGGATAAGAGATGCATACTGAACGTAGACTATAGAGTGAACATGATTGCCACTCAATGCCTCTTTTGCAAACCACAGCAACCAAGAGGAGAGAGAGAACAAAAGGGAATACCCTGCCACAGGGCTGGGGTGGGATGGGGGTGGGGGGTGGGAGGGATACTGGGAGCACTGGAGGTGGAGAATGAGCACTGGTGGAGGATGGGTACTCAATCATTGTATAACTCAAACCCAAGCACAAAAAATGATAAGTCTACAACTGTACCTCATGTTTTTTTACTAATACAAATAATTAAAAAATAAAGTAAATTTTAAGTAATATCAAACTAGGTGTTATAAGCTCATGCATGAAGCAATAATGTTGAAATTAAATTCATTTTTAATGAATCCAATAGCTGTGTTATGAATAATGCCTTACCGTGCTTTCTGTACTTTTCAATCATATTTTAATTATTAAGGTATTTTAAAGTAACTGTCTATCCTGCATTTTAAGACAAAATATTGAATAATTTTTTAAATATTTGTTATGTTTATGCAATTTAGAGACAAATTCATACTTTCAAAAGATAATTTACTAAATATAAAATCAAGTCCAAGGTAAAAGGCACAGGATAGATAATACAGTGGGTAAGACACTAGTTCTGCATGTAAACCTTACCAGGTTCAATCCCCTAATCTAAACATGATTTCCTGAATACTGCCGGAATTGAAACCTCAATAGAGCCAAGAGTAGCTAAGCACCACTTGATGAGTCACAGAACACACACTTCCCCCAACTCGAAAACATAAAAGATCAAAAACTAAAGCTGTATGTGTTGATGAATATACTTTGAGAGTTTTGGGGATACAGTTTATTTTTTTTAAAGCAGAGTTTTGAATTCTAGTACTAAAGACTTTTAATGAAAGTGCATATATGGACTCCATGCTTGGGAAGATCCTCATCCAGAAATCAATTTAATTGAAAACTCAGGTATGCTGGTTTTGTGACTAAAATCTTTAGGCATTTCTAGAGTTGAGAATGGGCTACCTCTCTCCAATTCCCTATACTTCCAGAAGCTCGAGCGGTCATGCCCATGAAATACCTCTGGCACTATGTATGTTCATTAACCTGGCCATGATCTAGAGACTCATAAATAAATCTTGAAAGAGATCAAAGTGTTGCAGAGACTCTTCTGGAGTTCTGCACTATTAAGCTGTCCAGAGCACCTACTAGGGTGCTAGTTCCATCCAGGTAGTGGAGAATTGCATGGTTTCAATGTTTCTTATAAATGAGTAATATTCCATGTGTATATACCCAAACTGTATTTACTCCTCTGCTTTTGGAAAACTTGGCTTATTTACAGATCTTGATTATTGTTAATATTATTTCACTTAGCATGAGAGCATATAAATTAAAGATACCTTTTTTGCACTCTAAGGTAGAGCCAGAATGTGGAATTTTGTGGCATATGGTAGTTCAATTTTTAATTGTTTGAGGTTTTAATTCTTTTTTCTGTATAAGCTGAAAGAAATTTCATTCAGAAAAAATTCAGAGGATGCTTATTTAATCAAACCTAACAAATAAAATAGGGCCATTATTTTATTATTTTTTTCCAGGAACCAAAGATTTCTCTGTGCCCTTAATGAGATGATGGAAGAATTACATAGCTAAACTGAAAATTAAAATGTATGTTTGATGCCATTTATGTCACATTTTCATCTACCATAAAGCTTAAAAATATATATTTTTCTTAATAAGGAAAGCACTATAACTTCTATATTCATAGACTTTTCAGTTATTACAATCTGAGATCCAAAGTAATGTAGCAATAGGATGCCAAAATCCAATAAGGCTGTCAATATTTAATCAGTAAAACATTTTATGTTTTAACTATGTTTAACCAAGTATTCAAGAATACATATATATATGCATATATATATAATTTTAAAGATTATAGATTCATTATCTCCACCCCTCTTAGAAAGCCCGGCAAGCTACCGAGAGTATCTCACCCTCATAACAAAGCTTGGCAAGCTACCCTTGACATATTTGATATGCCAAACAGAGAAACAAGTCTCACAATGTTATTGGGCCCGTTTGAGCAAATCGATGAAAAATGAGAGGACAGTGACAGTGACAGATTATTTATACAGTTTATGCCATTGAAAAGTCCTTGTTTACATAACAATGATAATTACTACTTGCTTTTATTTAAGAAGTTCAATATCAAGTTCAGCATCTATCAGAAACCTGAATTTGGACTAGTAAGGATGATTACAAATATGTGTAAAGATGCAACATGTTTATTAATTACTATAAAATTAAGAAATTACTGCTTTCTAATTTGCTATCCTAGTTTTATAATTTTTCTTACCTTAAAAAGAATCATAAAATAATTTGTGGAATCTAATCTTTCAATGGTATACTTTTCTACTATTTCTCAAAATATATTCTTTGCCCAGTATTTTTCAAATATTTTTTCTATGCTTCTGCCTTTACTCAATATGCTAAAGTTATCTAGATATATGATGGATTTGAACATGGAGAAACCACATATATGCAGTGTAGAATGTGCTATAAAAATTTCAAATATCTTGGGAAGACAGCAATAAGCAATCTGAGAGATAAGAATTTCTTCTAAAATGAGCTAACGCTTTTGCTTTAGTAGGTATATCAAATGCTTAAGCAGTTTAAAGTATTCAATGATGCTTAGTAGTTTATTTCTTATTATTCTTTCTAAGTATTAAGCCTTTAAAATAATTCAAACTCCACTACTCAGACTTTAAGTACAATGTATACTGCTCTTTTCTGTTATCTGATCGTTTTTGTACTAAAACTACATAATGATGAACATTTTTGCATGTGTGAAGAGTATTCCAGGTAGCAGTGCAAGGAGACCCTGGATTCACTTCCTGAGATACTTGGCTCTACAGGCTAACCAGGAAATTCAGTGTTTTATCACAGAGGGGCTGGATACCTCCAGGCTACATCACCTTGTGCAGGAGCCTCTAGGGCTTACAATGGAATGTTCAAAGACCTCTCAGGTTAGCCAATGCCTTTCAGGGACTATTTGACAGAAGAATTGAATTTAGGACATTGTGCTTCCTCTTCTCTGAACTACCAATATTACCCTCATACATTTTTATTATTTTAGAACAATGTGAGCCATTTTCTTTATATCTCTGTTGTCTGTTTTATTCTGGGCAAGACCCAGAAGTAATTCTTCTATCTCTTTGAGGACAGATCATAACTTCCAGGCCCAGGGAATCAAATGGGGGAGTGTAATGCAAATTAAGGCTTCTTCTGATCAGGGCAATAAATATGTTCTATTTGCTTTACTATCACTTTGGTCCTAAATAGTGTTAACCCTTTTATACTTCATCAAAATTATTAACAGATTTTTGAAATATTTGAAACTATTGTCCATTAATTCTTAAGTATAAATTTTCTGATGATTATATTATATATAGAGAGATATAATACAAACATCAAAAACATTAATTAACTAACAGTAACTCATGATGCTGTATGATTTTAAAAGTTCTTTATGAAGATTATTAAGTTTCTGGATAAGCATCCATAACCAACACAAATAATTCAGGAACAGATCTTTATCAGTAATGTATCCTTATTTTATTATCAGTGATATAAAAAAATAAATAAATAAGCTTTATGTATTTTTGCCAAATGTAAACTAAATGCAATAATATGCTTTCACTGCTTCTAGTCAAGTGATAAATGTAATATACGTAAATATATCATATTTATATTTAATTATATAAATGATATAAATATAAGGCAAGTGGCCTATCTAAGATATGATCATTAAGGCCCCTCTATGCTTTTTTTCTAAAAGAAAGTACCCAGTGGGACTTTGTGCTGTGATTCTTAGGGCTAGGAGAGTTATACCTGGACGTACTTAGTGGTCATATGGTGGTAGGATAGAACCCAAGACTCAACAGATATGCGCTACTATGTGAGCCTTTTCATCATCCCTCACTTGTTAATTTTCTTCATTCTATTACCATTGCCTTATTTAGAAACATTTTGTGCAGCCAGACCTAACCTAGTATTAACCATATATGAATGTACATTTTAGCACAGCTGTAGGGCATTTGCCGTGAACCTGGCCGGCTCGGCTGACCTGAGTTTGATTCCTCTGGCCCTCTCAGAGAGCCCAGCAAGCTACTGAGAGTATCTCGCCCACATGGCAAAGCCTGGCAAGCTACCTGTGATGTATTCAATATGTCAAAAAGAATAATAACAGGTCTCACAATTTGTTGTGAGATTTTACTGGTGCCCACTCAAACAAATCAATGAATACTTTCATACTTACATTTTTCTCAGGCTTACTTTATTTTCAGTTGTGATCTAGTTCTACCTCTCTATGAGAACATATTTAAAACAAGCTTTCTCCATCTATCAAGCAGTTTAGAATTTCCACCTTTGCTCTGATTTATATTTTGACATTTTTTTAAAAAAAATTTATTAGTGAATCACCGTGGGGTGCAATACAGACCTACAACTATCGTGCTTGCTTTTCAGTCATACAATGATCAAATACCCATACCTCTACCAGTGCCCATTCTCCAACATCAATGATATCAATATCTCTCCCACCCCCTACCCCCCTACCCCATCTCTGTGGCAGGACATTTCTTTTTGTCCTCTATTTCCTTTTGGGTGTTGTAGTTTGCACTAGAGGCATTGAGTGAAGATTGTGTTCCATCTATAGTCTACATTCAGCTTACATCTCCCAACCAGAGATGCATTGCTTGCTTTATCATAACATTGCTTCAGTTTCTCTTCAATAAGTTTTTTATGCCCTTATATTAGGGACCTTATTGTTGGAGTAGGAGGAGCTTAGGTTTATCAGGTTGTACCCATCACAGTGCTCCCGAGTCATTCCCATTACTTTGTTTGTCTGTAACCACTTCTATGCTCTCTTCCCCAACCAATTTGTAAGGTCTCATCCTTCTAGGACACTGAACTTGTACTGTAAGTTAATATTGACTTTCTCCTCTCCTTATGTCTTTTGAATAGTTTACATTAATGCAATGTCCTTTCTGTATAGATACAGGGCTGGAGCGATAGCACAGCAGGTAGGGCGTTTGCCTTGCACGCAGTCAACATGCCCAACCCGAGTTCGATTCCTCCGCCCCTCTCGGAGAGCCTGTCAAGCTACCGAGAGTATCTTGCCCACACGACAGAGCCTGGCAAGCTCCCTGTGACATATTCGATATGCCAGACACAGTAACAACAAAGTCTCCAATGGAGACGTTACTGGGCCTGCTCGAGCAAATCAATGAACAACCAGAGGGCCTTTACCTTTACCTTACCTTTTACAGGAAGAAAATTAATTAATATTATGCTCTGTAACTTAGGAGTTGATTGGCTTTGAATATTATTCATTCCTGGGCATCTGCTTTCCTGTGTGTCCTGACTAGCTTGGATGAGACTGAACTTTCTCCCCTTCAAACTGCCTTCAGTAAATGATTTTAGTACACTGAGGCAGTTTCCCTTTTCTCACTGAAACCTAGCTGGTCTTAGATATGCAGATCTCAGGTGCTAGCCAGGCCTAATCTTTAGGGTGTGGATTCCCATCTCCAGCCAGGCTAGTCTTTGGTATGCAAAGCTCAGATACTTGTCTTTGGGATATAGATTCCAAGCTCTAGCAGACTGGTCTTTGGGATGCAAATCCAAGTGCTTGTAGTTTGTAAAAGGTGAGGCCAGGATTACTGGCCTGCAGATGGATGTAAAGAAATAATGTATGTTTTGCCTCAATGTTCTTTCTGTAACTCCTTTTGATGATGTCACTATATTGCGCCCTTGAGAGGTACTATGATCTATATAAGGGAGATTTCAGGGCTCTCTGGGGGACACGTGCATCAGAGAACCTGGGAAGATGGGGCTGAGGACAGAAGCTGAGAGAACAAAGGAGCACGTGCTTGAGAGATCCTGCGGCCTCCATGACATACACTTCTTCCATGTAATAAACTGCTGCTAAGACCAACCAGCCTGGCCCTCATTTCCTTCCTTTGCCTGACTGTCGCCATAGACCACCCTGGAGTGGGGAAACGGCAAAAGACTACCGAACGCAGGCGGCAGGAGAGATAGGCCGCTGCCGTCCCTTTGCCTGTCTTTTTTTGTGTGTTTACACACCTTACCAAAACATAATATTGTTTCCCTTATAATCCCCACAGAATAAAAATTTATTGAAAATTTCCTTAAAAATGGATTATTTTGAAATCGAGGAGGCTTGTAGAGATTTGAATGGAAAAAATATCTGTAATTATTGACAACAGTATAGTTGTCAACATGGAAAACTATTATACCAAAAAAGTAATATGACTATTATTAGAATTAAAGAAATTTAGAAAAGTGGTGAAATTTCAAAAATGTCAAGTTTACTTCCTTCACCTGGATTCAAAAGAAAAAGAATACAATCTGATAGTCAACTCTAGATTTCTGAAGAATCTAGAATTCAACATTTAAAAGTATATCACATAGATAATCTGAGTAATAAAGATAAAATATTTCTGGATGATTTAACATAGAAGATATTTCCTGAAATAAGTTTTGAGCAAAATACTACTCCATATTCTAGGCCTGTTAATGCCTGAGGACAAATACTTTAGGTTCCCTGCATGCTTTAGTAGTAGTAGTAGTAGTAGTAGTAGTAGTAGTATTAGTAGTAGCAGCAGCAGCAGCAGCAGCAGCAGCATATTTTTGGATTAGGAGCCATGTGAAGTTGTGCTCAAGGCTTACTCCTCACTCTCTCTTTAGGGATAACTCCAGGTAGGACTTGTATATAATTATTCATGTGTATCATCGCTTTATGCAACTATTGAAGATGACATTCAATTCAAGAAAGATTGTGATGTAGTTTAAAGTAATATGGGGCAAAATAAGAAAAGAAATAAGAAAAGAAATCTCTACCAGAGAATTTTTAGACTTGGAGGATTGGTTATTGTCTGTCTAGCATTCTTTGTACACACTAAGTAATAAATCAGGAGCTTGTTGTTAGGGAGGTGAGTCAGAAAATTTGAATTCAAGCTTTGCATAAGGGAGCCCTGGATTTAATCTCCATACAGCATAGTTCCCTTGAGCACAACTGTTGGAGTATACCCTCCCCAAAATCAATAAAACACTTGTTAAGATCACTGTCTAGGGACCCATAAGTACTGTCTTGTATTTAAGTACAGGATAATAGAACTTTTGTCACCCATACTTTATTACATTACCATACATCAGCAAAGCTTGATTATAATAGTAGCACTATTAGAAGATTTTTGTGTAGTAGAGAGAGCTGCATATCTTCGACAATATTTAAGAAGGAGTTCTATAAGAAGACCAATGACAATAAAAAAGATAAAAACCGGTAATTTAGAGGTGCAAAGTTTCCAACAAACATTAAACAGAGCAAAGTTCTGAACAAATTAATATAAAAGCCTACAGTAAAAGCCTATTTACTTAGCTCTAATTACCCATACATCATGTCCAGCTCTGAATAAAAAATTACAAGCCTTGAAAACATTCAAGAAAAAGCATATTGTGTGGAAAAATAGGAGGCATCAGAAATTGAACTGGTATGACACACATTTTCAAATTACTAGATATTCAAATCACTATTATTATTATACTTTCTGAAAATAGTAGACAGTGTGCAATAACAAATGGATAATGCAAGCAAAGATATTTAAATCAAAGAATCAAAACAGCATGCTAAAAGTGAAAAAAAAAGATAAACTCTAAAATATGAAAAGCATGCCTTCGGTGGACTCAGTCAACTGGTCTTGCTGAATATACTAGAAAAAGAATCATTAAGATGAAAGATAAACTTTAACCTCTAAACCCAATTAAAAAGGAAAGAGAAAAGGAAGTGAAAAGGAAACCACTCACAATACAAATTGTTTATAAGAATGCACAACAGTGAAGGTTTTTACTCATTAGTAGTGGAAAAGTTAAATGAAAAAACAACTTATTAGAACAGTTTAACATTTTCTTATAAATCTAAGCAATAAGTGACCAGGTTATGCAAAAGTCAACCACCTCAAAATTATCAAATTAAATATAGATCTGTCACTGTCCTCCCTTTGTTCATCAATTTGCTCGAGCGGGCCCAGTAACGTCTCCATTGTGAGACTTGTTGTTACTGTTTTTGGCATATCAAATACTTCATGGATAGCTTGCCAGGCTTTGCCGTGTGGGCAAGATACTCTCAGTAGCTTGCCGGGCTCTCCGAGAGGGGCGAAGGAATCGAACCTGGGTCGGCCAGGTGGTCTGTGTGCAAGGCAAATACCCAACCCGCTATGCAATATTTAGATGCATATTGCTAATTAAAAAATCTTTTGAAATATCTATGTACTATAGCATTTATAGATATTGACATACATGTGTGTGCCATGTATTTTTGGTGATTAATGCATACTATGCCATACTACAGTGGTGAATACACTTTACAGTGTAGCTATACACTTTTTCAAAATTCTTATAATTAGTACAGGAAGTCAGAAGTGCAATACTTGGATATTTAAAAATATAGGAATTTTAGAATTTCTATGGACAGCAAATTATTATAACAGTATAATAAAAGTCTTTCTATATTAAAAGTATATGAATCAATCTCTGGGTCTTGGCTGTTGATGGGATTACACGGTTCCAGGGACAGTTGGTGGGTATAATGCCTACATACTGGAAGATGGGGAGATCTGGGTGGAGGAGCCCCAGTCTCAATCCGAGCAGGCTTGGAGATATATGTCCCAGATCCTGCACACCTGGGTTCCTCTGCCACTTCCTTCATATGTGAGGCTCATGCGAATGTGTGGAGAGTGGTCTTAAGCATGTCTGTGGCTGGAACTGGAGGTCTTTAGCTGCCAGGGCTCTGCTCAGGTTGAGGAGGGAAACTCATCCCACCCTCCTCCCAGGGTCCCTGTTGAGGACAGACAGGCGTGGAGACAGGAGACTCTCCTCCACCCAGAGCCCCCATTTTCCAGTATGTAGGTGGTATACCTACCAATTGCCCCTGGCACCGTGTAATCCCATCAACGGCCAAGACCCAGAGACTATAAAACCCAGCTCCTGGAAGCGCGCGTTTGCAGCCACGCAACATCTTATTATCTAGTTCTTACTCTGGAGAACCTGGGAGGCTACCAAAAGTATCCTGCCCAGATGGCAGAGTCTGGCAAACTCTTCATGGCTTATTCAATATGCCAAAAACCAGTAACAATGATGGGTCTCATTCTCCTGACACTGAAAGAGACTCAAATGTGGCACTTTCTAAAATCTCAGTCTAGGACGAAGGAGACATTACTGGTGCCTGCTCAAAGAAATTGATGAATGACAGGATGACAGTGATACAGTGATACAGTGATGAATCATTCACATCGTAGTATGGATAGAAAAGATGTGATTTAATTAATTGTAGAAAGATGTTTTAAAAGAATAAAAGCATTACATCAAACACTGTATTGCAGTTGATAAATCTTTCTCTTATGTTGCTAAAGTTTAATTAACTATATAATTCTTATATATGTAATAAATTAAAAAGTTAAATAAAGACTTCGCTTTCAGAGATAATTTCTATAGTTCATAGAGATGTTTCTCTGATCATGTAAAGCATTCAAAACCACAGGTAAGAGCCAGAGCGTCATCTCCTGCGAGTGAAGCCAGTTCTAGGTGTTGCTTTTGCAACTGCCTTTTACCATTGATGATTGTTCATTCTTCTCTTCCCTTGGAAGATGGAGAGTGAGAATAAATATATATATATACACATATATATATATATTCATATATATAGTTCAAGTAGTTCTGGTTAAAAAAAGTAAAATAGATGGAAGACAGATGGTGAGAGAGAAGTGAATACAGTTGTTGCATAAACTTAAAAAGAAGCAAGGGAAGTGGGTCATTTGCATATTTAAAGGCATATTTAATCGAATATTTCAGTAAGTACCGGTAGGGCGTTTGCCTTGCACGCAGCCAACATGACCAACCCGAGTTCGATTCCTCCGCCCCTCTCAGAGAGCCCGGCAAGCTACCGAGAGTATCTTGCCTGCACGGCACGGCCTGGCAAGCTCCCCATGACGTATTCCATATGCCAAACACAGTAACAACAAAGTATCCAATGGAGACATTACTGGGTCCGCTTGAGCAAATTGATGATCAACAGGAGGGCCTTTACTTACTTTACTTACACATATGTGATTCAACATGATTAGTTGCTTACATATTAAAACATATTTATGAATAGATCCAGATTCATCCATCTATCTCTATATCTAGATATGTTTATCTACAGATGTGCTCTGTCTGATAAGTGGTCCAAATTAATTTTATTCCAATTGTAATGATTACACATAGCACCTCAAATACTGTATTTCAAATTCCCTGCTCTGAAACAAAAACAAGGATCAAAGAAAGATAAAACATGCTCCTGGAATTCTGATATAATACTGGGGTAATAAATGTATGGGACAAATCTGGAACATACTGTCATCTGCAACACAAAGTAGCTTAGTATAACAAAGCATAACAGGGTCTATAGTTGGGTGCTCCCAAAAAGGCTGATTCTTCTCTCTGATAAAGGAAATGAGAATAACTTTGGATAAAAATGTGGATGTTACATAAAGAAGTCCAAGAAAAAAGAATGAAAATAATATAAGAAAAAAAATCTTTTAAAATTGAGTACATATTTTTTCTTCTGCGGGTAAAACAGAGTTAAAGTTGTAGAGATAGCTGTTCAAATAAACGTATAAAAAGCAAGTTATAACTATCAGTGATCAGGTTTGCTGATAGTTCTTAAGAGGCTAGTGTTGGTATGAGAGCATGAATTAATAGGAACTGCAACATACACAGAAAAGAACAATTCATGTAACTATCCATTTATAATACTGTATTTCAGACAGGTGGCATGCATAGAATCTGTGATGATTTCTGAATTGTGAATTTCTGAATTGTGAAACAAACAGAAAAATAAGACTGTGTAGGACACTCAGATCTTGTACAGTGTGATCATTCCTATCCATTGTTGTCATACCAGTCTCTTCTCGATCTTACCTACCCTCAGTCCCCTCCTCCCGGACCCATATAGACAGTTGTGCTTAGTTTCAACCATTGAACAGTCCTCCCAGCCCCTGTTTTTCCTGGCCAGATATATTACTCTTCTATTTAATATTGTATATTAATTTTACATACCAATAATGAGTGTTAAATAGGTAAAGGAGAAAAAGAGAGAGAAGAAGAAAAGAAGAAGAAGAAGTAGTAGTAGTAGTAGAAGAAGAAGAAGAAGAAGAAGAAGAAGAAGAAGAAGAAGAAGAAGAAGAAGAAGAAGAAGAAGAAGAAAAAGAAGAAGAAGAAGAAGAAGAAGAAGAAGAAGAAGAAGAAGAAGAAGAAGAAGAAGAAGAAGAAGACGACGACTGTTGGAGGGATGGATGTTGGAATGCTATATGACTAAAATCTAATCATAAGAGGTTTGTAAGGGTCTATCTCACAGTGATTTAATAAAAAAAAACTTTTAAAAACTATATAACAAACAAGTAAATAATGAGTTAAAATTAATAATATTGCTATCACCAATCTTTAGAGACTGCATACAACATACAAAGAAACTTGTATTATTGTAATTTCAAAAATACAGCAATTTGCGAATGAATATTTTATACATTTTTTTTTACATATCCACGGGAAGCTTGCCAGGCTCTGCTGTGCAGGCGGGATACTCTCAGTTGCTTACCGGGCTCCCCAAGTGGGGAGAGGGGTGGAGGAAGTGAACCCGGGTCGGCTGCATGTGAGGCAAACGCCATCCCCGCTATGCTATCATTCCTGGTGAATCTCGATTTATTTATAAATAAAGGCATATGCCATATATCATTTATTTCACTGGTATTGAGGCAGTCATATGCAGGATGCTTTAGCATGGCTGGAGTGATAGCACAGCGAGTAGGGCGTTTGCCTTGCAAGCAGCCAACCAGGGTTCGAGTCCTCCACCCCTCTTAGAGAGCCCAGCAAGCTACGGAGAGTATCCCGCCCGCATGGCAGAGCTTGGCAAGCTCCCAGAAGCGTATTCTATATGCTGAACACAGTAACAAGTCTCACAATGGAGACGTTACAGGTGCTTGCTTGAGCAAATTGATGAACAATGGGAGGACAGTGCTACAGTGCAATGTTTCAGACTGGTTATATAAATATTTTAAAACATACCATTTCTGTATATAACTCTGAGTCAACTTTTCCAGGAAATGAAACAGTATTGTTATCACAATAAAATTAATAAGGAAAAAATACTTTTGCCAAGATTTTTTTGTTTGCAAAAAATTTTCAACATGCATTGCAGGGTTTTGATTTTTTTAAAAAAGAAATATTCCTGAGTAATATCTTGTCAGTTGCTACTGATGTTGCTGCAGGAACCATAGGGCACTATAGAGTTTCTTATTTAATAAAAATAATTGTGATTGTATTAATTGAATCTTGTGCTATAATTATTGTCAACATTTTGTTGCCAAAGATCTTAGTGATTGTCTACATATGTCATTACATTGTCGTTGAAAGAATGAATGTAATCAGTTTCTGGCTATTGTAAAGAGTGCTGCAATGAACAAACGAGTGCAGATATCACTTCGACTATACATTTTTGCCTCTCTGGGATATATTCCCAGGAGTGGTATTGCTGGGTCGAATGGGAGCTCAATTTCTAATTTTTTGAGAATCGTCCATACTGTTTTCCAGAAGGGCTGAACCAGTGGACATTCCCACCAACAGTGAAGGAGTGTCCCTTTCTCGCCACATCCACGCCAGCATCGGTTGCTTTTGTTCTTTTGAATGTGGGCCAGTCTCTGAGGTGTGAGATGGTATCTCATTGTGGTTTTGATCTGCATCTCCCTGATGATTAATGATGTGGAGCATTTTCTCATGTGCTTTTTTGCCATTCGGATTTCTTCTTTGAGAAAGTTTCTGTTCATTTCATTGCCCCATTTTTGGATGGGGTTGGATGTTTTCTTCTTGTGGAGTTTAACCAGTATTTTGTATATCCTGGATATCAACCCCTTGTCAGATGTGTATTCGGTGAATATCCTTTCCCATTCTGTAGACTGTCTTTGTATTTTGGTCACTGTTTCTTTGGAGGTGCAGAAGCTTCTTAGTTTAAGATAGTCCCATTTATCTATCTCTGTTTTCACTTGCTTGGCCAGTGGCGTGGCATCTTTGAAGATACCATTAGCTTCAATGTCATGGAGGGTTTTGCCAACTTTATCTTCAATGTACCTTATGGTTTCTGGTCTGATGTTGAAGTCTTTAATCCATTTTGATCTTACTTTTGTACATGGTATTAGGCAGAGTTCTGAGCCTATTTTTTTGCATGTAGCCATCCAGTGATGCTAACACAATTTATTAAAGAGTCTTTCCTTACTCCACTTCACATTACTTGCACCTTTATCAAAGATTAGATGATCATACGATTGAGGGGAGATGTCAGTGTATTCAACCCTGTTCCATTGGTCTGTAGTTCTCCCTTTGTTCCAGTACCATGTTGTTTTAATTATTACTGCTTTGTAGTACAGTTTGAAGTTAGGGAGGTTGAACAGATGACTGGTTAAAGAAACTTTGGTACATCTACACAATGGAGTACTATGTAGCTGTTAGAAAAGATGAAGTCATGAAATTTACATACAAGTGGTACAATATGGAAAGTATCATGCTAAGCGAAATGAGTCAGAAAGAGAGGGATAGACATAGAAAGATTGCATTCATCTGGGGGATATAAAGTAACAAATATGAGATTAATACCCAAGAATAGCTGAGATCAGCACCAGGAGGTTTACTCCATAACTTAGAGGCCAGCCGGGTATCCTAGAGGAAAGGGCAGCTCAGATAGAGAAGGGAGCACCAAATAAAGGATGTTTGGAGGATCCTCCCAGGAGGGGAGATGCATGTCGAAAGTAGACTATGGACTGAACATGTTTGCCACTCAATGCCTCTTTTGCAGACCACAACACCCAAAAGGAGAGAGAGAACACAGGGGATTGCCCTGCCACAGAGACGGGGGGGATGGGGGGATGGGGGTGGGGGGATATTATCCATGGTGGTGGAAAATGGGCACTGGTGGAGGGATGGGTATCTGATCATTGTATAATCGAAACCCAAGCACAAAAAATTGTAAATCTACAACTGTAAAAATAAAAAATAAAAAAAAAATAAAGGGAAAAAAAAGAAAATTATGAACATGGTTAGATTAAAAACTAGACATATTCAGTAAATTGATATAGAGAAGATTCATAAATATGGGAATTTAAAAAAGAAAATATAATAAAATGGAAAATATATAAAAAAGAAAGAATGAATGTAATCAGAAGCAATTCATTGAGTGACAGATTATTAGGGCAAGTGAGTATTTTAAAATGATCAAGATTTCAATAGCTTTTGCCTCATACATTTCATTGGCTGTCAAAACGTGACTATTTGGTTTAACTTGAAATCCTCCAGTTTGACAGAGTTGCAGCAAACTGAAGGTTTTTATCATTTATTAGAGTTTCAGTATATAGTATTCAACTTGTAATGCTTAAAAGTGTGCAACAATACCATTGAATTAATATTTTGTCATTTTGATGTAGATACTAAGTAAAATAATTCAGTGGAGGACAAAACTGGATTATCTGATTTATGTATATTATAAAGAGAAAGAAAACATGGAAACAGACAGTATCAAATGAGGACAACTTTTGACATTCAGCTACAAAACTGAGATGGCTAAGTTGTGTGGAGAGACACTATAGAAGAAAATGACCAACTTGATCACAAAAATAACAAGTTTAAGAAATATAATAAGACTAATCTGTAGCACCAAGTTTATCTTCTAAATTTAATTTTAAAAAGTTATTCTATATTTTGTTCATTATTTGTGGCAAAATTATTCTCTATAAATAAAATTTTGGATGAAAGAAATTCAGTTTCCTAAACATTCAACAGTAGATGAAGAGTCACTTACCTCTTTTCAGCACATGGAATCTCTCCCAGTATAAATTTAAAAGATAATTATAAGATACTCTTAAAATGAACCCACACTGTTGGGTTCGCAAATTTAAAAATGCAAGAACAGAAGAATCTTCAAAATTATGAATGAAAATAGAAATTAAAGCTCAGCTTTGAACTTTGCTTTCAACATTTCTGGTTTCTAAGGCAGATACCTGCAGATTATCCCAGATAATGATCTATAGTACAAGTTTTTAACTGAATTTCTATAGTCCCATTTAATGAAGTAAAGTTTAGTATCATCACAAATATGTAAAATAAAAACAAAATAATTACAAAACACTATTAATGGTGTTTTTAAAATTCTGCTAAAAAAAGAGTCAAACTTTGACAAATTGATAGCAGGTACATCCTTTGTTTAGGATAATTATACATATGTTATACATCTCTTTGATTCCACTGTTCTTCCTGCATTAACATATGCCTCAGAGACCTGGGCCCTACGCAAACAAGATGAGAACGCCATTCAGGTCTCCCAAAGAAGAATAGAAAGAGCTATGCTTGGAATATCACGTTTCACTCAAATGAGAGAAAGAATCCGGAGTTCTGACATCCGTCGACGATCAAGGATCAGGGACGCTGTCTCATTTGCCAAGGTGTCGAAAATCAGATGGGCTGGTCACGTAATGAGATTTAAAGACGACCGTTGGACTAGAGCTGTTACTGATTGGATTCCACGGGATGTCAAGAGACCGCGTGGCCGCCCACCTACCAGATGGTCAGACTTCTTCCTGAAGATCATGAACGATCGGTTTGAGGCCCTTCATGTTCCCGGAGCGAACAGATGCCATTGGGCTACACTAGCACGCGACAGGGACAAATGGAGACGTTACTGGCGCCCGCTCGAGCAAATCGACGACTACCGGGAAGTTAAGTGATTAAGTGATTTAAGTGTTAATCTTACCTAAGTATTATATTTTGTTATCTTAATTTTCTAATTGTAATGTGAATTTCACTATAGTTCTATGTTGCAATGATTGATAGGACCTTAATTTAATAAATAACTATGATTTCTCACTTCAGTCTTAATTATAAGATCTTCCTTTACACTGTTATAAGATATTGGCAGAACTATAAATATATGAAAGAAGAGACATTTATCAGTATATTCTTTTTTGTTCACTTAGAGTAGGGAGATCCCTTGGATAGAGTGAGGCTCTGAGCAATATTTTTTTTTTTCATTTAAAAAGTGGGCAATAAGCTAATTATGTAGGAGTTTGCAGTTATCATTTGATAGAGCTCCCAGTGGTTAAATATGGAAAGTCTGAGGAAAAATATAAATTAGCATTGACTTTCGTAGACTAAAATATAAATAATATTTGATTTATAATTTGATATAAAACAAATATCTACAAATTCATGTGGTTCTAGATGCATTCACAAAGAAAAATAAATGGAGAGGGGATAAAAATCTTCAAAAGATAAAAAAATTCAAATTATCTATGAAAATACTTAACTCTAAAGAAGAAGCATAATCCCCACTTCATATTATGGACATAGTATATTTCCTTTAAAAAAAACTTCTAAAGAAGTAAATACAGAAAAAGCAGTGGTAAAATCATGTCATGTAAAAAATCTGACAAACTTTTTTTCAGTGAGATTAGAGAAGTCCAGCATTAATAATACAAATTATGTGACTGCCACGGGTCTTGCATGATATGATGAAAGTGAGTCTTCTCTAAATTTCATCTTGTGGGGCTGGAGCAATAGTATATCAGGGAGGGCGTTTGCCCTGCAACTGACCCAGGTTTGATTCCCAGAATTCCATATGGTCCCTGAGCACTGCCAGGAATAATTCCTGAGTGCAGAGCCAGTAGTAACCCCTGTGTATTGCTGTGTGTGACCCTAAAATCAAAATAATATAAAATAAATTTCACCTTGAAAAGATATAACACAAATATAGATATAAAAATACATAAAAGAATCTATCATATGATGTCTAGTCAGCACTTCTTAAACTGCCAAAGACATCCCAAACCAAAAATATCTTGGCATCATTCTCTTTGTGCAAGGAAGAAGAAACTATTCTTTTGTTAAGTCTTTTCTAGGAAAAACTCATCATCCTTTCTCAGTTTTATTTAAAAATAGTTTATTCTAAAAATGGTATTTGCCTTATCAGGCTCAGATTTAAAAAAAAAAAGATATGCCCTACCCACTATACTATCACACTGGCCCTGGAACAAATATTAAACGATTTTTGTCATTCAAACTTAAATGGATAATTTATAGTATGATGCAATTGAAAGAAATCATAAATTGTTTCTCTTTTCTCTCACAAAATAATACTTTATTAATGTGCTGGTACAAAACGTTTGTTTATTTTTCTCTAAGTATAAAATGGAGCAAGGAAATTCTCCTCAACAAATGGTGCTAGAAAAACTGATCAACCACGTGTTTAAATAAAAAAGAACAAGACCCTTTTCTATCAGCATGCAAAAAAGTCAAATCACATTGGATTAATTTTCTCAATATAAGATCTAAATCAATGAATTATTTTGAGTAAAACATAGGTAGAGCACTTTGTGACATTGGATCTAGGGTATCTTGAAAGATTTGTTGCCAAGCAAAGATAAACAAGTGGAACTACATTAAATAAGAAGCTTCTGTGCTGCAAAGGACACCCAGCAACTTGGAAAAGAATATTTTCCCATCACTTATTCGATAAAAGATGTTAATATCCAAGATATAAGAAGTACTGGAGAACCTTACAAGCAGAAAAATAAATCCCAACCAATCTTTTAAGAAATAGAAGTCTCTTTCATAAGAGATGTCTCTGTTTTGAAACTTTCTCAAATAAGACATAAGAATTGTCAAAAGTAAAGTATACTCGGTATCAATTACCATCAGGGAAATGCAACCCACAACAACAGTGAGGTATAAACACATAAGTGGTTTTGGAGGACATTATAAAGAAAAAATACACCAGTCTTAACCTGGGTGTGAAGAAAAAGGAACCTTCATTCACTACTGGTCAGACACTGTTGGTATCAATCTATTTGGATTTACTGGTCCAATCTATTTAGAAAACATGGACAGGTCTAAGAAAATGAGGAATTGTCTGAAAACCAGTTTCTGTATGAACCAGCAATTTCTCTTCCTGTCATCTGCCCTATGGCCCTAAAATCCCCATTCAGAAGAGACTTTTATACTCCTGTGTTTTTTGCAACATTATTCACAATAGTCAAAATCTGAAAACAACCCAAGTGTCCAAGAACGAATGACTGGATAATGAAACTGGTTTATATACACAATGGAATCAGCTTGTTCATAATTCAGGATGAAGCCATGCAATTTCTGACACATGGATATATCTAGAGAGTACCATACTGAGTGAAGCTAATCAGAAGGAAAGGAACAGACACAGAATGATCTCTATTATATGCAGAATAAAAGTAGCATAATATGTGACTATCAGATGCCCAAAGGCGACAGACACTGAGAACCAGTTTTTGGTAGGAAGCTTAACATGGAGGGTGGTGTCACTGTAAGGGTTGAAGGAGTTGGAGAGGAGATGCAGAGAGATGGAGGACAGCAGATGCTCTGGTGGAAGGTTTGATGCTAGAATGTTTACTGCATGAAAACCTAAGTAAACTGTTTTGTAAACCAAGGTACCTATAATAAATTTTAAAATCACTTCACTTGTATCACTAGTCTTCCTATTATTCATCAATTTGCTCAAGCAGGCACCAATAATGTCTACATCTGTCCCTGTCACGTGCTAGCGTAGCCCAATGGCTTACTGGGGGAGTCTTTCAGGATTAGGGGAATGCGACCCATTATTGTTATTGTTTTTGGTTATACGTCACGGGAAGCTTGCCAGGCTCCGCCATACGGGCAGGATACCCTCCACAGCTTGCTGGGCTCTCCGAGAGGGAGAAACTCACACCCACAAATTTTAAAGTAAATAAATTAACAAGGGAGAGAACAAGGCAGTCTCCTACCCTGTGCCTGACTGTCTCCACCAGGGCCCAACAGCTGAAGACCTCCGGGGCCCAGCCAAGGCCATGCTGGGACCACTCTCCACACACTTGGATGAGCCTCACACATAAAAGAACTGGCAGAGGAACCCAGGTGTGTGGGACCCAGGGCTGAGATCTCCAAGCCTGCAGGGTTTGGGACTGGACCTGCCAGTAACTAGACAGTTACACCCACCAACTGCTGTGTAACCCCAACAATGGCCGGGATCCAGAGATTATCACACTCAGCTCCTGGGAGAGAACAAGGCAGAGTCTTCTACCCTGTGCCTGACTGTCTCCACCAGGGCACAACAGCTGAAGACCTCCACGCATTTGCGGCCGTGCGACATATTATCATCTCATTCCTAATTTGGACAAACTGGCAGACTACCAAATGTAACCTGCCCACACGGCAGAGTCTGGCAAACTCCCCGTGGTATACCCAATATGCCAAGTACCAGTAACAATGATGGGTCTCATTCTCCAAACCCTGAAAAAGCCTTGAATATGGCACTTAAAAAAAAAAATCTCAGGACTAGGACGAAGAAGACATTACTGGCACCTGCTCGAGGCAATCGACGAACAAGAGGGTGGTCGTGATTGTGATGAATTAACAAATACAATCTGGCATTAATGCTTATAGTAGAGTAAAATAATTGAAAATCAATGTTTCATTCTTATAATAAAATAGGTACAAAAACAGGAATTGAAAATTATATGCTGAATTATGTTGGATGGTTACTAAATTAAATACTTAAAAACCTGGCTTTTTTAAAGTTTATTTTCAACATAAACTGAACAACTAGTGTAGTATACATTTGCTACGATATAGTTCTTTTTTAAAAGAATCTGAAGCTTCCTAACTCAGGTTTCATCAACAAATATGTGCTATTATTTTCATTCCTACTCAAGAGATTATAATTAATATAAAATAGTTTATTATTTATGTCTTTCTCTCAAGTGATTTCTTTTGTTAGTATGAATGAATAATTTTTCTCTATTAAAATATCAAATTGAATAGTGGTTACAGAAAAGTAAGAAGAGATAATGTCATTTTACATTGTTTGCATTTTAATTGCTCCGTAAATTTTCCTCTGGATATAATTTTCTCTATTGTTGAAATTACAGAGTATTATAAAAGACATTACATACTAAATAAAGCTTATTTTATCTAAATGGCAATCCAATTTATGTGTTATGCTCAACTGAGTATACAATAATAAATATTAAGAAACCATATTCTTTTATTCTAATATTCTGACATTTATGCTAATACTGAGTTATATAATTATGAGACTGTTGAGAGAACTTCCCAATTAATTTGAAGCCATGATGTCTTTTTCAAATCCTAAAGAGTACATTAACTGGTAATTCAATAATGAAAAATTACTTTTGTATTTAAGATATAACTTTCATAAGCATATTTGGTCAATTAATGATAAAACTTTTATTCTGTACACATTTTTAGCATGATGATAGACGCTCAATCATTCTACCTGAAAGTATACCTTTTACCTCATTTTAAAATTAATACATTATATAGGTTATCCTAGCAATTTTATATTTTAGTTTTCTTGTCAGTTTTATTTTTTTTAGTATTTTAAGTTAAAATGCTTTCTTTGGAGCAGAAGATGAAGTAGTAGAGTACTTGGATTTATTTACAATTTTTGCTATATGTTTGCATTTAACTCAAACATACTCTTTTGAGGGCTATTTTCCTTAAAATTTTGCTATAAACAGTGTGAAAATTATTTTACACTGAAGTAAGATAAAATATTGACAGAAGGATTCAATATTTTTTTCACTTATAAGAGTATGTCATATAAAACCAAAGTTAACAAAGTGCTGCTTGGTTTACATTTTCAATTTTTTGCTATATTCCTTCTGGTGAATTCTCTGTAGCATTAAAAAAAAGTGTTTCTAAAGTAAGATAGGACACACTATAGTTGTTGCTGTTGTTATTGGTATTTAGTTACTAGCTTTTATTTTTTCTTATAATTTTGCTTTTGAACCACTTGCAGCCTTCATACTTATGACTTACTCTTAGGTCTCCACTCAGGGCTAACTACTGAGTTTTCCGGTGACCATATATGGTATCAGGATAAAACTGGGATCTGAAGCATGTAAAGTTAATGCATTAACCATGAAAATGCTATCTTTCTGGTCCCAGCACTTTCTTTCTTTCTTTCTTTCTTTCTTTCTTTCTTTCTTTCTTTCTTTCTTTCTTTCTTTCTTCCTTTCTTTCTCTCTTTCTTTCTCTCTTTCGTTCTTTCTCTCTCTCTCTTCCCTTCCTTCCTTCCTTTCTTCCTTCCTTCCTTCCTTCCTTCCTTCCTTCCTTCCTTCCTTCCTTCCTTCCTTCCTTCCTTCCTTCCTTTCTTTCTTTCTTTCTCTTTGTTTCCTCTCTCTCTCTCTCTCTCTCTCTTTCTATCACTGATATCCTTGTCAGAGTACTATATGTCGTACTGAATTTTAACACTTGTTAGGTGTTTCTTTGAAGAGAAACCACCCACTTAAGTCAAGACTCTCCTTGACTGAATTTCAATGATTGGTCCAGGGGCTAATTGCTTTTTTATAAAAAATACATACTTCTGTTCATTTTGTGCATTTAGTCAAAATTCATGTTAGATGTTATTTTATCAATAAATTTTCACTAATTTAAATATATGTGCATGACTTTTATGAGATATAAGGGCCTAAGACATTTCTAAAGTTTAGGAAAAATGAGTTAAAGTTATAATAAATAAGTTATTTGGAAGAACGTAGCTACTTGAAATTTGTTATTTCCTTTATCATTATTTCTCCTAGAGTATTATTATGCTATGAAAAATAATATAGCAGTTATTATTTTATTTGATATTGGTGGAAAGTAAACTAGATATAATTTATATTAGTCTCAACTTAAAATACAAATCAGTTTTCCTGAAACCTAGCCAATGAAAAAGACATTAAAAAAGTATACAGATCACTCCAAAAGGTGCTCAAAAAACCATGCAGTGTTAGGGACTAAATCCAGGGCTTCCTTATGCTAAGCTTATCTTTCAGCCCATTGAATCACCCACAAGTTCAATAATGCAGTATTAAAATGAAAGACATATTGTATTTTGGAATCACATAGAAAATTTTAATTAAAATAAAAGTCCATCTTTCCAAAAATTATGCAGAATATTGACGTTCTTAAATGCACAAAATAAATCCAAGTTTGTAGGTGCTCTTAGTATTTTAATTTTCCCTTCACCTGTGTTTGCTTTGAGGTCAAAAACTTTAAAGCCATCATTTCTTAATCCACCTGGTTACTTTCTAAAGATTTACAGGTAACCATAATTGTTATGAATTTTTTAAACACTTTTCTTTGTTTTCTACTTAATATCTTTTTTTTCTCATTAGAATTAGGAGCGTTATGTTTTTTCTCCCTTTAAAAACATGTCAGAGCTGGAGTGATAGTATAGTGGGAAGGGAATTTGTCTTGCATGTGGTGGCCAACTTGGGTTTGTCCAGGTACCCCATACGGTCCTTGAGCCCATCAGGAGTGATTCCTGAGTGCAAGGCCACAAGTAAGCCCTGAGCACACCCACTGTAGCCCCAAATCCATAATTTTCATCATTTTAAAAACTTATATTGAGGAACGTTGTATGCTTACATTTGTTTTATAAGAGAAGTACAGTGTGTTTATTATAATTTTAATTTTTGTTTGGCTGCATGCAAGTCAATGGAGCAATAGCAGGGCTGGAGCGATAGCACAGCAGGTACGACGTTTGTCTTGCATGCGGCCAACATGGGTTTGATTCCTCCATGCCTCTCGGACAGTCAGGCAAGCTAACAAGAGTATCCCTCTGGCACAGCAGAGCCTAGCAAGCTCCCCGTGATGTATTCAATATGCCAAAACAGTAACAAGAAGTCTCACAATGGAGACGTTCCTGGTGCCTGCTCAAGCAAATCAGTGAACAACGGGAGGACAGTGCTACAGTGCTAGCTAATATCACAAAACTTTTCTCTCCCATTGCTGCAGAATTTTTTAGTGTATCATTTTCTTTGAGTTTCATATAATGGCTAAGTCAATGCTAGCAGTTGAATCCTTTGGGCCATCGATTGGTGTTTCCAGATTATTAACTTTATCTGCTAATTTGTCCAATTTGAATTTCAAACCTTTATGCTCCCATTGTATTATATCTGTCTTTTTGTCAATTTTCATTAGTAGGGCATGAGTGTGAAGCCATTAATGACAACTCTGTCGGTTCATTTGATTGCTGTACTACCCACAGAATGATTTAGTTATCATCTGGGGAAAAAAAAATCTCAGTGTGTATAGCATTCATATTGATAATTTTCATGGCTCTCTTGATCTAATTCTAAAAATTCCAAAGCTTTCTTAATCAAAGCACATAAATCAAATAACTTTGCTGCAGATTTGATATCTTACATCTTGATGATAAAACATCTGGAACCAGTCTGTTTATATTTAATTCCACATTGGTGGGTCAGGCTTGCGTTATTTCAGATAAAGAAAGTTACGATGAGGTTTTTCAGATTTACTAAGTTCATCAAGTTTATCAATGATCCATTTTACTGTCATACCTGAGTGTAATAACACATGTTTTTGAGACACTTTTAGAAGTGGGAGTGTTCAATATCACAATTTACACTATTCTTGAGAAATAATGATAAATTGAAATACACAAAGCAAGTTTTGTTTATAAAATACTTTATAATAAAATTCAATATTAAATGTATATAGTCTATACTTTTATAGTCTAAACTATATTAAATATGGTTTATGCATACTTCCTTTGGAATCATTTTATGCACTATATTATATTTATCAACCGGTTTAATTTATACATACTGTTTATAATTTAAACAAAGAGCCTAAAGTGTCAATGAATCTAATTTCTACATATAAGTATTATTTTTAATATCAGCAAAGTTTAAAGTTTAGATAAGGATTGCTGCCATGATAATTCATTAATTATCATTGTTTTCATCTAATTAAAATAAAAAATATTCAGACACAAAATTACATGGGTGTAATTACATTTTAAATTACATGGTATGTATAAATGACATGCAATAAAATTATTTGCTTTTATTTTTATTATGTTAAAGTTGAAGCATTATAATTGGTCTTTTTTTGGTTCATTTGATTTTGGGGGGTTTATTTTGGTGTTATCCTGAACATGTTTAGGGGTTACTTCTCACTCAGGAATCTCTACTGACTTTGCACTGAAACTTCTTGTAATTGTTAACCATATTTATATAATCAGAGTTAATATTTATAGTTAATATTATTATTTTAAATGGAACATTAGAGTACTAATAAGAACTAAATATGATTATGATTTACCAATATTAATACCATCACATTATCAGTGCATAGTTTTACTTTTTTCTTCCTACTTCCGTGCCTGTGTTTAAACGTGTAACTATATGAGAGGTTTCATGAGTTAGAAGATCTACTCAGTGATTTGATAAATATGAAAAGAGTTTTCTAGAAAATAGACATGTTTTTGTTTTGCAGCAATACATGTTTTCATTTAGTAAAAGTGTGCACGAAAGGGTAACATATACTTATTTCTCTTTTAATAACAAACACATTCAATACCTTTAGTTATGAAATTAATAACACACTTTCATTTACTTGTATTTACCACTTTTGAAGTAAAATATTTTATTTGTTTGTTTCAGGGGAGTACAATGGTCAGCAGTTACTTTTGCCTCTGCATTCAGGAATCACTTTGTCAGTGCTCAGGGAACCATGTGGGATGCCAGGGATTGAACCTAGGTCAGTCATATACAAGGCAAATGCCCTACTCACTGTACTATCTCTCTGACCCCAAAGTAATATTTTTCAGAGAAAGTAGATAAAACATGTAAAAAATTAGGTATCTTAATGAGTAAATTCAAGTCTGTCGATTATATTAGCTTTAAAAAAATTTAGTTGGACTTAGTGGACTTTAGTGAATCTCCAAAATTTGACATATTCATTAAAATATTTGAGTATTAGCACTGTAGCACTGTCCTGTTATTCATCATTTTGCTCAAGCAGGCAGCAGTAACGTCTCACAGCAAATTGTGAGACTTGTTGTTGCTCTTTTTGGCATATCGAATACATCACGGGTAGCTTGCCAGGCTTTGCCGTGCGGGCAAGATACTTTCAGTAGCTTGTTGGGCTCTCTGAGAGGGGCAGAGGAATCAAACCTGGGTCAGCTGCGTACAAGGCAAACACCCTACATGCTGTACTATCATTCTACACCATTTGAGTATTAATATCAAGAATTAGAGTACATGTAAAATTTTAATAACCACAAGTTATTTTTACATGCCTTAATTAGAAAAGGAAAGTGCTTCACAAAATATTTAACTATTTCTTCTGAAGATTAAAATTATTTTGCTAGATTTAAATTATAATATTCAATACTAATATTATTAATTAAAACCTGGCTCTTAAGATATTCAAAATTATAGAAATATTAGTTTATATAATTATAATAATAATTGTATATATATTTACACTAATGTAACTAGGAAAAGTAAATTTTTTGAAACATAACAGAAAAAAGTCTATAACATATTTACTTAGTAGTATCATTCCTAATAGTCTAGTATTAAATTAAAATCATCAGTATTAATTTTCTACCCTCATGAAATATGCCTAAGCTCAGGATATTATTAAATAACATGCTAGGTCATGAGCAGAAAGCATTTGTAATAACATAAAGTTGGTAATTATTAAAATTAACTCCAACTTATCAGAGATTTTTATCTTTTAACTTCTTCGTTATAAAAAGAATACTCATTTTTTTCATGTGCCTTTGAGCCATTTCAAGTTCTTCATCGAGGAAGTTTTAGTTCATCTCTTCCCATTTTCTGGTTCTGTTGAATGATTTTTCTCTCATAAAGTTCTTTTAGTGCTTTATAGATTTTTGATGTTAAGCATTCCTAAATGAATGGTGGGCCACTTATTTCTCCTCATCTATGGGCTGACCTTTTAGTCTGGTCTTCATTTCCTTTGAGGTGCAGAAGCTTCTTAATTTAATGTAGTTTCACCTGTTTATCTTTTCTTCCACTTGCTTGTTCAGTTATATCACTAATCATTAGCAAAATGCAAATCAAAATGACGATGAGATAACACTTCACACCAATGAAACTGATGCCCATCAAATGAACAAAAATAACCAGTTTTGGAATAACCTGGGCAAAACAAATGACCCTCATTCACTGCTAATGGGAATGTTGACTGCTTCAGTCTTTTTGGAAAACAATCCTACACCTCAAAATATAACCTAACTCCCAAACACAATGTAAAAAAGGCATCTTCTCATTGCAGCATTATTCACAATAGCACACATCTAGACTACCCACGTGCCCAAGTATACAATTGATAAAATAGTGTGTTATATCTATGCAGTGGAATATTATGCAACCATTAAAAAGGAAGATATGAAATTTGCTGATATATGGACGGACATGGAGAGTATCATGCTGTGCGAAATGAGTAGAAAAAGAGGACAGACATACAATGATCATACTCATTTGCACAGGGCCAACCCGGGTTCGATTCCTCTGTCCCTCTTGGAGATTTTGGCAAGCTACTGAGAGTATCTCGTCCACATGGCAAAGCCTGGCTAGCTACCCATGGCATATTTGATATCCTAAAAACAGAAACAACAAGTCTCACAATTTGTTGTGAGACGTTACTAGTGCCTGCTCGAGGAAATTGATGAACAACAGGAGGACAGTGCTACAGTGCTACTCAAAGATAATAGAAATAAATGCCAGAGGGACTAGTTCTTAATAGAAATCCTGCCAAAATGTGGACGGGAGGTTGGTTATATCAGAGAAGGAGCCTCTATCACAAAGATTGGGTAAGCAATCACTAAATATAAGTGTTGGCTGCTGAAAGGAGCTAAAAGTGATGTGCATGATACCCTTTCAATAATAGTGCTGCAAATCACAATCCTTACAAGGAAAAGATAAAAGTGACCGACATATAGGTAGGCTTGGGATTCGCTAGCGGGGCATGGGGATTGAGGGTGAAATGAAAAATGGGAACATTAATGGAGAGACATGGAATCTGCTAAACTGAAGGGTGTTCGAACATTGTATAACTGAAATTCAGTTATGAAAAACTTTCTGTCTCATGTGGATTCTATAAACTAAAAAATTTAAAAAGTGAATACTCAGAAGTTAAAATTAGTTTGTGTAGCACTGATAAAGTAGAGCAGACAGAATCTAATTAGAATATTTATAGAGACAGTCAGTAGCTTGAAGGAAAGTTATTGAAAAAATTGAAGAATCAACTGCATTAACCCAAGATGTTATATAAATCTAAGATATAGTACTACGTTGCGTGGGAGAGCTTAATCCACATATTTAATATTTAATAAGTATTAATAGCACATTTTTAGCAATAGAAAATTTGAATATTCATAAATAACCAGTTTTCACATGACTAGAATTGAAATGAAAAAGTTTATATATATATATAGATACAGATAAGATTTAATAAAGTAAGGAGCATAAATCACTGTTTTGGACTTGAGGTGACATAGGTACAGTGGTGTAGAGACTTACGATGAGGTGACATAGATATGTACATCAATACCATGAGGATTAAAACTATCAGAAACACATCATATAAACTATAATGAAATGAACTATAAAGAAACTACAGAAATTAATTAAAATTATAAAGAAGACATGGGCTGGAGCGATAGCACAGCGGGTAGGGCGTTCGCCTTACAAGCGGCCAACATGGGCCGACCCGAGTTCGATTCCTCCGCCCCTCTCGGAGAGCCCGGCAAGCTACCGAGAGTATTCGATATGCCAGACACAGTAACAACAAAGTCTCCAATGGAGACGTTACTGGGCCCGCTCGAGCAAATCGACGATCAACGGGAGGGCCTTTATAAAGAAGACACATTTTGCTCATCCTTCCTATTGCACCAAGTGGAGATAATCATACCTCTGGCCATTTCGCTTACAGTCATGTTGTTGCCAATATTTAAACTACTTAATTGTTCTTTGCTATAAATATATGATCATTAGTTAGCTATATATAATTTACAGTGGTACAATATTTAATTGATATGTGGAAAATAAATATGGAGAGAAAGTTAAGTAACCAATCACCGATATTTGGGGGCCTTACATCTTATTTAATACAAAGGGTCATATTTCATTTACTTTTGAGAAATTTTTGAAAGAAAATTAAAATCTATCCACAATGGAAGCAGATACATATTCCTTGTGTATTTAAATGAGATATAACAAAGCAACTAAAATGAAAATGTCTGGGTAAGAGAGTACAGTGGTAGGGCATTTCCCCTATCCCGCTTCAGTTCCTGGCATCTTATATGGTCCTATGAACCCTGGCAGGAGTGATTCCTGAGTGCAGAGATACAAGCAAGCCCTAATCATTGCCAGAGCACACCAAATACACCCCCATTTTTAACTAAAAGATTAAATGTCAGATAATTTTTATTAGAAAATGAAAGAAAAACATGTAAATGCTTTTTGCAATTAGATAATGGGAAATAAATTCTAAACTGAAAGCATTTACTGTACAGAATGGACTACATAATATAAAAATTAATTGACATTAAAAACAGGTAGAAGAATATAAAATTTTATCAGAAATAATTGAAATGATAACATAACTAGCAATGATTTATAAAATTTTCACACAGACCTGTGAATCATTCTCTTCCAAAGTACTCTAGGCAGAAACAAATTGGTGCCAGATAAGGTCAAATTAAGTCTCTTTTCTAATGCATTTTATTTAATGATTGATAAACCATTTAGGTTTTGTAAGTCTTGCTCTCCTTTTCTGAAAACACAAATGCTACTTTTATATTTTTTAATATTATTATATTTTCTGCCAATCTGTTATTCTGTAAATCTGTAATATTTTATAATATTAGTATATGATGTATACTAATATTATATGCACCATTTCCCTGCTATTTCCCAGTTTTCAGCCTTAATTTATCTTTCTGCTCCTTCAACCTTCCTCCTACAACTTTTCTCCATGTTGCCTTAATTTTTAAGGAAAAAAAAAAAAGCTGACTGGGGCTGGAGTGATAATACAGTGGATAGGGCGTTTGCCTTGCACGCGGCCAACCTGGGTTTGATTCCCAGCATCCCACATGGTCCCCTTAGCACTGCCAGGAGTGATTCCTGAGTGCAGCGTCAGGAGTTACACCTGTGCATCACCAGGTGTGAGGTGTGATTCAAAAAGAAAATAAAAAAAGAATGCTCTACCAAAATCCTATAAGGTCTTAGATAAGTGACATTGAAATGCCAAAAATGTTATGATACAGATAATGGGCAGCAATCTAAATCCATTCCAAAAATGTTTAACACATTTTTAATGGTGGAAAAAATATAACTATGCAAATAATCAGATTGCTCACTTAGTTACACAGACAAGCACATACACACACACACACACACACAGTCATTTGAGCTACCCTTAGTAGTTATTTCAGATGTGGAAGACTGAAAAAACTGTTTGATGCACAAGAATGGAATGGGAATGTAAACTCGACTACCATTCTAATAATAATCAACATTTTAATTTTTGCATTTCTGGTCAGGAATTTCATAACTTTCCTTCCTGGGTTTAGGTACTTTCTGTAATTATCATTTATGTGACTTTACTATTACATGCATAAGATGTTAACAATTTCTATTTATTTTTAATCATTAGAATTTTAATACAATTAAAATATTTTTCTTCTATTTTCTATATAAATCATTCATTTCCATACTACCATTATTAACATAAAAATAAAAAGTAGGATATGGTTTGCTCTTATCATTATTTTTTGTATAATTTAATATAAAAGTGTACTCTCTCAGAATGAAGCTTAATGTAAATTTCTTCAGAATAATGAAATGTAATCAAAATTTCTTAATAGAAAATTGTCTGTATCAAACAATTTTTTTAAATTAATGCTACCATCTGTTTCACTTAGGTATGATTATGTTCATCAAAATTACTTATAAGTGCAAGGCTATACAATTCTTTGTACTTGTTTCATAGTAAATGTATATTCTATTTAGTCATAAATGGGTTCATGGAGATCTTGATAGTGAAATAAAATATAATTCCATTTTATTTTCCCATAAGTATGAAACAGAGGATAGTGCTTATTTTATTTTTTAATTAAATAACCACCTGGGTAAATAAATTGGTTTGGTATTCTCACCAAAATAAAGCAAATCAAAGTAAATTAAGGAACTCATAAAGGAACTCTCAGGTTACTTTCTTAAGAAAGAAGAGCTAAAATATTATCAGTAGAATGTTATACTTGAAATGTACTCTTTTTTAAAAAAAATTAATTACCATCACTTTCCTAGCAAAAAATTATCTTTACATGGGCTGGAGCGATAGCACAGCAGGTAGGGTGATTGCCTTGCACACAGCCAACCTGGGTTGTATTCCCAGCATCCCATATGGTCCCCTGAACACTGCCAAGAGTAATTCTTGAGCACAGAACCAGGAGTAAAGGTAAAAGGCCCTCCTGTTGATCGTCGATTTGCTCGAGCGGGCCCAGTAATGTCTCCATTGGAGACTTTGTTGTTACTGTTTCTGGCATATCGAATACTCTCGGTAGCTTGCCGGGCTCTCCGAGAGGGGCGGAGGAATCAAACTCGGGTCGGCCATCTTGGCCGCTTGTAAGGCGAACGCCCTACCGCTGTGCTATCGCTCTAGCCTAGGAGTAACCCCTGTGTATTGCCAGGTGTGACCCAAAAAGCAAAAAAAAATTACTTACATTATACTTATAAGTAAATTTTATGTTAAGCATATGGCTCTTTTGTTTTGTTTCTAAATTTTCTCTAAAGGGATGTTTGAGTCAAAGATACTCCTAGGTGATGAAAGAATACTCTGTCATTTCATTCTGTCCCTTACCTCTATAATGACCACTGTTTTCTCTTGTCTTTTCCTTACCTCTTTTCTTTTCCATATCTTTTTGCAAGTTCATAGCTGTGCTTAGAAAGATTAAAAGGTAGTTTTATGTTTTGTGTTGACCTTGTTGTGCAGTCATAATGTAATATACCTGGTTAACATTCACTAGTCAACAGAGTAACAATGTATGAGGTACTGATAAGTCAGAAAATCACTTGCTTATTACAGTCACTTATGAACAGTGTAAAACAAATCATTAATCAAACATATGTGTGAATAAATTTAATCTAGTTATTTTGAAAGACTATAAAGTTCATTAAAGCTTAATGAAATGAAGAAAGTCTATTGACCCAAAATACTATCAGAATTCATTAGTGATGATTATGCCTCTCAGAAAAGGGATAAATTAACAAGTCTCACTCAATATGAAAAATAAAAATGTGTTGAGGATGTTTATCTATTCCACGCAGTATTAATTCTAATTTCATTTTACTAAAGTTAGATTGAAATAGCAGAATGAATATAAAGTGTTAATTAAAATTTTATACCCATATTTTAAATAATAAAGCTTTTGGAAATTGAAAGTACAATGTGTAGTCAATGATTTTGATATAAAATATCAATTTAATGTTCTATGGTTAAATTATCAATTGTATCAATTGATATAAAATAATTTGCCTACTTTAAAAAATTTAATAGTTTAGGCTTAAACTATTATGTTGGTAGCTTGATGGAACTTTTTTGACAGTTACTAATTAAATTTTACTTTAGTAACTAAATTTTACTTAACTATTATCATCATTGAGCAAAAATCATATAATTCTCAATTGTTATAGTGTCAATTACAATACGTTAGAGATATTACTTCAAATCAAGGTAAAAATCTTTATGTGTGAATCTTATAGTTTAGTTATTTTCTTGTCAGTGGTACACATTCAATGTCATTAACATATAATTTTCATAGAAATAAAATTAAAAGGAAAGTATTAGAGGTTTTAGAAATGGAATTTCAGTTAAATATTACTGATAACAGGTATTGGGTATATTATTCATATATGATGTCACTGGTAAAATTAATTTGTTTGCTACATAAATAAATGTTGTAATGTTATCTGATCATAATTGCCTACTTGGATTGTATAATAAATTTACTTTTATATTAAAATTTGGAAGAATTGATAAATGTGATTCGGGTAAGTAATATATTTCTATTATGTAATATATTTTATTTCTGTCTAATCTGTTCCACAATTATGTCTCCTTTCTTTATTATGTGAATATTGATCTTACTTTTATTTTTTTATTTTGTATATGACTAATTTTTGCATTATTAAAATACTTAACATGTTACATATGCTTCATATATATATATACAACTCCATTCAAAAATTTTAGCATAGATTATTGAGTTTTCTCCTGTCTTTTTAATGTATTATTATAGTAATGCATATTTGTTTAGATATAAATGAAGCAGCAGATTCTCAGTTATTTTATTGGATTCTATATTTTAAAAAAGCTGATAATAACTATTTGCAGAGTTATTTTTCATAATTAATATACCAATTTCTATACATGTTCATAAATTTGAGTTAAATTATTTCAATAACTCAAATAATACTTTGCTGTCATTCACCACCATTTTGCTGTTTAACTATAACATTATATATAAGCAACTCATAAATGTGGCTCTATAAATATTATTTTATGTATTCACTCCCAAAAATTTTTTTAAAAGAAAAATTCTATGTCAAAGTAGTTCAACAGTCACCATACTTGACAAGTGGTTTAATTAAGCTATTTCATTGACATGCCATTTGTTGAATACTGAGAAAGTTTACAACTTGACACCACTTTCTGTCTGATTGCTTCATCTTAGAACATATTTACAGTCTTCATAACACCTAAATTTGAAGGTCATTCAAATTTAATATTCTCAGAAAATTTGAAAACAAAATGAGTTAATGCGACATGCAGATAACACTTTATGCTATTTAATAATACACATTAATTAATAACATTATTTTAATGGAGAAATTATTAATTCCCATCAAGGTATATATTCCATGACACACATTGATTAAATAAAACTGAAGATTATATTTTGCCCTATGTATACTATTTTTCTATATATGTATACCTATGTTATATGTATAATAAATTGATTTATAATTTAGCCACAGCAAGAGATGAAAAACAACAATAATAAAATATAGCAATTATATGGGGTGTCTGGGTGATTGATTAGGTGTATTTGGGTGATTGCGGGTCTCTGGGTGAGCCTCTGGGTGATGGGGGGTCTCTGGGTGATTGGGGGTTCTCTGGGTGAGCCTCTAGTGATTGGAGTATCTGGGTGATTGGGGTATATATGGGTGATTTGGGGTCTCCGGGTGATTGGGTGTCTCTGGGTGATTGGGGTCTCTGGTGATGGGGTGTCTGGGTTATTGGGGACTCTGGGTGATTCAGGGGTCTCTGGATGATTGGGGGTCTCTGGGTGAGCCTCTGGGTGACTGGGGTGTTTGGGTGACTAGGGGTATCTGAGTGATTGAGGGATATCTGGGTGATTGGGGGTTTCTGGGTGAGTCTCTGAATGATTGGGTTGTCTGGGTGATTGGGGGGGTCTCTGGGTGAGCCTATGAGTGATTGGGGTGTCTGTGTGATTGGGGGTATCTGGGTGATTTGGGCTGATCCCAGAAGTATTCAGCTACTGGGGCTCTGCTTGGGGCGGAGAGGGAAACTCAACCCGCCTCCCTCCAAGGGGCCCTGGTGAGGACAGCTAGGCACGGGGGCAGGAGACTCTGTGCTATTCTCTTCTGGGAGCTGGGTTTTGTGGTTTCTGGGACATTTTGTGGTTTCTTGGCCATTGATGGTATGTCACGGCACCGGAGGCAGTTGGTGGGTGTAATGCCTACTTACTGGAAGATGGGGGATCTGAGTGGAGGAGGCCCAGTCCGTATCCGAGCAGGCTTGGAGATCTCAGCCCCGGGTCCCGCATGCCTGGTTTCCTCTACCAATTCCTTTATGTTGTGAGACTCGT
Source organism: Sorex fumeus (assembly GCF_029834395.1). Lineage (NCBI taxonomy): Eukaryota > Metazoa > Chordata > Mammalia > Eulipotyphla > Soricidae > Sorex > Sorex fumeus. Next base: position 1,046,003 of record NW_026606172.1, on the reverse strand, counting down.
CTGAACATGTGGAGAGTGGTCTTATACCCACCAACTGCCCCCCGTGCTGTGTTGTGCCATCAACAGCCAAGGCTCAGGGGCTATGGAGCCCAGCTCCCGGAAGCACGTGGCAGCATCTAGTTCTTACTCTTGGAGAGCCCGGCAGGCTACCGAGAGTGTCCTACCTACATGGCAGAGTCTGGCAAGCTCTCCATGGCATATTCGATATGCCAAAACCCAGTAACAATGATGGGTCTCATTCCTCTGACCCTGAAAGAGCCTCAAATGTGCCACTTTCTAAAATCTCAGGGCTAGGACGAAGGAGACGTTACTGGTGCCTGCTCGAGGAAATCGATGAACAACAGCATAACAGTGATACAGTGATAGTGTATGCTGTAATGAAATGTATGTAAATGTGATTTGCTCTTACATCACCTTCATTAGTATATCTTATTTTGGGGGCTGGAACAGTAGTACAGTGGGTAAGGTTAAATTCCTGCCACCCGATATAATCCCTCAAACCTTACTAGAAGTTATCCCTGAGCAAAGAGGCAGAAGTAAAATCTTTAAGAACTGCTGGTTATACCCCACCAACAAATGAAACAATTTTAATTTTGTACCTTATACGTTAGGGCTCTAGTTGAATGAGGTCTGTATTTTATATATTATATTATCTGTATGTGTGTATATATATATATATTCTACAGGTTCATAGAAGATAGGTCTATATAACATAAAATATAGAGCTATGAAATAAAGATTTATAGAGAATAAGTATGCTAGAACATAGAATATAGATCGATCTATCTATTTATATATCTATCATCTATCATGTACTTATCAATCTAAAAGGGCATGTATGCTGAAAGCCTTAACAGACTGAAAGTTTAGGGAGCGGTTCGAGATCTCTCTTTAACGACAAAGAGACTCCAGAGACTGCAAACTGCAAGCAGGGTTTATTGTGAGACTGGCTAGCCAGGGTCGAGCAGCCTATGCAGACATGCAGGTCTGGCAGGTTGGGTAAGACCCTGAGATTCTTCAAAGGGTATCTTATATAGGCCTTCACCAGCCATTACAGCAGAGCCCGTGCATTTCATAGCCAATAGATTTGTAACAACCCATACTTCCCTGACCAATCCATTTTAAAGTACATCACTCCTTAGCCTATAGTTTAAAGATCAGCATTTGCATCAGTGCTTAAGAACGTCCTGTTTTTGTTTTGTTTTGTTTTGTTTTTAGGGCAATCCTGAGTCTTGTAACATGGATTTTGTAAGAAACATCTGGTTATCTGGTCTGATCCCCACCCGTCTCATGACTTGCAACTCTGGGCACCTGTAACTGAATTCTTTGCTCAGGAGCAGAAAAACAAGTTAGTTTGCAATGTGGGTTCCTATAAAGAGGATCTGAAAAAGCAATCTAGACTTGTTCCTCACAAAGGTACCTTTGTACTTATATTTCCTTATCATTTTGAATTGATTGAAATAATTTGTTAATATAATTAATACATGACATTTTTAGTTAATTATTAGTTCATTTCCAAGTGGATAATTTCCTCATGCTTTCATGTTTTCATTTATTTATTTATTTTTAGTTGACCTGTTCTGTACCTATGCATATTTGTAAATGAATGTTGTAGAAGCTCACAGTGCAAACATCTCCTTCTATCACAATAGTGAAATGTTTGGGATAAAAATTTGGAGTCCTCAAAGTTATTCAGTTGTTGATACTTTTCCTTGGTAGAGAACATAGTCCTTAAACCCTGTCATTTAGAGTGACACTTCCTCCACAAATATTCTATACAGTCTTTCTTAAAACAAAGTTGAATAAAGGTAATCCCACAAATGACCCAATATTAATCAGTACACTTTTATACTTGATGAATTAGACACATAATCAAGGAATATATTGTAAAAAATCTTTGGGGGCAGCCAGGGGGACCCCGACGGCTCTGCCCCTAGCTGCCCACACTCAGGATGGACCTGCGGCCTGGGGCCCTGACACAGACGGCAGATGAGATGAGGGCCAAGCCGGTTGATTGATCAGATGCCATTTATTTCATTCTCTCCACGCACCTGCCCCAGTCTCTCAGCCTCCCATTCTGGTCTCGCACTTCTCATTCCCGTCTCCTCCTGTCTCTCCTGTTTATCTCTCCATCTTCCATCTCGCAGGTGGGCTCTCTCTCTCTCCACGTGCCTACTCCTGTATTCCTCTCATCCTTCTCTCTCTATCTCCCTTGCTAGCCTCTCCGCTGTCCATCTTGATGCCCTGCTCTCTCCTCTCTCCAGCTCTCTTCTCTCCAACTCCCTTATAGTCTGGGCAGGCACTGCAACAAGTCAGGTAGCAAAATCAACATAAGAAAGACCTTTCTGAGGGCCCACCTAAAAGGTATTCTAAAGCCCTCCCTAGACTGCCCAAGGGCAAAGTACTTCCTAAGGTGCTTTTCTCTTTTCCTCAGTCTAATAACTATCAACATATAAATACTAGCTAATTTTGTATGGACACAGTAAGAGATAACATTGATACTTGTAGGGAAGCTCTCCTGGGAACATCTTGACACAGACTCAGACTACAGTGCTCAGGCCAGATTAATCATTCCTAACCCTAGCAGAGGGGCTGGAGCGATAGCACAGCGGTAGGGCATTCGCCTTACACGCGGCCAACATGGCCGACCCGAGTTCGATTCCTCCGCCCCTCTCGGAGAGCCCGGCAAGCTACCGAGAGTATTCGATATGCCAGACACAATAACAACAAAGTCTCCAATGGAGACATTACTGGGCCCGCTCGAGCAAAATCGACGATCAACGGGAGGGCCAACCCTAGCAGGACCCAAATCTAGTTATTACTTTTTGGATCATGGCAGCAATTGTCCATGGCCAAGCTCTTAACTTAATAGTTAAGTATTATGGTACTTTGACCAGGACCATCTCAATGCCAGGGTAGCACATAGCTTACTGCTTGCCCTGGTTCCTTCCAGTTCCTCGTCGGGAACCTGCTTTGGGGGGCGGTAGGAAGAAAGGGCAGCTGAGTCTTAGGTGAGAGAACAGATGCCCAGGAGGGAAATATCACTGAGAGTCACATTACAAAAGTATATCTTCTTGTGTCCATACAAAAAGACCATTGCTCTGAATAAACTATGCAAAGGACTTAGGGAGAAGAGAAAAACAATATTTACAAGTAAACAGAGCACAAAGAAAGTTACAAATAAACACAGAGGGATGGGAGCACTGTAATGGGACCAACCCAATAAACCTAAACTACCTGAGGCAATGCAGGAAGGACAAATCAGTGTTATCCTACACCACATTAAAACTGATTTAATAATCACCTACACTCATTGTCTAATGCCCCCATCTTTGGAAAAAAAGGAAATGACATATCAAACCTTATCATCCCATAGTTACTGATCCACTACAATCATTTAATTGGAATTGCAGATAGTTAATTCACAGTTTTAGATTATGCAGTCCTTTTATATATTTCTAGAAACTATTAGAATGTGTTTGCAATTCTGGAACGTCATTTTTTCTTGCTTTAACTTGTAAAATAGACAGTAAACATGGACAATGATAAGGTAAAAGGTAAAGGCCCTCCCGTTGATCATCGATTTGCTCGAGCGGGCCCAGTAACGTCTCCATTGGAGACTTTGTTGTTACTGTGTCTGGCATATCGAATACTCTCGGTAGCTTGCCGGGCTCTCCGAGAGGGGCGGAGGAATAGAACTCGGGTCGGCCATGTTGGCTGCGTGCAAGGCAAACGCCCTACACTCTGTGCTATCATACCACCCTGAACGCACCGGATCTCCTCTGATCTCTGAAGCTAAGCAGGGTCAGGCCTGGTTAGTACTTGGATGGACAATTATATCAAGGGAAAATGAATATAATGTCATATACATTTGTCTAAATTTAGAAGTTGGATTTGGGATTTGAGAGAGAGAGCTCAAAAGGACTGAACACATACTTTGCATGTCAAAGATTGGGCTTTGATACCCAGTGTGAAATATCTGTCCCCCAAAATCTTTTCCACCAGCAATGTAAGTAGGATTATCTCTAAGCCCTGTCACGAGTTGCCCCCAAATAAACATACGAACAAACAAAATTCTGTAGTAGCCAATAGATATTACAGGGGTAAAGCATTTTCCTTGCATATTGCTGACACCCAGTTCCATCCTCAGGACTGAATATAGTTCCCTGATCAAGACCAGGAGTAATCCCAGAGAAAAGAACTGAGAGTAAGCTCTGAGTATGTTGATTGACCTACTTGGTTATTATAATAACAAAACTTTCCTTTTTAAGATCCATGTTTTAATTTACCCTCAAAGATTCTTTTTTTCCCTTTTCTAATCTCTGACCTACCTTTTTTCCAAAATAAAATATTGAATCACAGTGATATACACAGTTATAAAGTTATTTATGTTTGGGTTCAATCATACAGTTCTAAAACCCATCCCTTTAACAGTGTACATTTCCTACTACCAATGGTCCCATTTTCCACCCCTACTTTTTGCTTGTCTCTATGACAGGAACCTCTCTCTCTCTCTCTCTCTCTCTCTCTCTCTCTCTGCTCTCTGTCTTTGGGCCCTAAGATTTCCAATATAGATAATGAAAGGTTAGCAGGTATATCTCTTTACCTACCTCCCCAAATTCAAGCATTTATCTAGCTCCCAGTGCATTGCTTCAGAATATATTTTTCTTGTGATCTAAAAATCATTAAACTTGATTTCACAATTTGAGCCTATGTACAAAATCTTAACATTTGAAATGTATATTGGGATTTTTTCCTAAGAAAATTTCTATTTTTATTATCCTAGGCCATTCCATAGTTTTCAAATAGCGACTGAAGTAAAAAATAAGAGTTATTTTCATTGTGAAGAAACAACTCTTTGATAAAAATTAGAATAATATTGGCAGTCACATTATGGTTGTGATCTCCCAGCTCCCGGAAGAAAATAGTGCAGAATCTCCTGCCCCCACATCTGGCTGTCCTCACCAGGACTCCTTGGAGGGGGTCGGGTTGAGTTTCCCTCCCCGCCCTGAGCAGAGCCCCAGCAGCCAAAGACCTCCAGAACCAGCCACAGCCATACTGAGACCACTCTGGACACGCATGAAAGTACTGGCAGAGGAACGAAAGCATGTGGGGCCCTGGGCTGAGATCTCCAAGCCTGCTCGGATCTGGGCTGAGCACCCTCCATCCAGATCCTCCAACTTCTAGTAGGCAGGAGTCACACCCACCAACTGTCCCCGCGCTGCTGGTCAATGGCCAAGACCCAGAGACTATAAAACCCAGCTTCTAGAAGCGTGTGCGGCCTCATTTGTGGCCGAGCAACATTTTATTATCTCGTCTTACTTTGGACAACCTGGCAGGCTACTGAATGTAACCTGCCCACACACCAGAGTCTGGCAAACTCCCCGCGGTGTACCCAATATGCCAAATACCTGTAACAATGATGGGTCTCATTCTCCTAATCTGAAAGAGCCTTGAATAGGGCACTTCTGAAAATTTCAGGGCTAGGGCGAAGGAGACGTTACCGGTGCCTGCTTCAGGCAATCGACGAACAACTGGATGATCGTGATCATGATCTCCCAGAAGGAATATCTATTATGTTGTCTTTAGGTATAATAGCACTGTGCAAGTTAAGATAAAAATGAAAAGTCTGATCACTTATTAAGAGTACTGTGTTGACTTATATAAGATGTATATGTGCTCAATAAAGATATTTAGATTTTCTTATTTTCATTATTGGAAATTTCATAACCCTGGGTTATCAACATAGCAAGTAATGCACCTTGTCAATATGGTATATGGTGTCTGAGTTAATATTTATACAGTTAATTAAAAACTGCTAAAATATTTAATCTTGCTAATTTTTTTAAAGTTCTTTTGAATTTGTGCCCAGTTAACTTGTTCTTAAGTTTCTTGCTATATTCAACAGGTTGTCATAAATAATAAAGAAAAATGGAGATCAAAATGAAATATATTTATTAATTTTATATGCATTGCTGCATATTATTAAAATTATTCTATTCTACATATCTAAGATCTCAGTACACCAAAAATTGTGGTTCTTCAAAGGCTAAAGCTTATTTACTAAGCCATAATCCTTCTGAACAATATTTTGGCAAATCTGGGTGTTTTTGTTTTTTGGTGCATGAAACACATTAACCTACCTGGAATTTTTGCAGATTTGAATAAAAATCTTCATGCTTATTTCCATTCTATTTGTATAAGAAATATCTCTCTGAGGGACATGACTTACCATTACAAGTTCATTCTAGGCATTTTTACTTCTTGAGTAGAGCACCAATGTTTACCAGTGGAAATATCTTGATCATGGGGTGGAAAATAAAAAATATTAAACAGAACCAAACATGGAAATATGTCAAGTTTGGGGATAAGTGAGCAGTGAAAGAAGCATTTGAGGTTCTGGCATTAGCGATATAAATACATAAGTGATATATCGAGATGTACTTAAATGCATTTGCTGCCAAAATAATCACCACCTGATAAATTTCCTCCCACCAGAATTGCACAGACTCAAAATTTATTTGCATCAAGCTGACTTGAATGGGGTTTATAGTATAAAAGAAAAAATTAACTGGGGAAATATATTAGTAAAAGAATTATGTTTTGCCAAAATGCTAACATTAAAATCCCCTTTTATATAAAATAAGACTTTTGAATTTTTCTGTCTAACAAAATGCAATATAGAGATGTCAAATCCCATTTAAGCAGTACAAAAATTAGTTAAGAATATTAATAAATTAATTTACTTTCTTTTAATTCAGAATATTTTGAATGCTTTATTATCAGATACAAGTAAATGGTAAATTGTCAAGCAGGAAATATTACATTTATCTATGGCATATTGACTAATTACACAGAACTGTATATGTATATGTCAACAAAATAGAAGAATAAAGTAGCAGAAAATTTTCCAGATGTAGGAAATAGCAGCTAGGACTTTCTTCCCCAGAAGAAAAGTGGGTGATCAATAATCAGGTATTTCCTAAGAAGTTATATAAATGTCTAATATAATCAGGATGGAAGTGATTGACATATAAACAGAAAAACAAAACTAAACAAAACACATACTAACCACTGTATAGAGACTAGCAACACAGACTACTGCTTAGATTATAATAAACAAATTTTATCAATAACAGAGAACACTCAGCACCGTTTGGCACCGAATGGGAAAAATAAGAAAACCTGAGATTAAGAGGGTTCTTTTCCTAAATTCAATTATTTTTAAAAGCTAGCATAATCTAGAAAATGAAAAACAGAAAAGGCAAATATATAGATACAATAAAGATTAATTTAAACATCTAGCAAGAGTGGGCTGGAGTGACAGTGCAGTGGGAAGGAAGAGCATTTGCTTCGCACACAGCAGACCAGGGTTTGGCACCCAGTAAAATCCCCCAAGTCTGCCCAGAGTGATCCCCATGTGCAGAGTCAAGAGTGAGCTCTGAGCACTGCTCTATGTGGCCCCAACATGTAATAAATAAAAATATATAATCTAGCTAGTGTAAAAGGTGCACAGATTTTTCTATGATTTCATTATAATGCAGCTTGGAATGTCTTGTAATTTTAAGAAATTGATGGGACCTAAATTTGGTAAAATAATTAGATCTTAAAGTTAGAAATGATATTAACTCATATATGACATATTGGGAGACAAGTCCCTTTTGGTCTGCTTTGAAGTGTAACACTAATCCCTGGTCTCAGTGGGCAGATTGTTGGAGATACTCTCAGTGGGAATGTTACTCTTAGTGGGAGAGTAACACCCTTTGGTCCGCTTTGTAGGAAAGCCTGCTACAATGTATATCACAGTTCAATGTTACCTGGGGACAAGATATTTATGGCAAATATGTGGTGAAGGAAATATGTTTTTTTTCTGATCACCCTGTGTACTTGACCAGTTGCACTGTCTCACCACCCTCCTCCACCTATATAAAGATTTGATGTCCCTCAATAAAGTGGATCTGCTTTACAGTACCCTCACCATGCTCATGTGCTTATTTCTCTTTCCTTGAAGGAGGTGGTGGCAAAGTTTGCTCTTTTTCTTGGACACCTCCCCTTAGCTGGAGGGAAGCTCGGACATTTCGTCAGGACCCTCAGCAAAGGCCCTTTACTGGATGAGGAAATGTGCTGAACAGAGGCCTACAGAAGATCCCAACAATGATAGATTGTGCAAATATGCAGACATTCACATGCACTTATTTTCTTAATTCCTATTTACTTTTTTACAACTTCTTGGAAAAGGTAAAAGGTAAAGGTAAAGGCCCTCCCGTTGATCGTCGATTTGCTCGAGCGGGCCCAGTAACGTCTCCATTGGAAACTTTGTTGTTACTGTGTCTGGCATATCGAATACTTTCCTTTTATTATTATCAGTGAATTATTCAAGTAGAAATTTTTTTTGTACTGGTTCAGAATGTGAAGCTATCATTTGTTGAAAGGTGAGTTTCATTAGGTGATCAAGTCCATTCCACCCTCAGTCATACTCTAGAACAAGGGATTATCTGAAAAGCTGGGAAGGACAAATGAGGATAATTGGTGATAATGATATTGAGGATACTTGGTAAATACTGAACACCAAAAATTATATCCAGGAACATGAAAATGTTTTAAAATGTCCTAGAAAAAAACTTTCACAATATGATCTGGAAGATTTTATGACTTTGGAGACAGAGGGCTATAAAAATGATTTAATAAGTCTTATCGTACTCTTTGTGGAAATCAGGTGAAAGGCATTCAGATCATTTTGCTGGAGTTCAGCTCTTGAGTTCTGCACCTTTAGATTAAAAACACATCAAGGTTCTAGAGATAGCTTTCTGAGGATCTGGAAACTATGTTTTGACTTGTCCCAGTCTAAGATAGAGAAAGCATGGGAATGTTCATATATTAGAGAAGCGAGGCACATAATAAATAAAAGGACATTTGGAAAATTCTGATCAAAGGTAGGTGATTATTTAAAAATATTATTTATTAACATGTATTTTTTGAGAGCTTGTTTGGAGGTTCTAGCAGGGGAGCGCAGCTACTCGTATATCCTTGACTGAAGACCGGTCCGTCTCTATTTGGGGAAGACCATTCTCTTCGACCGAGCGTGCAGCTTCGTGAGGGATGCACATGGAGTGGTGAGGGAGGAAGGGGACACCTGCCTAGCCAGCCAGATCAGCCGAATCAACCCTGGCAATCAATAGGGTGACAGATGTCTCACCCGGATCGCCCTCACATGTATTCTTTATTGATTCTCAATTTATTTGTAATTGAATGTTTAAAAATATTAAAAGTAAATGTATTCTAATTATACTTGGCTAGTGGGATTCTTAGAAGAAAATAACAGCATTATCTGGGAATATGTATAATTTAGATATTTTTGGGAAATATACCAAACTTTAAGACATAAATTTTGGAGAATATTTCAGATTGAGACAGTTATAGAGTAGAAGATTAATTGCAATTATATTTTGTATTAGAACATTTCTATGTAAAATGTAGTTTTATAATATGCAGTAAATATTTATTTAATATTTTGATATTAAATATTTTTTTATATTATCCCTATTTTCAATTTTCTGGTTGTATCTATGACCTTACATCACTCTATATTTTACAGACTACAAAGTCATTTTTTCTGGATATATATTATGGTGATTTTGTTGTATTTGTTGGCTCCAAATTTTCCTTTTTTGTTTTATTAAAACAATGCTTTTCCTACGGAGAAATAGGTCTATTCAATTGGAAGATAAATATGAGATTGTAGCCCAGGGTGTATTTCTGTCTCAAACATACATCTAGCCCATCTGTTCTTGTATCCATAGGTGATTTGGATAACATCTGCTTTACCACTTTGTTGACACTTAAGAGTATGTGGAAAGTGATTACAAACATAAATCTGCTCATTCATCATTTAATCAATCCTTGAGGAAGAGTCAGTGGTCCTCTTCATCAACTTTCAAGATGAAACCTCCACACCTCCTGCACTGCCTAGGACTGTTAGGATTGGTTGTTAGCATTGCTTACTATTGTGGTCAAAGGAAATTATAGTCACTTTCTTGTTTTTTCTCACTTTCAAAGACTACAATGAGCTGTAGGGTGTTGTAGGCTAATATGTCAGGAACTTTTGGTTTGATGTACTGTATTATACTTTCTTCAAGTGTACATAGGTCTAAATATTTAGCAGCAAACTTCTGGTTTAGATGTATTGCATTATACTGATTTGAAATGTTACCGCTGGAGTGATAGCACAGCGGTAGGGCATTTGCCTTGCATGCAGCCAACATGGCCGACCCGAGTTCGATTCTTCCGCCCCTCTCGGAGAGCCCGGCAAGCTACCGAGAGTATCTCGCCTGCACGGCAGAGCCTGGCAAGCTCCCCGTGACGTATTCAATATGCCAAACACAGTAACAGCAAAGTCTCCAATGGAGACGTTACTGAGCCCGCTCGAGCAAATCGATGATCAACGGGAGGGTCTTTACTTTACTTTACTTACTTTACTGCTGGTTTTAATTTTCATTATTTGCGGGGAGAGTCCACACCCTGAATTGCTCTAATGACTGTTCCTGGTTTTGTGCTTGGGAATCACTCCCAATTGTGGTTGAGGAAGCATGAGGTTCCAGGTTCAAATCAAGCCCTGACACATAGCAATAATGCACTCGGCTCATTAAGCTATTGTTCTGGCTCATTTTAATGTTTGACGTGTTCTCCAATTGTAAACACGTATTAATGTTCATATTATTGTTCATTAGTTATTTTATTTTTTGTTTGTTTGGGGGGCCCCATCAGTACTCAGGTCTTACCCTTGGCTCTGCACTCTGAAATCACTTTTGGCTGTGCAGGGAACTATATGAACAATAGCTGTACTATCATACCTTCCTTGTTAGCACTGCTTTTAATTAATTTCTTTTTTCCTAAGAGAATCTGTGCATGTGTGTGAAACATGTGATGAGAAATATATTTCAATTCTCTGTGGCAAATCAAAATAATATCTTAAATGATGTTATACAGATAGTATAAAAGGGATTATCAGTAAAAATCTATCTTACATAGTAATCAAACATTTCCATGAGAAACATATAAAGGTTCTAGATAAATCCTTCCCAAACAGGGAATTACCACCCCCTTGGGGACACTAGAATGAATCAGTGTACAGTAGTAATCTTGGATGTCTTTGGGAGTTCTCTCTCTGATTATTCAAGGGAGATACTGAGTATTTTTTTAAAGGGTACTGTAGGCTAATATGTCAGGAACTTTTGGTTTAGATGTACTGTATTTTACTTACTTCAAGTGTACACAGATCTAAATATTTACTGTAAAACTTCTGGTTTAGAAGTGTTAATTTAACTGATTTGAAATGTTAATTATAAGTCCGGATATATGATGGTAAAAAAGGGAAGGAAGAGATAGACGAGAAGCAACAGGGCCAGGGATCAAGGGGATTCAGGTTCATCAGTGGTGTTAAGGAATGATAGAGCTAAATATGCAATCTCCAGAGTTGAAAACATTGAAATCATGAGACCCAGACTTTAATATCAAAAGTCATAGATGCCTCTCAAAATGGCAGGCTGGGAAGGGGTGGGGAGAGGAGGATGGGAGAAGGAACTGGCAACGCTGGAGCAGGGATGTTAATACTAGTGGTGAGATGGGTGATAGAATTCTGTATATCAACAACCCAGCTCTGAATAACTGTAATACATGGTGCTTTAATAAAATAAAAATTGGAAAAAATAGAGTAAAAGACCCCAAAATACTGGAGTGAGGGGGTGATATTTTCAATGTGACTTTAGGAAGAAGTTTGGTATTTTAATCTGAACCCGTTTCTCTCTGGATATGATCTTACTCATCAGAATCTTGCAGTCCAAAGGGGTTCACTCTTAATATTCTATAGTTGCCATTATGAAATTCTTATGCAGTTATCTTTGAACTTGTGTTTTAAGTGAAGTCAGATGGTAAAATTAATCATACAAATGAGGGAAAATTTACATATAAATTGCATATCCACTATTCCTCTCCATCTATTCACACATGTAGTTTAATATATCCTGTGAAAAAAATTCCAAAAGCACAAAGATGCATGGAAGTTCTGAGTATAAAAAAGAAGTCAAGGTAGATGTGCCGTATTTATTCTAAGCAGAGGTGGTGATAGCCCTGAGAGTCAAGTTTTCTTTGGGAACAGAATCAGCTTTGTATGTTTGAAGAATGCCATTGTAATTTAAAACAAACAAACAATCACACAAACCAAAAAACCAGGGCTACATTTTATTCTTTCTTATTTTATTTCCCTGTATAGTTAACCACTTGGGTTGAAAGGGTGGCAGAAGAGAAGTTATGGGGAGACTGATAAATTTACCTTTTCTCATCAGTTAACCAAAGGCATGGAACGTTATTTCAGGCATCAGAAAGTGAAAGAAAAGCTGCCAAGTTAGACTCATAACAGTGTTTCTCCTGTTCATAAGTCTGCGTGATCCATGAAATATAATTTGGACAATTTTAAGAATTTTAAAAGCTCCATTCCACATTGTTAAGATGCTGGTGAGACTCATTCTAATGGATTTAAAATTTGATTTTTCTTTAACTGAAATGACATTAAGTAACAAATAAAAATCAAAATGACAATAAGAGAGCATATCATAGGAGAATGGTAAAAAGCTTTGTATTTATTATCTCTATAGTACTTTTCTTCTGTTATTCTAGCAAAGTATTTGACATTTTTAGATTAAACTCAGACCATTAAATTAAATAAATATACAGATTTTTCATTTTACCAACTATTCTATGTAGTGTAGAAATAAAATATGGATACTGATATAAATTTGTGAGCGTTAACTGAGCAGTCAGTTTTGCCATTTTTGAAAATTGAAGGAAATAAATTAATGAGATGTAAATTGGTTAAGATCAGACTTTTTGGAACTGATCCAAAAACACTCAGCTTTGAGGTTATTTTCATAATTACTGTGCCTAATCAGATATATGAAAAATGATAGATAGATGACATGTTATAATGTTGACATTATATTTTTGACATTTATATGAAATAAAAGTGTCCTACACTGCAGACAGCTTTGTGTATTTTAATGTTTGCCACACAGAGATTCTATCAGAATTATAGCTACCATTCCACATTGCAACTGAAATGGTGAGTTTGCTACATTTGGAGTATGTATGTGCCAGTGTTCAAATAAGTAGTGTTTATATTGAAAAAAATGCAAAATTAATATGAGCTCAAGGTGCAGATATTGAAAGGATTGTTTTATACAATACCCTTCAGACTTTAATACAACCATAAATATTTCGTTTGCCTTTTCAAATATTCCACTTCTGTGTGTGCTAATTCTATTCACTGACTTAGAAGATACTTGTCTTCATTTTATGACACTCAGTCTAAAAAGGGTTGGAGCAATAGCATAGGGTCGGGCATTTGCCTTGCACACGGCTGACCCAGGTTCGATTCCTCCGTCCCTCTCAGAGAGCCTGGCAAGTCACTGAGAATATCCCACATGGCAAGCTCCCCATGGTGTATTCGATAAGCCAAAAACAGTAACAACAAGTCTCACAATGGAGACACTACTGGTGGCTGCTCAAGCAAGTCTATGAACAAGGGGACAACAGTGCTACAGTGCTTTAGTCTAAAAAAGATTAGGTCACCATAATCCAATTACATTAGCCAAAATTCATATACCAGATACTCTATCATCTCAATCCTTCTTTTTTCTTTATTCATTATTTTTATTTAGTCATCTTTTCCCTTGACTTCAAATGTACCTGCACTCTGAGTCATATATCATATTAATTGAAATGGGACGCATTCAACACTTTGGTTTAGTCAAACCTGAGCTCGTTTGCTGAAACGGGACAGTCTTTTCTTTTTCCTTTTATTTGCCTGTTTCTACCAGATTTTTTGACAGCAACTTTCAATCAATCAAATTTATATTAGACATCTATCAGGAGCTCTACGGATGACAACATTTTAACTAACTTCAAGAGACACTAATTAACTGATTTTCTGGAAATGTTTCTTTATGTGACAGATTAATGGCCTTGTATAAATCCAGTCACTTTAATGTTTCATGGAAATTCCTATTGTGACATAATTGTACTGACACATATCTATGTTCACTTAATTGGATGCCAAAATTCTGTTCTTTCTCATATAAACATGTTCATATATTATTCTTTAATGCTACCAAATATTTATTATATTTAAGCAGTGAAATGTGAGAATATGACAGCAAGTCACATTTTTCCCCCTAACTGTATTTAAACCTCTTGGTTTACCAAGTTCATAACACAGTTGTTTCAGGAATTTAGTGCTCAAGACCACCCCCACCATGAGGTTGACCTATCGCCCAGTTTTCCTTTGACCGTCCAAGCCTTATTAGGTAAAAAATAATTTATTGTGTCTTACTTGTTACAACAAAGTGATAAGTGAAATGACCGAAAGTAGTTTTGTAAATAAATGTAAAAATTGTCATATCTCACCATGGTATTATTAAAGTCATTTTTTCAGTATTTGCTGAACTTTTTATTGCTGATTGAGCCTTCTGTGTTATTGTTTCTACTTATTAATCTTAGTGGGAGTTTATGCTACTTTTTCATATAATTTGCTATGCACCTACTGGCTTTCGGTATTGTGGAAGTTGGAGATGCTGTGTGTGGCACGCCAGTGCTCCAGAATGTGTAGAAAGGGGATGACTTCTGGTATGCACGCTTCCCAAGACACCCAGAGTTTTCAACCATAAGACTGGTGTTCCTGTGGCTTTCATCAGTTTTTCGTCTCTTCCAAGATTCATTGTGAAGCTGGGAAATTCATATAACAGAGACTGTGGGATGTGAGGGGTTTCTGGGGCTTCTGGCAGTAAGAAGGTTGGAGAAAGATTGCACGAGTCATCTCTGAAAAAGGCACAGAAATTTTCTATCCAAAGACCAGTATACCTAGTAGCTTCATTTGCTTGGTATCTTTGCTGAGATTCCAGTAAGTCACTTTTTAAATAATACTCAAGATATTCTATATTACCAAAATTAATTCAACAAAACTGACTTTTGTAAACCTCAAATTCTAATATGCAATATATTAAATATAGAAAATGAAATTATAAATTGTTGATATTGTTACTATATAAAGATAAGAACCCGATAACATTGAATAATTTTTCACCAATTTGTCATCAATTTCTATTCAAATTAAGAGTACATACTTCAAAATGTGTAAATGTGTGTTAAGAATTAGTTAAAGAAAAATAGTACCACTACATGAACCCCACACCATCATCCATATGGTGAAAACACAAGGTATTGGGAAAATTGTCATTTCTAGAACAAGTTATGTTACATCAACTTGACAATAAAAGAAGCACACCAAAAATTTTTCAATATAGTGAAAATCCGAGAATAAACCTGTGGGATTAGGAATTTATTTTACATTGAATTAAAAATTCTAAATTCAAATAAAAAATTATCAAATTTAAATAGAATTGGTCATTATATATACACACATGAACACTTGATCACTTGCCATCCCGTTATTCATCGATTTGCTCGAGTGGGTGCCAGTAATGTCTCCATTCATCCCTGTCATGTGCTAGTGTAGCCCAATGGCGTCTTCTTGTTCTAGGAAAACAAAGAGCCTCAAACCGATCATTCAGAATCTTGACAAAGAAGTCAGACCATCTCGTAGATGGGGGCAACATGATCTTTTAATGTCCCATGGAATACAGTCGGTAATGTCTCTAGTCCAGTGGTCGTCTCCAAATCTCATTACATGTCCAGCCCATCTGATTTTTGATGGAAAACAGGACAGCGTCCCTGATTCTTGACAGTCGACAGAGGTCAGAACTCCAGATTCTTTGTCTCATTTGAGTGAAGCATGATACTCTAAGCATAGCTCTTTTGATTCCTCTTTGGGAGACCCAAACAGCATTCTCATCCTATTTTCGTACGACCCAGGTCTCTGAGGCATATGTTAATGCAAGAAGAACAGTGGAATAGAGTAGATGTGCTCAGAGTCGGAGTTTCTTCGTCCTCTTAGCTATTTATTCGATGCTCTTGAAGGCATTCCAAGCTGCTTTCTTCCTCCTGCGCAACTCAGTTGCCAGGTGATTTGTCATGTTGACTTCTCAACCTAGGTATGCATAACTGTTGCATTTGGAGATGTTCATTCCATTGAGAGTGAATGGAATGTCAGGGACAACACCATTTCTCATAGACATTTCTTCGTGCAATTCAGCTGTAGTCCGACCTTTCCACAATCAGGGTCAAAGTCGGCCAGCATTTTTGCCGCATGTCTAATGTTTGGTGTTATTACAACCATGTCATCAGCGAAGAGGTGGTATATTTGCCGACCATCTATCTTCACTCTCATTCCTTCCTATTCCAGTCGTCTCATGGTGTTCTCGATGGTGGCACTGAAGAGTTTCAGTAAAATGGTATCACCCTGCTGAACCCTCTCTTGACATGGATGATCACTTCCTTGTAGAATAGTGAGTTCCTGGTAATGAATCCATAAATAGAGCTCATGGAGGATCCTGATGTATTGAGTTTGAACACCCTGTTTGGCTCGGGCTTCAATGACCGCTTCAGTCTCCACAGAATCAAGGGCCTTCTTTAAATCAATGAACGTTAGACAGAGGCATTTTGAATTCCTGAGAAACCTCAAAAAAAAAAAATATATATATATATATATATATTCATGTGAAAAACTCAGTTAATTCCATCCTGGCTTGAGTGGTTGTTTATTACATGTTTTACCTTAAATCAATTGGCTGTCTTCTATTTCTCTTCAGACTTATGTTTTAATTTCAGATAAATAGCCACAGTTGCACTGTATTTTCAAGCTAAATGAGAGAAAATTAGTTAAAGGAATGAATTCTACGAATTTTGTCAGTGTTTTTTTTCCCCCCTGTTTCTTTAAACCTCTTTTGCTGTGATAAATTATTGGTAACTCAGTGATAGAATCAGAGTGTTAACATATTGAAGAGGTGTGAAACTTTTCCCCAAAGGTGTATTATGTTTTGTTAAACTAATGATAAATAAACCATATAAATAGTAAAAATTTAATTGTAAACATTTTTAGATCAACTATTACAGTTGACTTCTAGATCTGTTTTAACTGCCTAATGAACAATTTTTTTGCATACTTGTTTTATTTTTTGCAAAATAACAGAACAAATGATATTTGAAATTAATAATTTTCAATATATGTTCAGCAGCTAATGATAATTGTCATCTAAATTTGTATTTTTTGATAAACTACTATTTTTACGATTTAAGAGAGCAGCTGCAAATCAGTGCATATGACGTTACTAAAAGCATCATACAAACTTTTATATAATATACACAATGGCATCTAAAAATTAGAAAAACTTAAGCTTTCCTGTCTCTACTGAGGTTGACTTGGTGTTTTCAGAAGTTCACACATAAGGAAGAGTAAAGTAATTCTCCACACAACCTAGAGAGGGCGTTGTAAAACCTCTTACTACAGTTCTTTCAGGAGTCACGGACAAAGGGATTAAAAAAATAGAATGGAAATTAGAAATATCTATAGTGTATACAATGATAGAGGAACAAAATAAAATCCAGCAAGAAATTTAAATTAAGGTATAAATAGACCATAATTTAATATAAGGCTGGGGAAATGCATTAAAAATGAAACCTTCTTTGAATGCTTTTGATTAGATAATCAGGTAGTAATGCTGCTAAAAATCTAATTGACATGTATATTAGTATCAATTTATTATGGTACCCAAATTAATGAAGGGAAGAATCTTACTACAAATATATTTAAACTCTTACACTTTTAATTAGTTTAAAAGTTTAAGTACATTAAAGAGAGGATGAACTACTTAGAATGTGTGTCAAAAACTATCAAGGTAGTTACAAGTAGATGAAACATAAATAGTTGAAGAGTAGAAAATACTATTTCATATAAAAAAGTTGGTACATACATAGGATAGTACAAGGCTTCATATCCCATTTATTATTTACAGGAATTATTTGGACTCTGTGACTGAAATAGCAAATAACTTACAATTTTCTGTGTTCATATTTTACATCAGTTCCTTAAGCATTTATGCATTAGCCCTTACTATTTTCTTAAGCAATTAATGAAGATTCAAATATTGTTTTTTTCACTTTAAAGGCAGACTCTAAAACAATCTATTCAGGCTTTCTTTTTGAGACTGTCTTCTACTTTCATAATCACCTGGATTTTTCACACATTACTTCACATTCTTTTGTTTTTGTAATATCCTTGACATTTATCCTTGACAGCATCCCTGAATACTTCTGGGGATGCCAGGGGAAGGGGGAGGTTTTAACTGGTATTAAACAAGAGAGATAAAATTACCATTTAACTGTCAATACAAAGGGGTAATAAATTGAGTATCAAAGGCAATAAAATTATTGTCCATAATATCTTCTCTTCAAGCATGAACTTCAGTGTTTTCATAAAGAAGAAAAAAAAGGTGTTTGGCACAAATAGCATTCTATAGTCTTTCCAAAACAGGTTTGCATGACAGGAATCCTAAGAGATTTGCTCAGTTAAAAGCACTCTTCTGTGCTGTGGATATTCGTGTACATGACTGATTGAGTGGAAAAAACTACTGGAGAAAAATGAGATCACAAATGTATGTTTTGACTGCCATCAAGTCAATACAGTAATTGGCTGGTGAAAACATCAAAACACAATCAGAGCTGCCTTTTGTGTCTGAGTGCAGAATTCAGTGGGCAGTCAGCCAAAAAGGTCATTTTTTGTTCCATTTCAGCAGTAATCATGAAGGAAATAACTATGAGGATCATGCCTTTTGTTAAAAAAAATAAAAAAGTTTGTGGTTGCCTTTCTGAAGATAGTCTGGATGTTCTAAATGAATGTTTATTTATTTGATTAAAAAGCTGAATTCAACAAGGAAGTATGAGACAACAGGTGGATCTGTGCTTTGAATGATTAGTACAAAATATCAACTATAGTCAAATAGTAACTTATACAAATTTATACACATTTTTCTGTATTTGACAATTTTGTGAAGATCTTTTATGCAGTTTTGAAGATACTGTATAAAATTTAAATATACAAGAGTACAAAAGAAAAATTATATAATCCATATTGTATGGTTTTTAGGATAACATGAATCTGAAGAAAACTATAATGTAAACAAGTGAACATTCCCTTGCACTATCAAGACAATAATGCGTTAATAATGGTTTATATTATAAAAATGAAAAGGAATGCTCTTTGGAAGACTATTTTAGTTTTAAATATCTATACTATCTAGATAGTTTAAACTATTTAGATTTTTTTATTTAAATCTACCTAGTTTTAAAAAATGATTTAGAACAGAACAGGGAAACGTAGAGTGCTTTCCATGCTCTGTAAATTTGATAAAAGAACAATTCTCAGATAGAAAAACACAAATACATTTTTACAGACATGGTCTTAGTGCCAATGACAGTAACTGCTAAAAGAGATCTGAAGAAATTATAACAATATTGTTATTTTTTTCCCTTTATTTTATTTTATTTTTTTTAAAGTTGTAGATTTACAATTTTTTGTGCTTTGGTTTCAATTATTCAATGATCAGATACCCATCCCTCCACCAGTGCCCATTTTCCACCACCATGGATAATATCCCTCCCACCCCATCCCCCCATCCCCCCTGTCTCTGTGGCAGGGCAATCCCCTGTGTTCTCTCTCTCCTTTTGGGTGTTGTGGTCTGCAAAAGAGGCATTGAGTGGCAAACATGTTCAGTCCATAGTCTACTTTCGACATGCATCTCCCCTCCTGGGAGGATCCTCCAAACATCCTTTATTTGGTGCTCCCTTCTCTATCTGAATTGCCGTTTCCTCTAGGATACCCGGCTGGCCTCTAAGTTATGGGGTAATCCTCCTGGTGCTGATCTCAGCTATTCAACAATATTGTGATTTAATGAGATAAAATATCATGACACATTCATTTCAATAAATAATTTTCTACTCAATCAAAATTTTAGAACTTAATACAAAAATTAAAGTAGAGAAGCTGTAGATGAAAAATAAAGGCATCATTTCATGACAGGAGATTCAGACAGTAAATATAGTGTTTTGGTGGGGGTCTGGAGGGATAATACTTTGAGTAGGGCACATGCCCTGCATGTGACTGACTAAGGTTGGTCCCCAGAAGACTGTTTGTTCCCCAAATCTCAATCAGGAGTGAACCCTAAGCACCACTGATTGTGGTCCCAAACAACATAAATAAAGGGCTGGAGCGATAGCACAGCGGGTAGGGCGTTTGCCTTGCACTGGGCCAACATGGCCGACCCGAGTTCGATTCCTCCGCCCCTCTCGGAGAGTCCGGCAAGCTACCAAGAGTATTCGATATGCCAGACGCAGTAACAACAAAGTCTCCAAAGGAGATGTTACTGGGCCCGCTCTAGCAAATAAATAAATAAATGAATAAATAAATAATATAAAACCTATTTAGAAAGTGATAGACATTGTAGAAATAGCTCAGCAATAGTTGGACTATTTGAGAATAGCATCTGGGAATTCCTGTCCCTATCTTATCTATCACACTGATGATCATTTCTAGAATCAACACAAAAAAATATCAAAATGCGTATCAAGTTTGATGTTTATATTTAATATGTGCCTATAATCATGAATCTGAATGGGAAAAATGTTCTGTGTAATATTTTATATCATTTTCTCAATTTTTTAAAATTTTTTGAGCCACACCCACAGTGCTCAGGTATGCTCACACTCCTTGCTCTGTACTCAGAAGTAATTACTCAAGGCAGTGCCCAGGGGTCCATATAGGATGCCAGGAATTGACCCGGAGTTGGCCAAATGGAAGGTAAGTGCCCTATCCACTGTACTATCAGGGCAGGCCATAATTTGCTCTTTTTTGTTTTATTAAAAATTAGATAACTTCAGAAAAAATAAATAATTAGCTTTTCTTTAATAGTTATAACTTTTGCAAAAGAGAACTCATATTTTCTAAAGTATGTTTAGTTAGACAGTATCTAGTAACTACTTACATTTAAATACTTTTTCTATTTCTGTATATACTTGAAATAATCTTTGAAATATACTGGAGTGAGTTTACAGACTGTAAGTTTTTATGTCACTTCTCCCTCAAACAGACCTTAGTTTTATCTGTAAATTGGTAATTTGTCCTTAATGTTAATTCTTTTTGGATAATTTATTAACCTCAGATATTTGAAAATTAAAAAAAAAACTTGTGGACTTAACATTGTTAATAAAGATTTTGATTATAATCTTGCTTTTTAAATTTGAATATTAATTTAAGAAATGAATTCTTAATGGTTATTATATTATCAGTCCCATAAAAGCAATGCTTGTTACTCAAGACATATTAAAACTGCTTCATTCATAGTATTTCCATTAGAATTTTAGCATAAAATTTGTTAAAGGAGCCCAAGAAATAGTACAGTTTTGAAGGTGCTTGATTTTTAAGGAGAAGACCCAGGTTTAATTTCTGGCAACCCTACATATTTCTTGCGCCCTGTCAGGAAGGATTCCTGAATGCAGAGATAGAGTAAGCCCTGAGCATCATGTGTGGCCCAAAGCAAAAAATAAATAAATTTGTTTTTAAAATAATATAAATTATTTTGTATTGATGAGTGTTTGATTTTCTCATTTCTCAATATATGTTCCATCTAAAAATCTTGTATTAGGGAGTCCGAAGTGATAACACAGGAGATAAACAATTGCTTTGACAATTGCTCTGGATGTAGCCAACCTGAGGATATTCCTGACAACCCATATAATACCCCAAGCTCTGCCAGGAATAATCCCTGAGCAAAGAATGAGAAATAAGCCTTGAGCACTGACATGTATGTCTCCCAAAGTTTAAATAAATAAAATTGAAAGACATATGTTTATTCAGAAATATGCAGATCTTCCAAATGAAACCATGTTTTAAAAGATGTTTTTGCTACAAAATAATCCAAATATGTCTTAGCATAATTAATTGCTCACAAAAAATGACAAAGGAAAAAATTTCTAAACAACTCACTTTAATTACTAAATTTTATATTTTTTTAATAAAAATTTGTGATTTAAAAAGTTACTCGTACTTGAATTTTAGGTATATAATAGCTCAATACTAATCCAACTACCATTGTCAATTTTCCTCTATCAGTGTTTCCATATTTCCTCCCCCATCCCAATCCCACCTTATTCCCACCTGTCAACTTGACAGGTATGTTACAGAGTTCCAATGGTTAAATAACATATGTTACAAATAAAAGTTGCTTTTATTTTCACTACATTATTATTATTATTGTGTGTCAGAAATTTTCAGCAATGAGGATTTAGGAATTCTTCATGTTTGTGATAGAATTTTTATTCATGAAATATTTGATATGACTTTTCTTTGTTTTAATGTAATGTAGGTGAGAATAAAAACATTTATACTATTGCTAACTATTAATATACTCAATGAATTCAGGAGCATAGTTATGTTTTCTGAATAGAATGTTTTCACCTTTGGCGTAGATACAAATAAGACAAATTGCTAGATTCCATTAATGCTAAATTATTAGCTTTGTAAAAGTGTCAATTTCATTTTCTGAATGAGTTGAACCAGTTGGCATTCACATTATTGTGGGCATGAATATGATTTGAAAGACATGAGATAATGTGAATTTGGTATTGACAAGATGAAACAGTTCAATGTCATGGTACTTATTGATCTGTGTGTGATGCAACACTAACACATATCTTTCAGAAACAGCCTAAGAATTAATTTCAAAATAATAAGAGGGTTTATCAAGTGTTTATGAAGTTAAAAAGGATATTCATAAGACTTAAAAATTAAACTCATGTAGGTTATGTGATGTCCCTTAGAAATGTAAAAAATTAATAGATTTGTAATGTATATTATGAATTCAGAAGTAATAATAAATATTTACTTCATTATAAGTAACTTAAAGAATTCTAAATCTAGAATTCTAAAATGCACTGCATTTAATACAATAACGATATCAACACCTTATGTAACTTTTTTAATTTTCCTATACTATATTTTAATTTCTTTATGATAAATTAGTTTAAAATAGATTTGAGTTATCTGTAGTGTTTGTCAAAAATGAAAAAATAAGTGCATGTAAGGAATCCATTTGTCACATTTCATTTGATGAATAGTGAAGTAAAGGCAGCACATTAAAAGTTTGAGGTACTTCAGAACTCAATTTAAAAATAAAATCTTGTAGAAAAAAATGCTTCTTACCTACTGAAAACTTGTTTGAAATACCATAATATAAAAATTGAACTCTAAGTTATTTGCAATATTAAACTACCTGTAACTCTGGGATTCAATAAATAAAGAAATAAAACAGAAAAAAGAAAAGACTTTGGTAGATGCCCTTTGTACCTCTCAGATTCCCAAGTGTTCTCATACCATTTCTTTTCTCCCATTAGAACTTTTATGTAATCTGCTGTTCTGAGTCACGAAACTCCACTGAACTAATGTTTAAATATGCAACTGAGCTCTGAGTGTTGCAAGGTTAATTATGGGAAAAATATAGTAATTAAGAGTAAGGTAAAAACAAATTACCTTTTTGAAATTTTCTTTCAAGTTTATAACCCTTAGGAAGCAGAACTATTTGGTTCCTAGTTTCTAAAGGCATATATGATGTCAAGATTTAGAGTAAGGATGGACTCAAAGTGACATTTATATTAAAGAATGCTGCCAAGGCCACAATATCTAAAAAATTGGTTCACAACATGGATTGCCTTGTGAAAAAAATTTTATTGTGATAGTATGGAGTGGGTCTATTATATAATGATTCAACAGAGATTGTTTGATGTCCTAAATGCATTTTCATAGATACAAAATTTTGTCATTAGGCTTTTTAAAAAATATACAAGCTATATTACTGTAAAGAAGGTTTGTATTTGTAGACTGCTTTATCAGAGATTAGCGTAACAGAGTGTCTCTATAAAGTCATGATGAAAACTTCCCAGAGGAAAAAAAATCCTCACCAATCCACAACTTTTTGTGAAAGTAATTCTGAAAGTGACTGAAAAGCTATTCATCTCTTCATGCTCTCATAATCTCCATGAAGTACAGTTACTCTCACAAGCACCATTTTCAATGTTTTTGGGAAATGAAAAAGCGCATTTACTAATATTATATGATTAATTTTAAAAAATCATGAAAGTAGTTAAAGTTTACAAAAGGCATTTTACA
The DNA here is from genome assembly GCF_029834395.1 of Sorex fumeus. Lineage (NCBI taxonomy): Eukaryota > Metazoa > Chordata > Mammalia > Eulipotyphla > Soricidae > Sorex > Sorex fumeus. Next base: position 1,021,840 of record NW_026606172.1, on the reverse strand, counting down.
ATAGGAAGTTAGATTAGATACGAAACAAATTTTGGTTTATTTTAAATTTTTCTATAGGGGACTGGAGCAATACTACATCAGGGAAAGCATTTTTCTTGCACCTACATGACTTGGATTCAATCCCTTGTATCCTATATGATCCCCCAAACTCTGCCAGGAGTAAATTCTGAGTGCAAAACCAGGAGAAACCCCTGAGAACCGCTTAATTGGTCCCAAAACAATAGCAAAAAAAAAAAATCCAAGAGAACACCAAAATTCTATTTTCCAAGAATGTCTTTTCGAGTGATATCTAAGTGTGAAGAGAATAAAATTATTATTGTTTTCTATTGTATAGGTAAGATATTTGTGCATTCAGCTTTCCAGCATTCTCTGTACAAAGGAATATATATGGATCTTGAAAAACAGGTTTTATGTTTGGATATATGATGTCTTCAAATGACCATTTTTTTAGAGTATAAAGGTAAAGGCCCTCCCGTTGTTCATCGATTTGCTCGAGCGGGCCCAGTAACGTCTCCATTAGAGACTTTGTTGCTACTGTGTCTGGCATATTGAATATGTCACGGGGAGCTTGCCAGGCTCTGCCGTGCGGGCGAGATACTCTCGGTAGCTTGCCGGGCTCTCCGAGAGGGGCGGAGGAATCGAACTCGGGTTGGCCATGTTGGCTGTGTGCAAGGCAAACGCCCTACCACTGTGCTATGGCTCCAGCCAAAGACTTTTTAGTGGTAACATAATAGATAACTGCACAGGCTAATTATAGAAACACTGTTGTTTCAACAGGAATATGCTAGTGGGAAATAGAAATATAAACCTTATCTCTTCTGAAGACATTCATGTATTTTATATCCTTCTTTTATTTCTAATTTGGTTTCTTAAGGTGTTTTGCTTTCTTCCTTTCTTTCTCTTTCTTTTTCTCTCTCCTCTCTTTCTTTCTCTTTCTCTCATTCTCTCTATCTTTCTTTCTCTTTTTTTTTCTTTTTTTCATAGCTTGAAGCGTCAAGTGTCATGGATCTTGCTTTTCTTCCAAAAAACTGGCTCTTGGTTTTATTAATATTTTGACTTCTTCTCTTTTAGTTTTAAGTTTTAGTATTTTCTCCCTTCTCTTTTTACTTAGAATTCCCATTTGTTTATATCTTTCTAAACTGCTGTTAGGTAATTTACTTGATTTCCTTCTGGTTTCTTAATGAATACCTGCATTGCAAAGAGTGTACCTCTTAACACTATTTTTGTTGTGTCCCATATTTTCTGCTAAATTATGCCAAAATTTTCATTTGTTTCCAGGAATCTGGGTTTATTTTCTGATTTCCTTTTTGACCCACTGTTTGCTCAATAGTAAGTTATTTAATTTCAGGTACTACTATTTTTCCCCTTTACTTTTTTTGTTTTTGTAAAGCAAGATAATATTAGTGAAACTTATTTAAAATGTATATGAGGAGAGATGAAGAAAGAAGTATACTCTTGATACAAAAAAAGTAGCTTCTCTAGAGTGGAAATAAGCAAATAATAAACCTAGAGACAAACAAGGTGAAATCTGTTAAAGGGAGTACACTGGCTTGAAGAGCCAGTTTTTTTTTTGGGGGGGGGGGTCACAGTTTCTTAGTTTTTAACTTTCGTTTTCTTATGCTTCAAGGTTCAAGAGGATTGTTATACAGTTTCACAACTTCTATCTTCTTGATATGTGTCTGCGATCCATCACGGGTTCTATCTTGGGGAATGTCCCATATGAACTGCAGAAGAATATATATTTGAATTTTGGGGAATGAAGAGTCCTCTATGTGTCTTTGAAGCCTGTCATTTCTACTTCTCCTAAGAGTCAGTGTTTACTGTTGAGGTTTAGCCTAGATGATCTATCTATAAAAAACAATGTAATCTTGATGTCTCCATCTATTCATATATTTGAGAAAGTTCTACTTGCTCACTATTTTTCTTTTCAAATGTTCTAAAACTGTCACAGTTGTTTGCCACTCAAATGGCCTTTTATGTTAGGAAAGTTTAAGGTTCTCATCAAATCTAATTAGTCCGTGACTCTAACTAATCATTTGAAGAACTTATGCAAATATTCTGAATTAATTTAATTAACATTAGATTTTTGAAATGCTATTTTACACTGAACAATATTAATGAAGATCAGAAATATATAACTAGAACGAGTTCCATTTTCATTTCTTTGCTAAAGGAAGTTATGGAAAATTATTCTTGGGACTCTGGAGAGCAGTGAAAAATGTGTTGAATGCGGAAATGGAAATAGGTAAAATTACCCCAAAATGACTATTAATGCTTTATCTAGATTAATTTTATGTGAGTTCTCCACCAAGTTATTTATAAGTCACATAAATCATATTCAACATTAAGTAACCATATAATAATCCATTTATCATTTTATTTCTTATCTATTCTTTCATCTAAAGAGCACTAAATTCCAATCTTGACTTGGCCGGACAACCGAGAAACATAATTGCCAGAGGATATAGATTTTATTTTAATATATGTTATTAGTTTTTAAAGTGTTAGCAGGAATAAAAATATGTATACTTCTCTAAATATGTATTATTTTATTATTATATCATAATTTAATACTTATCTCAAAATTTCATATTCTTGGGGCTGGAGTGATAGCACAGCACAGCGGGTAGGGCATTTGCCTTGCAAGTGGCCAACACAGGTTCGATTCCCAACACAGGTTCGATTCCGAGCATTCCATATGGTCCCCAGAGCACCACCAGGAGTAATTGCTGAGTGCAGAGCCAGGAGTCACCCCCCCAAAAAAAATTCATATTCTTATTTCCTAATGCTCAGCCTCATTGTTAACATTATATGCATACTAAAATGATCCAGTTTATATAAATCTTAACATTTTAATTTAATTTGCAATGAATTTACTCCCTTTATTCTCTTCATCATAATTTTGACATGACCTCTCTATGAAACATTATTTAATTTAATTTTATTAACAATGACAATCAAGCTTTGCATGTTGTTGCATGTTGTCTCCTTCATATACAAATTCTGCCATTAGCAGTAGTATAAGTCAGCATAAAAAATAGAACTACATATAGTTAAAGAGCTTCTTCACAGGGAAAAACAAAAAAGCAAACAAAAAAAAAAAACACTGAAAGAGAAAAAAAAAACAGGCTAAAACCAAAAGACCACTAAAATAATGGGAAAAAAAATATTTACCATTAACACATGAGATCATGAGATAAAGGCTAATTAACCAGGATTTTTATATCACAATTTTTATATCACAAAAATGTATACACAAAAATAAACAAAAAACATTTTTTAAAACCCTACCAACAAATTGGGAGAAGAACTGAATGACACTTCTGAAAACACAGGCCAAGTCAGCAGACACATTGAAAATGCTAAGCATCACTTACCGTCAGAGAAATACTAGCCAAGATGAAAAAGACACACCATCTCACAGTCTCCCAAAGAGGAATCGAAAGAGCTATGCTTTGAGTATCACACTTCACTTAAATGAGAGAAAGAATCTGGAGTTTCGACCTCCGTTGACGATCAAGAATCAGGGACGCTGTCTCATTTGCCAAGGCGTCAAAAATCAGATGGGTTGGACACGTAATGAGATTTGGAGGTGACCGCTGGACTAGAGTCATTACTGGACTGTATTCCACGTGACGTCAAAAGATTGCATGGCGACCCACCTACAAGATGGTCAGACAACTTTGTCAAGTCCCTGAACGATCAGTTTGAGGCTCGTGTGTTCCTAGAAGGAGCAGACGCCATTGGGCTACACTAGCACACAACAGGGATGAATGGAGACATTACTGGCGCCCACTCCAGCAAATCGATGAGTAATGGGATGTCAAATGATCCAGTGATCTCACACCAGTGAGAACAATATATTTCAAAAAATAGTACAAAGAATCTGTGTTTATAGGGATGTGGTGAAAAAAGGAACTCTTATACACTGCTAGTGGGAATGTTGTCTAGGACAAAACCTTGTTGATAACAGTATGGCAAGTTCTCAATGTTGTCAATTAGGATGTATGCATGCCAGTATTCATTGCTGTTTTCAGTAAAATAGTTAAGATATGGAATCAGTCTAGGTGTCTAATGACAAATGAATGGATTATAAATATGTGGTATGTAAACACTACGGAATACTTTGCAGTTGGAAGTAACAAAGAAATGATGCAATTTGCTGCAAGATAGGTGGAACTAGAAGATATTAGGTTGCATGAAGTAAGCCAGAAGAAGAAAAACAAATGCAAAGGATCTCATTTATCTCTAAAATATGGACTACTGGATGAGGAAACATATTGTAGTTAAAGGGGATACTTAGATTATCCTTAACTCCAGTATTTGGGAAGGAGACAGAGAAGGAAAGAAATCAAGTGGGGAAGAGGAGAATGAGAACCAATGAGTTAATAGGCGTCAGGGCTTCTGTTATACCAGTGATACGAGTGAGGGGTAAAGACATATACCCAAAGCACAGATTCATAGAACTGAAAACATGAGTTTCAACTGGTAACTTCTGTAACTTTATAATGTGCCTGGCAAGTTGACAAACTGTAGTGGAATAAGGATTGGGAAGGGAATCTGAGAACACCAGTAGAGGCATAGGTTTTGAATTATAATATGCCTAAAACACAACTATCAATACCTTTGTAAATAATAGCTCTCTTATTACATTTTAATTGCCATTGAAAAAGATCAGAAAAAACTGAGATATCTATTTCATAAACCATATCTCTGGGGCAACTGAGAGAGATACCTTTTCAAGAGAATACACAGGCTTGAAAGAGCAAAGCCAGAAAATGTTTTCACTTTTCACAAAATAATATACAAATCAATTTTATACTCATAGCTGTCACTTTAATGCTAATTTTATTTTTTAAATTGCATAAATATAATAGTTTTTTGATAGTAGTTCATCTCTAGTTGTGTTAAATGAGTCATTTTACATATATAGATCTCATGTGGAGTTGAATAAAGATTGTAAGATAAGTAAACTATAAATAATACAACCAGAAAACAACTAATACTCTATCCAACTATAATAATAAATTTTCAAAAATGACTCAACTTCTCAATTATTTTCAAAAATAGTCTTATAAGTCCATTAATCGATGGTTTTGCCTAACTGATGTCACGCTTGTCCCAAAATTCCAAATGGGATCAGACCACCATCTCCTTTGTGCAAAATTCTAATTCACAGAGAGGGGAGAAAGGGCTGCAAAGTTTAAGAAGAGAACTCCCAACTGGGAGCTCTTTGTCACTATTGCAGCAACATGAGAAGATGCCGTTGTTGATGACACTGACGGAAAATATGGTAGACTAGTTGAGCATCTTCATGATTGTGAAAGGAATGCCAGAGAGAGAAAATCACAAAAAGATCCCTGTCTTCAAAAATTCTCGAGCTCATTCACTAGAGTGGTTTGGCGCGAGCCTCAGGCAACCATAACCGAACATCTGAGCTCACAAAGCAGTGCAGAGAAACGATAAAGGAGGACCTCAAAGAGAGAAGAGCAGCAGTGCTGGCAGATGCGGCAGAAGCCAGGAAAAGTATTCGCGATGCCCCTCTGTCTTTCGCCAGCTATGACCAAGATGACTGCTCTCCAACATCTTGATGGATCTGTCACATCTTCCAGAAGGGTAATGAAGAAGATTATCCATGACTTCTATTCGGATCTCTTCGATAGCCTCATCCACCTGCCCACATGCCAAACTCTGCAGGATGGATATGTCATTCCCAAAGTTCTCCCTTTGAAATCCGACATGCCATTTTGTTGGTAAAGAAGCGAAAAGCACCCTGCCCAGACAAGGTCAGACCCAAACACCTGAAGAACTTGCCATTAGTACTCATCAATACACTGGCTTGGCTCTTCCCGTGCTACCTGTCTGAATGCAAGGTTTCGTCCCAGTGGAAAACCAGCAGGACTGTTCTACTGTACAAGAAGGAAGATATCCACGATACTGGCAACTATTGCCTGATCTGCCTGTTTGTCATCTACAAGCTGTTCACTCGGGTCATCCTGAATAGGATTAGCAGAACACTAGATGAAGGACAACCATGTGGGCAAGCGGGTTCTGAAAAGGATTCAGCACGATCAACCATATCCATATGGTGACCAAGCTCATTGAGGTTTCTTGGGAGTTCAAGATTCTGATCTGTCTAACGTTCATTGATTTAAAGAATGCCTTTGATTCTGTTGAGAAGGAAGTGGTCATCCAAGCCCTAACCGAACAGTGCATTCAAACTAAATACATCAGGATCCTCCCCGAGCTATATTACAAATTCACTACTAGGATCTCATAGTTCTACAAGGAAGTGATCATTGATATCAAGAGAGGGGTTGGGAAGGGTTACACCATTATTTTTTTTTATAATTTTATTTATTGAATAAACATGAGGGCTGTTATAAAGCTTTCAGGTTTAAGTCTCGGTCATACAATTAAACACCTGTTCCTTCACCAGAGCCCATTTTCCACCACCAAAAACAAGAACGCTATTCAGGTCTCCCAAAGAAGAATAGAAAGAGCTATGCGTGGAATATCATGTTTCACTCAAATGAGAGAAAGAATCCGGACTTCTGACATCCGTCAACGATCAGGAATCAGGGACGCTGTCTCATTTGCCAAGGTGTCAAAAATCAGATGGGCTGGTCACGTAATGAGATTTAAAGATGACTGCTGGACTAGAGCTGTTACTGACTGGATTTCACGGGATGTCAAAAGACCGCGTGGCCGCCCACCTACCAGATGGTCAGACTTCTTCGTCAAGATCATGAACAATCGGTTTGAGGCTCTTCATGTTCCCGGAGCGAACAGATGCCATTGAGCTACACTAGCACGCGACAGGGACAAATGGAGACGTTACTGGCGCCCGCTTGATCAAATCGACGACTAACGGGAAGTTAAGTGATTAAGTGATTAAGTGAAAAACAACAGTATAACCCCCCATCCCACACCCTACCCCTACCTGTGGGGGAGATGATTTCTGCATTAATCTCTCTCTCTACTTTGTTTACATTCAATATTTTGACACCAAACCCACCATTGTTATTTGGATTTTACCCCAACATTCAGCTCTGCTGATAAGGCGACAGTAGACAATTTGTTTTCTATTGCAGGTTATGAATAACATGCTGTTAAAATTTAGAATTCCAAAATTTTGCAGCCACTACTGCGGCCATACAATTTTGGAAGTCTGAAATTTCAACAATTAAATCTGAAGGGATTTCTGCCAAAACCTGCTGTGTTCCGAGATTTGTTCCTGAATCTCTGGGATTATGGACATTAAGCAGCTTGATCCGGAGGCAGAGAGGCTGTTCCTGGGTGGCGACTTGAGATCTCGTTGGGGTGGGGAGGTAAGGGCCGGCTCCACCCCCATCCCCCATCCTGTGATTCCCTATGAGCCTCATCATTGCAGGCCAAAACCTGACTATCCAATGGCCTCCCGAAGATGGCGACCACTGAACCACCAAGGGGGAGCAGGCAGAGGGACAGCACCCTTTCCCCCCTGTGGTGGCCTGGCTACAATAACCTACTGTGGAGTCCGGACACATCTCTGCCAAAAGTCGCTGGGTTCCAGATTTGTCTCTGAGTCTCTGGGATCATGGCCGTTAAGCAGTTCAATCAGGAAATAGAGAGGCCTTGCCTAAAATATTAGGCCTTGCATAAAATATAGCTCAGCCGTAGGTGGTTTGTGGATGGATCACCCACGTACCTAACTTTTGGCTATTTACATTCTTGGTAAACTTTGTACGAATTTTTTGGGTTCTTACCAAAGGCACAGCAGCAGTTTTCAGGTATCTGGAAGTCTAAAGGTGTCATCAGGCTGCTGATGCACTCGCCTCAGAGGTACAGATTGACTGCTGGTGGCACCATACCCCCAGGGTTACACCATTTCACCAAAATTCTTCAGTGACACACTAAAGAATGCCATGCGACTACTGGTATGAGAAGGAATGAGAGTGAAGATAGACGGTTGGCAAGTATACCACCACCACTTCACTGATAACATCGTTCTAATAACACCAAACATTAGCCAAGTGGCACAAATGCTGGCCGACTTTGACCCTGAGTGTTGAAAGGTCAGTCTGCAGATGAATCTCATCAAGACAAAGTTTATGAGAAATGGACTCTTTCCTGACGTTTCATTCGCTCTCAATAGAACAAACATCTCCAAATGCAGCAGTTATGTGTATCTAGGTTGAGAAGTCAATATGATGAATGACCTGGCACCTGAATTGCACAGGAGGATGAGAGCAGCATGGTACGCCTTCAAGAGCGTCAAAGAAATAGCAAAAAGGACAAAGATCTCTGGCTCCAGGCACATCTCTTCGACTCCACCATTCTTCCTGCATTAACATACGCCTCAGAGGCCTGGACCTTATGAAAACAAGATGAGGACGCTATTTGTGTCTCCCAAAGAAGAATTGAAAAAGCTATGCTTAGAGTATCGTGCTTCACTCAAGTGAGAGAAGGTATCCAGAGTTCTGACCTTCGTCAATGTTCGAGAATCATTGATGCTGTCTCCTTTGCCAAGGTGTTGAAAATCAGATGGGCTGGACACATAATGTGATTTGGAGATGACCACTGGACTAGAGCCATTACCGACTGGATTCCACGAGACATCAAAAGATAGCATGGCCGCCCACTTACGAGATGGTCAGACTTCTTCGTCAATACCCTAAAGGAACGATTTGAGGCTCTTTTATGTTCCTGGAGCGAGCAGACACCATTGGCTACAATGGCATGCAACAGGGACAAATGGAGACGTTATTGGCCCCCGCTCAAGCAAATCAATGAGTAACAGGATGTCAAATGATCAAGTGATCGAGATAAGTAATTGATAGAATTTGAGTATAGAGCAAAGCAAACTATTCCTATAATATTTACAATTTAAGCTCACTTTATACTGAAATATTTCACATTCCAACAAAAAAGCACATAATCTCTCTCACACACACACACACGCACACACACACACATACACGATTTACACTTTACCTTAGGCCAACAGAGTGGAAGACCTGCTATTAGGATGATAAGCAAAAATACCCCCTTATGTCCATGAAGCTTAAAGACCTTAAGACCTCAAGACTCCATCTTATTTATATCTCAAAACTTAAATTCTATTTTCAATGGAATTGGTAGAGAGTGGTCTCTAGCTTTTCAGTGTTCTCTTAAAATTATTCTGGAAACTGAAATACTGGGAGGTAGATTTAAGAATTTCTCCCACCATCAGAGCATTCCAGACTGCAGTAAAAAGGTCCTTACATTCTTGCGAAAGCTGGTGTTAATGGAGTTATTTGAATTTCTCATGTACTAAGGATGGGATCTATATTGAAGACCAGCATATTTTTTTTATTTAATAAATGTATCTATTTTCTGGTACCACTGATGCATCATAGCATCTGGCTATATGCCAGACTGATGATTCTTATTAAAATTAATTTAATTAGCTTAACTAGATTCAGTTAGTTGAAATAGCAAAAATAAGTTTAAGTTTGATTGAAACAATATAAACACTTTGAATGAAATCACATTGCAATATTAAAGAAAGTGCAACATTATTGAACTCCTGGGTACACTTCCAGATTAGTAAGTAAGCTATTCAATTACATGATGTTTTTACGTTTTATAAAGTTAGAAACATAATAATTAAATACACAGCTAATTTTATAGATTTTAATTTTGAGGCCACACCTAACAAAGATCAGGGGTTACTCCTGGCTCCTCACTAAGAAATTACGCCTAGAGGTGCTCTGGGTCCATATGGGATGCCAGGATTGGACCTGGGTTACCTGCTGCACTATCTCTCTGAAGCATAATTTTATAGATTTAAATGAAATCTAGATATACTGTTTTGGCCTGGAGGTGTTCTGGGTCCATATGGGATCAAGATTGAACCCGGGTTACCTGCTGCACTATTTCTCCGATGCCTAATTTTATAGATTTAAATGAAAGCTAGATATATTGTTTTACTGTCATTCAGTGGTATGACAGTTAGCTTTGTGTGGGATATTCTCAGAAGACCTCCAACCACTTGGTCATGACACAATCATGCTGCATAGCACATATTTCCAGGGATCTAGCACATGCTCTCTTGCACTCAGAGTCCACTCAACACTATGGGCCAGCTGGCAAGGGCCGATAATTATTTCTCAGGTTGGCTAGCATAAGTAAAATTAAGAGTTCTGATCAAATTTTAATTCTAGATGTCTCTCTGTAGAGATGTTTTAAGAAGACATTATCATTTGAATTCTTAGACCGGGGTAAAAATTTCACTCTCACCAATATAGTTGATGATCATTTATTCTGCCAGTTTGCTCAGCTGGAACAAAGTGGCTGAGGAAGGGCAATTTGTTCTCTAGATGAATGACCCATTTTCACTAGCCTTCATATATTGACATTTCTGCTTGGCCATTTAGACTGAAAATGGAACATTTCATCTCTCACACTGTACCAAGTTTTGTGGTTCGGATTGGAACTGCACAACTTACTTTTCTAAGCCTTCAGCTAACTGCCTACCAGCTGTGGGATTTAGCCTCCACTTTGTGTAAACTAATCTCCTCTCTTCCCTTTTTGCCTCTTTCTTCTATCTTTCTCTTCCTCCCTCTTTTTATTTTTATCTCGTAGACACTCACTGAAACAGTCGTCATAAGATCTTAGCATTGCAGTGTCCAAATGTTCATTATCCTATCTTGTCTCTTTCTCCTAATTTTAGTTAATTAATTATAATCCTCTGTCTGTATTAATATCTTCATATATAGTTTCTGAACCTGATAAATATTTGCTGTATGAATATAAATCTGAAGCTTATTTCTCTTTGCTTTGAGGTCATACACAGTGTGGTCGAGGATTCTGCCTTAGAGCAGCAGAAGGAGTACGGGGCACAGAGCTGGTGCATAGTATCAGGTCTCACACGTAATAAACATGATCCTTCCCATGGATTATCTTGTAGGTTCATCATTATCATTCTTTGTCAACGTGCTATGTTTCCCTTTAATGCTTCTTAAATCATGCAATTCACAGTCCTTAAGACATGAGCACATATTTTCCTACTCTAGATGATGAGTTTAAAACTCATGGTAGAACCCAGAGAAACTCATCAGTTGTTTTTACACCATTACTTCTATACCACTCACCCCTTCTTTTAAAATCAAGATATAAGCCCAGTTTAGTATAGAAGATTAATATTCTTTTTCTATACAGGAATACCATTTCACCGAAACTCTTCAGTGCCACCCTCAAGAACATCACGCGACGACTGGAATGGGAAGGAATGGGAGTGAAGATAGATAGTCGGCAACTACACCACCTCCGCTTTGCTGATGACATTGTTTTAATAACACCAAACATCAGCCAAGTGGCACAAATGCTGGCCAACTTTGACCGTGGGTGTGGAAAGGTCGGACTCCAGCTGAATCTCACGAAGACAATGTTTATGAGAAACAGCCTCGTTCCTGATGCCCCGTTCGCTCTCAATGGAACAACCATCTCCGAATGCAACAGCTATGTGTACCTAGGTCGAGAATTCAACATGACAAATGACCTGGCACCCAAGCTGCGTAGGAGGAAGAGAGCGGCTTGTGACAACTTCAAGAGCGTGGAAGAAATAGCTAAGAGGACAAAGAACCTCTGGCTCCGGGCACATCTCTTTGATTCCACTGTTCTTCCTGCACTAACATACGTCTCAGAGATCTGGGCCCTACGCAAACAGGATGAGAATGCTATTCGGGTCTCCCAAAGAGGAATTGAAAGAGCTATGCTTGGAATATCACGTTTCACTTAAAAGAGAGAAAGAATCCGGAGTTCCGACCTCCATCAACGATCAAGAATCAGGGACGCTGTCTCATTTGCCAAGGTGTCAAAAATCAGATGGGCTGGTCACGTAATGAGATTTAGAGACGACCGCTGGACTAGAGCTGTTACCGACTGGATTCCACCGGATGTCAAAAGACCGCATGGCCGCCCACTTACCAGATGGTCAGATTTCTTCATCAAGATCATGAATGATCGGTTTGAGGCTCTTAGTGTTCCTAGAACGAACAGATGCCATTGGGCTACACTAGCACGCAACAGGGACAAATCAGACGTTACTGGTGCCCGCTCGAGCAAATCGGCGATTAACGGGAAATCAAGTGATCAAACAGGAATTATCTAATTTACTTTTTTGTCTTTTCATTTTCCTTTTTCATTTTCTCATTTTACTTATTTTCTATCTTTTTATTTAATTGCCTTGCAGTGCAGTGGCAAGAGACAGAAACAGATATTTCATATCTCAACTGCTTAGCCACACTCTCAGTTCTCACTTTATTGTGCACTTCTATCCTATATTAAAATGTTACTGTGTACTTAGAAGACAAATAAATGGACTATCATAAGTTTTCCAAAATCAATCTTTTATTGTAGAAAATAATGATTATTGGTAATTTTCATTAAGTTAAGGTTAAAGAAAGAAGAAAGACAGATTATTAGTAACTAGCATTGAGTTGAGGTTAAAGAAGAAATACTTCTCTTTATACTTTAAACCTGTGCAAACATGAATATTGTAGCAAAAACAAATCTATTTACATGCACTCTGCTTTCATTTATGAATCTAGCAACTGTATTCCATCAATTTAGCATAATTGATTAAAAGCATAGAACTTTTAATAAATCCTGCATTTATTGGCATAAGTTGTGCTTAATTAATGCACATCATAAAAATATATAAAAGAACATACCTCAAATATCCAACATTTATTTTTATGAGTCAATTTATTGAGATATCAATAATCATTATAAGGTTACTGTAACTATTCCAACATAACATGAGGCAGACTGAGTTATTCAGAAACTGTGTCATTCCTATCTGCCTAGATAGTATTTCTCATTTTTCAAAATCATCTTCCAGAAATTGCAATAGATTCATCATGACGAGAGTCAGTAATAAACCTCATTACTTCAGTGGCTTCTTTGAACGGCTTTTCTGGAACAATTTCAAATCCCACATTCCTCTGAAAGATAGTATGTATTGTCTATTATTATATAAAAATTTAAATCATGATGAGCACATGAAAACATTCAATAATATCAGTGTATGTCATTAAAGAACATTTTCTATTATTTTTTACATCAGATCCCTAATTTCTTTGAATTTTTTTGAGGAAAGCCATTATATCATTTGTTCTCTACATACAACATTCAAAACATTTTTGAAAGGTATGAATGTAGACATGCAGAAATAACGAGATCATTTTCTTTTTAATATATGATTTCAATCAGCAGACACATGCCAGCATTCCACTCAGTCAAATCCAATTTTTACTTAAGTCAGATATTAATTGAATATATATACCTTCATTTAGTAATTATGAATTAGGCCAAGCACACACAATTACAGAGGACACAATTGTTTAGGAAAGAAAAAACAAAAAACAAAAAATCAAACAACAACAACAAAACCTTTGGCATCCCTTTAAAACTTGAAAAACTTTATTCCTTTGCAGCTGGATAAATTTTATTTCAGGAGTGTCTCAAAATATGATTTTGAAAAAAATCTGTCCGTCTTTTACTCAAGTACTTTCAGAGACTCTGAAGATTAATCTAGAGTTAATGGATTAGACACCTTAATTCCACCTGCAGTATTTCTTCACCTTTGCCATGTAACTGGAATGAAACAAAGGTGTGATAGTCTTAAAAATGTACCATATTGCACTTAGTCCTATATTAATTTTCTCCACAGCTGAGGCCTTTCTTTCTCTTCTACATTCCAAAAAAATATTCTATTTTCTAAAAAAAAGATGTCATTTTGACAACATTAATTCTCCCGATCCATGAACTGGGGATATTTTTCCATTTCCTCGTATCCTCTTTATTTCCTGAAGTAGCGATTTGTAGTTTTCATTGTACAGGTCCTTTACTTTCTTAGTTAAGGTGATTCCTAGGTACTTGATTTTCTGGAGCACAATTGTAAACGGGATTGTTTTCTTCATGTCATTTCTTCTCTTTCATTATTTGCATATAGGAAAGTCATGGACTTTTGGGTATTGATTTTATAGCCTGCCACTTTACTATACAAGCCTATTGTTTCTAGAAGTTTCTTGATAGAAGTTTTAGGATTCTCTAAGTATAGTATCATATCATCTGCGAATAGTGAAAGCTTGATTTCTTCCTTTCCTACCTGGATGCCCCTAATATCTTTTTCTTGCCTAATAGCTATTGCAAGTAGTTCCAGTACTATATTTAACAGCAGTGGAGAGAGTGGACATCCTTGTCTGGTCCCTGATCTTAAAGGGACATCCTTGTCTGGTCCCTGATCTCTCAGTTTTTCACCACTGAGGACGATGCTTGCTGTAGGCTTGTGGTAGATGACTTTAACTATATTGAGGAAAGTCCCCTCTATCCCCATTTTGGCTAGGGTTTTCATCATAAATGGGTGCTGGATCTTGTCAAATGCTTTCTCTGCATCTATTGATATGATCATATGATTTTTATCTTTTCTTTTGTTTATATGAGGATTATGTTGATTGATTTCCGAGTGTTAAACCAGCCTTGCATCCCCGGGTTGAATCCTACTTGGTCATGGTGTATGATCTTTTTGATGAGTAGTTGAATTCTATTTGCTAGTATTTTGTTGAGAATCTTCACATCCGTGTTCATCAGGAATATTGGCCTGTAGTGTTCTTTTCTTGTGGTGTCTTTGTTTCCTTTTGATATTAGAGAGATATGGGCTTCATAGAAACTGTTTGGGAGAGTTTCCGTTTTTTCAATTTCCTGGAAAAGCTTGAGAAGGACTGGAAGCAGGTCCTCTTTAAATGTTTGGAAAAATTCGCTAATGAATTCATCTGGACCTGGGCTTTTGTTTTTGGGAAGACTTTTGATTACAGTTTCTATTTCGTTGATGTTAATAGGTCTATCCAGATTCTCCATATCTTCTTGATTCAGCTTTGGGAGATTATAGGAGTCCAGACTATATAAATTCAATGCAATCCCTATTAGGATACCCATGACATTCTTCAAAGAAGTGGAGCAAACACTCCTGAAATTTATATGGAACAATAAGCCCCCAGAAATAGCTAAAGCAATTCTTGGGAAAAGAAAATGGGAGGAATCAACCTCCCTAACTTCAAACTCTACTACAAGGCAGTAATAATTAAAACAGCATGGTACTGGAACAAAGGCAGAGCTGTAGACCAATGGAACAGAGTTGAATATACTGACATCTCCCCCCAAGCATAGGAGCATCTAATCTTCGATAAGGGGGCAAGAAAAGTGAAGTGGAGCAGGGAAAGCCTCTTTAACAAATTGTGCTGGCAAAACTGGACGGCTACATGTAAAAAAATGGACTCAGATCTCTGCCTGACTCCATGTACAAAAGTAAGATCAGAGTGGATTAAAGACCTCAACATCAGAACGGAATCCATAAGGTACATTGAGGGAAAAGTTGGCAAAACCCTCCATGACATAGAAGCTAATGGTGTCTTCAAATATGTCACACTGCTGGCCAAGCAAGTGAAAACAGAGGTAGACAAATGGGACTATCTTAAACTAAGAAGCTTCTGCACCTCAAAAGAAACAGTGACCAAAATACAAAGAGAGTCAACTGAATGGGGAAGGATATTCGCCAAATACACATCTGATAAGGGGTTAATGTCAAGGATATACAAAGTACTGGTTGAACTCCACAAAAAGAAAACATTCAACCCCATCAAAAAATGGGGAGATAAAATGAATAGAAACTTTCACAAAGAAGAAATCAGAATGGCTAAAAGGCACATGAGAAAATGCTCCACATCATTAATCATAAGGGAGATGCAGATCAAAACCACAATGAGATATCACTTCACATCACAGAGACTGGCCCATATCCACAAGAACAAAAGCAACTGGTACTGGCGCAGATGTGATGAGAAAGGGACACTCCTTCACTGTTGGTAGGAATGCCGACTGGTTCAGCCCTTTTGGAAAACAATATGAACGATTCTCAAAAAATTAAAAATTGAGCTCCCATTTGATCCAGCAATACCACTCCTGGGAAAATATCCCAGAGAGGCAAAAAAGTATAGTTGAAGTGACATCTGCAATTGTCTGTTTATTGCAGCACTCTTTACAATAGCCAAAATCTGGAAAAAACCTGAGTGCCCGAGAACAAATGACTGGTTAAAGACACTTTGGTACATTTACACAATAGAGAACTATGTAGCTGTTAGAAAAGATGAAGTCATGAAATTTACATACAAGTGGTACTACATGGAAAGTATCATGTTAAGCGAAATGACTCAGAAAGAAAGGGATAGACATAGAAAGATTGCATTCATCTGGGGAACATAAAGTAACAAAATAGGAATCTAACACCCAAGAATGGCTGGGATTAGTACCAGGAATTTTACTCCATGGCTTGGAGGCCAACCACACATACTAGGGGAAACGGGAGCTCAGATAAAGAAGGGAACACCAAATAAAGGTGTGGGGAGGATCCTCCCAGGATGGGAGAAGCATGCGGAAAGTAGACTATAGACCAAACATAATTGTCACCCATTGACTCTTTTGCAAACCACAATACATAATAAGAGAGAGAGAGAACAAAAGGGAATGCCCTGCCACAGAGGCAGGGTGGGATGGGGGTGATGTGGGGTGGGAGGGATACCGGGATCCATGGTGGTGGGAAATGGGCACTGGTGGAGGGATGGATATTTGATCATTGTATAATTGAAACCCAAGCACAAAAATGTGTAAGTCTGTAACTGTACCTCATGATGTCTATTAAAAAATTTTTAATAAAAAATTTTTAAAAAGACGTCATATTTTACCATAGAAGAAAGATTCAGAGCTACCTATTCTAAAGGGCAAAGGATTCTAGTAGGTGTGGATTATAGATAGCCATGCTACTCTTCTCTCACAGTATACAATAAAGTATATTCAATATAATTAAAATGGTCTTTGCCATCATTTTACCACTTCCTAATAAATGAAATGCCTCTCCAAATAATTTCTCTAAGAAAGTTTCATTGAAAGTCATCCTTTTTGCTCTTGAACACTTGACAATATTGACTTGCTAATTTTGTAGTGCACTGAGAGTTTGTTTGCTAACACAGATATTGATTCATAGTTTCTTTACTTGACAGTTTTGTAGGCATTTCTATTGTCCTTTTTATATTTTACTGTTGAGGCAGAAAAATCAGGGTAGCTATTAAGATAGAATTTAGTCATTTTTAATTAATTATAATCAAAGTTTGGATGAAATTATGGTATCCATCATAGGTGAGTGCACAAATAAGTTGAGATGGAATTTGACATTTTATTGGAACAATGGTGCAGGGATGCAAACTCATTGGTGAGGGGTGTGGTGTTATATAGGTATGCTTTTTTCCTATGAAATCATACAAATAAATTTGTAAACCACAGTGGTTAAAAAATAAAAGTCACTAAAACATGAATTAATACATGGTACAAAATGATAGCAGATTATTTTATAGTTCTACACAATGTATGCTTCTAACTATGTGAGATACTGTGAAAAAGAAAAAAATAGTAGTTTTATGGTACCAATGGGACTGGGAACTAAGCTAGAATGAATAAAAGGAGCACAGAGAGTTAGTAAATATATCAATACTATAGTAAAAGATAAATGGGTATCTATATTCATTCATTGTATATCCTTATTGTATTGATTATACTTTTGACCAGATCTATAAAAATCTAACACTAAGAATAGACCTCTATGGCAATTAGAAACGTTATATGATAATGACGTCATGAAAATTCATCAGTGATAACAAACACACCTCTGGCAAGTAGTTTAAAACTGGGCTAGGTTAGCTATAAATTGAGCAGCATATATGTGAGAAATCTCTGAGTTTTCAATTTTTGGGGGATTTTTGTTTTCAATTTTCTGTGAATCAAAAATTTTCCTAAAATAGTTATATGGGTCTGTGATTTCTCATTTATCATTTACTGTTATTTTATATCAGTCTCCTTTTAATTGGATACCTTCACATAACAAATTAAGTTTAGCCATCTGCCTCACTTTGCTTAACCATTTATTGGCTGCTTTTCCTTCTCTGATAGTCACACCCTAAATCTCCCTACTTACAAATTCTTTTTGGTTTTGGTTTTGGGTCCACACTTGGAGTTGCTCAGAGCTTGCTCCTGGCTGTGGGCTAATGGATCACTTCTCTTGAGCTCAGATACAATATGTAGTACCAGGGATCAAACTCAAGTCAGCTGTGAGCAACCTAAATCCTTTACACACTCTATTTTCACGCCCATTTTGGTATCTTATTTGTCAAAATGAATAAGTGTTGTGCCTAAATATGTTCCTATTGTCTATGTATTTTTCTGACACCAAGTATTTACAATCACTTAGCTATCCATACTTTATTTTACATGATGTCAAATATATAATAATGGCATAAGCTATCTTACTATATGAATGATGAATACATGAATATAATAAACGTATTACATTCAATGGGGAGTTTTCCTCCCTACCCTGAGCAGAGCTCCGGCAGCCCTCCACCAGCCGAAGGCCTCCAGAACCAGCCACAACCATGCCGAGACCACTCTCGACACTCATGAAGGTATGGCAGAGGAACAAAGGCATGCGGGTCCATGGTCTGAGATCTCCAAGCCTGCTCGGATTGGGGCTGAGCATCCTTCACCCAGATCCTTCATCTTCCAGTAGGCAGGGGGTCACACCCACCAACTGATCTCCTGGTACCATGTAATCCCATCAATGGCCAAGACCCAGGACTACAAAACCCAGCTCCCAGAAGCCAATGGCCGCATTTGCGGCCACATGACATCTTATTATCTCATTCTTACTTTTGGACGACCTGGCAGGCTACGAATGTAACCTGCCCACATGGCAGAGTCTGGCAAATTCCCCGTGGCTTATCCAATATGCCAAATACCAGTAACAATGACGGGTCTCATTCTTCTAGCCCTGAAAGAGCCTTGAATATGGCTCTTTAAAATCTCAGGGCTAGGACAAGGAGACGTTACTGGTGCCTGCTCGAAGCAATCGACAAACAACAGGATGGTTGTGATCGTGATCGTGATTACATTAAACATATTAAATGTAGCACTGTAGCACTGTCCTCCCATTGTTCATCGATTTGCTCAAGTGGGCACCAGTAACGTCTCACAACAAATTGTGAGACTTATTGTTACTGTTTTTGGCATATCGAATACGTAACAGTTACTTTGCTGGGCTTTGCTGTGAGGGCTAAATACTCTCGGTAGCCTGCTGGGATCTCCTAGAGGGGCGGAGGAATTGAACACGGGTCAGCTACATACAATGCAAACACCCTACCCACTGTGCTATGACTCTATTTTTTTTTACAAATATAAAATTCTGTATATTTTAAAATTTAAATTCTCTGTTCAGGGAGAATAATAAACTTCAAATATTAACTTTTAGTATAAAGATCCTTGATTGCCTACAATTCAGGACCAGCTGAGAAAGGAAAGGGGAAGTCAATGTATGTAGAATATAACTAAAGATAATAGAAATCTGTCTTATTTTCAAAGGAAGAACATTTGGAAAACAAGAATACCAATAAAGCAAGGATAATAACACACTTTAGCACTGTCCTCCATTCGTTCATCAATTTGCTCAAGTGGGCATCAGTAATGTCTCCATTGTGAGACTTGTTACTGTTTTTGGCATATCGAATACGCCATGGGGAGCTTTACAGGTTCTGCCTTGTGGGTGGGATACTCTCGGTAGCTTGCTCGGCTTTCTGATAGCTTGCTGGGCTCTCTGGAGGATAATAATAGAATGCAATATTTAGTAACTATACAAAATACTTTTTAACTTATACATTGTATATCAATTTACCTAATAAATAACAGAACAACACATTTATTTAAATACTGAGAATCTTTAAGATATTTCAATGTTTTGAAATGATTTATGAAAAGTGAAATTCTAATTTATAAGCCAAGTTGTTCTTCGGTGTGATACCAAATTACCTACTGCTTAATAACATTTGCATGACAAATGCATTTTTATCTACATATTTGGCTAGTTTTAGAAATGATCATATCATTATTTTATAATATTTTATCTTAGCATTTCAATGTCATCTGATGTTAACTTCAGTCAACATCTGTAGCACTGTAGCACTGTCATCCCGTTGTTCATTTGATTTGCTTGAGTGGGCACTAGTAACATCTCCACCCATCCCTGTCATATGCTAGTGTAGCCCAATGGCATCTGCTCACTCCAGCAACACAAAGAGCATCAAACCTTTCATTCAGGGTCTTAACAAAGAACTTTGACCATCGTAGGTGGGTGGCCAGGTGTTATTTTGATGTCCCATGGAATCCAGTCAGTAACGGCTCTAGTTCAGCAGTCATCTCCAAATCTCATTATGTGTCTGGCCCACCTGATTTTCGACATCTTGGCAAATGAGTCACTGTCCCTGATCTTCGATCATTGATGGAGGTCAGAACTCAGGATTCCTTCTCTCACTTGAATGAAGCGTGATACACCAAGCATAGCTCTTTCAATTTCTCTTTGGGAAACCCGATTAGCTATCTATCTCATCCTGTTTTCATAGGGCCCAGGTCTCTGAGGCATATGTTAGTGCAGGGAGAATGGTGGAGTCAAAAAGATGTTGCCTGGAGACGGATGTCCTTCATCCTCTTAACAATTTCTTCAACTCTGTTTAAGGCATTCCACGCTGCTCTCTTCCTCCTGCACAGCTCAGGTGCCAGGTTTTTATTATGTTAGCACTGATATTATTATTTTGTACTTGCAGAAATGTTCGATTATGCCTGTCATCAGAGTGTCAAGAACCCTTCAAAAGAACTCAAGGTTCCCTCTTTACTCGCTTAGTTAGCATTTTCGGATTTCATTGTGTATTTTGCATTTTCACTTTTTTGTTTTTGTTTTTGGGGTTCATTTGCTGTTCTGTTGGCGGTGGGGTGTTGCTTTTAAGGTCAAACCAAGCAGTTCATGCATAACTGCTTGTAGATCACTCTTGGTAGTGCTTAGGAAACTATGACGTGCTATGCTGAGGAGGAAATTCAGCATTTATTTACAGAGATACTAGGCATCAAAATATTCTTGTCCTTCTTTTAGAAATTAATTTTAGTCTGTTTGATCTCTCTACCCCAATGCTTCATTACAAACATTTCTAAAAAATATTTGCATTGTTTACCTTTTAGGTCCACGGGCTGGGCCTCAATCAGAAGGACTTGGGCCCCCCACGAGTGCACCCCCAGAGTCTCCTCCTGCCCCCAAGCCTGGCTGTCCTTGCCGGGGCCCCTTGGAGGGGAACGGGTTGAGTTTCCCTCCCCGCCCCCACCAGGGTTCTGGCAGCCGAAGATCTCCAGAACCAGCTACCACCATGCTGAGGCAACTCTCCACATACATGAAGGTACCGGCAGAGGAACAAAGGCATGCGGGTCCCAGGGCTGATATCTCCAAGCCTGCTTGGATCGGGGCTGAGCATCCTTCACCCAGATTCTCCATCTTCCAGTAGGCAGGGGTCACACTCACCAACTGGCCCCCTGGCGCAGTGTAATCCCATCAACGACCAAGACCCAGAGACTATAAAACCCAGCTTCCGGAAGTGCACAGCTGTGCGACATTTTATTATCTCATTCTTACTTTAGACAAACTGGCAGGCTACCGAATGTAACGTGCCCACATGGTAGAGTCTGGCAAACTCCCCGTGGCGTACCCAATATGCCAAATACCAGTAACAATGATGGGTCTCATTCTCTTAACCCTGAAAGAGCCTTGAATATGCCACTTTTTAAAATAATCTCAGGGCTCGGACGAAGGAGACATTACTGGGGCCTGCTCGAGGCAATCGACAAACAACAGGATGGTCATGATCGTGATCGTGACCTTCTACGTGGCACTGTAGCACTGTTTTTCATGGATTTGCTCAAGAGAACCCAGTAACGCCTCCATTGTGAGACTTGTTGTTACTGTGTTTCGCATATTGAATATGTCACGGGGAGGTTGCCAGGTTTTGCCGTGCAGGTGAGACACTCTCAGTAGCTTGCCAGGCTCTCCGAGAGAGGCAGAGGGATCAAACCAGAGTCGCCTGGGTTGACTGCAATAGCACAGCAGGTAGGGTGTTTGCCTTCACCCTTTAGGTAAAATAGTTTTATTGTAAAAATTTACTTAGGAAAATTTAAGGTGGGGAGAGAGAGAGAAAGAGAGAGACAGAGTGAGAGATTGAGAGGGAGAGAGGCAGAGAGAAATGCTTGAAAGAGAATACAGTTGTTTCCAGAAAACTAAAGAAGTAATGACTGTTAGCAGAAAGTCATATACAATTTTTCCAAACATTTTTGGCCTGTAATTCCTGGAACTCATAATGTTAATATGAGTTTGGTCACAGGGAAAGCTTTTCTTTTCTTAATTGAATCACAATACACAGTTGCAAAATTGTTCATGATTGGGTTTCAGTTTATATAATGTTAAAACACTTTGGCCTTTTTATAGTTATTTTATATTCTTATCAGGCCCCTTAGATTATACTTTAGTTTCTCCTCTTCTGGAGGGTTCCACTCCTCTATGGGTGCTTCTGGGTTTCTGCATCTGGCAGGTGTCTCAGTTTCTCCATCTGTAAAGAACTCAGGATGCCTATCTTAAGAAAATTTACATGTTAGTCTTTTCTTTAAGCTACATCAAGGTTAGGCTATTTCTTCTTAGTTTTATTATTTTTCAAATCTCATTACCAAGCTCTTCTGACCACCTTCTGAAACATTTTACCACATGTTTCACCAAAGCTGTATTTTGATGCAGGTCCCTTTGTATATAGCTGCTTCCTGGCAAGGCTTATGGACATGCCTATATAAGGGAGTGAAACTCATGCTAACATATTTTCTTGTTTACTTGAGTATTCTTCCGTCACTGGATGTAAAAAAACATTACTTCTCCAGAGTCACTTGATCATTTGACATCCTGTTACTCATTGATTTGCTCAAGTGGGCATGAGTAACGTCTTTATTTGTCCCTGTCGTGTGCCAGTATAGCCCAGTGGCGTCTGCTCGTTCTAGGAACACAAAGAGCCTCAAAACAATCATTCAGGGTCTTAACGAAGAAGTCTGACCATCTCATTGGTGGGTGGCCACGCGATCTTTAACATGTCTCAAAATGGAGATGTTACTGGGCCTGCTCGAGCAAATTGATGAACAACGGGAGGACAGTGCTGCAGTGCTATATTTTCCTCTTAGTTTATTAAGATTCTTAGAATGATATTGCTTGCTTGTTTGTCTGGGGGCCACACCAACTTTACTCAGGACTTTCTCTTGGTTCTATGATCCCGGATAACTCCTGGCATTGTTCAAGAAAAGTATGTGGTGGCAGTGATCAACTAAGTAACTTACTCACCCCCAGACTATATCTCTGGTCCCCTATAACCATCATTATTACCAACATCTTAAAGACATTTGTCTCCAAATATCATATAATTTTATATCTTGTTATATCATGCACACTTTGTTTCACTGTATTGTTTTTACTCTTGAAGTTAGAGAATATTTTTATATTATAAGATCTCTTGATTATTTTTGTGTATTTCTAACAGTAGCTTCAGTTAGAGAGAAGGTACATTTGTAATTAATATTGATTTAAGATATATTCTATTAACTATAAGTTTCTTGTTAAGTGAAGGAGTTTTGTTTATTATTTATTTATTTTGATTTTTGGTCACACCCGGCTATGCACAGAGGTTACTCCTGGCTCTGTACTCAGGAATTACTCCTGGCAGGGCTTAGGGAACCATATCAGATGCTGAGAATTGAACCTGGGTCAGCCTCGTGCAAGGCAAATGCTCTACCCACGGTGCTATCACTCCAGTCCCTGAAGGTGTTTTTAAATGTTTAAATATTCCCCTGTTCATTTGAGCAATATATTTCTAAATCATTACTTTAAACATTTTGAAGAATGTTTCTATTGAAAAATGAATGTGACAGACAGAATTCATAAGAAATAGATTTTTTAAAGTGAACACATAATTTTTATTAAGATGACATATATTTTTATTTAAATTTCTTATATTAAATGCTATATCATTCAGATACATTTATATTTTATTCAGATAGATATATAAATAGTTATTTTGTAGATAATACATTACTGCCAAATATGATGAATGTAGGATATAGATTGAAAACCTGCCATGTAATTGGTTGAAATAATAGCAATCTAATAGGCAGTTTTAGCATAAAATGACATCAATAGGGAAGTAACAACAAATTTGTTGCTTTTTATTTTTTTATTGCCTGACCTATCAGTGCTTTTGATTTCGTTATAGTCTTTTGTAGTTTAATTATATTGTAAAATATTAGTTTTTATAATAAAAACAGGAATGTCCACTTGATTATTATATTCCAATCAGAAGACTATATTCATATTATTATTTATTTTAAACATTGAGTGCAACACAAAAAAGACTTTTTCTGAATTATGTCAAATTTTATTTGGAAGTGTTGAGGAAGGGGAGAGAGAGAGAGAAGGAAAAGGAGGAGAGAGAGAGAGAGAGAGAGAGAGAGAGAGAGAGAGAGAGAGAGAGAGAATAATATACTCAAGAGAAAATGTGGGCTTTCCCAGACTGGAGAGGGAGTCCAAGTATACATCCCAGCACATTATATATGAAGGTAGGAAAATCCACATCTCAAGAGAGGAGATGTGGGTGACATATGAACCTAGCAATACATGTGGTACACAGGCAGCAACATATTGGCAAAGGCAGCACATGAGACATGGGTTTCAGTGTTATATAAGCACATACCATTAAATTTGAATCAACAGATGTAATAATTTACAGTCCATAGCTATTTATAATTAATTAAAATCGATATCTCAAATGTATCTCTATATGTATTTTCTAGGAATATTTTAAAAAGAAAAAATATAATGGAACAGGGGCTGGAGCAATAGCACAGCATGTAGGGTGTTTGCCTTGCATGCAGCCAACCCAGGTTTGATTCCCACCATTCCATATGGTCCCCTGGGCACCACCAGGGGTAATTCCTGAGTACAGAGCCAGGAGTAACCCCTGTGCATTGCTGGGTGTAACTCAAAAAGCAAAATTAGTAAATAAATAAAAAATTAAAAAATAATGGAACAAAAATACAGAAAATATGCACCCTATCTACTACTCTATGATAGTTTCAGGAGCCCTAACTGCCATGTTGTTTTGTAATCAGAGTGAGTCTAGACATTCTCTGGAAACCTGCCTCTCCCTTCATGCATCCTTTACATTACATAGGAATATCCCAAACACCAGGAGAAACTATAATTTGTTGCAAATAAAAAGAAAGCATGATGGATTAGAAAAAATTTGATAGCTCAGAAGAACAACTGAAAATGCAATATTTTTTATTCAAAATCTTGCTGATTCAATCAGTGTCTTATTACTAGTAAAGATTCATGAACAGGTATGAATATATCCTCACTTTATTTTTTAGGTTGTGTTATATCCATGTGTATTCAGGAGTTAAAATTTGTGTATCTATTTAAAAGTCTTTTAGGAAGAAACAGAAGAGTAATGAAATAGGACCAAATAACAAGTCCTTTATGAGAATAACTTTAATTCCATTTGTCTTGTGTAGTGGGGATTCCCTAGAGGTAGTGTGAGTACTGTGCCTCTGACAAGAGGAAGAAGAACTGGATATTTCTCTGTGTATTCTACATGTCTATCAGTCTTAGGATTACAGAAGGTTAAAGGGATGCCAACTCTCTCAATCAGGACATAGAACATTTATACATAAATCTTGAATAGTAACTTTGGAAGAAGATACAGTTTGTCTTAAGAGTGATACCAAACCAGCAACCAACATACATGCAAATGTAAAGAAAATTAAAATACATCTATGTATTCTAGATAGAGTTTTAATGCTTGCAAAAGAAAGAGTCCAATCTCAAGATCTGAATTACATGGACTTTGTTTCAGCTGAAACTAATTTCAGTTATTAAAAATTATAGAATAAACTCTGCATATATAGGATCCTCCCAGGGTGGGAGAAGCATGCTGAAAGTAGAATATAGACCAAACATGATTGCCACTCAATGCCTCTCTTGCAAACCACAGGACCCAAAAGGAGAGAGAGAACAAAAAGGAATGCTCTGCCACAGAGCAGGTGGAATGGGGGGGATGGGGGGAGGGAGGGATGTTGGGACCCGTGGTGGTGGAGGATGGGCGCTGGTGGAGGAATGGGTACTTGATCATTGTATAACTGAAACCCAAGCACAAAAATTTGTAAGTCTATAACTGTACCTCATGGTGTTTCACGAAAGAAAGAAAGAAAGAAAGAAAGAAAGAAAGAAAGAAAGAAAGATTTTAAAAATTCGCATATATATATATATTCAGTGATAAATTTCAGAAAATGTAGATAGTCATGATCATGTTCACCAGTATATAGAACTTGAACATTCTCAAGCAAATAAAATTTATGTACCTTTGACCAACTTTAGAGTTCAGATGTCCTCTGCCACCTTTCCCAACACTTAAAACAATTTATTATTTTGGATGCTATAGATTTTCCCTATAATTTTATATGTTAAAATTAAGTGTTCATATACATAAATATATATGTCGTGAACATATATATGTATGTATGTGTGAGCATGCTTTGTTGTTTCTTTTTTATTGAGTGAATGGTTTACAGAAAGAAAATACTTATGTCCTGATGTTACAATGATACTGATGTAGGCAGGTAGATAGGGAAAGGCTCTCTGCAATGAAACAAAGTCTCATAGAAGAAGAATTCTAGGACCAACCCACCCTGTGGAGACAGAGAATAAGGACTTGATAAGACCATCCCCAGACCCTGAAGATATGGGCCTCCTCCCCATGAAATTCCTCCTTTCCGAGAACCCCCTTTCAATCCGGTTGACTCCAGTGACCCAGCCCCAAGGTGGTTCCAGGACATTCCAAGTCAGATGATTCTCGAACCCCTTTTCAATCCGGTTAACTCCAGCGATCCAGCCCCAAGGAGATTCCAGGACATTCCAAGTCAGATGATTCTCGAACCCCCTTTCAATCCGGTTGACTCCAGCGACCAAGCCCCAAGGAGATTCCAGAACATTCCGAGTCAGAAGGATCTATAAGAACCAGCTTGAGAGCCCACTTGGCGCTCTCTCCACCCTCGGAGAAGCCTGCGTTCCCTCTGGACGCGTTACTCTCTCTCTCTTACTCTCCATTCCCCTGCTTATCTGCTTATCCCTTTCTCTCCCTCTCCAAAAAGCCTCCAAATAAAACCTGTTACTTCACTGCTCGTCTACTCCTGAAATTCTTTTCTGCGAGCGAGACAAGAGCCCCAGAAACCTCGGGTAAGGCTTGGGACTGGTCTCTCCTTTCCTGCGAAGAGCAAATTCTCGCCCCAGCTTGAGTCCGTGGCTCCCCGAGCAATCGGGTGGCGGGATTAACTCCCGTGCCGAGAAGATCAAGCGGATTTCAGGTGTGGCTTGACGGCCACCTTGTGGGGCTGGTGGGGCTTAGGCCCGTGCCGAGCAGGTGCTCACTGCAGACTTTACCAGTCCTAGCCTACCCAGGGTTCCGGGTGGCAGAGGCGGGTGGGGAGAAAGTGGCTGTCTTTCTCCTCCCCACTTCACATAAGTCACCCGTGGGGCCCACCGACATCAATACCATACCACAATCACCACGAAAATGCCAATAGCTTTCCACCACTGTCTGTAGAACCTTTCTTTTTAAGGCTTGCATCTAGTACAAGATTGAATCCAAGAGTTTGTTTGCACTGAACAATATCTCTCCCTTGCTAATATGAGTGACAGCACATGCATTTGTCTTTCTCTTTCTGAACTATTTTGCTTACCATGACTCTCTAGTTTGAACCATGTATCAAAATAAAAGACCTCAAAATTTCTTTCCTCTGAGTACTATTCTGAGTAGTATTTGATATGTACATATAGCACAATTTTTCTCATGGTTTCTCATCTGAAATAAAAAAAAAATCCAAAACATATTTCTCATCTGTTTCTAGATCTTGGATATTTTAAATAGTACTGCAAATATAGAAATTCATTTATCTTGAATGTAGAAATTCATTTATCTTTGAATTGGTATATTTGTATTCTTGGGATAAATACAAATTTTGGAATAATATTTGGAATGTAAGTTACTTCTATATTTGATATCTTTAGAATTATTGATAAGGTTGCCACATATTGGCAGAAGCAAATGACCATGCCACTAACAATGAATGAGGTTTCCCTTTTTCACCACATCCTACCAGCATTGTAATTTCCAGACTGTATGAAGTAGGTTATATCACTAATATGACATATCTCGTTGTCATTTTGATTAGTATTTTCCTAAAAATTATTTATATGGGCCACACTCACATATGTCTGTTGGCAACTATCTTTCTTCTTTGAAGATGCATCGGTTCAACTCCTCATTCTCTTATTATTTTTGTTTTGGGCGTGGAGTTACTTGCTTTTTAGTTCTCAGTTTTGTGAATGTTTTATGCATCCATCATGTTGGGTGTTATCTTCCATGTCAGATGTGTAGTGATGAACTATTTTTTCCATCCACTGGCATATGTTTATTTTAGCTGTCATTTCTATTGCAATTAAAAAAAAGAATTTCAGTTTATTGTTGATTCACATGTTTACTTTTAGTTTTATATGCCAGTGAAGTCAAATAATTACAAATTTCTCTAAAGTCAATGTCAGAGAGTAAGCCTACATTTTTCACAATAAATTTTATAAATTTTTTCTAATGTCAATGTCTTTAATCTGTTTTGAATTAATGTTTGGAACCTGAATTTGTTTGTTTTTGCCTTACCTGTTCATTGCTAGAAGTGCTTGAAGGATTATCTGTTATAGTACTAGAATCCAATGTCCAATATAGGCATACTATATACAGAACAGAATTAGTTTTGTACATGATGTGAGTTAGTGGTCCAATTTGTGTTTTTTTTTTAAATTTTTCATGTGGCTGATTTGCTATTAACATTTGCTGAAGACAATTTCCTCCACTTTATGTTCTTGTTTCCTGGTTGTTCAAGTATCTGATTATTTTCTCCTGAGTTTTCAGTTCCGATGCATTGGTCAGAACTTTTATTAAACACCTTTATTAAACAACTTTAATTATTATATATTTATATTCTAGCATTAGAAAAATTGTTTTGCTTTTTCTTCTGTTAGTTTACTTTGGGGCAACACCCAGGGGTGTTCAGGACTTACTTTGACATCTGTTCTCAGGGATTACTCCTGGGAGTATTTAGGTGAACGATATGAGCTATTAGAAATCAACCAGATCACCAACATGTTACACAAATACCCTAGAATCTGTACTGTAATGCAGACCTGTAAAGTTTGGAAACTTCATACCATTCATATTTTTGCCACTCAGATTTGTTTGACTATTTGGTATATTTTGAAATTACATACAAATTGAGAAGTATATTTTTTTTATGACATGAAAGAATGTCATTGTAATTTCGATGAAGATTGCATTGAATTTATTTAATACATAGAGATGATTGCAATTTTAATAATTTTATTGTTAAAATAAATATTTACTTTTATTAATATCTAAATTGTTGATGTGGCACATCACATTAATTGATTAATAAAAGCTGACTCATCCCTGCATTCTTGGAATTAACTTTAGCCTATATTTGATCATGGTGTATCACCCTTTTAATGCACTGAATTCAGTTAATGAAGATTTTGGTTTAGGATCATTTTATTTATATCAATTAACAATATTGGGATACCATTTTCTTTATATTTGTTCATCTGTCAATTTTTGGTATTGGAGTAATATTGAACTCTTGAATATAGTTCAACGAAATTCTAACTTTTAATTGTCTGGAAGATTATATGAATAAAAATTCACATTTTTTTATTAAGAGTTGAAAACTTTGTTTTAAAAATATAAGGACATCTCTTGATAAACACTTGAATTACTAAATTCGGATTATCAAGCAACGAGGGAAGGTTTTTGTGTGTGTGTGTGTGTGTGTGTGTGTGTGTGTGTTGGGGAGAAAGTGCTGAGTAGTGGTGACAAAGAGTCAGTGATGTAGGATCTTGGGCTCTTTCATTATGAAGAGGTGCAGTAACTGTCAATGACAGAAAAATAAATACTATGTAACAATGCTAGATAAACTATCACTTGATCACTTGACATTGCGTTACGTATTGATTTGCTTGAGTGGGCGCCAGTAACGTCTCCATTCATCTTTGTACTGTACTAGTGTAGCCCAATGGCATCTGATCGCTCCAGGAACACGAAGAGCCTCAAACCGATCGTTCAGAGTATTGAGGAAGAAGTCTGACCATCTCGTAGGTAAGTGGCATTGCGATCTTTTGACATCCTGTGGAATCCAGTAATGGCTCTAGTATGGCAGTTGTCGCCAAATCACATTATGTGCCCAGCCCATCTAATTTTTGACACCTTGGCAAACAAGACAGTGTCTCTGATTCTTGATCGGCATGCAGGTCGAACACCGAATTCTTTCTCTCACTTAAATGAGGTGTGATACTCCTAGCATAGCTCTTTCGATTACTCTTTGGGAGACCTGAATAGCATTCTCACCCTGATTTCATAGGGCCCAGGTCTCTGAGGCATATATTAATGCAGGAAGAACAGTGGAATCAAAGAGATGTGCCTGGAGCTGGAGATCTTTGTTCTCTTAGCTATTTCTTCAACACTCTTAAAGGCTTCCAAGCCGCTCTCTTCTTCCTGTGCAACTCAGGTGCCAGGTTATTTGTCATGTTGACTTATCAACATAGGTACACATAACTGTTGCATTTGGATATGTTCATTTCGTTGAGAGCGAATGTAACATCAGGAACGAGACTGTTTCTCATAAACATTGTCTTCAAGAGATTCAACTGGAAACTGACCTTTCCACACTCTGGGTTAAAGTAGGCCAGCATTTGTGCCGCTTGGCTGATGTTTGGTGTTATTAGCACGATGGAATTAGAGAAGTGGAGGGGGTGTAGTCGCTGACTTTCTGTCTATCTTCACTCCCATTGCTTCCCATTCCAGTCATCGAATGACCTTCTTGAGAGTGGCACTGAAGAGTTTTGTTGAAATGGTGTAATCTTTGCCAACCTCTCTCTTCATGTCAATGATCACTTCCTTGTATAATGGTGAGATACTGGTAGTGCAGCCATGATATAGCTCATGGAGGATCCTAATGTATTGAGTTTGAATGCCCTGTTTGGCTAAGGCTTCGATGACTGTGTCCTTCTCAACAGAATCAAAGCCCTTCTTTAAATCAATGAACGTTAGAAAGAGCGGCATCTTGAACTCCCGAGAAAAACTCAATGAGCTTGGTCACCGTGTGGATATGGTTGGTCATGCTGAATCTTTTTTGGAACCCTGCCTGCCCGCATGGTTGTCCTTCATCTAGTGTTCTGCCAATCCTATTCAGGATGACTGGAGTGAACAGCTTATAGACGACAGACAACAGGCAGATCGGGTGATAGTTGCCAATGTCGTGGATGTCTTTCTTCTTGTATAGTAGTACAGTTCTGCCAGTTTTCCATTGGGACAGAACCTTACATTCAGACAGGTAATGTGTGAAGAGCTAAGCCAGTGTATTGATGAGTACTGACGAGAGGTTCTTTAGGTTTTTCGATCTCACCTTGTCTGGGCTAGGTGCTGTTCGCTTCTTTACTGACAAAATGGCATGTCGGATTTTGGAAGGGAGAACGTTGGGAATGACATACCCATCCTGTGGATTTTGGTATGTGGGCAGGTGGACATGGCTATCGAAGAGATCTGAATAGAAGTCAGGGATAATCTTCTCCATTGCCATTCTGGAAGATGTGATAGATCTGTCAGGATGTTGGAGGGAAGTCAACTTGGTCTTGTAGTTGGCGAAGGAAAGGCGGGCATTGCGATTGCTTTTCCCAGCTTCTGCCACATCTACCAGAACTGCTGCTCTTCTCTCTTTGAGGTCTTCCTTGATCGATTCTCTGCAGTGCTTTGCAAGCTTGGACATTTGCTTGAAGTTGCCTGAGGCATGCGCCAAGTCATGTTGGTAAATGAGCTCAAGAGTTTTCAAAGACAGGCGTCTTTTTGTGACTGTCTCTCCCATGGCATTCCTCACACAATCATTGTGGAACTATAAAAAAAATAGATAAACTATAATAAAAATAGATAAACTGTAATAAAATAGTAATTTCAAAATAAATTAATTTTTATTTTTTAAATTTCCTTTTCAATATATATAGAAAGCTAATATAGATAACAATTTAAGACACAATTAATTAAATGTCAACATCAGGAAGTATACATAACTTTCAGAATATTTTATTTCTTCAGAGTGGTTAATTTTATTATAAAAGTGAAATAACAATAAAAATCCCTGTAGGATTCTAAATAAAATAAAGTGGTAAAACACTAAACTACCATTGTCTAAATATAATGACTAGTAACTATTTTCACATGTGTAGTGACAAGCCAGGCACTAATGCTCTTTATAATTGACAGGAGAAACTTAGATGACTCTATACCCTCAAACTTATGTTTGGAAATACTGAGTACAAATAGAGCAGGAAGTTACACTGAGTTGACACAGAGATCAATGCTTGTGCTTTTACTGCAGTTGGACTCAATGAGGAAATAACTATAAGTTCTATAAGCCTAGAGTGATCAGGTAAAGTTAAAAATAAATAAATAATTGCTTGCTCTGTGATTTAAAAAAAGGTAAAAGGTAAAGGCCCTCCCATTGTTCGTCAATTTGCTCGAGCGGGCCCAGTAACGTCTCCATTGGAGACTTTGTTGTTACTGTGTCTGGCATATCGGATACGTCATGGGGAGCTTGCCAGTCTCTGCCGTGCGGGCGAGATACTCTCGGTAGCTTGCCGGGCTCTCCGAGAGGGGCAGAGGAATCCAACTCGAGTTGGCCATGTTGGCTGCATGCAAGGCAAACGCCCTACCGCTGATTTAAAAAAAAAGTTGGCAAATAACTAGAATTCCATAAACCTGGACTTGAAGGAGTATTCACGGTCAGGTAAACTTAGAATTTTCCACCTGTATGATAGAAAACTAACCAGATACCTAAATTTGACAGGCACATTTATTTGACAGTTTTATTGTAAGCATCAATTCATCCTTCATCGCTTTTATGAATTAATTAAAAAACTAAAATGTGGGACTGGAGAGAAAGTACAATCAATAGGGTGCTTGCCTTGCATGCTACTAGGCCAGGTTCAATGTCCACCATCCCTTTTAGTCCCAGGAAGCCCATCTGGTGTGAATCATCAGCAAAGTGACCTTTGAGCATTGCTGGAAGTGGTCAATATCTCCTACCAAAAACAAAAAAGAGGGGTTTTGTGTAAACACACAAAAAAGGACGGGCAAAGGGACAGCTGCGGCCTATCTCTCCTGCCGCCCACGTTTGGCAGTCTCAGGCCATTTCCCCACTCCAGGGAGGTCGATGGCGATGGTCAGGCGAAGGAAGGAAAAGAGGACCAGGCTGGTTGTTCTTAGCAGCAGTTTATTACATGGAAAAAGTGTATGTCATAGAGGCCTCAGGAGTTCTCAAGCACGTGCTCCTTTGTTCTCTCAGCTTCTGTCCTCAGCCCATCTTCCCAGGTTCTCTGACGCACGTGTTCCCCCAGATAGCCCTGAAATCTCCCTTATATAGATCATAGTACCTCTAAAGAGCTCAATATAGTTACATCATCAAAAGAAGTCACAGAGAAAACATTGAGGCATCAAACCATACATTGTTTCTTTACATCCACAGGCCAGTAATCTTGGCCTCACCTTTTACAAGCTACAAACACTTGGATTAGCACATCAATGATCAGTCTGCTAGAGTTTGGAGTCTACATCTCAAAGATCAGCCTACCTTGAGCCAGGCATCTACATCCCCGGGATGAGGCCTGGCTTAGCACCTGAGATCTGCTTACCTAAGACCATCTAGGTTCCTATGAGATAAAGGAAATTGCCTCAATATACTGAAATCATTTACTGAAGGCAGTTTGAAGGGGAGAAAAGTTCAGTCTCATCCAAGCTAGTCAGGACACACAGGAAAACTGCTTCTAGGACAGATTCTCATTTAGCAGATCAACCCACCCTAGAACAGATTTCCCTGGATGTGTTTCTTCTCTCCTTGTCCGATCAACATATAAGCATACATAATATAATTCACTTTGTATGGACACAATAAAAAATACTTTGAGCTTATAGAATTGCTCTCCTAGGGCCATCTCGATCTCGGACTGCAGTGCTCAGGCCAGATATCTTTCCTATTCCTAGCAGCAGGGTTCTAGTCTCGTCATTACTTTTGGATCATGACAGCATTTGCCTATGATCAAACTCTTAGCCTATAGTTAAGAATCGTGGCACCTAGGCCTGGCCCATCATGATGCCAGGGTAGCACATAACTTACTGGCTTGCCCTGGTTCCATCCAGACCCATGTCGGGATCCTGCCCTTGGGGTGCTAGGAAGTGAGAGCAACTGAGGCTTAAGTTGAGAAAGCAGATGCCCGGAAGTGAATAATATTCAAGGCCAATTAAATCCTAAATTACAAAGCATGATATTAATTGTCTTCCTGTATCTATACAGAAAGGACATTGTATTAAAGTGAACTGCTCAAAAGACATAAGGAGAGGAGAAAGGCAATATTAACTTGCAGTACAAGTACAGTGTTCTAGAAGGATAAGACCTTACAAATTGGTTGGGGAAGAAAGCACAAAGAAGTAGTTACAGACAAACAAAGTAATGGGAATGACTCGGGAGCACTATGATGGGTGCAACCTGATAAACCTAAGCTCCTTGTACTCCAACAGGGTTTAATCGTAGGCATCCTCTATGGTCCCCAGAACCATGCTGGGTATGACTCCTAAGTGAACAGCCAGAATTAAGCCATGAACACCATTTGGAGTCACACCAAAATAAAAACAAATAAAAAAAAATAGCAAAAACTAGAAACAAACCTAAAATGGGAGAGGAGGATAGCTGAAATGGCTGGATGGCGAGCTTTCCATATTTGCATGTAGTAGGTTGTCATTTAGGTTTTGGTACCTCACAGTAAATGTCATTTACTGAAAGAAACACAGGAATTTAATCAAACATTAAACTTTTCCAAGTTAATTTTTACTCTATTTATACTGAATTCCTGAAACTGAAGTGAAGCAACTAGCCATCCATAATATGTGTACCTTCATGGAAAAGTAATTGGAGTTATTAACCCCAAAAAACAAAACCTAGAGAATTACATCTTCAGACTGTTTTTTAACTCAGATCTCAGTATCAGTTCATATACAGGGCTCTAGCCTATGGTCATCCCAGAAATTTTTGTATTTGCCTACTTCTGCAATTTTATGAACTGATATCTGTAAAATTTCCCCCTCTCACTGACTTTCTCCAAACACTACCGTTTTTGTGAGAAATTGGATTAATAAAAAGACTTGTTTTCCTTTATTCATATGCACAAATGCATTTGTTACTTGTATGAAGCTATATATTTTTATCAGATTGAAGAATAAAATCTGCTATAACTAGAATAATATGGTTTGATACTTGTTCAGCTAATTTTTCAATAACCTAAGTAGAACTATAGTAGATGTAACCATATTTTTAAGGTTTATATTTAACTACTCTCTTTTGAGAATGAGTATAAAATATTATAAATAGCAAACCTCAAAAATGTAAATGTATTTATGTATATTGGAATGAAAAAAGTACTAATTTTTCAAGTGTTTATAAAGACAACAAAGACAAAATCAAATATTATTCTGTACATGAGTGTTCCTCAAATAACCTGCAGCTCTGGGATAATAATTAGTAGTGTGTTTGTTTTCAACAAATTTTGGAGAAAAAATGAAAGACAATAACAGCCATATTTTGTTCTCAAAATGTAGCTTTTTTATTTTTTTAACATTAAAGTAACATTTCATTACATTAAATTTCAATTGTATATAATTATAAATAAACAACTATATACAGTCAATTATATTAACTTCTAAAATTATAATACCAACCTCCAATCTATCTTCTTCTTTCCAATTGATATTCTGATATTCTCCCACTACTTAAGGTATTCTTAAAGACTTCAAAAATAACTAAAAATCTACTTTTGGTAGATTTTTGTGTTTTGTGAATTATTTAAGAGAGGTGAAACAAATGACGTTAATGACAATCTATTTATAAACTAGATTGGGGTAAATTATAGTTATAAATCCCCTGAATCACAGACAGCTATAGTCATATTCTTTTTGGATATAGTCTAACTCATAGTTTTGTTCATATGCGGTTAATCCAAAATCTACCCATAGATAGGTATTTTTAGTAATGCAAATTTCAGTAGACCGTAGGCTTCTAACCTTTTTTTTTCTTATTTTATCATCTCCAGTCTCTCCAACCTTGTGTTTTTTTATTAACTTCACTAAACTTCTTTGAGATTTCAGGGTTTGTCCTCTGGCATGTTTCTGTTTGCTATCATGGCTCAATACAATTTAAGCCTCTGTCGCCTCTTATTGTAAATTCAGGAAATGAATGTCACAAACTTCTCACATGAAGCTGACATCTGTCAAGGTAAATATTTTACAGTCAGTATGGTGGATTCAGTTTAGCTCAAATAGTTAACCTTGATATTTTATTTGAGAATTCTTCAGATATACCTACATTATGTTGGCTGCGTGCAAGGCAAACACCCTACCGCTATGCCAGACACAGTAACAACAAAGTCTCCAATGGAGACGTTACTGGGCCCACTCGAGCAAATCGACGATCAATGGGAGAGCCTTTATCTTACCTTTACCTTACCTACATTATATGTGGTATTTGTATAAGTTGATAATATGTAGAAGTTGCAAGTTAATATTTTTCATAAAATATTACGGTTTAAAATATTAAAAATTCATATACTAGAAAAATATAATTTCTCCTTTTTTGTCTCCATAAAATTAGTATGATTTTAAAAGTGTTTTATATATGGTGTTGCAATAAATAACATTCTATATCCTTTAAAAGAAATATGCATATATGTGACAGTTCAAATGTGAGCATTATCACCATTTCTATCATTGAAGAATTCTCTATATCAGTAGCTATTTTTTACATTCTTTAAGTGTTTTAAAGTTCACATTGACTGTAAAATGAAAATTCATATTTCATTTTTCAGCAAAATTTGTATCATTAACATTTAAGTTTGCTACGTTATTGTAAATCCTAACATAGGGTTATTCTATTGTCTACTGGCTATTAGAGTGCTTTAATTACAGGTAAAATAATGTACTTCAAAGAAGAAAACCTCTGTCTTTGAAGAAGGTGCTAATAGCATCATTAGATTAAAAATTCAGCTTAGGAAATAAAATGATTTTGCAATTATTTGTGTATCCTGCATTTTGTATACTATAATTGAATATTAGGTAAGGGATTCACTTTAAATTTACTCATCAAATATGTATAGAATATTTTAAAATATTAAAGTATAATATGTTGATTTTGATGTTTTAACATAATAAATAAAAAAACATGAAACATCAGAAATATATATTAAATCAATATGATAACGACAAGTGGCAGTATAAAACACAAACAGAAAATGTAATTAAACACATGGATAAATCATTATGTATATGAACCTCTTAAACCGCTGACTAGTAGGCATATTTAAAAGCTATCAGTTGAACAGTAGTATGAATACTAAAAAAAAAAGAAATATGTTATGATACAAATACCCAAGAATACAGGTCAGGACAGTTGGTCCATGGTTGGAAGATTGCCACAAGTCTTTGGGGAGTGGAGATGGGGAGTTGAGTGCACTTAGGTTAGAGAGAGGACCGTTATGACAATGATAGATGGAAATGATAGCTATTGACCAGAACTGAACACTGAAAGTAGGTAAAAGATATACAGGATAACCTTTCAGTACTTGTATTGCAAACCATAATGTCCAGAAGGAAAGAGAGTGAGAGAGAGAGATTAGGTTGGTGATGTAGGGGGTACAAAAGTATCTTCCTGTATGGTGGGGCTGGGGCGTTGGCAGGAGAAAATCCAGGAACATTGTTAGTGAGGATTTTATACAGGTGAAGGGATCTGTATTGGAATTATATGACTGAAACCCAGTAATGAACAAGTTTGTAAATGAACATGTTTGTAAATGTATATGTCATGGTGATTCAACAAAAAAAAAATAAAAAAATTTAGAAAAGAAAGTTTAAAATAAATACAATGAAGGCATAAGTACATATTAAAACTAAAGTAGATATAATATTCATTCTGAAAAAATTAATAAAACGTTCAATATGTGTTATATTGAAAGGAAAAAATTGTATACTTATAAAAATAACTTTTCATGAAAATTTTCAATCTCACTTGTACACTTTTTATATGAACACATTAATATTTAATCAGCTTAGATAATCATATCATATATTCTATTTTGTAATTTATATAATAGGGGAACTATTTGATTAATAATTTATTTAGTAAGTTCTAGAACTATAACAAGCAAAACTTCCCCTCATAACTTGAAAGATAGACATTATTCTCCTCTTTTTAGCAGTATATCTCTAATTTTCCTTTGGCCATTAATATCCAATTATTCATTTTTTTGTAGCTTTTCAAAGCCTACAACAAGAAATTTATCAGAATTTATTACTACACTTTTTTCTTTGAATATTTTATGGTTGAAATAATGAGTGGTATTGATTTTAGTTACTAATAATTTTACACCACAGATTATTTATGCTTCTTTAGTTTCTTTATTTGGACCATTAACTCATGTGTTTTGTACCTTCTAATCATTTTTTCTCCATTTGGAATATATCTACTAGTAATTCTTTCCAAGTATGACGTTCGAAGTTCTTGATTTTGTTCGTATTTTTACAATACAATAGATATTTAAAGACCAATGACATATGACATTGTAATAGACTATGTCAAAGGAATTTGCTACATCAATAATTTTTCTGGATCCATATGTTTCTTCAATTGCCAGAAAAATGTGTTTACATTTAGACTACAAAAGGGCTTGTTATTTACAAAAATATGTATATAGCCCTATTTCTCTGCTTTCTAACATATATACATACATACACAGTTACCTTGGTTCCCATCAGTAGTGGGTGTAACCACAAAGGTGTATAAATGTATCTACATATTACAGATCTTTTAACAAAATACATTTTTATCTATTTTAAGGCTGGAGCAATAGCACAGCGGGTAAGGTATTTGCCTTGCACGTGGCCGACCCAAGTTCAGTTCCCAGCATCCTATATGATATCCTGAGCACCTGGGCATCGCCAAGTGTGACCCTAAAAGCAAAAAAAAAAATGTAATCTATTTTATTTAATATCAAATGGGAACATTAAATATTGGATAAAGGATGATTCTGAACCAAATTACCAGGACTTGAAATATTTTGTTTCCCCCTTTGGGAGGGGATAGTTGCTTCTCAAACCTGACTCTACACATGGCTTACTCGGCACTCAAATATCACTTATGCCACTGTTAACAGGAATGGTACAGCAAGAATAGTATACAGGCCAGCAGCATTCAAGGAAGGACACTATCAACATTGCTGTCTTTCTGACACATGGATTTGAATCTTGATCTCATAATTTAATATAAATACTTTGACTAACTATAGATACCATTCACGTACAATGAGTGTTAATTTTGAAACTGTGTTGTTTTTAATAAATAATCTATGAGATCCATTGTATTTACTGGAAGGGCAATGGAGAAGATTATCCATGACTTCTACTCAGATCTCTTTGATAGCCACGTCCACCTGCCCACATACCAATTTCCGCCTGAGGGATATGTCATTCCCAATGTTCTCCCTTCCGAAATCCCACACGCCATTTCGTCGGTAAAGAAATGAACGGCACTTGACCCAGACAAGGTCAGACCTGAACACCTGAAGAACCTGCCATCAGTATTCATCAACACACTGGCTCAGCTCTTCACTCACTCCCTGTCTGAATGCAAGGTTCCATCCCAATGGAAAACCAGCAGGACTGTACTATTGTCCAAGAAGGGAGATATCCACAACATTGGCAACTATCACCTGATTCTGCCTATTGTCTGTCATGTACAAGCTGTTCACTCGAGTCATCCTGAATAGGATTGACAGAACACTAGATGAAGGACAACCATACGAACAAGGAGGATTCTGCAAAGGATTCAGCACGATTGACTCTATCCACACTATAACCAAGATCATTGAGGTTTCGTGAGAGTTCAAGATGCCGTTCTGTCTAGCATTCATTGATTTAAAGAAGAACTTTGATTTTGTTGAGACGGAAGCAGTCATTGAAGCCCTAGCCAAACAGGGCATTCATACTGAATACATCAGTATCCTCGGTGAGCTGCATTTTGTATTCACTACCAGGACCTCACCATTCTACAAAGAGGTAATCATTGATATCAAGAGAGGGGTTCGGCAGGGTGATACCATTTCAATGGAACTCTTCAGTGCCACCATCGAGAATGTCATGTGATGACTGGAATGGGAAGGAATGGGAGTGAAGATAGACAGTCGGCAACTACACCACCTCCTCTTTGCTGATGACATTGTTATAATAACACCAAACATCAGCCAAGCGGTACAAATGCTTACAGCCTTCGACCATGATTGTGGAAAGGTCGGACTCCAGCTGAATCTCATGAAGACAATGTTTATGAGAAACAGTCTCGTTCCTGATGTTCCATTTACTCTCAATGGAATGACCACCTCCGAATGCAACAGTAATGTGTACTTAGGTCGAGAAGTCAACATGAAGAATGGTG
Source organism: Sorex fumeus (assembly GCF_029834395.1). NCBI lineage: Eukaryota > Metazoa > Chordata > Mammalia > Eulipotyphla > Soricidae > Sorex > Sorex fumeus. The sequence continues at coordinate 981,175 of NW_026606172.1, read as the reverse complement.
TGACTCCTCAGTTGTGCAGGAGAAAGAGAGTGGCTTGGAACACCTTCAAGAGCATCAAAGATATAGCTAAGAGGACAAAGAACCTCCACATCTGGGCACATCTCTTCGATTCCGCTGTTCTTCCAGCATTAACATATGCCGCAGAGACCTGGGCACTACAAAAACAGGATGAGAACTCTATTCGGGTGTTCAAAAGAGGAATTGAAAGAACTATGCTTGGAGTATAACACTTCACCCAAATGAGAGAAAGAATCTGGAATTCTGACCTCCGTTGATGGTCAAGAATTAGGGACGCTGTCTCACTTTCCAAGGCGTCAAAAATCAGATGGGCTGGACAAGTAATGAGATTTGGAGATGACCGCTGGACAAGAGCTGTTACTGACTGGATTCCATGGGATGTCAATGACCGCATGGCTATCTACCTACAAGATGGTCAGACTTCTTCGTCAAGATCCTGAACGATCCTTTTGAGGCTCTTCGTGTTCCTAGAATGAACAGACATCATTGGGTTACACTAGCACGCGGCAGGGACGAATGAAGATGTTACTGGCACCTGCTCGAAGCAAATCGATGATTAACGGGAAGTCAAGTGATCAAGTGATTAATCTCTATATATACATAAATGCAGACATAAAAACTCATGTTTATTTCCATGCAATATAGTGCTAAGGGAGCACTTAATTATACATTCTCTAATAATGGGAAAATCAATCACATGGAATAAATGAGTACTGCATATATTTTTTATTGATTTTTTGTTTCATATTTGTTGTTTAATATGGAAATGGAATAATTTGAGTTTTTTAGTGATCAATATCAGTCTAATTTACTACATTTAAAGAAACAAAATGACACAAATATGGTATTTCTTTTATTTTCTATTTTATTGGTTTTGATTTTGGGGCTTTATCCAGTCATACTCAGAGGTTACTTCTCATACTGCACTCAGAAATCACTCCTAGCAGTTGTCAGGATATCATGTGTGATCCCAGTGATCGAAACCACATATGACATTCGCAAAGCAAACACCCTCCCAGTGTGTAATCTCTCCAGCCCACATATAAATGCTATATCATAACGTTCTAACAGACTCATTCAGTAAGACTTAGTCTTGTACCTTGAAAATGTAAAATAGATATCACTACTTTGTTTTCTTTTATAAAAAAGTGAATTTGTTAATTTGAAATATTACTTTGTGATAATACACAGTGCCATACTCACTGGCCTATATCTTTCACTCCAGTTATCATTTTTTTAAAATCAGGCATCAGTGGTTTACAAGATTACAAATATTTATGTTTTAGGAGTTCACTGTTACCCTACTGAGCTCATATCCCATTATCACACTCCATAGGACTCTTCAACCAATATCTCTTGTTCTCAGTTCTAACATCATAATTGAAGTGTTTATATTGAACTCTGTTTAATTCGTGTGCTTTTTTGTAGTTCAGAGGATTCAACCCAAGGCTTCACACATACAAGGCAGATAGTCTAGAACTGTCACATACCTTTCCTCTACTCCGTCCTCTGTTTCTTTATATAACACATGCAAATGAAATCACATAGCACAGTTTTAGGGTGTTTGCCTTACAAGCGGCCAATACGGCCTACCCGAGTTTGATTCCTCCGCCCCTCTCGGAGAGCCCGGCAAGCTACCGAGAGTATTCGATATTCCAGACACAGTAACAACAAAGTCTCCAATGGAGACGTTACTGGGCCCGCTTGAGCAAATCGACGATCAACGGGAGGGCCTTTACCTTTCTCTGATATATTTTATTTAAACAAAACAGTAACAAATGTGTTAAGAAAAAATACCAAACTACAATATGATTTTGCTAAGGATAGATATTAAGAACAAGTCCAATGTATCAAATGTTGAAGGTTGATAGTCCTGGTAGACACCGAAGTAAGTGGCTGGTCACTGGGATGATGGACACTTTACTGTGTAGCGAAAAATCTAATTAACACATGTGGAAACACATTTCATTCATTTCAGCACTCTTATGATATTCAAAGTGAGAATGTTGTCAATAGGAAGTCATTTTCGAGTTTGTATTTCTCTACTAAATTTCTGTCAAACAACATAAATTTTTACCCACAGAAATAGCTCAGTTTCTCCTAAATTTACTATTCCTCGAGGGTTAAACAAGAGTAGTACACATTTTAAATAACAAGATCAATTTCTGTGTTATGAATCACCTATCTACAGTACAAAATCTAATAAACTGTGAAATAATTATTTATGAATAAAACACATTTGGCTAAATCAATTTTGTTTCCACTTTACCATAATTTGTGTCCCAACTTAGTGTCCTTATTCATGCTCTCTATTTTATTATTCATGTTAAAACTTTAGCAATCTTAAACTCAGTTTAGCAATCATTTAAACTATAAATTACCACTAAATTACCATTGGTGTAAACATATACATGCTTATGCATACATTTAGAATGTATTTAAATATCCATAAACAGATGAAGCAATAGCTTTTCTTTATCATACAAGTACTAACTAAAAGCTGTATAACGCGGTGAATGAACTTTTGTATTTTTAAAAACATTAAATAAGTTTAGACACAAATTACGTGAGACAGCCACCACATTTAAAAAGGCTTAATCTCTTGTTGATCTCATCATCAAATACTTAAGCTCTTACATCAACACTGTAATGTTGATTTCTAAATCTAAAATGATCTAGCAATAATCTACCACGAAATCCCATAGTTTAACAATACAAAAATTATATAATCCATACAAACTAGTATTTAACATAGTAAATGTTCTCTTTAGTGTTCTGTCTAAAGTGAATATATCAGTGAAAGGAATAGTTATTGCATTCACTTTGAATCTAAATGAGTTTGCTGAGAACTTTCTAAAGCTGGTGCTCCTTAGTGAGGACTATGATTGAGAGATTTTCAGCTGTCCTCTGCACTGGAGATATATTACAAAGTAAGCTATAGCTATTTTGTCTTTCACTCACTCTAAATATGGAAACAATATCCTTATCCTTTAGGTTCCAATGCCTGAAAAGATAAAACTAAGAAAAATACAATTGCCTTCAAGCTGACTGACTTCTTTTTTCAGCTTCTATTTCACACTGAAAGGATTTAGCTGGCTTATTTTCTCAGTTATTTTTTGCCACGTTCAAATCTTTAGGTTCTTGAGTAAGACTTTCTTTCTCCATGAAGACTAAAATATTTTGTATGTACTACCATGAAAAGATGTTTTACATGATGTCATCCAAATAGTTCTAAAGATTCAACTATTGTTATTATTGGTCTCAAAAGAAAAATTTTAAATATCTATGCATGTTATTTTTCTTTCCTATTAAGTATTAAAGTGTGGACAAAATGATCTTGCTTTTACATAAGTTATTATGAAAGAAATAACACCTTGCTAGAGTCCAAACTATTCTAATAATCATAGTTTCTTAGGTAGATTTTGCAACTTCTCTTCTGGGAAAGCATTTAAATTTCCCCTCAAATTCCAGAAAATATTGAGATCGCAGGATTCTTAGTCTACCGGAAATCTGTACAAAACCACCAATGCGATATTTTCTTAGACTATTTAAATATGTCATTCATTGAGTTCACCAATCATAAAGCTATTCTCAACCACACAAATACAGGAGGCAGAGAGGAAAGCTCTATGATATTAACTTATTTGTATACTTTTACTTGCTCCTTTATTCAACAGTTGTGTCCTGTAAACTTACAACATGAGAGCACTTTCTTGGTGCTTTGACATATGATTGAAAAAAAAAGATTTCTGATAGCAATTAAATTTTAAATTATGGGGAAATAATTGATTAACAAACTTAAGCTAGATTGTATCATATTTTAAAAGGAAGTAAAATGTATATGTAGAGAAGGGAGATGATACATTGTAGCAAGTTATTTATGTAACAAAACTGAGTTTTCTTAACATGGTGATATTTGTTAAGAATATGAAAAAAGTCAATCCATCAGGCGGATTACTGTATGTTGGACTGACACAATATGAAAAATCTAAACCTTGGAGCAGATATACTGTATTTGATATAAGACGGTGTTCTTGTAGATAAATAAGATAAAGGAAAAGTAGCACTGCACTGTCCTCCCATTGTTCATCGATTTGCTCTTGCAGCCCAGTAACGTCTCCATCGTGAGACTTGTTGTGACTGTGTTTGGCATAATGAATACTTCACGGGTAGCTTGCCAGGCTCTGCCATGCGGGCAAGATACTCTCAGTAGCTTGCCGGGCTCTCCGAGAGGGACAGAAGAATTGAACTCAGGCGTGGGTCTTACCCACTTTGCTATTGCTCCAACCCAAATGAAAATTAACAGGACAAAGTAGCAAAGTCCTGTGGGTTATTATCAAAACACACATTTTTCAAATTTTACCACACCCTATGCTGCTCAGTGGCTACTTGCAGTTGTTCTCAGTGGCAATGCCAGGGAGTGACAGTACTAAGGACAAACCCCAAACATCCTATATACAAAGCATGTGTTTTAGCCCTGGGAGCTTTTCTCATGCTCAGAAACGTTTTAACATTTGTGTCATTTTTTGAAGGATGTGAAGAGATGGCAAGAACTAAAAAAAAGCGTGAGTGATCAACTTATATGATCAACTAATATGTGTTGCAATATCGAAAATAAATGAAAGGGCATAATTTGTCATAAAATAGAAGGGTACTTGAAATGACATTCTTTATTATGTATAGACTGTTTTCTAGATATGTGTATATTATTTATTCTAAAATATTATCATAGCAGTAAAAATAAAAATCAAATTAAAGACCACTGGGTAATGAATGTTGGTAGAGTAGGCAAGTTATTTGTCTTCTTAGAAATTGATCTTTCTTCTACCACTGGGCACCCCAGCGGCCCCTGAGCTCCTCCACGAATGGTATCTGAGAACAAATCCAGGAGTAATCCCTAGACATCAATGGATGCAGCCCAATATCTAACATCCCGCTCAAAAAAAATCTGCATTATTTGGGGTGAATAAATTGTTCAACAGATTAAGTGTGCATTGCATATGGGAAGTCAGAGTTTTATTCCTGCATGATTGAAATTAACATTATTAAGACTGATCCTGTAGTACAGAGCATTGAGTATCACTGACAAATTGTCAGGTGATATCCCAAACAAAGCAACAATAAATGAAATTAAACGCTGTAATTACATACATCAAAGTACTTTCTTAATATAAAAATTAACAGCTTGCCCACCAATTAATTACTCAATTAAATAAATGTTTAATAAAATCAAAATATTATTTATCATTCTCTGGACATATTTTTTAATTTTTCAAATATCAGTTTTCCGCTTACTGAAATTCACTCTTACTGTTATATATTTGTGAGTTTTGACAAACATAGAATTCTAGAAAGAGCACCAAAATTAAGATATAGGACACCTTTTTTCATTGACCTCTGTCAAATAAGATAAATCTATGAAAACAAACTTAACTCAGAAAACCAACTTACTTTTGTTTATGTTATGAGTTATGCTTAAGGGTTTATGGTATGCTCTTTTAGTACAGTTGCTTAAATCTAACTTGAACCTACATCACTTTGTGTTATTTATCTTAGTTCATCTGTTATGATGAACCCACTGTGTGGATATTCCATAGTCAGTTCAATCACTTTAAGCAACATCCACAATGTTTTCTTTGTACTAATAAAAATAAAACTGCCATAAACATCCACCTGCAGAATTTTTTGTGAATATATTTTGTGTGAACATCTCAGAATTGCTGAGCCATGTGTACTTAAATGTCGAAACTTATAGAAAAAGTAAATTTTTTTCTATAAAGCTCTGCCTCTAAATAATTTATTGTTGTCCAAATTATCTTTATTTCTAGCTGCTATTTTTTGGCTTGGTTTTTGTTTGTTTGTTTGTTTGTTTTTAAAAGGGTTATACCTGGTGAAAATAATGGGTTGCTCTAGTTCTGCAACCAGGAATCATTCCTGATGGTGCTCAAAGGATCATAAGGGATGTGAGGGATCAACTCTGGGTTGGCTGTGTGCAAGGCAAGTGCCTTCCCCACTATAATAACTCTTTGGCCTGCCAGTACTTCTTACTATTCATTTTGCTCTTTAATTATTTTAATTTTTAGCAATGTAAAAGATGTGGAATGGATCCAGAGAGATAGTACAGCAGGTAAGGAGCTTTCCTTACATATAGCTGAACTAGGTTTGATTCTGGCACTCATGTATTCCTTGAACCCACGACGAATTTTACTGAGCAATAATGGGTATGGCACAGACCACCACAGTCAAAAGGAATGTGGCATCTTGGGTTTTAATTTAATGATCCTAGTATTAATATTTTTGGATATTCCAAGGGATACTGGGATTGGTGGGGGTGGAGAATGGGCACTGGTGATGGGATGGTTACTCGGTCATTGTATAACTGAAACCCAAGCACAACAACTTGTAAGTCTACAACTGTAACCTCATGGTGTTTCACTAATAAAACAAAAACAAAAAAAGGAGGTTCATATGCTGCCCAGGCCCATGTGCTGCTTGCACCTACGTGGCCAAGCACATGGATGTCTAAGCACATGTGTCACCCGCATCTTCCCTCTTGAGATATGTACTTTTATGCTTTCCTATCTAACACTGGGATGCATGTAGGGGCTCTCTCCATCCTTGGAGAAACCCAGGTTCTCTCTTGAGCACATTACTCTCCACTCTCTCCCACTTTCTCTTCCTCCTTCCCTTCAAAAACCCTCCAAATAAAATCTGTTTAGTTCAAAAAAAAAAGGAAAAAAAGAATTAAGATTCACATATCTGACCAAATTCATAAAGAAAAAGGTGACAGATCTTCTCTTTGTGATCATGAATGAAATGGTATATATGATGAAAGAAATACAAAGTACAGAATATATGAAACACTATGCATGTTAGTACCAGAGATATAGGTACCTTACCCTGTACTGTTTCCCTGACTCCATACTCTGACATTTTCTGACAAAATTGACAACTGGAGCTGAGACCAAATTGGTCTAATTTGTCAGAATAAGCATTACATTAAGATTAATATCAATAAGACCTTAGGCATCAGGATGATGTCGTAGTACTGAGATATTGTCTATTATATCATACTAAAGATCCATTTGTAGCCAACTAGTGATAATGTTTCCTCATTTTTTATACTAAAGCATTTCTTTTATTACTTTTATACTGAATAGATTGTATGTTAATAGTATTATTTTAATACAAATAAACAGTAGTGGGTACTTTTTTGTGATTTGTTTGCAGAGGATAAAATCCACAGAACAAAAGAAAAAGGAAAAGAGGCAAACATTTGGGGCGATTTTCTTTTCATGTTGTATTCATGATATTATGCTACCATTAATATTTTAACCTCAATAATAAAGCATAATTGATTTAATTGATATATTTATTAGTTTAATGAAAAACTGAGCAATATTTATGTCCTTTATTTTGTGTGTGTCAGTTATTTGATGGTAGACTCAATTTTTGGTTATATCTCACTAAGTTTATATTTTGTACTAATTATAATTCTGGAATCAGACAATTATTTACTCAGAAACTTAAACTTTTAAAAATTTTTTTAGAGGGAGTAGAGTAAAAATGTATTGGTTTGACCTTTAAATAAATAGTAACTATATATCCAATTAAAGTATTTTTTCTGGATTTCAAATTTTTAACACATAATTTGACCAAATAAAGATAGTACAGTCAGAGATGCCCTTGCTTTATATGCAGCCCATCTGGGTTTGATCATTGATACCACATATGATCTCCCAAGCACCTCAAGGAATGATCCTAAGCAAAGAAACAGTAGTGAGACTAAATACCGATGATTATGTCCAAAAATTAAAAACATGTAAACACCAAGCAGTCCATACATAGATAGATACCAATCTTTCTATGTGTTTGGACATTAATGCCAAACACAGTTTAGTTTTCGAAATAAAGTTATGCATATGTAAATAATTAATGAAAATTAAATATGAGTTTTGTATTGTTTAGAGATTTATAGACATTTTCATGTGACTAATTTGCATCTAGGTTTTACTAATAAAAAATAAAAAGAGTACTTGTCATTTTTGACATTACTGTGAAAATGTACATTCTACAGGTGCTCGGAGTTCATCAGAGTCATACCCAACAGTGGTTAGGATGTAGTGTGGTACCAGGAATCAAATCAGGAAGGACCTTACATATTCAAAGCATGTGGCAATTGATCCACATCTGCCGTCTATTAAAATTACTAATTATCTCATTCATTATCTACAAGATATTATTCACCAGTTTAAACGTAGAATACACATAAAGCATTTTTTAAATGTTGTCCAGTGATTTAGGGTAAAACGCATATTGGTAGGTAACACTAGTCATTTTATTATTTTTTTCATAAAGTATAAAGAAATACATATAATGTCTTAAGTTATTTAATCTTTGCTGTAATTCCAACATATTGCTACATTGAGATTTACCTTAAATAGTATTCTATTTGGTATGTAGGCAGGTGGACATGGCTATCAAAGAGATCCGAGTACAAGTCATGGATAATCTCCATTGCCCTTCTGGAAGATGTGATAGATCCATCAGGGCATCGGAAGGCAGTCATCTTGGTCTTGTAGTTGTCGAACGACAGGCGGGCTTTGCAAATGCTTTTCTCAGCTTCTACCACATCTACCAGCACATCTTCTCTCTTTGAGGTCTTCCTTGATCGCTTCTCTGCACTGCTTTGCAAGCTCAGACATTTGCTGGCGGTTGCCTGAGGATTGACCAAGCCACATTGGCGAATAAGCTCAAGAGTTTTCGAAGACAGACATTTTTTTGTGGCTATCTCTTTCAGCATTCCTCGCACAATCATAGAGGTGCTGAACCAGTCAATTGTATTGCTCATCAATGTTGTCAATGATGGCATTTTCCCATGTTGCCATAATAGAGCCAAAGAGCAACCAGTTAGTGGTTGTTCTAGGAGTTCTCTTCTGAAACTTTGCATCGCTTTCTCCCCAATCTGTAAAGTAGAATTTTGCATAAAGGAGACGGTGGTCCGATCCGGTTTGGAATTTTGGGACAACAACGACATCAGTCAGGCAAAACCATCAATTGAATATGATGTGGTCAATTTCATTAGGAAGCGTCCACTGGGAGACTCCCATATCCAACGTTTAGATTTGGCTTTCTGGAACTGTGAACTACCATGGACGGTTATGGTCGACATGATGAGCTCAAACAGTCTCTCACCCTGTTCGTTCCATTCTAGGCCATGGGTCCCGATGTGGAGTTCTTTGGCTGATCTTCTTGGTCCTATTTTGGCATTAAAATCACCAACAATGATCTTGTTGAAGGTGTGGTCTTCTTTATAAAACTTCTCCAGTTCCATGCGTAGAACTTCTCAATTTCTCCTTCATCATAATTGGATGTTGGTGCATATACAAGGAAGATAGAAACTGCCTGCAGTGAGTCACATCTATTCATTTGTAGTTGTCTGATTCGGGTTGTTAGGCATCCGAAAGAATTAATGCTCATGGCCAAGTTCGTGTTGACAAGGACACCGACACCTCCGACGCCTCCAAGGAACAGTTTTTCTCCAGTGTCAAAAATGGCGTGATGTGATTGATGCCTTCTTGTTTTGGTCAGACCAATGATGTCATACTTGATCTTTCATGCTTTTACCATCAGGTCCTCGATGAATGCATCTGATACCAGCATACATGCATTGAAATTACAGACAGTAATTTTTGTCTTTCTTCATTTTGGCAGCCTAGTTCAGCCTTGAAATTTTATCAGCCTCTCCTTCTTTATCCTTCTTAACACTGTTGTATTGGTGGCTCTTTCAGGGTCAGGGGAATGAGACCCATTGTATTTACTGGTGTTGGCCTATCTAATATGCCACAGATAGCTTGCCAGGCTCTGCTGTGTGGTTGGGATACTCTCAGTAGCTTGCCAGGCTCTCTGAGAGAGATAGAGGCTTTTAGGGTAGCCTCTAATAACCCTTGTAGATGTTCCCATGATTTAAACCATATTTGAACCATATCAAATATGGTGCGGCAATTCTAGAAGGTGGGTATTAAGTGTCTTGTTGTGCCTGGAAAGCTTCCTGGAGCATGGCAGTGGCTGGGTAGTGGAGGTAGTGGAGGTATGGAGTTCTTCTGGTGAGGTATTTATCTGGTACCCTGAGGGTGGGTCTTTTGTGTGTAATCCCTGGGTTGCTAGCTGTTGGTGGAAGCAGACAGGGGAGAGGGGGGTGTGGCTCCTGGTTTTAATCTCTTTTTCACCTATGGTTGGTGGGAGCAGATAGAGGATCTCTGTTCTTAGGATCGTTGAGTAGAGTCCAAGGTCTCAGAGTTCTGCTTACTTGGTTTGTGGGGCTTCACTTGTGCGTGAGTCTCGGCCGGCACGTCAGGAAAGCATCTTGGAGTGTGGCTGCAGCTGGGTAGGGGAGGTAGTGGAGGTAGTAGAGGATGGATATATCATTACTGATGTTCTGTCTTCCGAAATCTGACACACCATTTTGTCGGTAAAGAAGCGAACAGCACCTGGCCTAGACAAGGTCAGACCAAAACACCTGAAGAATCTGTGCTCAGTACTCATCAGTACACTGGCTCGACTCTTCACACCCTATCTATCTGAATGCAAGCTTCCATCCCAATGGAATGGATGTACTGTACTACTGGACTGTACTACTGTACAAGAAGAGAGACATCCACAACATTGGAAACTATCACCTGAGATCTGCCTATTGTCTGTCATCTACAAGCAGATCACTTAAGTCATCCTGAATAGGATTGGCAGAACACTAGATGAAGGACAACCATGTGAGCAAGCCAGGTTCTGCAAAGGATTCAGCACGTTCGACCGTATCTACATAATAACCAAGTTCATTGAGGTTTCTTGGGAGTTCAAGATGCCGCTCTGTCTACAGTTCATTGATCTAAAGAAGGCTTTTAATTCTGTTGAGACAGAAGCAGTCATGGAAGGCGTAGCCAATCAGGGTGTTCAATGTCAATGCATCAGGATCCTCCATGAGCTGTATTTCGGATTCACTACCAGGATCTCACCATTCTTCAAAGAAGTTATCATCGATATCAAGAGAGGGGTTTGGCAGGGTGATATCATTTCACCAAAACTCTTCAGTGCCACCCTCAAGAATGTTATGTGACAACTGGAATAGGAAGGAATGGGAGTGAAGATAGACGGTTGGCAACTATATCACCTCCGCTTTGCTGATGACATTGTTCTAAACACCAAACATTAGCCAAGCAGCACAGATGCTCACCGACTTTGACCGTGAGTGTGGAAAGGTTGGACTACAGCTGAATCTCACGAAGACAATATTTATGAGAAATGTTCTTGTTCCTGACGTTCCATTCACTTTCAGTGGAATGAATATCTCCGAATACAACAGTTAATTATACCTAGGTTGAGAAGTCAACATGACAAATGACCTGGCACCTGAGTTGTGCAGGAGGAAGAGATCAGCTTGGAACTCCTTCAACCTCCAACTCCGGGCACATCTCTTTGATTTCACTCTTCTTGCATTAACATACGCCTCAGAGACCTGGGCCCTATGAAAACAGTATGAGATTACTATTCAGGTCTCCCAAAGAGGAATTGGAAGAGCTATTCTCGGGGTATCAAGCTTCACTCAGAGAGAAAGAACCCGGTGTTCTGACCTCCAACAGCGATCAAGAATCAGGGACGCTGTCTCATTTGCCAAGGCATCAAAAATCAGATGGGCTGAACACATAATGAGATTTGGAGACGACTGCTGGACTAGAGCTATTACCAACTAGATTCCACGGGATGTCAAAAGACCGTGTAGCCACCCAGTCAAGATCCTGAATGATCGGTTTGAGGCTCTTCATGTTCCTAGAACGAGCAGATGATATTGAGCTATACTAGCGTTCTATAGGGATGAATGGAGATGTTACTGGTGCCCACTGGAACAAATCGATGAGTCATGGGTTGTCAAGTGATCAAGTGATCAAGTATTTGATTATTTTGTTGCATCATGCCTTTCAACCCCAGGCAAGCCCTATGGAATTTTAAAAATCATTGTAAATCAAAATTTTCCCCTCCTCTACAGTATGTCATGCCTGACAGGGAGATGGAGGTGGTTACTCGCTAGTACTTGCACCCTCCCCATCCCACCCCATTCACATTGGTATCTAGAGCAAAATGAAAGGCAGAGGCATCAATGGATAGGGACTTATGTGTTACTTACATTTCTGAGGAAATATTTTTAATTGCTAGAAGAAAAAAGCAAGGTTTTCTATTTATTGACAAAGACGGACAGAAAACATATCTCCAAGATCACAGATATCATTAGAAATCTTTCCTTCACCAAAAACTGCTTATGTGTTTTGATCTATAAATTAGGAAGACCTTTTACCAATACTATGTATTATGAAATGCTGTCATATAATCATATTTCTAGGTTTTCCTTTTTTGTTTGCTTTGTTTTGGGGACCACACCATACTGTATTCAGGAATTACACCTGGCTCTTTGCTCTTGGATCACTCCTGATTTGATCTCCACAATCTGGAATCACTTGTGAGACTGCATGGGATTATAGCTTCAAATCAGAGTAGGCTGCATAAATGGAAAGTGACTTACCTACTGTCCTATCTCTCTGGATCCTAGTTTTTCCTTTAAAACATATTTTATATGGTGAAAACGTATAAGTTTTGGAATATAATTACTTTGACTTACTAAATGCCTTTGGGCTGGAGTTGGGCTTTTGCACAGCACAGCGGTAGGGCTTGTGCTTTACTCATGGCCAACCTGGCTGAGCAGGGTCCGAATCCTCCGTCCCTCTCAGAGAGCCCGGCAACCTACTGAGAGTATCTCGCCTGTACAGCAAAGCCTGACAAGCTACCCGTGACATATTCGGTATGCCAAACACAGTAACAACAAGTCTCAAAATGGAGACGTTCCCTCTTGAGCAAATCGATGAACAAGGGGAGGTCAGTGTTTGTGTGTTTTTTAAATGCCTTTAAAATACAACCATATTTGGGGGAAGGGCTGAGCGTTCAGCACAGAGCCAGGAGGAGTAAGCCCTGAGTACTGCTGGGTGTAGCCTCAAATCAAAAGTAAAAATAATATACTATCATATTTTGTTTTATAGAATAATAATATGCTTTATATATTGATGAGTATAATACTTTGAATTTGCCATATTTTATCAATGTAAAATTGATGGATAGCGAGGTTGTTTTCAGGTTTAATTATTTATCATTAATTGCTGCTATAACTAAACCTGCATAGGTTTTCATGTGACTAAAAGCTTTTAGTTTTCTTGGGTAATTATGCTTGAATGTAATTATTATGTCATACCATATTTCTTTTTAGATGCTGTTAGTTGTTTAAGTGTATTCTTAAGTTATTGTTGATGTCTTATCTCCCAGCAGCACAAAATATGATTTATTTGTGAATTAGGCCATTTTAGAGATGATCAAGTTGACATAGGGTTATCAGTATAGCCCCTTAACCAATGATTGGCATGGTAATAAAAAACAGGAATCTGTACAGATTCACATAGGTAAAAAAATCGTGTGAAATTGGAGGCAGAGTCTAGTCATAGATCAACAATACAAGTAATGCAGTGAATTGTTGGCAATTACCAAAAACCAAGAGAGGGTCAAGGGATAGATTCTTCTGTTCAGTCATCAAAAGAAATCAATCATGCTAACAATTTTAGCTTGAAATGTAGCTTCCAGAATTCAAAAAACAAATGTTTATTGTTTTGAAACACCAGGGTCATAAAAATTTATTATAGACATTTAGGGCTGGAGCGATAGCATAGCGGTAGGGTGTTTGCCTTGCGCGCAGCCACCCCGGCAGAGCCGGGTTTGATTCCTCTGCCTCTATTGAAGAGCCTGGCAAGCAACAGAGAGTATCTTGCCCACACGGCAAAGCCTGGCAAGCTACCCATGACGTATTCAAAATGCCAAACACAGTAACAACAAGTCTCACAATGGAGACATTACTGGGCCAAACGCAGTAACAAGAAATCTCATGATGGAAACATTACTGGGCCCGCTCAAGCAAATAAATGAACAACGGGATGACAGTGCAGTGCTACAGTTGGGGTCTCAGCAGCTAGCCTGAGACTGACTAAATCCCCTGCCCCTGGAAGCAAGAGCCAGTCCTGTTTACAAAGACCCAGGGGGCCCGGTCCAGCACTCCCCAGAGGAAGGCACTCTGGTTAAGAATGAGGGACATGACTGTGCCCACCTACCCATATTGTTAACCTGGCTCTAAGAGCAATATATGTAAATCATGTAAATCATTAACTAACATCTCCACAAGCCCTACCTGAGAAGCCTGAGAAAAGTGCTGAACCAGAACTCTTCCCAACCCACCCACCCACCTGAAAACGCCCCGCCTCCTCCACCAAGTCTGTGCCAAGCCTGAGGCTTTCTTTGGTGGCAGTAATCCCGCAGTGCATAGAGTGCCAAGGCAGAAGCTTCTACCCTACCCACTCCCTCCCCTTTAGGGAATAAGTCCAGGGACTTCGGAGGTTCTTGCCACGGTCGACTGGCCAGGACTCTGACAGTTCTTGACCCAAAGATAGAATAAACAATCCAAATATACCTGATTCTTTTATTGGAAATTACCAAGACAAATATAAAGCGGAAAACTAGAGGACTTTTCCAAGTGCACATTTTGCTATTGCAATGGGGTTGTACATGGAGAATGAGAAAAAGATATTCTATACACTAAACTCACACTCTATAAACTTTTGATTGTTGTATATTGGTTTCAGAATCATATTCAATATTTATTTTGTTTGTGGGGGGCAGTAGGTTCTTGGTAGAGCCATACCTCATTTCTAAGATTTCTAAGATTACCATGTCTTATTTAAGCTCTCAATATTTTTTCCCCATGCATTCATTTTGCAGATAGCTTCTCTTGATGTACTTCACTTTCATTACCCGAGACTTCTGTTGCAGTTTTTGAATACACTTAGATACTCTCTATGTCAAATTCTGTGGGGATTTTGATGAAGAATCCTGTGATATGCCGATCCTTGCAATATAGTTTAACCACTATAAATAATTACTCAGCACTTAGACATATGCCCTCCGGATCCATTGATATAAAACAATCTCTTGTATTCTATCACATTTCTTTTCCTGGACTGTATATAATTGAATCAATGTCCTATGTAGCACCATTACACAGATTTCTTTAATTTGCCATACTAATTTAAAATCCAAACACACAAGACTTAAATTAATTAATATAGTATATATTGCTGAATTAATACTCCATTCTATTGATGTGCATTATTTTTATCACTTAAAAATCCATTCGATAATAACTTTGCTACTTTTAGTTTGGTCAATTATGGTTATTATACAATTATGTACATATATTTTCACCATAATTTTATAGATATTTAAACATGTGATATTATCTAGAGTTCTATGTAATATCAATTTTAGCTGTGAAAATAATGTCTTCCAAATAGGTTGTATACTTGCATTTCACCGACATTAAAGAACCCCTGTAGGTCCACATCTTGTAATTTATTTGCCATTTTAGGAATTTAGATCTTCGACTAGGTATATAGATATCTAGTATGTAATTGTGGCTTTCATTTTATAAAAAATCATGCATTCTCTATTATAATGTAAGAAATTATCTGTTTATGACATATAATATATTTTTATAAATACAGCTTGCGATTTGTTTTTGAATTATATTTTTGTAAATTTCTTAATTTTGTCTTTACCAGAAAAATGTTAATTTTATACTATGTGTAAACATTTATTTTCATTATTGTAGAGTTTTTTGTGTTACATACATAGACAGATTCTTTATCTATGGAAACAATAACAAGTTTAGGGTTGGGACTATACTATAGTTATTAAGGAAAAAGCCTGCGGGCGCCTGACTAAATACTGTACCACTTTGCTCCACAGAATTGGGGATATAGCAGTGGAGACTCCAAAACACAACCCAGAAGGCTCTTCAGGTCCCCTGAAATGAAGGTTCCAAGCAGTACTGAATATTCTGCCCAAGCACAGAATCACCATCTAATTGGCCAAGAATAGGAGAGAGTGTCTCTGAATTTTCTGAGCACCACTTGAGAAGGTACAAAAAAAGTTATAATTATGCCAGAATCACTGTAGCTTTAGAATTAATAATATGTTAGCTATCAGTTCTTAAGTTCTTTTGATGATATATGATGTAAAGATCAAAGTTCACTGATTGATACATTTTATTTGTTTGTGTTTAAGGGTAACACCTGTCACTGATCAGGGCTTACTCATAACTTTGTTCTCAGGGATCAATTTTAAGAGACTCAGAAGACCACATGGGGTGTTAGAGATTAAACCTGGTGGGCTGCATAAAGACAGACACCTTGTCAACTTTTCTATCTCTCCTAATCAATTTAACATATTAATATATCTTTGTATCATTTGCTAAATGTATTTATCAAAAACAGTATTGAATCAATCTGTCTTGCTATTCTATCTCTCTCTTTCTGTCTCTCTCTCTCTCTCTCTCTCCTTTTCCCTCTCCCTCTCCCTTTGTCTCCTACTTTCTCTCTTTCTGCTCTTGTTATGGTTATATATCTGACTGAATTTAGGTAACTGATAGCAGTTAAGGTGATTTGAGGTGATACTCATCTGTTGTACAATATTACAGTTTGAACCCAAATCTCATACTTGTAAAGCTAATACTTGAGCACATCACAATCACTTGAATGTATGTCTTAGTTTTTATGTGCATTGAATAAATACTAGTTTATCTGACTATATTTATTAAGCATATATTTATTGATTTTATACATCTTTTAAATATTCATTATATCACACAATATATAGTAATTACTTTGACAGAATTAAAAGCTTTCTCTAGAATCTGACATACATGTTAACTACTATGTAGAGAACTACTATGTAGTTTGGAAATTAAATGGATGTCCTAAATTTTTAAGATCCAAAATTATTTTGAGGTCCATTAAGAAATGAAGTTTAGTTATGATACTAAAAATATATTGACAATACTCTTAAAAATACTTTGCCCCCTTTTATCTGTAAATATTTTATAATTAAACACATTTAGCAGTTTAATAAAAATTTGAGTATAAAAGAAATTTTAACATATTATTTTAAAAGTTTGTAAATATCAAAACAGAGTCAAAATTATATTAATTTGGAGAATCAAATGTATAAACATTCCATTAAATGGTTTGACCTGTATAATGTGATGTAGTTTGTTTTTGCATATAAAATATTTTAGGAAATATTTAAATTTTCTCTAAATCAAGTTTCACATTTGTAAAACACATTACAAATTCTTGTTGAGCTTTAATTCTTGTAATGAATGAAAAAGTTACATATCTGGCAGAGCTCAAGACTTATTCCTTGCTCTGCACTGAGTATTCTTTCCTTTATAGCTCCAGGGAGCATATAGAGTGCCAGGAATAGACCCAGTTCAGCTGTTCATAAGGTGAATGCCATACTTGCTGTTCTATTATTCCAGCACCAACATTTTAATAGATATGTTTAAAGATATAATAGTCAAGTTAATTATAGGAGGCATTATATTAATAATTAAGGTATCAATGACATAAATATGAATAAAAGCAAGTAATGTTTTATTTTACTGATAGTAGAGGAAAGACAGGTTAAGGGGAATGAGAAAAACTGACAACAAAATACAATGTCTGTTCTGTGTCAGGGTTCACGATTTAAAGGCAATAATTAAACAGTACATTGTTTGGTCAACTGTAAAGTGTAATGCAGCTGCTGATCAGATAATTTTATTTCAAATATTAACTAAATAAAAGAAGGTAATTTTTATTGCATCATATGGCAAATTAAGTTGGGTTGTCACCTCAACATTATTTACTTAATGCAATTATACAATTATACAGCATCCAAATATATATTTAGAAATATAAGAGAACTGATAAAATAATGTAGTAATGCTGAAATTTTAAGAAATTTCACTATTTATTTTATTGTATTATTTGTTTCTGCAGGCTGAAGCAATATCACAGCGGGTAAGGCATTTGCCTTTCACACAGCTGACCTGGGTTTGATTCCTCTGCCCCTCTCAGAAAGGTTGGCAAGCCACCAAAAGTATTCTGCCTGCACAGCAAAGCCTAGCAAGCTACCCATGATGTATTCAATATGACCAAAAAAAAAAAGGCAGTAAAAACAAGTCTCACAATGGAGACATTACTGGTGCCCACTCGAGCAAATCAATGAACAACGGAAGGACAGTGCTGGACAGTGCTTTTTTTTCTGCACTTTGTTAAAATATTATAATAATATCTAGGAAAGAAACCTGTGTAAACACACAAAAAATGACAGGCAAAGGGATGGCAGAGGCCTATATCTCCAGCCGCCCGCATTCCATAGTCTCGGGCCATTTCCCCACTTCAGGGAGGTCGATGACAATGATCAGGCGAAGGAAGGAAACAAGGACCAACCTGGTTGGTCTTAGTAGCAATTTATTACATGGAAGAAATGTATATCATGGAGGCCCCAGAATCTCTCAAGCACATGCTCCCCCAGAGAGCCCTGAAAATCTCCTTATATAGATCATGGTACCTCTAAAGGGAGCAATATAGTGATGTCATCAAAAGGAGTTACAGAAAGAACATTGAGGTGGCAAAACATACATTGTTTCTTTACATCCACAGGCCAGTAATCTTGGCCTCACTTTTCACAAGCTATAAGCACTTGGAATTGCATACCAAAGACCAATCTGCTAGTGCTTGGAATCTATATCTCAAAGACTAGCCTGCCTAGAGCCAGGCATCTACATCCCCAAGATCAGGCCTGGCTAGCACCTGAGATCTGCATATCTAAGACCAGCTAGGTTTCTGTGAGATAAGGGAAGCTGCCTCTTACAATATACTGAAATTATTTACTGAAGGCAGATGAAGGGGAGAAATGTTCAGTCTCATCCAAGCTAGTCAGGACACATGGGAAAACTGCTTCTAGGACAAATTCTCTCTTAGCAGATCAACCCACACTAGAACAGAATTCCCTGGGTGTGTTTCTCTTCTCCTTGTCCCACCAACATATAAGCATACATAATATAACTCATTTTGTATGGACACAGTAAGAAATACTTTAAGTTCATAGAATTGCTCTCCTAGGGTCATCTCGATCTTGGACTGCAGTGCTCAGGCCAGATATCTTTCCTATTCCTAGCAGCAGGGTCCTAGTCTCGTCATTACTTTTGGATCATGACAGCATTTGCCTATGATCAAACCCTTAACCTATAGTTAAGAATTGTGGCACCTTGGCCTGGGCCATCGCGATGCCAGGGTAGCACATAATTTACCGGCTTGCCCTGGTTCTATCCAGACCCACGTCGGGATCCTGCCCTTGGGGTGCTAGGAAGTGAGAGCAACTGAGGCTTAAGTTGAGAAAGCAGATGCCCGGGAGTGAATAATATTCAAGGCCAATTAAATTCTAAGTTACAAAGCATAATATTAATTGTCTTCCTGTATCTATACAAAAAGGACATTGCATTAAAGTAAACTGCTCAAAAGACATAAGGAGAGGAGAAAGGCAATATTAACTTGCAGTACAAGTTCAGTGTCCTAGAAGGATGAGACCCTACAAATTGGTTGGGGAGTAGAGCATAGAAGTGGTTACAGACAAACAAAGAAATGGGAGTGACTTGGGAGCACTGTGATGGGTACAACCTGATAAAACTAAGCTCCTTGTACTCCAACAGAAACCAAGCCAAAGAACAGAAAATAAAATATAGAGCTTTATAATTAATTTTTCAATTTTTATTTAACTAGAAAACTATATTAAATTCATTGCTTATTTTAAAATGTGGAGAAATTATAAAATGTTTATCATTGATATGTAGTAAAGCATATTTTAATCACTTTAAAACATGTATAATCTTCCAAAGATAGAAAATTCTAGAACATCTGGGACTGAAGCTATAATACAGTGGGTAGGACATGTGCTTTCATGCAGCCGACCTGTGTTTTTTCCTCAGCATCCTATCTGGTCCCTGCAGGACATCCAGGAATGATTCCTTAGTGCTGAGCCAGGAGTAACCCCTGTGCATCGCCGAGTGTGACTCAAAAAGAAAAAAAATAAGAAACTATACCCAAATGATTATAATATTTTGGAGTACTTTTTAAGTAAATATCGATATAGTAAAGAATATAAGACACTATATTTCCGAAATAGTCATTATCTTTCAAGAGTGAAAGATAAATAGAAATATGGGCTTGCCTTAGTAAAGAAGCCTGAGTTTTCTAAAATGTCCTTAAAAAGCACTTGCTCTTTCCACCAATATTTCCTATCATATGCTGAGTTTGGGCTGGAGTGAAAGCACAGTGGGTAGGACGTTTGCCTTGCATGTGGTGGACCCGGGTATGATTCCTCTGCCCCTCTCAGAGAGCCCAGCAAGCTACTGAGCTTGAAATGAATTAATAAAATTTTATAAATTTAATTCTTTACAATAATTTAAAATAAGTTTTGCATAACTATGGGAAGATAATCATGCATTATTCCAAAAAATTATCAATACAATTAAAGACATTTATATTTATATATATATCCCCAAGCATTTTAATCTTAAAAATTTGTGCATGTAGCTTTGCTGAATTTCATTTTTTTATAGTTAAATAGGTATAATACTATTTCATTATGTAAGGTCCCTAGGGACCCTGAGAAAAATTTCAGAGCTAAACTCTGCTAATTAGTAACTCTTCCTTACCTGTCCCCTCCCTGGTAAATCCTTGAGATGTAAATCCTGTCTCCATTTGTCTACCCTTCCTTATTGGGATGTAAATTATGAAACCATTTGTTGGCCCTTCCTTATCTGTTACCTCTGTTAGGAACTTTTCCCTTATCTCCCTCCACCAGAATGCAGGAACCATGAACTGAGAATCAAACTGATCCAGGTAAACATAGACGATAACCAAATGTCTGAGTTACCAGACAAGTTACCAGACACCCACTAGCCACAATGCCCGTGTACATAAATGCTGATCTTTGAATCTATAGGCTAAGGAGTGATGTACTTTTAAATGGATTGGTTAAGAAAGTATATGTTGTTACAAATCTATTGGCTATGAAATGCACGGGCTTTGCTGTAATGGCCAGTGAAGGCCTATATAAGGTCCCCTTTGAAGAAGCTCGGGGTCTTGCCTCACCTATCCGACCTGCGTGTCTGTGTAGGCTGCTCGACCCTGGCTAGCCAGTCTTACAATAAACCTTGCTTGCTGTTTGCAGTCTCTGGAGTTTCTTGTCGTTAAAGGTAGATCATGATCTGCATCCTAACAACATGATAAGTGTTCAATTAACATTTGCTATGGTTATTAATTTTGGGTATTCCGCACTTAAGGACAAGTAACAAATACTCTGAATCAAAAAGTTAAGTTGTTGGGAGCTTGAGATTCCTATTGTATAATAGGAATAATGTGTGAACTATCCTTTTTCATCTTGAGAGAGTTGAAACTTCCCAGCTACTAGATTATGTGGAGACACGGGTGAAACCAAACCAGTTCAGTTTCGCAGCATCTATTGGTTTTGTTAGATTTTAAGAAAATAATATGGAGAAACACTAAGGTAAAAGGTAATAAAGTACTTTTTAAAAACTAAACTGTCAATTACCTATAAATATTCATTTGCTTTGAAAACAAATTATAATTGTTCTTTACTTTTCAATTTGATGCAGGTATTTTCATATTTTCAAAACATGTTTTTGTGGTATGCCCATCTGCCTTATCCTTCTGTGATTCTCTTTCTGTCCACAATGATCTAAATCACATACTGCCATTCCTCATTTCACAACACTTCTATCACAGTGTTTACATTTTGTACAGTGAATTGCCTATTTTAAAGCCAATTTCTCACTGTAGTCTATGTCATATCCCCATGTTCTAACAGTATTTTACCAAATACATGTTAATGAATATTAACATTAAATCTTTTTTGCTCATTCAAAATTACCTGCAAATGAAAAGCCACATTTAGGGAGATAAAATCACATTTCAAGTGAGTTTATTTTAAAGAATAAATTATCACCTGTTTGGAATGCCATCAAATTCCTTAAATTGATTTTACCTGATTTTATCATATTGTGTGAATTCCAGCTCTACTAGATAATTTGTAAGCAAAGAGGTCTGTGTAAGAGTTTCAACAGAAGTGAGAAATCTAATTTATACTGAATCATGCCAAGGTTGTTTAGCTTTAGCTCACAATCTATTTCACATTTGTTGTTACAGTTAAGCAAGTGGCATTAAAAAAACATAATATGTTCACCACTCCTTAAAAAGAAAATGTTCATTAAACCAAGATGTTCAAAGCAAATTAAAGCAGATAAAAATGGTTTATAGTTATCCAGTTTTCACTGGGTTAGTTATAATGTATTGAAGACTTTATAATTTTCATTTTATCTTGCTTGTCTACTATTTAGAATTCACTAATTTCTATATTAAAGCTATGAATGTATAGGTTTCCATTTCCACAATTCTCTTTTCTTTTTGATAATTCAAGGAGTCTTTTGGGAGTTATTTGATGATTATTATATAGCATATATTCTATCATCAACCATATTTCTGGCTGGAGACAAAGTGCGAGTGGGGTGCTTGCTTTGCACAGGGCCAAACATGTTTAATCTTTCACTACATGAGGCTCCCCAGCTCCACCAGGAGTTATCCCTGAATTGACCATGGAGCAACAGTAAGCCCTGAACCCCCTAAACACTGCTGAGTATGCTCCACCCTCCAAATAGTACATATTACTTAAATAATCAATAGTCATTATATTATTCTATCTTACAGCCAGCTAATAAGAAGAAATCAATTATATAAGAAAAAGTAGAGGGGCTAGAGCCATAATTCATTAGGGTTAGTAGACTGGGGTTTGATCCCTGATACCCCTTATGGTCCCAAGATTATTGCCAGGAATAAGTCCTGAGGGCAGAGCCAGAATGAATGCCTTAACATCTCTGGCTGTGACCCCAAAAGGGAAGAAGAAAAAAGAGGAGAATCAGTAATTAGTCTCAATTGGTATCAGAGTTCATATAATCTATCCCAGGTATCAGAAGATAATGTAGAAAGAGAAAAAAAAGCATAGAGGAGCTTTTTTTTTCAACCAAAATTATCAGTTTACAAATATCAACAGTATTTTAAACAAATATAGAATTGATTAATTTCCTGTAAATTTCAGGAACTTAATCAATTTCTCACTTCTTACTGATTTTTCTTTCTAACTTTATCCATCATTTTAGTATTTCAAGATGTCATTTTTCATTATCCATTAATATATTTTCTTAATATTTTGAGATTTCTATTTTTATTCTATTGTTCTCTAATTGAGATTTCTAGTGTTGAATGTTTCTATACTATATAGCATCTTTATTATTATCATTTTAATCTTAAGTATAGTATTTTATAGCTTAAAAAAGAAAGAAAAAATATTGTTTGTGATTATTTTCTCAATGCCTAATGTAGTCTTATCTAATTAAAATTGTTGAGGTAATTCATGCATTTTTTGCTATACTGAAGAGTACAACACATCAAAAAAATCTGAAAAGTATTGCATGATTAAATTTTCTATTATGTGGACAATATGTAAAAATGAAGATGAATTTTATATAAATAAATTCCCTGCATCATCAAAATCCAATATAAAAAGCTAAGCTGAAATTTATGAAGAAGGGAAATCCATAAAAAAAAGATTCAGTTCAGTATGAATAATAAATAAAATTTAATTTAACTTCTAATTTTACTTGTATATAAAATTCACTGTCACTGACATCCCATTGTTCATCTATTTGCTCGAGCGGGCCCAGTAACATCTCCATTGGAAACTTTGTTGTTACTGTGTTTGGCATATTGAATACATCACGGGTAGCTTGCCAGGTTCTGCCGTGTGGGCGAGATACTTTCAGTAGCTTGCCGGGCTCTCTGAGAGGGGCGGAGGAATCAAACTTGAGTCGGCCATGTTGGCTGCGTGCGAGGCAAACGCCCTATTGCTGTGCTATCGCTCCAGCCCCTGTGCTATCGCTCCAGCCCATAAAATAAGTCCATTCACTGTCACTGTCACTGTCACTGTCCTCCCATTCTTCATCATTTGCTCGAGCAGGCCCAGTAACGTCTCCATTGGAGACTTTGTTGTTACTGTGTTTGGCATATCGAATATGTCAGGTGTAACTTGCCAGGCTTTGCAGTGCGGGTGAGAAACTCTCAGTAGCTTATCAGGCTCTT
Source organism: Sorex fumeus (assembly GCF_029834395.1). Classification (NCBI taxonomy): domain Eukaryota; kingdom Metazoa; phylum Chordata; class Mammalia; order Eulipotyphla; family Soricidae; genus Sorex; species Sorex fumeus. The sequence goes on along the minus strand of NW_026606172.1, from coordinate 956,981 downwards.
TGAGGGGGTAGAGGAATCAAACTCGGGTCGCCCATGTTGGCACTTGCAAGGCAAATACCCTACCCGCTGTGCTATTGATCCAGCCCATATATGAAATTATTATAGATAATATTGATGCTTTTGGTGATGATTTTATAGATTGATAACTGTGTTTTAAAAAGATTACTCACTAGATCTATGAAAGAACACAGCAGTTAAGGCAATATAGTGCTTGCCTTGCTTGTGGCTGGCCCAGATTTGATTCCCAGAACTTCTGAGTATAGGCAAGAAAAACTCCTGAGCACAGAGCCAGGGATCTCCTCTGAGCAACAAATATAAACAAACAAACAAAAACAAAAATTATAGTATAAGTAAAATGCTTCTCTACAATATTCAAATATATTTTTGATATACAATGCTGTTGAGCAAATTTTCATTTCAATACTAATTATATTTTTTCTGAGCAATCCCTAATTTGCCAATTTTTATTATTCTAACTTTTATTACAGTTTCTCAGGAGTATTTGTCACATTCTTTTTTTTTTTAGGAGGAGTACTGCTATTTATTCAGCCACTGATTAGCTGACTGAATTGTGCATGAACTCCACCTTACTTTTTTTTCATTTTTTATAATTTTATTTATTAAATCACCGTGAGAGCAGTTACAAAGCTTTTGGGTCTAAGTCTCGGTCATACAACGAAACACCCGTACCTTCACCAGTGCCCATTCTCCACCCCCAACAACCCCAGTATACCCCCATCCCATACCCTCCCCTTACCTGTGGGGCAGATGATTTCCACATTACTCTCTCTCTACTTTGATTACATTCAATATTTTGACACCAGACCCACCATTATTATTTGTGATTTTACCCCAACACTCAGATCTGCTGAAAAGGCAACAGTAGACAATTTGTATTCTATTGCTGGTTATGAGAATGGAGATTTTTATTCTGAGCTAAAAAAAATGACATATATATACTGAAATATTTTCTTCAAGTTGGTGATATCTATAATATATTTTAAATGATAAACTTTAAGTAGTAAACATGCTTATTAGTTTTAAGAATCTTATCTTTTTTTTGTAGCAATGAGTCCTTAATATTTATTGTATAATTGTATAATTTATCCAAAGGCATAAATAAATAATCATGTTTTATTGTAACATATTTGTCTCTGTCTTTAAAATGAACTATAAAAATATGATTTTAATCTCTAGAATTGCCTAAAGATTTTTCAAAAAAATGTAACTAATTGTTAATTGTTAAAAAATTTTCCTCTTGTATGACTTGACAATTGGTTAAAAGGTATTAAATACTCAGGGATGGAGCGATAGTACAGCGGATAGGGCATTTGCCTTGCACATGGCCTACCTGGTTCAATTATAGGCACCCCATATGGTCCCCCAAGCATCTCAAGGAGTAATTCCTGAGTGCAGAGCCAGAAGCAACACCTGAGCATAGCTGAGTGTGACCCAAAAAAGCAAAAAAAAAAAGGTATTAAATACTCAATAGGACATCAATGTTGATACTATGAACAAGAAGCTAAAAACTGAAAATTTTCCTTCAAAATGTAAAGAATGTTTATTTTTCAGAAAATATAACCTCTTTTACTATGTGTAAATATCACTCAGGATTCTATTGTCAGGTCTTATTGATTTAATTTTTCACACTTAACGACCCTATACTGATTGCATTATTTTGAGCAAAACTTGCTGTCTCTTATTTTAAATACTTTAGCATTGTTTATCTTTCATAAAGTGATCATTTGTGCACTCTTTAAAAATGCTGTAAAGTTTTGAAATTACTTGAATTTTCAATGAACTTACATTTTATTCCATAGATAATTTAGTAGAATGTATATCATTAAAACTTAAAGTGAAAATTCATAAATATATTTGCTTATTTGTTTTTAGAGTACTTTAATCATATATTCTATTTTTCTGTCTAGAATATGTGTACTATTATCCATCACAATATATATGCAACTATAAAAATGTTGAATGAATTAAAGACAAATTCAATATTTTATGTAAATATATAAAATATATAAAATTATTTTGATTTTTGGGTGATATTTAAATTAAGTTAACTTTTAAAAATCATTTTGTATAATGCCCTATATTTTGCAAACATCTAGATTTATTATTTCTAATAGCATCTTGGAGAGTTTTGCTAATTTCTACACATTCCATTCTTTATATAGCAAAATATATTAGTATTTGATATCTTTTTAAATTTTATTTGCTTAATTGAACTTCTTAAATACTAGTTATATATACTATGAACTGTAGCACTGTCCTCCCGCTGTTCATCGATTTGCACGAGTGGGCTCAGTAACATCTCCATTTTGAGACTTGCTGTTACTGTATTTGGCATATTGAATAAGTCACGGGTAGTTTACCAGGCTTTGCCATGCGGGCGATATACTTTTGGTAGCTTGCGTGGCTCTCTGAGAGGGTTAGAGGAATCGAACCTGGCTTGGCTGGGCTAGCCGCGTGCAAGGCAAACGCCCTACCGCTGTGCTATTGCTCCAGCCCACACCATGAACAAGAAGCTAAAACTGAACATTTTCCTTCAAAATGTAAAGAATGTTTATTTTTCAGAAAATATAACCTCTTTTACTATCACTTCCTGTACTGAAACCAACCGGAAAATATTTACGACCACTAACATCCAAAAGCTTAAATAGAAATCGCAGAACCATTACATTTGCTAATTTACATCATTGATAACGTATTGCTAAAACCTCTACTGAAGTTCAGTTTCATTTGTGCAAAATTGATTCCTTTGGGGTTGCTGTTTAAAGCATAAATCTGTGATTACAGAAGTGTACTAGTGATTCCTAAACATAGAACATTAAATTACACTTGCTGGTATAGAGTCATAAAGTATATCCCGACACTATTTTCCAGACTAAGTAATCATTATTATAAGGTTAGAGTAAAAATAATGGTATATTAAAAGAGATAATGACTCTGGGCCAGTTTAATATATTTGCATTTTGGAAATTAGTTTTTTTTAATTTTTTTAATTTATAAAGCAGTTCACAATATTTGATTACATTTAATATTCAAATACCGAACCCTCACCATTACACCTTCCCACCACATTTCAGGTTTTTCTACCCTGAACCCCAATCCCTGCTCCAAAGCAGACCGAAATAATATATTCCCATCTAAATTTGGTTGCCTCCTACATTGGATCCCATCAAATCTGGTGCAGTATTCTTGAAGTATGGGTATGTTGTGTCCTATGAAGTGTTGCATGGTCGCATTTGCCTATTTCCGGGAGTAGGTTCACTGGTGAATGAAGCTCGGCCAGAGAGTGTGGAGAGCAAGAGCAGCCATGAGTGGCTGTTGAGTTCTGGAGGTTTCCAGCTGCTGGGGCTGGGTCCCTTTGGGTGGGAAGGGGTCTAATCCGCTGCCTTCTGGGGCACCCTGAGTGAATAGACCTGGCATAGGTTCTGGCGGCATGGTTATGGCAAGGTTATCATGTTATGCTCCCTTCAGGGAGAGAAGGATACGCCATTTCTGGAAATTAGTTTTGAGAAATATCACTTCTGCCTTATTTTCCATGCTAATTAATCTGTAACATTATTTTTAAATAACTGGATTTAAAAAAATAATAGCACTCCTTTACCTGTATTATTGTTCTGATGCACCTTTTTGGAGGAGTGCACTTAAAATTAAAATGTATCGTTTGGGACTTCTGAATTATATCAGTGGTGAAAATATTTTCTTTTCAGAAAGTTTGGGGCAAAAACCTTCAGAAATTATGTTCTTTTCCAAATACTTATTCTTAACAGTAAGAATTTCCTAAAGACAAGGATACCAAGTAATGGGGAGCAGATAAAGTTCAGTGAATAAGGTGCTTGCTTTGCACATGGCTAACCCAGGGTTGGTTTCTGGCACCTTTGATGATACCCCAAACCCTTCTGTTAGTAATCTGTGCGCACAGAGTCAAAAGTAAGCTCTGAGCCTACCAGGTATGGCCAAAACCAAAACAGAGCACAACAAAAACAACAACAGAATGTAAGAATGAGTAGTAGGCTCATTTCAGATTCACAATTATTTTTGATAACACTATTTTATTTCACTACATAGCAGTTTGACATGGATGTTAAGAATATTCAGTAAACAAAACTGCACTCAAATAAGAAATGTAAGTAATTCACTTGAGAGTTAATTTTTAGTGACAGTGAGTTATATATTTGTTGCTTAAAATATCATCTTAAAAATGATAAACTAATCAAACGAATTGACATATAATCTGATGACTTATTTTATATAAAAACTCGCTTATTTAGTAGTATAAATCGTTAAGACATTCTAAATACAGTGGAAGTACCAAAAGATCTGATGAAAATTACTCATAGAATGTCAATTTAGTTCAAAAGGATATCATATTTATGTAAGAAATTAAGAAAAAAATGTAATCTCTGGAATCTAATGCTACTTAATAGGTAATGGGGATGTAGCTGGTATTAGAACAATATTCTCACAGCAAATGTAAGCTCAAAAATATTCATGCTTACCAAAAATATTTTTTTTAAAAATGGTAGCACTGTAGCACTGTAGCACTGTCCTTTCGTTGTTCATCGATTTGCTCGAGCGGGCTCAGGAACACAGGAACTCAGGAACTCAGGAACATTGTGAGATTTTTTTTACTGTGTTTGGCATATTGAATAACATCACGGGTAGCTTGCCAGGCTTTGCCATGCAGGCGAGATACTCTCAGTAGCTTGCCGGGCTCTCTGAGATGGGTGGAGGAATTGAACCTGGGTCGGCTGGGTCAGTGTACAAGGCAAACACCCTACTGCTGTGATATCGCTCCAGTCAAATAATGGTAAAGGTTTAAAATTTGGAGGTTATTTTTAGTTAAAAATGGAAACGGAACCACACTCCTCATTATGATTTACATGTGTGTGTATGTGTGTGTGTGTGTGTGTTTGTGTGTTTGGGTATGTATATAAAGTTTTGCATATATTTTATTTGTATTTATATATGTACTTATATATGTATATATGTGTATATATGTACATGCATAAACATATATGTACATATATATCTATGTGTGCATCTGTATTTATATATGTATATAACTCTAGCAGGAAAACATTATTCATTGATTAGAGCTATTTAATATTTAGATAAGTTTGAGTATTATTTAGAAATTCAGTAACAAAATTTCAGAAAGTAAACAATTCAATGAGTAAAGGAAACTTATTTTAGTCTAAAACTTCCTATAACTCTTTGGCAAGTATCAGAGTCATTGTATCTTCACCCAAAATAAAACAGGAAAGAACAAAAAGATATTCCCATGTAAGATTCCGTATAAAAAGTCAAAGTGAAAATATGTTGCAAAATTTGTGAAATGAAGAAAGTTATAATTATCTAAGTTTTGCTCTGTTAAGTGCTTGAATATAAATTACTATTTTCAACAGCTTGTCAGAAGAGAAACAGAAGAATGGAATGGAATTTTGTATACATACCATAAGCATCTTGCTCAAAGCATTAACCTCCTGGTGCGGGAGAGAACGAATACCCACTGTTCATCCAGATTCAACACATGGTGCTATATAATAACACTTTTGAATTTACTTCTCTTGAAACTAATTTATGCAATTTATGGGATGATGATTTTATTTGGAACATAATATAAATCAATGGTCTGAGTATTATTCTATTGTTAGTATCAAACTGCTAGAACTGTTATAGAACTCATTCTATCTCAGAATTGCTAGAATTTAGTTATAAAACCAAAGAATTCTATATATTTTGTTTGTTCTTGTTTGGCATTTTGGCCACAGTCATCTGTGCTCAGGGTTTATTCCTGCTCCTGTCATTAAGGGATTACTCTTAGCAGTCCTTAAGGGACAGTATGTGGTGCCGGGGATAAGGTCCTTGGTCTTGTGCTTGCAATACAAATGCCATCCTTCTATATATTGCCCCAGAGAATACTTTCTAAAGAAACTATTTCAGATTTCTTGATGATTAGAGCGCCTAAAGTGGTAAAATGACGTTTCCTTAATATTATAAACTTTGGAAAATTCTAAGTAAAATTTATATCAGTGTAGAAAGCATTACATTGAATTGAGTATTTCTCAAGAATGCTTAACTATTTTTGCTGGCTTCAGTAAATCATATATTTAGTATTTACTTAAGATTCCCTCACTCTGTTTTAACTACAACAGGAAAGTACGTAACTCAATTACTAATTATATTCCTATTCTACTTCAAAGTAAAGTGATCATGATTTGGTATCACTTATAATTACATTTTTTCAACAACCATATGATTTATAAATATGTATAAGTAAACAGAAATTTAAGAATTTACAATTCATATTTTTTATGTAGGAGTACTGTTACTTATTCAGCCACTGATTAGCTGATTGAATTGGGCATGGACTCCACCTTACATTTTTTTATGGTTTTATTTATTTTTTTCTTCTTATATTTATTTATTGAATCACTGTGGGAAAAGTTACAAAGCTTTCAGGTTTAAGCCTCTGTTATACAATGATCAAACACCTTTCCTTTTACCAGTACTCATTTTTCACCACCAAGAACCCTAATATACCCCCCTCCCATTTCAACAATTCATATTTTTTTTGTAGATTTACAATTTTTTGTGCTTTGGTTTCAATTATACAATGATCAGATACCCATCCCTCCACCAGTGCCCATTTTCCACCACCATGGATAATATCCCTCCTACCCCCATCCCCCCATCCCCCCTGTCTCTGTGGCAGGGCAATCCCCTGTGTTCTCTCTCTCCTTTTGGGTGTTGTGGTCTGCAAAAGAGGCATTGAGTGGCAAACATGTTCAGTCCATAGTCTACTTTCGACATGCATCTCCCCTCCTGGGAGGATCCTCCAAACATCCTTTATTTGGTGCTCCCTTCTCTATCTGAACTGCCCTTTCCTCTAGGATACCCGGCTGGCCTCTAAGTTATGGAGTAATCCTCCTGGTGCTGATCTCAGCTATTCTTGGGTATTAATCTCATACTTTGTTACTTTATATCCCGCAGATGAATGCAATATTTCTATGTCTATCCCTCTCTTTCTGACTCATTTCGCTTAGCATGATACTTTCCATATTGTACCACTTGTATGTAAATTTCATGACTTCATCTTTTCTAAGAGCTACATAGTACTCCATTGTGTAGATGTACCAAAGTATCTTTAACCAGTCATCTGTTCTTGGGCATTCAGGTTTCTTCCAGTTTCTGGCTATTGTAAAGAGTGCTGCAATGAACAAACAAGTGCAGATGTCACTTCGACTTTACATTTTTGCCTCTCTGGGATATATTCCCAGGAGTGGTATTGCTGGGTCAAATGGGAGCTCAATTTCTAATTTTTTGAGAATCGTCCATACTGTTTTCCAGAAGGGCTGAACCAGTGGACATTCCCACCAACAGTGAAGGAGTGTCCCTTTCTCGCCACATCCACGCCAGCATCGGTTGCTTTTGTTCTTTTGAATGTGGGCCAGTCTCTGAGGTGTGAGATGGTATCTCATTGTGGTTTTGATCTGCATCTCCCTGATGATTAATGATGTAGAGCATTTTCTCATGTGCTTTTTTGCCATTCGGATTTCTTCTTTGAGAAAGTTTCTGTTCATTTCATTGCCCCATTTTTGGATGGGGTTGGATGTTTTCTTCTTGTGGAGTTCAACCAGTATTTTGTATATCCTGGATATCAACCCCTTGTCAGATGTGTATTCGGTGAATATCCTTTCCCATTCTGTAGACTGTCTTTGTATTTTGGTCACTGTTTCTTTGGAGGTGCAGAAGCTTCTTAGTTTAAGATAGTCCCATTTATCTATCTCTGTTTTCACTTGCTCAGCCAGTGGCGTGGCATCTTTGAAGATACCATTAGCTTCAATGTCATGGAGGGTTTTGCCAACTTTATCTTCAATGTACCTTATGGTTTCTGGTCTGATGTTGAGGTCTTTAATCCATTTTGATCTTACTTTTGTACATGGTGTTAGGCAGAGTTCTGAGCCTATTTTTTTGCATGTAGCCGTCCAGTGATGCCAACACAATTTATTAAAGAGGCTTTCCTTACTCCACTTCACATTACTTGCACCTTTATCAAAGATTAGATGAGCATATGATTGAGGAGAGATGTCAGTGTATTCAACCCTGTTCCATTGGTCTGCAGTTCTGCCTTTGTTCCAGTACCATGCTGTTTTAATTATTACTGCTTTGTAGTACAGTTTGAAGTTCAGGAGGTTGATTCCTCCCATTTTCTTTTTCCCAAGAATTGCTTTAGCTATTCGTGGGGGCTTATTGTTCCATATAAATTTCAGGAGTGTTTGCTCCATTTCTTTGAAGAATGTCATGGGTATCCTTATAGGGATTGCATTGAATTTATACAATGCTTTCGGTAGTATTGCCATTTTGACAATGTTAAGTCTCCCGATCCATGAGCAGGGGATATCTTTCCATTTCCTCATGTCCTCTTTTATTTCCTGAAGTATCGATTTGTAGTTTTCTTTGTACAGGTCCTTTACTTCCTTAGTTAAGCTGATTCCTAGGTACTTGATTTTCTGGGGCACAATTGTGAATGGGATTGTTTTTTTCATGTTGCTTTCTTCTCTCTCACTGTTTGCGTATAGGAAAGCCATGGACTTTTGGGTATTGATTTTATAACCTGCAACTTTACTATACGAGTCTATTGTTTCTAGGAGTTTTTTGGTGGAAGTTATTGGGTTCTCTAAGTAGAGTATCATATCATCTGCGAATAGTGAGAACTTGATTTCTTCCTTTCCTACCTGAATGCCCTTAATATCTTTTTCCTGCCTAATCGCTATTGCAAGTACTTCCAGTACTATATTGAACAGCAGTGGAGAGAGTGGGCATCCCTGTCTCGTCCCTGATCTTAGAGGGAAGGCTCTCAGTTTTTCCCCATTGAGGATGATGCTTGCTGTAGGCTTGTGGTAGATGGCTTTAATTATGTTGAGGAAGGTCCCCTCTATACCCATTTTGGCTAGGGTTTTCATCATAAAGGGGTGCTGGATCTTATCAAATGCTTTCTCTGCATCTATTGATATGATCATATGCTTTTTATCTTTTCTTTTGTTGATATGGTGGATTATGTTGATTGATTTCCGAATGTTAAACCATCCTTGCATCCCTGGGATGAATCCTACTTGGTCATGGTGTATGATCTTTTTGATGAGTAGTTGGATTCTATTTGCTAGTAGTTTGTTGAGGATCTTTGCATCTGTGTTCATCAGGGATATCGGCCTGTAATTCTCTTTCTTTGTGGTATCTCTGTCTGCTTTTGGTATCAGTGTGATATTTGCTTCGTAGAAACTGTTCGGAAGTGTTTTTGATATTTCAATTTCGTGGAAAAGCTTAAAGAGCATCGGGAGTAAGTCCTCTTTAAAGATTTGGAAGAATTCACTAGTGAATCCATCCGGGCCAGGACTTTTGTGCTTGGGGAGACTTTTTATTACCATTTCAATTTCTTTGATGGTGATAGGTCTGTTCAGGTATTCCAGGTCTTCTTGATTCAGCCTTGGGAGTCTGTAGGAGTCTAGGAATTTATCCATTTCCTCGAAGTTTTGATGTTCCGTGGCATAAAGCTTCTCAAAGTACTCCCTGAGGATCCTCTGAATTTCTGTGGTTTCTGTTCTAATGACCCCCTTTTCATTTCTGATTCGGTTTATTAGGGTTTTCTCTCTCCCATTCTTTGTGAGTTTTGCTAGCGGCTTATCGATCTTGTTAATTTTCTCAAAGAACCAGCTTTTGGTTTCATTGATCTTTCGGATTGTTTTTTGGGTTTCCATCTTGTTAATCTCTGCTCTGAGTTTTATTATTTCCTTTCTCCTGTTCGGGTTGTGCTCCTTTTTTTGGTCCTTCTCCAAGCTCTTAAGCTGTGAGGTTAGGTTACTTATGTGTGCTCGCTCCTCCTTCCTGAGGAATGCTTGTAGAGCTATAAACTTTCCTCTTAACACAGCCTTTGCTGTGTCCCATAAGTTTTGGTAACTCGTGTTCTCATTTTCATTCGTTTCTAGGAATCTTTTGATTTCCTCTTTGATTTCCTGTCTAATCCACTCGTTGTTCAATAGTGCACTGTTTAATTTCCAGGTGTTTGATTTAGTTTTCTGTTTTTGTGTGTGATTTACTTCTAATTTCAGCGCATTATGGTCTGAGAAGATTGTTGATACAATCTCTACCTTCTTAATTTTATGGAGGCATGTTTTGTGGCTCAGCATGTGGTCTATCTTGGAGAATGTTCCATGTACGCTTGAGAAGAATGTGTATTCAGCTTTTTGTGGATGAAGTGTCCTGTATATATCTACTAAGTCCCTTTCTTCCATTGTTTCCCTCAAATGAAGTATGTCCTTGCTAAGCTTGAGTCTGGTTGATCTATCAAGGGGTGACAAAGCAGTGTTGAAGTCTCCCACTAGTATTGTGTTGCTATTGATGTCTTTTTCCAAATCTATGAGTAGTTGTTTTAAGTACTTTGCTGGTCTCTCATTAAGTGCATATACATTTATTATTGTAAGTTCTTCCTGTTGTACAGATCCTCTGATCAATAAGAAATGGCCTTCACTGTCTCTTATGACCTTCCTCACTCTGAAATCGATGTGGTCTGATATAAGGATGGCTACCCCAGCTTTTTTATGGGAGCTGTTTGCCTGTAGGATTGTTTTCCAGCCTTTGACTCTGAGTCTGCGTTTGCTTTGACTATTGAGATGCGTTTCTTGCAGGCAGAAGAATGTTGGGTTCAATTTTCTAATCCATCCTGCCACTCTATGTCTTTTAATTGGTGCATTTAGCCCATTGACATTGAGAGAGATTATTGTTATGGGATTTTGTCCCATTGTTCTGTTAAAATTTGTTGTATTTGATGGGCCTTTCTTGCCTTAAAGTAGCCCATTTAGTTGTTCTTGTAACCATGGTTTTGAGTCTATGAAGTTCCTGAGCTGTTGTTTGTCTGTGAAACTGTGTGTTGTTCCTTCTATTATGAATGAGAGTCTTGCTGGGAAAAGTATTTTGGGGGAGGCATTTATTTCATTGAGTTTTTTACTATGTCCCACCACTGTTTTCGGGCCATGAGGGTTTCATCAGAAAAATCAGCTGTGAATTTTAAGGATGCTCCTTTGTAAGACATTTCTTTCTTTGATCTTGCTGCTTTCAGAATTTTGTCTCTGTCTAAGGTTTTGGTCATTTTGATCAGAATATGTCTTGGGGTATTTTTATTCGGATTTCTTCTAGCTGGTACCCTTCGGGCCTCCTGAATGTGGTCACAAGTTTTCTTCAGCTCTGGAAATGTTGTAGCAATGATTTCTTTGACAGTTTCTTCTTCATTGAGGTTTTCTTCCTGTCCCTCTGGGACTCCAATAATTCTTATGTTACCCCTCTTGGCTTCATCACGATCTTCTCTTGCCATCTGTTCCCGAATTGTGAGTCTCTTTTCCATTTTCTACTCTTTTCTGGAGAGTCTCTGAACTTCATCTTCGAGCTCACTGATTCTGTTCTCAGCCGCTCTTACTCTGCTGCTGAGGCCTTCCACTGAGCTTTTCAATTCGCCTACGAGATTTTTCAGGTCTGACATTTCTGATTGCATTTTCCTCATTTCTGCCTTCAGATCCTCTTGTCTTCTATTGGCATTGCTTTCCATTGTTTCTTTTAATTCCCTAAGCATCCTAAGTAGCTCCCTTCTGAATTCCTTGTCAGAGAGGTTGTCTAACACTATAGTACTGTTGGTGTCATCTGGGCTAGACTCTTCAATATGAAAGTTTGGTGGGCTTTTGCGTTGCTTTACCATTGTGAGAGGTGTGGTTTAGTCTTTCACATTCACTGTTACTATTCTGCTTAATATGCAGTGTTAGTTAAGATAGGCTTATGAGTTATTGGCTACTGTGTTTCTAGTGGCTGAGCTAAAATAGAGAAGTTTCCATCTAAGAAGTTAGCTTATGGTTCCTATGGCATATGTAGTGGGAAAATATTTTGCGGCCGCGTCAGCGACCGCAGCTCTGGAAAGAGTCCCTGGCACTGGGCGAGGAGTTGGGAACCTCTCCTGTTTGGAATTGGAGCCTTTCAGCTTTGTTGCCCAGAGCTGGGCCTCTGTGCCCGTCCCACGCAGATCAGGGGTTGAAAACCGGCTGTCTAGGGGCTGTTTCTAGCTGCGCGTGCCCAGAGAGGGACCCAGGCCTCTGGGCCTCTGGGGGCGGGCTGTACCTGTTGGAATTCCAATTCATATTTTTTAAATTTCACGAATTCAATGACAAAACTTCACGTGTGAGAACATAACCAAAGTCCTATTAAAATGATAATGAAATATAACCAAAAAAAGAAAATATAGCAAACAACTTTCAAGAAACTGCTTAGCAATAAGATAGATATTTCTGAATTGTGCCAAACAATTGAGATCAAAAGTTACCTATGCTACCTGCTTTTAAGAGTATTTTCAGACGGAAAAAAAAAAAGTAAGGGGAGAACCAGAAAGATGACTGTTAACAATTGCTGGTACAAAATTGGAAATAGGGCCTGTTTCCATTAGGAAAAAAAAAGTGAATGTCAAATGTTTTATGCGGCATTGGTTCAGCAATGGAAAATAATAAACATTACACTGAACATAGGCTGCTCGTGTGTACTGCACTATATCCCTAGCTTCACCCTGCCTGGTTTCCTTCTGCCCCTTCAATCCCCACCAAAGCAAATTTGATTCTAGGGGAGCTATGAACTCAGGTTGGAGCAAGAAATTGCTCGTTTCTGGAAAGGAAAGTGGGTTCTCACCTCAGCGCAGGCATTCCAAGTCTATAGGCTTTCCTTGCAAAAGAAAGAATTTCAGGAGAGGTGAAAGAGTAAAACAAAATAGTTTTATTGCAAGAAATGTGGAGATGTGAGGGAAGAGAAAGAGAGGGAGATTAGTGTTCAAAGAAAGTACATAGGCTTCTTCAGATGGGGAAAAAGATAATGGCTTTTGATAAAATTTTGTTTACAATAATTTCAATTTCTTTTGGCCTAAAGTTCACTGCATACATAAAAGTTCCTCTGAATTGTGGCTCAGGAAATGCCTTGGGCCTTTGAAGGTCCTTTCACATTGTCTTGAGGACCATTAGATTCTCCAGTAGCTTCTTTTCTAATAAGGATTGTCTTCTTTGGTTTTATTAGTTCTCCAAAAGGCTTTACCCTTTACCCTTTTCTCCCCTCTATTTGTCTGCAAAATCCACACAGATGTGTATAAATACGCATTGTGTACTTTAGGCTTCAATAAATAATATAATCAGCAATAAAGGTAAAGGTAAAGGCCCTCCCGTTGATCTTCGATTTGCTCAAGCGGGCCCAGTAACGTCTCCATTGGAGACTTTGTTGTTCCTGTGTTTGGCATATCGAATACATCATGGGGAGCTTGCCAGGCTCTTCCGTGCGGGCGAGATACTGTCGGTAGCTTGCCGGGCTCTCCAAGAGAGGCGGAAGAATCGAACTCAGGTCGGCCATGTTGGCTGCGTGCAAGGCAAACGCCCTACCGCTGTGCTAAGTTGTTATATATAATATGCACATTAGTATACTTATATATCTGATATATAAACGAATCTAGCTATGGCCTTTAAAAAATGCCTAGCTTAGTCCCAATTTCCAAGAGCTCGCAGGCTGAGATCCTCCTTGCTACAATAACCAGCTGTGCCTGGAGGTCCCAGAGGTCCCTGAACCAGAGCAGCCGTCTGCCCCACATTCCCTTGAACTGTCCTAGGAAACCCTGCCATCTCTATATGGAGATATACTTTCTATGCCTTTGCCACAAAAATCTCTAGGATTAATCAGCTGTTCCCTTCCTGAGATAGGCTAAATCCTTTTCATTATTTTGATGATTGATTGAGAACAATTTATAGTTGATACAAATGACTGTGTGTATGTCTTAATCTGCTGATGAGATCAGCTTACAATATTCTACCTACAGTTTACACTCTCCACAAAATTCTGTAAAGGTCTCCTGTTTTCTCCCTCCTGGGATTAACGTATAAAAAGCAAAAGTTTCCCCTGAAACAGATCAGATCAGACTTGCCCTATAAGAATTCTACTTGAGCTTTTCTCTCCAGACAACCCGTGCTGTCAGTCTGACTAGACTAATCTTTCTTTCTTTCTTTCTTTCTTTCTTTCTTTCTTTCTTTCTTTCTTTCTTTCTTTCTTTCTTTCCTTCCTTCCTTCCTTCCTTCCTTCCTTCCTTCCTTCCTTCCTTTCTGTCTCCTTCCTTCCTTCCTTCCTTCCTTCCTTCCTTCCTTCCTTCCTTCCTTCCTTCCTTCCTTCCTTCCTTCCTTCCTTTTCATTCTTTTCTCAAAGGATTCCCCTAGCTCTACACTCAGGAATTACTCCTGGCAGTGCTCCAGGGCATAAGAAATTTCAAGGATGGAACCCTGGTACACAACATGCAAGGTAAGTGCACTACCAGCTATACTATCTATCCAGCCCCTGATGTGTTTTCTTTCAATAAACTAACTTTGCTCTGACTAAATCATCTTGCTCTTGGTAAATTCTTTTGCCATCTTAGATTTCGTGGGGTCTGGTTTTGAGCAAAGTTCTCCTTTGACTTTTTTAATATATATATAATTGACATAAATTATATGTAGCACTATAAATCATATCTTATATAATATATGTGATATATCAACTTACATGTTTGAATGCCTATCAGAATATCAGCTAAATATGAGTTTCTAAGAAAACATCATGTCACCATTTATGATAGCATTATGATAGCATTATGGCTCATGTAATACATCCTATGTCACAGACAATATATTTGCTCAATTATATTGTATAGAGATTAATATGTGTCACTTTTATATTCGTTAACTACTGCAATTCATCAGTTTACAGTATTGTTGTCCAAGGGGAGAATTAAAAACGATTTTAACATTTGCATATCCTCTTGCTTTACTATCTCAAATGTCAAATAGAATAAATGTTTCAGCTGCTCATAGGGTGATAATGCCAATTTATTAAAATGAAGCTGATTTCTCTTCAGAGAGTACAGTACACACAGTAGAAAATTTTGTAACACAAAATAAACAGATATAATATAGATATTTGATTATAACTAAATGGATTTCATGAAACTCTAATAGTCCAAAATATTCATTGATGAAATATATTTTATAATGAATATGGTTTCAGATAATATTCTGAAAGGGAAGTCAGAGCTCCAATGGGCACTAAGAAAATAATTAATGTTATTTTACATGACACAATTTTATTTGAGACTGTTAAATACTTAGTAGTAAATGCTATTAAGTGATAAAGAGGTTCAATTGAAAGTATTCTAATGTTGCTGAACATAATGAAAAATAAAAATATTCACTTTCTCTGGTAGAAATGGAAAATTATAAAAATTTTAAAATGACTATTTCCTTTTTTTTTTGAGCCATACCCAGAAATGTTCAGGTCTACTCTAACTTTATACTCTGCGTCTATCATAGGGGAAATCAGTCCTATATAGGGTGCTAGAATTGAACCAAGGTCAGCCACATGCAAGGCCTTAGCTACTGTACTATCGATCCATCCCCATATAGCCATGACTGTTACTCTTGACTCTCATATGAAAAAGAATTTATGCTAGCATGTGTTTTTCTGGCAGTAATGGAAGAATGTGACCATAACAAAGATATCTGCACACATGTTCTTACATAGTGCAAGATACATAAAAAGAACTGGAAATAATCCAAAGTCTGTCAACAAATATATTTATAAAGGAATCGTGAAATGTACACCACTTAGCCATTAAAAAAAACTGAAACAAAGGACTATTATACAATATTGGTGAATCTAAAATTCAATGACCCAAGTAAAATAATCAAAATATTATATACACTGACATTTTATTATTTTATTGATTTGTTTTTTAGGGCCATCTCCAGTGGGTGCATCTGGCTTAATTGTGGCCTTTCTATCAAGGATGACTTCTGATAGTTCTCAGCGGACCATGGGTGAATGCTAGGTATCAAATCTGGGTTGACCACATGCAAGCAAGCAATCTGATCTCTATACCATTTCTCCAACTCTAGTGAAATATTACTTTTTATAAAATTCTATAAAATGTAAGATAATATAACAAATATTTAGTGAAAATATGTTTGCTTGGGGATTAGATGTGTACCACAAATCAGTCAAAATGAATGTTTAAAGAGTCAATGAGAAACTGGGGACTGATTGATATAACTCTTTGTTAATTTACTTTAAAATGTATATAATTTATTAACATATATGAAAACACGCAACCATAAACTTCAAATACGTAACAGCTTAAGTAATAGTATAGAATTTTATGCCTATTAATTTTTAAAATGTTATTAAAATAAAAAAGAGTACATGAATGTACATAAAATGGGCTCAGATTTCTTATATGAAAAACATGAAAATTGTAGCATTAATTTAATAACTGTATAACAGCTCATAACTTCTCATAAAATTTGAGAGTTCATTAAGTAATCATCTGAGACAAGCTTTACAAATTGCTCCCAAAATAGAGACAAGCATAATTGGGTCAGCATTCTGCCTAAATATTTTACAATTAGTAAAAAATTCAAATTACTTTTATAGTAATTGATAATCTATAACAAAAATATTAAGTAACTGGTTTGACTTTATTGGCTTGGCTTTGAGCATTTCTGTGTGTGTTATTTTTATGGTATTTTAATCAATTTAAAAGAATTTGATGCAATATAGACATGTCAGCATATGACACTTACATTCAAATAAAATTCTCTCTGATTAAGAATAGGTAATGGCATTGAATTTTATTTGAAACAATTCTACCTTATTTGTGACCCAGAAAATTTTTAGAAGCAATATCTAGCTAATTATTCAGAATTGAATTTCAGAAATTAAATTAGATTTCTCAAAAGATGCTGATTCTATGGAGAGTACTGTAGCACTGCACTGTAGCTCTGTCCTCCCATTGTTCATCAAGTCACTCAAGAGGGGCCCGGTAACGTCTCTTTTGGGAGACTTGTTGTTACTGTGTTTGGCATATCTAATATGTCACGGGCAGCTTGCCGGGCTCTAAGAGAGGGGCAAAGGAATCGAATCCCAGCTATGCTGGGCCGGCTGCACGCAAGGCAAACACTCTCTGTCCCAGAGAGTACTGTATTCTAGGTGTATTAATGTTTCAAAGCTACTCTGATAATCTGGAAACCTCAGAATTACTTGGATAATTCATTTATGAAAACAAGTAGCTTATCACATTCATTAAAGTCTTACCCCTTTAATTCTTTCAAAAAACTATTTTCAAACTCATTTGTTAACAATAATTGTTTCTTACTATGTTTCTCCAGCAATTACATTAATAACTGGCACTGTAATGAATGAATTACAAGTTAGATGGCTATTTCACTACAGTGTATTATTAATTTAAGAAAAAATTTAACTTTTTTTATTAACTATTAACTGTTACAACTTCATATTACTCATAACTATTATAATGAATTAATCACATGCATTATAAATAATATGTGTATTATCCCCTAGAATTAGAACATAAACATCTCTCAAAGACATTGTGAACCCCAAATACAAACTAGGTATTAAGCAAACTAAAACACCTGAGTTTGAATAGGGAAAAAAGGATAGTATGCATATTCAAAATCCATTGTAATCTACCATAAGTGTATTTATTTTTTTATTTTTCTATTTTATTTTGAGATTTCTTCCTGTCTTCAAAATACTTTCTCTTTTTCTCTTAAAAAGAAACTTCTTGAATTGATTTCAAAGGTACAAGTCCCCCAAACACACATCTTTTTTTTTTTTAAATTCTGGGAATTTCTCCATAGTGCAGGGAAGTTTCATGAAGGGACCTATAGCTTAATGCTAGGATCAGACGTTTAACCCTAATAATGTTAACAGTCATATTTGATGGGTTTAATCTTCTCCCCACAGCCAGAAATCTAGAAAAAGATTCCTTCAGAGTATGTCATTCCAATCAAATTATCATTGATTTTTCTGCAGAAATTATATAGACTACAAAAGAGTAGAATGACATTTTTACAGTTTTAAAAGAAAAAAATTCATCCAGGATACATTTATTTTAGAAAAATTTCATATCAATTTTTGTTAATATCAAAAAGTATTATGTAAGTGTGGTGTAGAAATGAAGACTTAAGAGAAAATAAAAAACTAATGGTCTTGAGGGATACTGGGATCCGTGGTTGTGGGAAATGGGCACTGGTGGAGGGATGGGTATTTGATCATTGTATAACTGAAACCCAAGCACAAAAATTTGTAAGTCTACAACTGTACCTCATGATGTCTCATTACTAAAAACAAACAAACAAACAAACAGACAAAAAACTAATGGTCTTTATTATACAAAGACCTGAGGTACAAGAAAAATTCAATGTCAGGGCTAGAAAAATAGTATAGAGGGCAGGGCATATTTCCTGCACTACAATGAGGAAATTGAATCAAGTTGTATAATGAAGAATGAATACACAAAAATTAACTTCATTCCTTACATTGAAACAGGTATAAAAATTAAGTACTAGAAAAGAAGTGTTCATAATTCTCATTAAGAGTACTAATATTATAGCACTATAGCACTGTCCTCCTGTTGTTCATCAATTTGCTCGAGTGGGCATCAGTAACATCTCCATTGTGAGACTTGTTGTTACTGTTTTTGGCATACTTAATACACCGTGGTAGCTTGCCAGGCTCTGTCATGCAGGCAGGAGACTCTAGGTAGCTTGCTGGGCTCTTCAAGAGGGACAGAGGAATTGAACCCTGGTCGGCCTATCACTCCAGCCCTAAAATAATCAAAGAGAAATGAATTACTTAATGAAGGCAGTGCAGTATGTATGTAGAATATATTAAATAGTAATAAAAATAAAGACACATATAGGAAATTTATATTATACTCACATATGGAAAGGACTAATATTTAAATACCTATATTATTTGAAGTAATCTATAAATTCAGCACAATTATTAAGAAAACTCCAGGCATTTTTCAAATAACTAAAATAATCTACATTTCATATATATCCACAACATTAAAAGCAAAAACAGTGAAATGATAAAACTGCAGGAAAAATAATTCCTGACTCCTAAATAATTTATTTATTTATTTATTTTATGTAGGAGTACTGCTATATATTAATAATTTAAAAACAAGTGTCATCCTACAACATGGCATGAAAACAGATACAGATCATTGGAGCAGAATAAAACCCACTAATTATTCCATGCATATATGTTAAACTTATTTTTTACAAAAGTGCTGAGAATAGACAATGTTAAATTATGACCTCTTCAGAAATAGTTGTGAGATAACCCATACACAAAGGAAATACATTGGAAATTTTACCCAAATAGAAAAATGAAATGACTTAACATTTTGAATATGAAATTTGACACTATGAAATTCCTACATGAAAATGGCAAATAATATATGTAGATATGGTGTTTTTTTTTTTATTCAACTGAACATCCAAAACAAAGATGTCACAAGTAAAACTAAAGTTGTTGGCTCTTGGATATCAATTCTAAGTGTTTTAGACTTCATCAGTGAATTGTCCTCTTCCTCCCAGAGAAGCTTAACATTCTCTTCCTAGCATCCCTAATTTAGTTAAAGTTTATCTTCAACATTTTCTTTGTATTTTATCTCTCATTGTCACAGTTCCCCAAGTCAGTCTTGATTACTTACAAGTCAAAAATTTCTGGTAATTCTGAACTTTGTACTGCTTTGTATTTGATGTGCTGTATATTTGTATCCACTTTTCTATTTCCCCTATAGCCCTTTTATATTTTACTATAGACCAATGTTCTTTGGTTAAACACAGAAAGACCATTAATGCTATTCTCCTAATATTTGGAGTTGATTTACTCTGAACTATATCTACTCCTGGGCATAATTACTTGTCTTCATTTGCTATAGTTCCTAACATCCCAAAAGGGAGATCCTGCCGTGGAACTGGGATGGACCTCGGGTGAGTGGTAAAGCTCTCTGGCATCAAAATGGGATATTCTAGAAATCATGAATGCATGGTCTTGATGCAAACTGTTACAATTTAAGAGATAGGACCTCCATGAGGAACGACAAGCTAGGCTGGCCTGAGGGCTTAGTCTGGGATTTATGGTAAAAGCCTTGCTTGCTCTCAAAGCCCAGAGAACTAAGTATTGGGATCTTTTACTCTTATTATGTTTATCCAAACAACTGCAAGTATTGCTAACTTGTATAACTAGAGGAAAAGATAAAAGCAATGAAGATTTCCCTGGGACACAGACTGTCTCCTTAAGTTTGTCTCCCCAAGAGAATTTCCTCCACCAAAAGTTTAGCTATGTAAATGATCAATCACACACCTATGTCTTTACCTCAACTTCCCCTTTCTGATGTTCTATAAGTATGCTAGCAATTCTGCATTAAATGGGCCACTTTCACCATCAGACTCTGGTCCCCCTGTCTCGCTGTCTTTCCATGTCTCTGTTGGGGAGGCCTGGGAAGGTAGGTAGGTGGTTCTGGTCCACCAAACACACACGCATCACAGCAGAAGTCCTGCATTTTACTTTGTGAACTCACATTGACTATATCAAATTAAAAATTATTGTACAGGGAAAATAAAAACATGAATTAACAAAGTAAAAAGGCTACGCATAAAAAAGGGAAACTATTTGCTTACAGTATATCTTTTAGGAGGTTAATATACACTAAAAGGAACACATAGAAACAATAGTACAATATTTTTAAATGGACAGAGATTCTGAATTGACATTTCTCCAAAGAATAATTTGAACTGATGACCAATAGACACACAAAAGAGTGCTATTAATAGTGATGTTGGCAGAATTTCCTGATCACACACCCAGCTGTCTTCTCTGGAGTGGGGTGTGTTGAGTTTCCCTCCCTGCTCTAAACAGAACCCCAGTAACAAAAAACCTCCAGAATCTAAATGCCGCCATGCTCAAGGGCACTCTCCACACACTCAGACAGTCCTGACCCAAGAGGCATCTGGCAGAAAAACCCAGGTATGCAGGAACCTGTGACTGAAATCTCTAAGCCCTCTCAGATTGAACTGGGCCTCCACTCCCCAGCTCCCCAGTTTTCCAGTAGCTTGGCAGTCACACCCACAAACTGCCCTGGTACCATGTAATCTCATCAACGGTCAAGATCCAGAGACTATAAACTAAAGCTCCTGGAAGAGAGTGATGCAGAATTTCCTAGAGCCCCTGGCTGCAAATGCAGTCATACCACCTCTTACACTCTAGCCTCTTACATACCAAAAGTAGCACACATTTGTTTTTTTTTAACATACTTGCTTTTATTCTCTTATATATAGGCTTGAATAGCTCCAGAATGAAATACAACAACCTTCACACACTTCCCTCTTATTATGCTGGGAAGGTGCTTGTTGGTGGGATTGGTATTTGAATATCATCGGTAATGAACTATTGTGACCTACTTTATAAATATAAAATATATAAAAATTTAAAAAACAGTGATATAAAATGTGATTTAATTATAATAAATATCACTATTCATTAGGGAAACAGAAGTAATTCTACAGTCAAATGTCATTTCACATATGTTAAAATTACTATAATTGAAACAACACCCCCAGCAAGCTACCGAGAGTATCTCACCTACATGGCAAAACCTGGCAAGCTACCTGTGATGTATTTGATATGCCAAACACAGTAACAATTGTCACAATGGAGACGTTACTGGGCCCGCTCAAGAAAATTGATGAACAACAGGAGGAGAGTGAAACAACACAAGGACTAAACAGTGTTGGTGAAGATAGAAGGGCAACTCCTATGCACATTGAAGACCTCTGGCTGAATGAAATTATAATCATCTTCATTAACTATTTGGAAAATTTGAGTTATAAAATATATAAACAATTTATACATATAAGGATAAATACAATAAAAATAAGAGAATAATACATTGACACATATATGTTGAAAATAGAAACTATATAAGATGTTGGTATATTCGTTTTACTTTACTGAGGCATAAGTAACTTTTCTCAGTAAGTTTTAAGCATTTAACATACCAGCATGATGAAGATTATAAAAATAAATCAGCTATCAACACATTTATATATGAATGCAACAATATGAAAAGAAAAACTATCAAGTGAAAATTGTAAAAACATCACTGTGATGAGTACTATATATTATTGGTTCCCTTAACTTTCAATATACTGACAACAGTGTTAGTTGTATTCAGTGGTCATCATTTTGAACATTACATCCCTAATATTTATTTACTTTGAACTGGAACTTTGTACTTTTTAACCATTCTCTTCAATACATTTTGCTTCTACCCTACCTCTATACAAAATTTATATCATTTATTCTGTGAATTTATGTCTTGCTTTTTCTTTGATTTATTTATTCTAAATCTTCTCATATAGTGAAGCAACACTGCATTTTTTTCTCACTCTGACACATTACACTAAGCAAATTTCTTCAAGTCGTTGTGGAAAACAATGCCAAAAAATTTAAAATATTAAAAAAATAGAAAATTCTTACTAGTATTGGTTTTTGGTTTGGGGGCCACATGTATCAGTATGCATGGCTGGCTCTGTGCTCAATGATCACTCCTCTCAGGTTTCATGCCATATAGGGTTTTTGGAATCATATCGAGTTTGGCAGCAACAAGTCCCCTACCCAATGTACCAGTGCTGCACACTACTCCCCAAAAGTCTTTCTTAAACTGGAATAGAGAAGTAAGGCAAGTAAAACAGAATAGCAAAACAAATCAAAACAAAATAAACAAACAAACAAACAAACACTATCCTCCCGTTGTTCATCGATTTGCTCAAGCTGGCCCAGTAACATCTCCATTTTGAGACTTGTTGGTACTGTGTTTGGCATTGCAACTTGGGCGAGATACTCTTGGTAGCTTGCTGGGCTTTCCGAGAGGGGCAGAGGAATCAAACCCGGATCAGCTGGGCTTGCTGCACTCAAGGCAAATGCCCTACCGCTGTGCTATCACTCCAGCAAAAACAAAATAAAATAAAACAAAACAAAATAAAACCCCCATAAATTCATGAGCTTGGGCTGTAGAGCTGAGATTTCCAGAGGAAAAAGGAAAAGGAACAGGAGAGAGTTATAGGGGGAATCACTCTAGATTATGTGAAGTGCTATTGATACTTTGTTATGGGATGTTATGTGGTATATATTTTAGTAATATAAAAGAGCAGTGAATTAGTACCCCTGAAGCATATATTTTTACCTTCCACAATGAGAACAGCTAAAATGCTATTGTCATTAGACTGGTTATGCAGTTCAAGTCACTGATTACTGGGCTTTTATATATTAAGGTTTAGATTTAAATTTTGGCACTTTGAGCCTTCACAAACATCACAGAAGTTACAACAACAAAAGTAGAACTACCAGAAATTACTCACCTGGTATATACTTAGACACAAGAAAATCTCTATTTTAATGAGGTATATGTGCCCCCTGTTCATTTTAGTGTTACCCATTGTAATAAAGTTATGAAAACAACTAAGGATCCAGTGATGAATTAATGTGTAATATAAAATAGAGTAAATATGATACAAACATAAATAGTTATATATAAATATTTAACCATCCTTAACTTTTTAATATATAATGCATGCATATGTTAATATATTAATTGGATATTTTATTAGATACGTTCTTACATCAGTTTATCTTCATATTAGAGCAACCATAAATTTCTTTGCCATTGCATACATCCAGTAATTGTGTCATAAGGTGATAGTTTAAATATAGTAGCAGTAATACTATATTAAGATTTTTATTAAACCACAGTTCTATAGATAAAAAATGTGTGGGAAAGTATAATTATCCCCACGTAAGAGTATAAAGTCAAATGTATTTTATTTTATTTTTCTGTTGAAGGGCTTGGGAACCATACCCAGAAATGTTCAAGGACTATCCCTGACTTTATTCTCAGGATTAACCACTGGTCATATTACAGGGACAATGTAGTTGTGGGAATCAAACAAATGTCAGCATATATATTGCAAGTGGGATATCTTATTGGTCAAAAACATTTTATATTTACATCAATTATTTTTGTCATTCAGAAATTTCTATCTTGTTTTGTTCACTTTTGTCTATATTGGATATTTTTATTAACTTGAATCATTTTTGTTGTGATTCTTTTATAGGTTTGGAATCATTGAAGTGAAAGGGGATTTTTAATAAACCAACCAAAGTTTGCCAAATGATTTCTGTTTTTAATCTTTTTCTTTCATTTTTGAAAATATCCAGCTCTCCTCAGAATTTACACCTAGGTTTTTGCTCTGTGATCACTCCTGACAGGGCTCAGAAGACTGTGTAAGTGTTGCCAAGATTAAATCCTGGTCAACTGCATACAAGGCATGTGCCTTAAAACAATCTATCTCTCCATTCGGCAAATAATTTCTTATGAATAAATACCCCAAATTTTACCATGTTTATAGTATTTTTGAGCTTTATTTATATCCATATATGACTTGTTGTCCACAGTAACACTAAATTTTAAGTCCTAATGTTTTGTAATGCAGTAGGCTTTATTTTTCTGTTCTTTGTTTTTATTTTCACTACTTTTGATAAAAATTATTTAGATTCTCCAATTTTCTTTTAATTAAATAAAATGTTTATAATGCTAACAAGTCAGTTGTCTTGTCTAAAAGTTATAGTCAAAACTTTTTTTATGGATAGTATTTATTTCTACTATTAATATTAAACTTCCTACTTGTTGAAACTACACTCCTATGACAGAGAAAACAGCATTCTATTTTTAACATTTTTCAATGTTGAGAATCTAACAATATTCTCAGTTTGAATAAACAACATGATCATGCATATAAAATATGGTACTGATAGGAATAATGTATAAAAAGAGCAAATTATAAGTTTTAATCATTTTTAAAATTAAAAAAATGGGGCTGGAATACTAGAACAAAGAAATGGTTGCTTGCTTTGCATGAATGGCATTCAATCCCTAGCACCATAGATGAATGGTCTCCTGAGCCAACTAGAAGTGACACTTGTGGCCCAAAAATCAAAATAAATCAATAAAAAAAACTATAAAATGTAACAAATATTTGTAAACTGCTAGTGAGTGGGGAATTTTCATTCTATTCTTCTGCTGTAAGAAGGTAGATGCTAGTGATATTCCAGTATGATGCTAGTGATATTTAGTGTTTCTGAGAAGGGAGAGTAGGTAGGTCAAATAATTGTCAGTTTCTAGTTTTCATTCTAAGTGATGTAGGCAGGTAGATAGGGAAAGGCTCTTTGCAATGAAACAAAGTTTCATGGAAGAAGAATTCTAGGACCGACCCACCCTGTGGACACAGAGAATAAAGACTTGATAAGACCATCCCCAGACCCTGATGATATGGGCCTCCTCCCCATGAAATTCCTCCTTTCTGAAAACCCCCCTTTCAATCCTGTTAACTCCAGCGACCCAGCCCCAAGGAGATTCCAGAACATTCTGAGTCAGAAGGATCTATAAGAGTCAGCTCAAGAGCCCACTTGGGGCTCTCTCCACCCTCGGAGAAGCCCGCGTTCTCTCTGGACGTGTTACTCTCTCTTACTCTCCATTCCCCCGCTTATCTGCTTTTCCCTTTCTCTCCCTCTCCAAAAGCCTCCAAATAAAACCTGTTACTTTACTGCTCGTCTACTCCTGAAATTCTTTTCTGTGAGTGAGACAAGAACCCTAGAAACCCCGGGTAAGACTTGGGACTGGTCTCTCCTTTCCTGCAAAGAGCGAATTCTCGCCCCCAACTTGAGTCCGTGACTCCCTGAGCAGTCGGGTGGCGGGGATTAACTCCTGTGCAGAGAAGATCAAGCGGACTTCAGGTGT
Source organism: Sorex fumeus (assembly GCF_029834395.1). Lineage (NCBI taxonomy): Eukaryota > Metazoa > Chordata > Mammalia > Eulipotyphla > Soricidae > Sorex > Sorex fumeus. The sequence continues at coordinate 931,201 of NW_026606172.1, read as the reverse complement.
GGCTTGAAGGCCACCTTGTGGGGCTGGCGGGGCTTAGGCCCATGCTGAGCAGGTGCTCACTGCAGACTTTACCAGTGCTAGCCTACCCAGGGGCTCTTGGGTGGCAGAGGCTGAGTGAGAGAGAGTGACCGTCTTTCTCCTCCCTGCTTCACATAAGTCACCCGTGGGGCCCACTGACATCACAAGTAAGCAGTGTAAAGCAAATAGATGTAGATTTTAGACTTTAACATTGTATATCTTGAAAATTTATTACATTTGATGGTTTCTGATTAGCACTGATAAAATGTTATTTTAATACAGATATTATGAATGGTTCTTTATCTCACTTTATCATATATCAAAACATCAATTCTTCCAGTAATCTTTTAGGAAAATATTGTATATAATCAACACAATAATATAAGTGTATTTGAAAACTATGCTTACACCCTTTATATCTTGTGTAAACACACAAAATATAGGAAGTCCAGCAGTCAGCCCATTTCCCCACTCCACGGAGGTCGATGGTGATGGTCAGGCGAAGGAAGGAAACGAGGCCAAGCTGGTTGGTCTTAGCAGCAGTTTATTACATGGAAGAGATGTATGTCATGGAGGCCCCAGGATCTCTCAAGCACGTGCGCCTTTGTTCTCTCAGCTTCTGTCCTCAGCTGCATCTTCCCAGGTTCTTTGATGCACGTGTCCCCCTGAGAGCCCTGGAATCACCCTTATATATATCATAGTACCTCTACAGGGTGCAATATAGTGATGTCATCAAAAGGAGTTACAGAAGGAACTTTGAGGCAAAACATACATTGTTTCTTTACATCCACAGGCCAGTAATCTTGGCCTCACCTTTTACAAGCTACAAGCACTTGGATTAGCACAACAAAGACCAGTCTGCTAGAGCTTGGAATCTACATCTTCAAGATCAGGCCTGGCTAGCACCTGAGATCTGCATATCTAAGACCAGCTAGGTTTCTGTGAGAAAAGGGAAACTGTCTCAATATACTGAAATCATTTACTGAAGGCAGTTTGAAGGGGAGAAAGTTCAGTCTCATCGAAGCTAGTCAGAACACACAGGAAAACTGCTTCTAGGACAGATTCTTATTTAGCAGATCAACCCACCCTAGAACAGATTTCCCTGGATGTGTTTCTCCTCTCCTTGTCCAACCAACACATAAGCATACATAATATAAATCATTTTGTATGGACACAGGAAGAAATACTTTGAGCTTATAGAATTGCTCTCCTAGGGCTTTCTCGATCTCAGACTGCAGTGCTCAGGCCAGATATCTTTCCTATTCCTAGCAGCAGGGTCCTAGTCTCGTCATTACTTTTGGATCATGACAGCATTTGCCTATGATCAAACTCTTAACCTATAGTTAAGAATCGTGGCACCTTGGTCTGGCCCATCGCGATGCCAGGGTAACACATAACTTACCGGCTTCCCCTGGTTCCATCCAGTCCCTTATCGGGACCCTGCTTTAGGAGTGCTAGGAGGTGAGGGCAACTGAGGCTTAAGTTGAGAAAGCAGATGCCCGGAGTGAATAATATCCAAAGCCAATTAAATCCTAAGTTATAAAGTATAATATTAATTAATTGTCTTCCTATATCTATACAAAAAGGACATTGCATTAAACTATTCAAAAGACATAAGGAAAGGAGAAAGGCAATATTAACTTGCAGTACAAGTTCAGTGTCCTAGAAGGATGAGACCTTACAAATTGGTCAGGGAAAAGAGCACAAAGAAGTAGTTACAGACAAAGTAAAGGGAATGACTCGGGAGCACTGTGATGGATGCAACCTGATAAAACTAAGCTCCTTGTACTCCAACAATATCTATTTTGTCATAGTTTTTGTCTTCCTAGTCAAATTTTTAATTTTTGTTTGCATCAATTTATGTATCATGGAATTTATCTTTCAGTGTAAGTAGTATTATCAGCCCTGATGATTTATCTGAAAACCCTAAACTATGGCATTTATTTAAAAAATGATAATTCTATTTTTGATTTTAAAATTATTTGGATAGTTACTATATGACAGAATATAAAATGACTAATTTGAATAACTACTATTCTGATACACTAACACTAACACATTTTATTTTGATCCAAATGTTTAATTGCATGTATATTAACACATTTTATTTGTGTTCGTTTCAGATAGATCTAAATCCAAGAGTGCTTGAGTGTTACTTCCAACCCTGTGTTTTAGAGTCATTCCCGGTTAAGGAACCATGCATCAAAAAGCATGTGCCTACCCCTTTCAGCTGTCTCTTTACCCTGCACATTACATTATTATATTTTATACTTCAGTAAAACTTATACTTTATAAAATATGTTATCAAATTAATGCATATATTACCATGTGTATATATAGAAAATTATGCAACTATATAACACAATTCCAGTGCTCAGCTTAGTACGATATCTAATAGGGTATGTTCTCTTGCAATTTTCAAAACACTTTGTATAAATTATTGAATATATGAAGTAAAAGCTGTGTATGTGAAATAAAATCTATTGTAAACCATACCCTGCTGAGTTTTGAACAAATTCCAACACTGTGCTATAAGGTCACTTTTTAGGTCACTTTTTTCAGCACAACCTGAATACCCACTGACAGATGAATGACTAAAAAACACTTTTATAATGCTATGTAAGTTATCTTAAAAACGAAGGAAATTATGAAATCTAAACATGAAGAACCTTTGAAACCCTTTGTTAAGGAAACAAAGCCAGATATAGAAAGACAAAGACTAAATGATATCATGTACATGTTAGCTTGATCATTTGATCACTTGGCATCCCGTTACTCATTAATTTGCTCAAGCAGGTGCCAATGATGTCTCTATTTTTCCTTCTCACATGCTAGTGTAGCCCAATGGTGTCTGTTCGCTCCAGGAACACAAAGAGCCTCAAATCATTCGTCAGGGTCTTGACAGAGAAGTCTGACCATCTTGGAAGTGGGCGGCCATGTAATCTTTTGACATCCCATAGAATCTGGTCGGTAACACCTCTAGTTCAGCAGTCATCTCCAAATTGCATTACTGGGAGCAATTTGGCACTATTGAAGCAATATGGGAAGATGCTGTTGCTGATGACATTGACGAAGAATTCAATTGACGGTTCAGCAATTTCATGATTGTGCGAGGAATGCAGAGACACAAAGTCACAAAAAGACGACTGTCTTCAAAATCTCTCGAGCTCATTCGCCAATGTGGCTGGGCACGAGCCTCAGGCAATCACAAGCAAACTTTCAAGGTCTCAAAGCAGTGCAGACAAGCAATAAAGGAAGACCTCAAAGAGAGAAAAGCAGCTGTGCTGGCTGATGTGGCAGAAGCCGGGAAAAGCATTTGCAATGGCATCCTGTCCTTCACCAACTGCAAGACCAAGATGACTTCCCTCCGACATCCTGATAGATCTATCACATCTTCCAGAAGGGCAATGGAGAAAATTATCCATCACTTTTACCCGGATCTCTTCGATAGTCACGTCCACCTGCTCACATACCAAATTCTGAAGGATGGATATGTTGTTCCCAAAGTTCTCCCTTTTGAAATCCAACACACCATTTTGTCAGTAAAGAAGCGAATAGCACCTGGCCCAAACAAGGTCAGACCCAAACACCTGAAGAATCTGCTGTCAGTACTCATCGATACACTGGCTCGGTTCTTCACATGCTACTTGTCTGAATGCAAGATTCCATACCAATGAAAAACCAGCAGGACAGTTTTTCTTCTGTACAAGAAGGGAGACATCTACGACATTGGCAACTATCGCTTGATCTGTCTGTTGTCCATCATCTACAAGCTGTTCACTGGAGTCATCCTGAATAGGATTGGCTGAACACTAGATGAAGGACAACCATGTGAGCAATCTGGTTTCCACAAAGGATTCAGCACAATTGACCACATCCACACGATAACCAAACTCACTAAGGTTTCTTGGGAGTTCAAGATGATGCTCTGTCTAATGTTCATTGATTTAAAGAAGGTCTTTGATTCTGTTGAGCCTGAAGCGGTCATGAAGTCCTAGCCAAACTGGGTGTTCAAACTCAATATTTCAGGATCCTCCATGAGATCTATTTACAGATTCATTACCAGGATCTCACCATTGTACAAGGAAGTGTTCATCCATGTCAAGAGAGGGAATCAGCAGGGTGATACCATTTCACCGAAACTCTTTAGTGCCACCCTTGAAAACGTCATTTGATGATTGGAATGGGAAGGAATGCTAGTGAAGATGCACGGTTGGCAACTACACCACCTCCGCTTTACTGATGACATCGTTCTAATAACACCAACCAGTAGCCAAGCAGCACAAATGCTGGCAAATTTAGAGTGTGAGTGTGCAATGTTGCACTGCGGTTGAATCTCACAAAAACAGTGTTCACAAGAAATGGACACATCCATGACGTTTCATTTGCTCTTAATGGAATGAACATCTCTGAATGCAGCAGTTATGTTTATCTAGGTGAGAACTCAACATAACAAACAACCTGGTACCTCAGTTGTGAAGGAGGAAGAGAGCAGCATGGACGCCTTCAGGGGCATTGAAGAAATTCCTAAGAGGACAAAGAAGCTCCAGCTTCAGGCACATCTCTTTGACTCCACCATTCTTCCTGCATTAACATATGCCTCAGAGGCCTGGGACCTATGAAAACAGGATGAAAATGCTATTTGGATCTCCCAGTGAGGAATCAAAAGAGCTTTGCTTGGAGTATCATGCTTCACTCAAGTGAGAGATAGAATAAAGAGTTCTGACCTCCATCGATGATGGATTATCAGGTATGCTATCTCGTTTGTCAAAGCGTTGAAAATCAGATGGGCTGGACATGTACAATGTTTGCTTAATATAAATAAATAATAGAAATCTGGAGCGATAGTACAGTGGTAGGGCGTTTGCCTTACAAGTGGTCAACATGGCCGACCCGAGTTCGGTTCCTCCGCCCCTCTCAGAGAGCCCGGCAAGCTACCGAGAGTATTCGATATGCCAGACACAGTAACAACAAAGTCTCCAATGGAGACGTTACTGGGCCCGCTCGAGCAAATTGATGATCAACGGGAGGGCCTATTCCTATTCCTATAATAGAAATCTAAACTCGTAACATGGAGTACAAAACATATTGATGATGAAAGACATGTGACAAGAATCAAAAGGAATATTAAAATGAAAAGAGAAAGAAAAATAAGATATAGCTGTGTTTGCAAGGAGATGGAATAAAAGAAGAACATCATGAGGAATTTTAATTTTGTATGAAAAATGTCCTGGAAAAGCATGGTGATGAAATTATGCTCCAATGTGAATGAATTTAATGCCTCTAAAATATATGCATAAGAATATTTAAGGTTTTTTTTTGTTTGTTTTTGTTTGGGACCACACCCAGAGATTTTTAAAGTTTATTCCTGGTTCTGCACTCAGGGATCACTCCTAGTGGTGCTCTGGGGACCATATGGGATGCCAGGGATCAAATCTGAGTTAGCAAGCCTGACACACTGTACTATTGCTCTGGTCCATACTTATCTAGATTTACTGTAATAATTTATGAGAAATAAAATCTTGTCTCCAATTAGGAGAAAAAGCTGCATTTTACATTCCATATAATATTGCAAACTAAAAGTGTAGATAAAGCATTTTACTTAAAAAAAAAAAAACCTACTTGTGTTCCCAAAGCAAGTGATCTATATACTTGCTGGGATTTTTCTTGAGTTAAAAAGAAGTCGACTGCTTGTCAGAGTTTTACAAAGCAGTTTTACTGTCAGTGAAGGTAATAGTTACACAAGAACAAAACTGACATTTGAAAAATTATGATTGTCTTCCCTCGTCACAATGCAGTCTTTCTTTTTGAGTTAATTAATTACTGAAAATGTATGTTTTGAAGCATGAAACTGGAGTAATATTTAAACAACTTGTTTACTTAGTAATTTATTTATTTTCTCAGGTATGATGCAATGGATTAACTATTGTGGTGATAGAAATTTTTGGCACAGATAGGGACCAGAGTAATTATACAGCAGATAGGGCCATGAACTTGGCCAACCCAGATTAGATCCTCAGCATCCCATATAATCCAGTGTGAGAGCAAGGAGTATGTCCAGCACAGCACTGAGTGTGACTTAAAAAACAAAACAAAATTTAAAAATCTTCCATATTTGGCCAAGACAGATAGTTAAATGGGTAGGGACTTGTACTGCTTTGCACACTTTGCCAACATGGTTTCAATCCTCAGTATCCTATATAATTCCTGAAGCACCACCAGAAATAATTTTTGAGTGCAGAGCCAGGAGTAAACCCTGAGCATTGCCATATGTGCTCCCACCTCTCAAAACCCAACGAAGAAATTTTTGCCAGATGGAGAAATACAAAGACAGAGACAGAATTTGTTTATAGTTTCCATTTAAACTTTTTTGTTCCTTGAGAAATACAATATAGGTGAGCACTGCTAATGAAATGTCTTGAAATAGTTACACATTTGGTTATTCACTTTTGGGAGCTGCATATTCAAAAAAGACTCACTGTTGCCCAATTTGCATACAGGATGTGATGAACCACTTAAAAGTTAGGACTTAGGTAGCAAAGAATAAAATGAACTGAAGCCGAAAACACCTACTCCCTCCCAGCTATACTTATTTGTTCATATTAGCACATATTTGATAGGTGCTATATCGTCTTCAGTTTAAAATCCACTTATTCTCTTATTAAACAAAATGCTTGTCAAGTATAGTAATGTTGGGCTTTGAATACAGTCATTGGTCTGCTGGCAAGGAAAGAGGTACAGCGTATCCTGTCACTGTCACTGTCACTATCCTCCTGTTGTTCATCGATTTGCTCGAGTGGGCCCAGTAGCATTGTGAGACTTGTTACTGTGTTTGGCATATCGAATAAGTCACGGGTAGCTTGCCAGGCTTTGCTGTGCGGGCGAGATGCTCTGTGCGCAATGGATAGCGCATTGGACAGCGTATCCTAGGGAGTGAAAATGTTGTCCTGCCAATGCATCAGTAAAGACTTTGATGAACTCTGAAGAAGTGGGTTTTCTTATCTATATCAAGAATCTCTGAGAATTGAAGCAATTTGTTATTTCTTATGTCCCTAACCCAAATCTTTCCTTCCACTTTGGCATTGATTCTAGCATATTTCTAAACTGAAGGTTTTATCTCTGAATTTCTACCACTTTCATAATTGTATTCAACCATCTCTACCCTCTGCCTGCATAAGATAAAGGTTTCTTCAAAACCCTTCAAGGATTAACTCTTTAACAAATGTCTTTAAATTATTGATTAATAAATCTGAGACTACAACTTTTCCAGATGAATTAATTGTTGGCATTTAGTCACCATCATCTAGTCCTTCTGATCTGATAATTGCGATCTCTACCTTGCTGTGAGACACCTAAGACATGATGCTGCTAATATATCCACTTCTTATTATATCTGTTTCTTCTAAGAAGGGCTGAAATCTTAATGATTACATTGCAAAGAATGGGGCATGATTGATTAGTTTTCCATTAACAAGAGATTTGATGTGGTCTTTATTACTATTCAGAATAATATTTTCAGGGACTATTTCCTAAGATGGCTTCTGAGAAAAGAACAAAATACAAATCTTATGTCAAGTTTCCTGGAAGCAGAATCTAAGGTGTTAGTTTTTTTTTAAATGTTTTATTGAAGCTACAGTTCTCAGAAAAATGGATAGAAATGATGCAATGTTAATCATAGATACATTTTAAGTACTAATACCATTTAATACAGAGGTTAGTCAATGCTCAATGAAGAAGCTGTAACATATAAATTGTATTAAAACCTCAGTAAAATTGTATTAAATCTCTACCTTAAACTCAAACTTAAAATGAGTTTCCTGGAATCCTTACACTAGTCACTGGCCAACATCTGTCCTCAAAAAAAAAAAAAAAATGGTGGCCATAGAAACTGTCTGATGTGGCACTTTCTGGATGAGAATACAGGTACTAATAATTATTTGCTAAACATAATCCTTTAGCTGGGAGACTTATCTATTAAGGAAAACTGAAGGTACTCATTCAGGATTAACTATAAAGACTAACTAAATTTTAGCATTTTATGAGGAGTAATGCTTTTTAGCTATTTCAAATTGATGATACAATTAACAGTGCTATGTTGTATATGTTAGGTCAATAATTTAAAGAACAGAAAGAGAGAAAAGTTGAATTTTATGAACTTCAAATGTATGGAGTTAACCGAGTAGAATATATAGATACTTTTAATGACTAAAATGTATATTATAATAAAAATCTCACTTCTAGCCTCAATATCTTATTGATGAGTTACAAATTTTCCTCTGGAAAATAAATGTGTGACATGATATATAAGTTCCAATTTTAGTATATGTGCTGCCGAAGTATATATAAGGGGCTGGAGGGATAGCACAGCAGTAGGGTGTTTGCCTTGCACACAGCCAGCCCGGCTGAGCCGGGTTCGATTCCTCCACCCCTCTTGGGGAGCCTGGCAAGCTACTGAAAGTATTCAATATGCCAAACACAGTAACAAGAAATCTCACAATGGAGACATTACTGGGCCCACTTGAGCAAATCGATGAACAATGGGAGGACAGTGGACAGGACAGTGATATATAAGAGATATACACTTACAGCTGAATTTTATATTTTTCATATATTTATTGAAATATTTATTTTATGGTAACCAACTAGAATGACAAGTATTCATTAATATTTATTTGACTTTAGAGATTTGGATAATGAGTTAGTAAAGTAAAGGGAATTATCCTAAGTACAGGGAGAGTCTGATCAAATACATAGGTACAAGTCCTCAAAAGTCATAAATGTGCATAATTTTCAATACTATGGACATAGATTATAGCTACACTAATTGCAAAGGAAAGAAGTAATTAAATAATCATTACAGGTAATCTCAAACATCAATTAATTTTTTTGCAGCAGAGAATGACTTTCTCAAATCCAACAGCTCATATCTCTGATTTGAAGAATTACACAAGTTGTTCTCCCAAATTGCAAATTATCCAACAAGATCTATTATTACCCATGCACAAATTATTCAATGATATTTTATTTTTTACCATTTATTTATTCTTTTAATAAACACAGTTTAAGACTGTGTCTATGTGAAAACATTGATCAGGTTTTAGATTATAAAAAAACAATATTTCATAATTTTATAAATCATTAATTATTCCTCAGCAATTGTTCTTCTGCATAAATAATTTAAATTATAAATTATAATTTAGTTACTGTTCTTTGTAAAGCTAAATCAGATCTAGATATGAGGAGACGGTTACCCAGGTATTATATTACCTGAACTGTACCACCTCCTCAGGTTCTTGAATTGAACTGTAGTTCCTATTAATCATGAGTTGAGAGTGGGAATCCCCAGTATTCCTGAGCACTACTAAGGAGATGCTACCCTCCCATAAAAATGATTATTCATATTTATATTTGATTATATTTATATCAGAACAGAACATAAACCAAATGCAAAATACAAATGCAAAAGAATATTTAATTATGAATGAAATATTCTCATTGGACAATAGCTTGTATTTGTACTTTTAACCATGCAAAGCAATATGAAAATGGTGTGAAGAGGAACATCTACTTAAAAACACCAATATACCCATACCACTTTATTATGTCATTTATTTCCTTGATAATAGAACTCTGTAAGCCAATACTTCAAATGCACAAATTTGTAAAATCAGAGCTGCAGGTGCAGTCATTTTTGTTGGGGTTAAAATTTTTGTGCACTTTTCCATAATTAACTACTAGTAATTCAATAGAATTAGGAATTTAATCTCATTTTTAACTAACATAAATTAAGATAATTATATAGCACATATAAGTCCACTTTTGGTTCAGATATGATGAATCATCTATTTCATCTTCATTTCTATTCTTGAAATGTTTGTACCATGTCACTTGGTACCATACAGATGTTTCTTCTTAGTTTCAGTTCAGTGGTGAATGAAGTGATTCAAGCAGTCCATCAAACATTGTGCTTCTGTCACACAGAGAAATTGCTATACAGAAAACTCATGAATTTCACTTCAAATCTTTAATATTTACAAACCACCAAAGCTACCAAATCAGTATAGGAAATATCATCATTTGTATCACACTTTTCTCTCTATTGTTTTTGAATCACCACAGTATAAATTGAAGTCCTTTCTTATTCCACTGGGTTATGATGATCACATAGGCTATAAATTTACATCATTACTATTGTCCTTGGTAGTGACCTACTAAATGCAGTTTTATTTTAAATAAACTAAGTGTTACTTTTAAAAATAAAGACCATTTTGTTTTAAATAGTATTTGGGAAGTAAAATACATCCTGGTTATAATTCAGTACATATTTTACAAAAATGACTTAGAAAATCTGTTTTTTTTAAATTATATCCAGTTTTTTCCTGTATAACAAAATTAATTTCATATAGAAAATAGAACTAGATGCCATTTGAACAGAAATTTCTGGAAAATGTTCTAATGTTAAAAGGTAACACATATCATTATAATGACATTCTATTGTTTTGAAATATTTGTTGATATAATCTCCAATAAATATCATAATATAACTGTCATTTAAGGTTTTTAATACTATACTAACCATCCTGAAAAATCTCAAAACATTGTTTAATTTTATTTCATACAGTCTTATAAATTTTCAGCATCCACCTGTGGTCATTTTAAGACATGCCATATATAAGTAAGTAAATATGTTAAACATAAAAACAATTATGTAATCTCTTCACTTACTTAATTGCAAAAAACACCTTAATTATTTAGTCTTAATAGTTAAAACATCTTTTAGTACATTCTGATTAAATTTATTAGCTAAGGGACCATGCTACAGTACACAAATTTTCCAAGTGATTTTTTTCTTATTAACACAATATAATATGGGAACTGGGGAGACAGTACAGTGGGTAGGTTGTTTATCTTGGCCCGCCCAGGTTAGATTACCCAGCACCCTCATATGATGACTATGGTGACCTAAGCACCACCAGGAATAATTCCTGAGTATAAAAGCAGGAGTAATCCATAAGCATCTCTAACCCTGTACCCCCACTAAGAAAAATAATCCAAAAGAACAACAACAATAAGATAATATGAGCCCAAAAGAAAAGTCTATAGATATTGGAAAGATCAATGGAGACTGAGTTTATAAGGATTAAAACTCTCTTTTCTCTTGGAGCAGTGACTTTCTAGGAGGAGGACTTTTTTTTTCTTTTTGGGTCACACCCATCGATGCACAGGGGTCACTCTTGGCTCTGCACTCAGGAATTACTCCTGACAGTGCTCAGGGGATCATATGGGTGCTGGGAATTGAACCCAGGTCGGCTGTGTGCAAGGCAAATGCCCTACCCACTGTGTTATTGCTCCAGCCAGGCGTTTGCCTTGCGTGCAGCCAGCCCAGCCGAGCCGGGTTTGATTCCTCCTCCCCTCTCAGAGAGCCTGGCAAGCTACCGAGAGTATCTGGCCTGCACAGCGAAGTCTGGCAAGCTACCCATGACGTATTCCATATGCCAAACACAGTAATAATAACAAGTCTCAAAATGGAGACGTTACTCGGCCCGCTTGAGCAAATTGATGAACAATGGGAGGACAGTGCTATAGTGCTCTTGGAGCAACTTTTGATTCCCTTCTGAGTTTTTTACCTCGTTACTAATTTGCAAGTTTCTGATTAATATCTGGATTTCCCATGTGAAAGGGAGTTTTTCCAGCATAAACAAAGGTATTTTAAGTAATTCCTGTAGTTTCAAAACGTATGGTAGTCCTATGATATCTACTTATTCATTCACTAAAATGTTTTATGAGGGGTGTCCTGAGGACAAAATGGAAGCATCAATGTGAACCTGGGCAGGGTGGAGGGGCCAGTAAATATTTAATACGCCTATGTCTCCTCTAAAACTAACTTAAGTCCAATAACACCAAGAAGTCCTCAAACCAAATTGATTTAATAGCTTGCCCCCGCCACCCCTAGTCACAGATTCAGTCGCTAAAGTTACGTTAAAAGCAAAGGAATGAAAGAGTCAAAGATGCAGAAGACACATACATGGTTAGCTCAGAAAACAATTAAATATATGTGGCAAAGAATTGAGAGAAGACCATCAACAATGCATGGCATACACATTAATATTATGTATCCAAAAACCCTGCACTGTAGCGATAGCTTTTGCCTTGTGCACAGCCAACCTGGCTGAGCCGGGTTTGATTCCTCCGTCCCTCTTGGAGAACCCAGCAAGCTGCAGAGAGTATCTGGCCCGCATGGCAAAGCCTGCCAAGTTACCCGTGACATATTCAATATGCCAAACCCAGCAACAAAAAGTCTCACAATGGAGACATTACTGGGCCCGCTCGAGTAAATCAATGAACAACAGAAGGACAGTGTTTGTGTTTGTTTATCCAAAAACCCTAGATTCTCTATGTACCCTGTGGTTCTTATTCTCAATATCCGGTGTTTGTTTGTTTGTTTTGTTTTGTTTTGTTTTGTTGTGAAGCAGGCAGATGGAGGTGGAGGGTCGGAGAATCCTTAGCAATGTATTTTGGATGAAGTTCTTAAATTCAAAACCCATTCAAGGCCATCAAGAATTCATGAAGGAACTATTAATCAATGATTTAGTAGTACCTTCTTATAATGCCCTAGGAATGGACCCTTTGAAAAGTCCGGTAAGACTGTTGGATGACATTGGTTCATCCTTTCTTCTCTGCTGCAAGGAGTTTAGGCTTATTGAGTAACACCCATCACAATGCTCGAGAAGCACTTTAACTTCTCCTTTGTGCTCTGCTTCTCTATTTATTAATCTCTCATTTCCCCTAATCAGAAACCTGTGACTAGTAAAGTCAATTTCCTCAGAAATCTCTAGATTTTGTATTTATAATTGAAGTTTCAGGTAGGTGAGGTAGCACAATCAACATATGTCAAGCCTATTCCTTCAGGGGAAGATTTTAGGAGAGAATAACATCCTGTTAGGAGATCCACCCAATTCCATCTAACGTGTATTATTTTCCCCTTTCCTCGTTACAATGATTCTATTTTTTAATAATTGCTTCTATTATCTCTGGTCATAACCAGTAATATCATTACCCTCCAGGAGATCTTGAATTTCAGGGAAACTTTTTACAATCCTATTCATACAGCAACTACCTTACTATACCAGGTAAATGATGTTTGATTAACTCTTTACAGAATAGCAAATTATTTCATTAAATTCTGGCCTACCAACATGAGGAGTCCACAATAAAGAAATGTTACACTGGAGGATGGATGAAAAAAAAAGAGGAGCTCCAGGAAATGAGCAAGGATATGCAAATTGTCGGAGCATCAGTGTCTATCCTAAATATCAACAGTAAATATATAGTAGATATAGAGGCACAGTATCAACAAAACAATATCATGAACCGAGGACTACGAACAGGGAAATTAGTGAGGAATTACCAAACAACAAATGACATTAGGGAATCTCAAACTAGTTTCTTAAAACTGGACAGATATATTAGATAGAATAGATAGCTAGATAGTCTTAGAGCGATAGCACGCGGGTAAGGTGTTTGCCTTGCACATGGCCGACCCACTCGGCCCAGGTTCAATTCCTCCACCCCCCTCAGAGATTCCGGCAAGCTACTGAGAGTATCTTGCCCACACAGCAAAGCCTGGCAAGCTCCCTGTGACGTATTCGATATGCCAAACACCGTAGCAAGTCTCACAATGTTACTGGGCCCACTCCAGCAAATCGATGAACAACGGGAGGATGTGCTACAGACAGACAGATAGATAGATAGATAGATAGATAGATAGATAGATAGATGATAGATAGATGATAGATAGATAGATAGATAGATAGATAGATAGATAGATAGATGATAGATAGATAGATAGATAATTTCTGGAATTTTTCATGCTAGTTTTACATACAAAATTCGTTGACCCATTGACCCATTCAGGAGCTACCAGTTTCACAGTAACAGAGGCAGGAAATCTGTTTCTTTAACCAGTGATCTTATGCAATTTCTAATAGATGATTTTTATCCTAAGGAATACAAAAAGGAATCTAATCCCACAATCTGTGATTTCATATAGGAAAACCCACTTTCCTCAAAAGGGTCAGTGAATGGAAATAATGAAGAGGAAAGAATTTTTATTTTTACCGCTTGGTCCATAAGTGTGTGTATTTTTAATTATTTGAAATAAAAGAGCATTACTAGCAAGACTCCCAGGGAAGATGATCTCTCTATTGTAGATTCATCAATATAATGTTTTCATGAGACTTTAAAGAGGCATTCTCAAAAAGCTGTCAAGACAGCCGCGGAAAAATAAGTGATATGGACAGGAAGAGCTGATTCTTCATTCACCTGTGTTTTGTTGTTTTCCCATTTTTATAAAGTGATGTTTTTCCTGAGTCTATAACATGTGGAATCTCCTGACCCTAAGGCCTCAGATAGTGGTACTGGCAATGCTATGTTAAGAGTAAAGGCAAATCAATTACATAATATCTGTTGAGCCATTTCCTTCTAAGTAAAAGACAAATTCGTTAAAATTAATTTAGTGCAACATGACTGGCTTGTTTTTAAAAAAATACTTACAAAGTCAAGGTTATTGGAAGAGGGAAAGAATCTGTGGATAAATGTGAGTATCACTGAATTTAGAACAAAGAATACAATTCAGAACTCTATACTTTACCTAGTTTGTACATGGTATTACTTCATTAGTGATCTGGTAGCATTTGGGGTCTCATGTATAAAACTCTTCAGTTGAAAAAACTCAAAATATCTAGAAAGTTTCCCTTTCTAAGTGTTTGGCCAGGTAAATAACTACAGGTTCTTTTGGCAAAGATTTGGCCACACACACACACACACACACACACACACGCACACACACACACAGGAACATACTCACACAGATAAACTTGCATTCACATAGCGGTTTCTTACTGGAATGCTAGATTTCCTTTTCGATGATCTTTGTGGTTGACAAAAATCTAAACATTTTAATAGAATGAAGCATTGTTAATTTTTCATGGTTTGGGTAAGGAATGCTGCAAAAATGCTTTCAAAATTTTTATGCAGATATTTCATTGAAAGAAATTAATTTCTTAGTTCTGAATTCTCAATAATTGGCAATTACTGGAAAATACAAAATAATACTTTCTTCTCAGAAATCTAATTTTGTGATTTGCTATTGGTTGAATATTGACACATCATTATTATTTAGATAGCACAGAGTTAGAGCTGGATTCATATTTAATCAAGAATGGGTGTTGAATACAATAAAATGCTCCTTTCTGATGTATCAAGATAATCACATTCATTCAGCTTTAAACTAAACTATTCATTTTCAATTATTTTTTAAAAACAGGTCATTTTAGTGGGAGATTGTTTCAACATATGCCATGTCATGAATCCATTTCTCAGCATAATAAGAAAAAAACCCAAAATTAATTAGGAAATCATCTTTTTACAAACCAATTTTTTTTCAAAAATTTACAAGATTTCTCAATGGTAATCCACAAAAATAATATCCCCCCACAAAGGGAGAAAACAGTAAAAACAAACACACAAATAAAAAACTCTCTTAGGGTAAAGAAGCATGGACTTACAGGATAAATGCCTGAGAGATATAATGACAAACGTGAAATTATAGTAAACAGTACTACGTTGTATATTTGAAAGTGTTAAGATAGTAGATTTTAGAAGTTCTGAGCACAAAATAACTTGTAATAATGTCAGTAAATGACTCTGTTAACTAACCTTACACGACAATCATTTCAGTATACATAAATTATCAAAAATTGCATTATACATTCATCATTGCAATATTTATGTCAATAAATGAAGCTTTTGAAGCTGGAAAGACCAAGCAAAATAGCCTCAAAGCTCATTTGCAAACAAGTGACTGGAAAATTTCTTTTTTGTGGATAATTTATTTCAGTGTTCAATGTAACAGGTAGGAGATTCTTTGAAAATAGAATGGTGTTTGCTTATGTAACATAGCTAAATGGCTTTATTTTCTTCCCTGTCATCCATTGACATTTGTCACGTGTTGAAGGAGACAATTGGATGTTGGGCTGCACATATACCAGAAAAATTGAAGGTGTCACTCTATGAGCCAAAAAAAAAAAATTACCTTTATTTATAGAGCTTATGTCACTTAGTCAAACAAGTCAAACAGGCACCCTTTTTTCCTTACATCTTTACCAAGAATGTTTCACATTGTGTAAAAAAGAATTTAATTGTTAAAAAATCATTTGACTAATGCAAATAAATTAACAAAAACCACTTTGTAGCATTACCAGAATTATGGAGACAAATTATTTTATTTGGGATATAGTTTTGAAGTATCTAAAACTGATAACGCTATGATCAGGATGTTCATATTTGTGCTGTGTGTATGGTGTGTGTGATTTCTCCCTGTGATACTGGTAGAGATATTAAAGGAAGATGAGTCCTGGCATTTGACAGGAAACAACAGCTGAGTAATCCTGCTGGTGTCTGTTCAGCTTGTGGCTCACAGCAGGCTAGAGATCAGCAACTCTGAAGTGTGTACGTTTTTCAAAAACGTTGGCAAATTCAAGAAACCAGAACTGATCCAGTTGTACCTACTTTCAAAATAGCATATACTGATGTCCGTATCTGACTTGCATATGAGAGACATTTTTTAAGCAGTTCAGACAAACAGGGTGAGACCTGAACCTTGCTCTGAGTGCTTTGGTCTTAACTCTCAAATAGAAAACCTGTTTCAGCAACAGGCCGTTCTGTTAGCCTTATCCTAATACCCACCCTTTTGCCTCATTTACATATTTTACTATTGTATTTCTTGTTGCTTTAAGGACCCTTTTTAAACATGATGTATCCTTGTAAGGAACATAAATATGTAGAAACTGGCTGTTTCCTATCTAGCTTCCTTGATTTGATGTTTTCCTAACTTCCTTTCTCCCCTGCCTTAATATCTTCCAATTCCCATCTTCATTACTTTCTTCTTACTTTGATTCCTTATTTGTCTTCTTTTTATTTTGTTTATTTATCAAATTCAGTAGTGAGAGAGTTAGGTAAATTCAAGTACATCCAGGAGTTTAGTTTATAGTTTTGCTGCAGGTTGAATTTAGGTTGACCTTTTGATCACTCACTACTTTCAGATAGCACAATGGGTAGGCCTTTTGCCTTGCACACGGACGACCTGGGTTCAATTCCTCCATCCCTCTTGGAGAGCCCAGCAAGCTACTGAGAGTATCCCACTCCCAAGGCAGAGCCTGGCAAGCTCCTTGTGGCATACTAGATATGCCAAAAAATAGTAGCAAGTCTTACAATGGAGATGTTACTGGTGCTCGCTCTAGCAAAATCAATAAACAAAGGGAGTACAGTGCTACAGTGCTACAGATATTTATCAAATGAAGCTTTCTTAGTACTTACTCTAGTGTTGAAGTGTCACAACTAAATAACAACTTATTTGTCTTTGCAACAATGATATCCAGGTATGTCAGAAAAGAAAGCAATCATAAAATTAAAATATAGCAAATTGCATTCTGTGATAAGGCAATTTAAAAACACTTTAAAGATATTGAAGAGGAGTACTCACTGCATATGTAGAAAAGTTTTCCAGAGTTATTTATTTGAGTGGCAAATAAATGTAATGCAGATGGTTGTATATTTGAAAATAAAGTAGAAATCCAGGAATAATAATAAGAAAAGAACAAGGTGTCAAGAGAGACTCCTAAACACTGATATTCAAAACCAAGCAGAAATGCAAAAGGCTGAGGCTAGAATATAAACAGAACTGAGTTTTAGAAAATGCTTATGAGCCGGTTTTCAACCCCTAATCTGCGTGGGACGGGCACAGAGGCCCAGCTCTGGGCAACAAAGCTGAACGGCTCCAATTCCAACAGGTACAGCCCGCCCCCAAGGGCCTGGGTTCCTCTCTGGGCACGCGTAGCTAGAAACAGCCCCTAGACAGCCGGTTTTCAACCCCTGATCTGTGTGGGACGGGCACAGAGGCCCAGCTCTGGGCAACAAAGCTGAACGGCTCCAATTCCAACAGGTACAGCCCGCCCCCAAGGGCCTGGGTTCCTCTCTGGGCACGCGTAGCTAGAAACAGCCCCTAGACAGCCGGTTTTCAACCCCTGATCTGCGTGGGACGGGCACAGAGGCCCAGCTCTGGGCAACAAAGCTGAACGGCTCCAATTCCAACAGGTACAGCCCGCCCCCAAGGGCCTGGGTTCCTCTCTGGGCACGCGCAGCTAGAAACAGCCCCTAGACAGCCGGTTTTCAACCCCTGGTCTGCGTGGGACGGGCACAGAGGCCCAGCTCTAGGCAACAAAGCTGAATGGCTCCAATTCCAAACAGGAGACATTCCCAACTCCTCGCCCAGTTCCAGGGACTTTTTCCAGAGCCGCGGCCGCTAACGCGGCCGCGAAATATTTTCCCACTACATATGCCATAGGAACCATAAGCTAACTTCTTAGATGGAAACTTCTCTATTTTAGCTCAGCCACTAGAAACACAGTTGCCAATAACTCATAAGCCTATCTTAACTAACACTGCATATCAAGCAGAATAGTAACACTGAACGTGAAGGTCTAAACCACACCTCTCACAATGGTAAAGCAACGCAAAAACCCACCAAACATTCATATTGAAGAGTCTAGCCCAGATGACACCAACAGTACTGTAGTGTTAGACAACCTCTCTGACAAGGAATTCAGAAGGGAGCTACTTAGGATGCTTAGGGAATTAAAAGAAACAATGGAAACCAATGCCAATAGAAGACAAGAGGATCTGAAGGCAGAAATGAGGAAAATGCAGTCAGAAATGTCAGACCTGAAAAATCTCGTAGGCGAATTGAAAAGCTCAGTGGAAGGCCTCAGCAGCAGAGTAAGAGCGGCTGAGAACAGAATCAGTGAGCTCGAAGATGAAGTTCAGAGACTCTCCAGAAAAGAGCAGAAAATGGAAAAGAGACTCACAATTCGGGAACAGATGGCAAGAGAAGATCGTGATGAAGCCAAGAGGGGTAACATAAGAATTATTGGAGTCCCAGAGGGACAGGAAGAAAACCTCGATGAAGAAGAAACTGTCAAAGAAATCATTGCTACAACATTTCCAGAGCTGAAGAAAACTTGTGACCACATTCAGGAGGCCCGAAGGGTACCAGCTAGAAGAAATCCGAATAAAAATACCCCAAGACACATTCTGATCAAAATGACCAAAACCTTAGACAGAGACAAAATTCTGAAAGCAGCAAGATCGAAGAAAGAAATCTCTTACAAAGGAGCATCCTTAAAATTCACAGCTGATTTTTCTGATGAAACCCTCATGGCCCGAAAACAGTGGTGGGACATAGTAAAAAAACTCAATGAAATAAATGCCTCCCCCAAAATACTTTTCCCAGCAAGACTCTCATTCATAATAGAAGGAACAACACACAGTTTCACAGACAAACAACAGCTCAGGAACTTCATAAACTCAAAACCATGGTTACAAGAACAACTAAATGGGCTACTTTAAGGCAAGAAAGGCCCCTCAAATACACCAAATTTTAACAGAACAATGGGACAAAATCCCATAACAATAATCTCTCTCAATGTCAATGGGCTAAACGCACCAATTAAAGGACATAGAGTGGCAGGATGGATTAGAAAATTGAACCCAACATTCTGCTGCCTGCAAGAAACGCATCTCAATAGTCAAAGCAAACACAGACTTAGAGTCAAAGGCTGGAAAACAATCCTACAGGCAAACAGCTCCCATAAAAAAGCTGGGGTAGCCATCCTTATATCAGACCACATCGATTTCAGAGTGAGGAAGGTCATAAGAGACAGTGAAGGCCATTTCTTATTGATCAGAGGATCTGTACAACAGGAAGAACTTACAATAATAAATGTATATGCACCTAATGAGAGACCAGCAAAGTACTTAAAACAACTACTCATAGATTTGGAAAAAGACATCAATAGCAACACAATACTAGTGGGAGACTTCAACACTGCTTTGTCACCTCTTCATAGATCAACCAGACTCAAGCTTAGCAAGGACATATTCATTTGAGGGAAACAATGGAAGAAAGGGACTTAGTAGATATATACAGGACACTTCATCCACAAAAAGCTGAATACACATTCTTCTCAAGCGTACATGGAACATTCTCCAAGATAGACCACATGCTGAGCCACAAAACATGCCTCCATAAAATTAAGAAGGTAGAGATTGTATCAACAATCTTCTCAGACCATAATGCGCTGAAATTAGAAGTAAATCACACACAAAAACAGAAAACTAAATCAAACACCTGGAAATTAAACAGTGCACTATTGAACAACGAGTGGATTAGACAGGAAATCAAAGAGGAAATCAAAAGATTCCTAGAAACGAATGAAAATGAGAACACGAGTTACCAAAACTTATGGGACACAGCAAAGGCTGTGTTAAGAGGAAAGTTTATAGCTCTACAAGCATTCCTCAGGAAGGAGGAGCGAGCACACATAAGTAACCTAACCTCACAGCTTAAGAGCTTGGAGAAGGACCAAAAAAAGGAGCACAACCCGAACAGGAGAAAGGAAATAATAAAACTCAGAGCAGAGATTAACAAGATGGAAACCCAAAAAACAATCCGAAAGATCAATGAAACCAAGAGCTGGTTCTTCGAGAAAATTAACAAGATCGATAAGCCTCTAGCAAAACTCACAAAGAAAGGGAGACAGAAAACCCTAATAAACCGAATCAGAAATGAAAAGGGGGTCATTACAACAGAAACCACAGAAATTCAGAGGATCCTCAGGGAGTACTTTGAGAAGCTTTATGCCACGGAACATCAAAACCTCGAGGAAATGGATAAATTCCTAGACTCCTACAGACTCCCAAGGCTGAACCAAGAAGACCTGGAATACCTGAACAGACCTATCACCATCAAGGAAATTGAAATGGTAATAAAAAGTCTCTCCAAGCACAAAAGTCCTGGCCCGGATGGATTCACTAGTGAATTCTTCCAAATCTTTAAAGAGGACTTACTCCCAATGCTCTTTAAGCTTTTCCACGAAATTGAAATATCAAAAACACTTCCGAACAGTTTCTACGAAGCAAATATCACACTGATACCAAAAGCAGACAGAGATACCACAAAGAAAGAGAATTACAGGCCGATATCCCTGATGAACACAGATGCAAAGATCCTCAACAAACTACTAGCAAATAGAATCCAACTACTCATCAAAAAGATCATACACCATGACCAAGTAGGATTCATCCCAGGGATGCAAGGATGGTTTAACATTCGGAAATCAATCAACATAATCCACCATATCAACAAAAGAAAAGATAAAAAGCATACGATCATATCAATAGATGCAGAGAAAGCATTTGATAAGATCCAGCACCCCTTTATGATGAAAACCCTAGCCAAAATGGGTATAGAGGGGACCTTCCTCAACATAATTAAAGCCATCTACCACAAGCCTACAGCAAGCATCATCCTCAATGGGGAAAAACTGAGAGCCTTCCCTCTAAGATCAGGGACGAGACAGGGATGCCCACTCTCTTCACTGCTGTTCAATATAGTACTGGAAGTACTTGCAATAGCGATTAGGCAGGAAAAAGATATTAAGGGCATTCAGGTAGGAAAGGAAGAAATCAAGCTCTCCCTATTCGCAGATGATATGATACTCTACTTAGAGAACCCAATAACTTCCACCAAAAAACTCCTAGAAACAATAGACTCGTATAGTAAAGTTGCAGGTTATAAAATCAATACCCAAAAGTCCATGGCTTTCCTATACGCAAACAGTGAGAGAGAAGAAAGCAACATGAAAGAAACAATCCCGTTCACAATTGTGCCCCAGAAAATCAAGTACCTAGGAATCAGCTTAACTAAGGAAGTAAAGGACCTGTACAAAGAAAACTACAAAACGCTACTTCAGGAAATAAAAGAGGACATGAGGAAATGGAAAGATATCCCCTGCTCATGGGTCGGGAGACTTAACATTGTCAAAATGGCAATACTACCGAAAGCATTGTATAAATTCAATGCAATCCCTATAAGGATACCCATGACATTCTTCAAAGAAATGGATCAAACACTCTGGAAATTTATATGGAACAATAAGCCCCCACGAATAGCTAAAGCAATTCTTGGGAAAAAGAAAATGGGAGGAATCAACCTCCCGAACTTCAAACTGTACTACAAAGCAGTAATAATTAAAACAGCATGGTACTGGAACAAAGGCAGAACTGCAGACCAGTGGAACAGGGTTGAATACACTGACATCTCTCCTCAATCATATGCTCATCTAATCTTTGATAAAGGTGCAAGTAATGTGAAGTGGAGTAAGGAAAGCCTCTTTAATAAATTGTGTTGGCATCACTGGACGGCTACATGCAAAAAAATAGGCTCAGAACTCTGCCTAACACCATGTACAAAAGTAAGATCAAAATGGATTAAAGACCTCAACATCAGACCAGAAACCATAAGGTACATTGAAGATAAAGTTGGCAAAACCCTCCATGACATTGAAGCTAATGGTATCTTCAAAGATACCACGCCACTGGCTGAGCAAGTGAAAACAGAGATAGATAAATGGGACTATCTTAAACTAAGAAGCTTCTGCACCTCCAAAGAAACAGTGACCAAAATACAAAGACAGTCTACAGAATGGGAAAGGATATTCACCGAATACATATCTGACAAGGGGTTGATATCCAGGATATACAGAATACTGGTTAAACTCCACAAGAAGAAAACATCCAACCCCATCCAAAAATGGGGCAATGAAATGAACAGAAACTTTCTCAAAGAAGAAATCCGAATGGCAAAAAAGCACATGAGAAAATGCTCTACATCATTAATCATCAGGGAGATGCAGATCAAAACCACAATGAGATACCATCTCACACCTCAGAGACTGGCCCACATTCAAAAGAACAAAAGCAACCGATGCTGGCGTGGATGTGGCGAGAAAGGGACACTCCTTCACTGTTGGTGGGAATGTCCACTGGTTCAGCCCTTCTGGAAAACAGTATGGACGATTCTCAAAAAATTAGAAATTGAGCTCCCATTTGACCCAGCAATACCACTCCTGGGAATATATCCCAGAGAGGCAAAAATGTATAGTCGAAGTGACATCTGCACTTGTTTGTTCATTGCAGCACTCTTTACAATAGCCAGAAACTGGAAGAAACCTGAATGCCCAAGAACAGATGACTGGTTAAAGAAACTTTGGTACATCTACACAATGGAGTACTATGTAGCTCTTAGAAAAGATGAAGTCATGAAATTTACATACAAGTGGTACAATATGGAAAGTATCATGCTAAGCGAAATGAGTCAGAAAGAGAGGGATAGACATAGAAAGATTGCATTCATCTGGGGGATATAAAGTAACAAAGTATGAGATTAATACCCAAGAATAGCTGAGATCAGCACCAGGAGGATTACTCCATAACTTAGAGGCCAGCCGGGTATCCTAGAGGAAAGGGCTGTTCAGATAGAGAAGGGAGCACCAAATAAAGGATGTTTGGAGGATCCTCCCAGGAGGGGAGATGCATGTCGAAAGTAGACTATGGACTGAACATGTTTGCCACTCAATGCCTCTTTTGCAGACCACAACACCCCAAAGGAGAGAGAGAACACAGGGGATTGCCCTGCCACAGAGACAGGGGGGATGGGGGGATGGGGGTGGGAGGGATATTATCCATGGTGGTGGAAAATGGGCACTGGTGGAGGGATGGGTATCTGATCATTGTATAATTGAAACCAAAGCACAAAAAATTGTAAATCTACAACTACGCCCCTCTCGGAGAGCCCGGCAAGCTACCGAGAGTATTTGATATGCCAAACACAGTAACAACAAAGTCTCCAATGGAGACGTTACTGGGCCCGCTCGAGCAAATCGACGATCAATGGGAGGGCCTTTACCTTACCTTACAACTTTAAAAAAAATAAAATAAAATAAAGGGAAAAAAAAGAAAATGCTTATGTGTAATGTCAGAACATGAACCCTTCTATAATTTGTAGAATGACATGAATAGAACTTTAGTTTGAGAGGTAGCATAGGAAAAATAAATAGAAATATATAGCAATTTAGGGCCATAGTTCTTAATTATAATCACATTTTTATTTGGTCTCTCAAACTTAATCAGTGAAAACATTAATAGAACTCTTATTGATACATGCAAATTATTTTGAAGATCACACTGATACACAAATATGAAGAATGCAAAATTCTATTTAGAAAGTAGCAAGCACTCAATAAAGTATCATTGTAATATTTTTATTCATGGAGACTGTCACTCTGGTCCTATTATTTAAAATATACCCAAATATGTATGTACAAGACAGGAAATATGTAGGAAATACTATGATACACAAGCACTAAATGTTATGGAAGCAAAAGAACATATTGGCAGAAAAGATGAATGGAAGTTGCTAAATTTGAAATGCACAATGCAAAAGAGAGGATCATCCTCAGCAGTTAATTGGATCTAAGGGTAAGGTAAAGGGTAAAGTTAGAAATGACAAGTTTAACAAATGACATTGCAAAACTAATTCAGTATCAACGTAATCATTTTGAGTATCTGTTAAGCACAAAGATGCCTGACAAATCACTGAAAAAGTATAAGGAAACCAATAGCCAAACTGACAAAATTACGAAGAGGCAATTAAAAAATACAACTGTGTTATATAATCATATAATTCCATTACAGAATATAACAAAAAAATTGAAAAGAAGAGAGCCTGTCATTCTTTTCAATTTGAAGGAAAATTATGTAATTAGTTAATTTGGACTAAAAACTTATTTGTCTGGGATATATTCCAATAAAATAGAAAACAGGATCACAAACAGACAGGTATTAGGAAGTTGGCTATTATCTGGTGGAGGGGAACACGAGTCATTACATTTTTTAAAATGTATATTATATTCGTCAAATGCTGACTTCAGTGAAAACCATCTGATGCTTCCAGTTCTGATTTTGAGATTTATTTTGCTCTGAGCCACTACGTGGTCACATCTGTGCTCAGGGACCATGTATTGCCAGGATCAAATGGATGCATTCCATGAGCCAGGCAAACAGTGAGCCTGCTGTGCTCTCTCTGGCCTGATTTCTGATTCTTGGGCCACAACTGGAATAAACTCAGCCTTATTCTGTTGTCAGGAACCACTCCCAGTGGTGTTTAGAGGGACATATGTGGTGCTGGGGGACTGGGTAAGAGCAGTTCCTCCCAGTTCAGCTACATGCAAAACACATTATCTGCTGTGCTATCTGTCCATTATCTCTATATTTTTCTTTTCTTTTCTTTTCTTTTCTTTTTGTTTTTAGGACCATAATCAATATACTCAGAACTTACTCCCGCTTCTTTCTCTCTTGATATATGGGGTCAAAGTGATTCACCAATGTACAAGTTTTGTGCCTCATCCACTATACAACTTTTATGCTCCCCAAACCATTTGTATCTTCAAAGAATTAATATCATTCATGTATATGGTTAGTTGTTCAGGAATCATCACCTTTATAAATCTGCAAAAGTTTCAATAATTATCACTTCACTTATTTTAATTTGCAGTATAGAATTTATAAAGGTATTTAAGAATCTGCATAATTCAAAACAAAAACTGGAATATAAGTTTAAAAAAATTCACCCTCCATATAATTAAGTTATTTCTTCTATAATTTCATCTGATTATAAGGATAGAATTCATGCAATCCACACCAGAGGTTGGAGGGTGCTCATAAACCTCTGTATTTTGAGGAAGGAGTGATAGCACAGAGAGTAGGGAATTTGCCTTACACACAGCCAGAGAGGCCGAGCCAGGTTCAATTCTTCTGCCCCTTTTGGAGAGCCCAAAATGTATCTCGTTCACACGGCAAAGCCTTGCAAGCTACCCATGACATATTCAATATGCCAAATACAGTAACAACAAGTCTCAAAATGGAGACGTTACTGGCCCCACTCGAGTAAATCGATGAACAACGGGAGGACAGTGTGTGTGTGTGTGTGTGTGTGTGTGTGTGTGTGTGTAGAATTTGTGAGTTAACCATATATCTCTTCTCTTGGCACTTGTCTTTGGTTGTCAAAGGATGTCAAAGGCATGCTGGCTGTCTAACCATTCCCAGCCCACGCACACGGCAAAACACCTATCATTTACAATACATTTTCCTTCAGATAATAGATGACTCAGAATTCTATTATTTTTGAACACTTGAGAAAAAGTACAGTAAGTTGGCATTGGCATCTGATTCAAAATCTGTTTAATCTCCAGGGCTTAGGGAAGCAAATAGGAACCTTTGGAATGGAAGAATATATTCTTTTTTACTTCACTAAAACTCATTAGATTTTGTGAAAAATCACCTAGAATTTAAGAATTCAAGTTAATCTTCACATCAAACTATACAATTTCAAATAGTTTTATAATTTTTTGGTTACTGATGTGTGTGTGTATGTTTAGTTCAGGATTCATTTCAATTTTTACACTGATTTCTTTCAATACCGATGAACTAATTTTTCTGGATTAAATTTTTGCATAGCTTTTATAAATGAAAGTGAATTGTGTAGAAATAAAAATGGTTCTTTAAAATAATAAGCTTATGACAACCTCTCTAATATTTTACCTTTTAATTATCATTAATAACATTGAAGTTTATCTAATTTCAAGAAAACCACACTTAAATTTGTTTTTGGTGAAAAGAAAGCACACAGTCACACATACACAAAGTTTTTGAACCGCTAATTCAAGTACTGCAGTCTTGATTAGAACTTGAGGTATTTACTTATTGGAAAACAAAATAGTACTTCACCATTTTGTGTAGGATTAAATTTAAAATGTATGTGAGCATTCAGGTAGAACTCTAATACTATTTCAATTTTACTTGGAGAAGAAGCTCACTCTTCACTGCCAATTTAATGAATGGAAGTATCGGTTGGATAACAAAGGATAACAATGATCGAATCGTGTACCCCAAACACTAATCGTGGTTTAGAATTAAAAGGATTTCCAGGCTTCTTGAGATTTAGTAGTCTTGATTTTGCTAATTCTCCCAGATTTTAGAATTCTTTAAAAACTCTAGGAAGTTTTTTAAAATGTAACCCCTTCCTACCTTAAAAAGAAAGTATACAAACTAGTCTTGTGATACTATTATACTTTCCTACTCCAAATACAGGATTCATATATTGAGTTCTTTTTTAGGAATAAAAGAGTATAAATGTCTATACTCAGAGATTTATGTTGCCATGGTTGTTAATTTATATAGATTGACTTGAATACATTTTTGAGACAGTTGAGAATGGATATAAAAATCTTCATTCTAGGGTTCAGAGATATAGTATAGTAGGTGCTGGACTTATCTTTTATGCAACTGACCTGGATTCAATTCTTGGTCCCTTAAGTATTGCAACGAGTAATTCCTGAGCACCATGCAAGGCGTAAACCTAGGCAACAATCAGATGTAATAAAAAACCAATAAACACATAAGTTAGTAAATAAAATACTTACCCATAAAATGTAAAAAATAGCTATTATGTAAATATATCTTGTATATTATATATTATGTATGCCAATTTATTTTATTTTTATGTTATATGATGTTTTGATGTCTAAGGTCTTTCAAATCTTAGAGAAATTAACTCTGTTTATTATGGCTAATTTCCAGACTGTAGCAAAAAGCACTCTAGGGGATTTATTTTTATATGCAAAACTACCAGTTCAGGCTCATATTAGTTAACTATCTCATTATAGAACTATCATAGAAAAAGCCACAATCTCTTGTCCTAATCACATTTTAGAGCCAGGGATAATTAAAGTTCTTATATCCAGAATATACTAAAATTATTCAAAAATAGTAAATCCTAAATATCCTTACTATTGGTGTTTTTACTGTTCGCAGGAGCCGCATGAATGTAGTCCATACTTTAATTTGATTCTTCAGCTTCTTGACATAGCCTCGTGCTTCCTATGACTCTGAATTCTCTAACATTTTCCATTTCTGAGGAAAATGGAGACGAATAAAACTATCTTTTAGGTAGAAATTGCTATCTTTTCTTTTGCCTTATTATACCTGAATACTAATATATTTTTGGTCACTTTAGTTTATTTTATTCATTTTATTTAATGGTAGACATAGCTATTTATTAACCTATAGGAACATTGGAGGAAAATGACCTTTAAGTTATATTTTCTAAAATAAAGTTACAAGATATCAGAACTATATTGTGTCATCTAGTTAGATTAATAAAGTAATAAAATATTTGTTCCATAATTTCATCTTGACAAAATACTTGTGTCACAAAACCTGAGTCAATTTTAGCCAAGCAAAAAGAAGGCAAAACATCCTTACCATGAATGATAACAAGAGACAAACTCTGTAGAGCACTCTTCCTAACATAGGATGGGGATTTGAGACTGACAAAACTAAGCTAAAGTGGTAAAAAAATCATAAAGGTCTTCAAGTAACATATTGATAAACATGGTTGATATACCACTAGAAGGATCACAAAAATGACACCAGGAAGCAGTGATTTTAAATGGTTTGTAAACGATAGAAAGATGACAAGTTAATAACAGATGCCTGCAGGTAACCATGAAAATATTATATTAAGCTAAGTTACTTAGCTTAGGAAGAACAAGACATTCTGTAGGAAGAACAAGACATTCTTCATCATATTTAGTGATTATTCACAAGGAAAAATATCAATGAAGGATCTGTAATTTTATCTCCTGTGTTCCTGTTGGTTGAGAATAACAGTTAGGTATTTTTATGTGACTCTACAATTTTAATAGTGGAGAAACTGGTTATTTTTGCCATTCAAGATGGACTCTTCAAAATTAGTGTTTTCTAATGTCCAATGTAAAATTTTATACAAGATCATGTACAGTCTGCTTTAAATAAAGTAATCATAATAAACATAAATCAAGTGAAACATCAAATATACAATTCAAAATAATATCATTGTTCTTCTAAAATTAAAAAAATACAAAATAAACAAAATGACACAAAAGACTTTTTTTTTGCCAAATCCAAATCAAAGCACTTTTAATATGCACACTTCATATTCCATTATCTAAAACTGAGTCAGAGCAGAAATTATATTATTCAGATAATTTCCAAATAAGTAGATTGAGATGCACATATTAAGTTTAAACTATAAGATAGTATTGTGAACCTGAAATTAATAATGATATTTTTTGCCCAAAACTCAAATAAAATTAAAAATAACAAGCTTCTAAAACATGTCAACAAAAATTCTAATAAAATATTAACAGTATGTAAAAATAAGTTAAAAATGTTTCAAATATTCCACTAAATTTATTAATAAAATTTACCTTGTTTTACAATTTATAAAAACATTAAAATAGTAACTCGTGTTTTATTAACTGCACCATCGAATTAATTTAGCCACTTCTGGAATATGTATTAATTTTTTAGGCCTTTAGGGTAACATTTATTAAATTTCTGCATTAGTGCATTAAATGATACCTAAATCATTATAGTACTAACTTGTATTTTAGGTTAACTATTACAGGCAAAAATTACCTAGGGATTTTAAGCTGGATCATCAAATAAAAATATAATGACAGACAGAAGTTGATAGATCACTGTAAATTGAGTAGGCTTTGTCCTTCCAGATAATTCAGATGGGTAAGTTATCAAGTTTCTGCAGAGATGATTAGGAACATTAATTGGCACATAGAAACTTCTTCCTATCCTTCTTGCCTTGGTCATTCTGTGCTCACCTACTTTTTTCAAAGTACTTGGTGAAATTTTTATATATTATTTTCAATATGTTTTACATTCTATTTTATTTCTGTGACTATTTTAATTATAGCACAAATGCATAAATATATTTTATACGCAAGTATTTTCTAAAGTGCTACATCAGTTCAGTGTCACATTAAGTATTTTTGTATCCCTGGTCCCATAAAACTTTCTGAACGATTTCACTGTTTTTCATTTGGTGTATAAGGTACCAAATAATTCCTTAATGCCATTCAATTAATATTATATGCATGCATATAAAATGCATTTTGTAGTTATAGTATCTTTGGAGTCATGCATCATTTATCTGTGTAGTATGTATAAATTTACATAAATATATAATGAACTGTAACATTTTATTATATAATGAAATGACCTAACCTAGTGCAGCATAGATAGCCCACTTTATCTTTTAAAGTGGTACAAAAGATTTTATATAAAGCTATTTCTTATGTTTAGATCTACCTTATGCAGATTTGGATTAATTTCACTTAATTATAATATTAATAGAAATATTATCTAACGTACCAAGAAATAAATAGCTTGTATCTTTTCAAATATGATCAAACTAGAGGAATTATTTGATAGGCCACTCACTTCACCTTGCACAGACAGAGGGACATTGACCAGTAAAGAAATAGGAGTAGCGTATTGGGATGGGGATTAGTGCCTTAGTCTGGCCTTCTGTTATCTATAGGGCATGGGTGTGAGGAAGCATTAAATGCAGACTGGTGGCTTCCTGTTACCAGATGGGCCATAAGTACTGTCTCCAGCTCTGGGAGCAGGATGATCTTTGATTCGGAAAGTGTTGTTGTCTCATCAGCCAGTCACCATTTGGTCCAGAATAAACGTGGCATTATTATATTATCAAACTTCCAAGCAATTTTCATGATCCTATGATTACTGAACCCTCATTTTTACTTTTTCATACAAACAAGCGATTTTTAAAGATTTTTTCTTCATGACTACAAGATTATAGAATTGTGTCTCAAAACCTCCTTATGTAACCACATTTCTTGTAGGAATCATTAATGATTTACATATGAAAATTCATATCAAGTATTATTTTTCTACAACACTGTAATATTAGCATCAAATAGATTAAACTAAAGGATGACCACATATTGGATCAATCACAATTTCTGCCTGTCTTTTGAGTGTTTCCAAAAACAATTACCATTTGAACTTGTTTCAAATTTTATTTAAAATAATATACTAATTTGCCCTTCCTTCAGCCTGTGCTGTGGCCTAGTGGGTAGTGTCTTGGATCCCAATGCTCAGCAGGCTCTGATTCTCCACCCTGATTCGGGGAAGCTGTCTGGAGTACTCGAGAGGCTGAGTGGAGCTGCCTCACCTGGATAGTGCAGTTTTGTCCTTTAAATAGCAGAAATGACCAACACAAAGGGAAAGAGGAGGAGGGGCACCCACTATATGTTCTCTAGACCTTTTGGAAAACATGGAGTTGTTCCTTTGGGCGCTTACACACGGATATACAAGAACGGTGATATTGTAGACATGAAGGAAATGGGCACTGTCCAAAAAGGAATGTCCCACAAATGTTACCATGGCAAAACTGAAAGAGTCTACAATCAGCATGTTATTGGCATTGTCATTAACAAACAAGTCAAGGGCAAGATTCTTGCCGAGAGAATTAATGTTTGTATTGAGCATATTAAGCACTCTAAGAGTTGAGACAGTTTCTTGCAAAGGGTAAAAGAAAAGGATCAGAAAAAGAAGGAAGCCAAAGAGAAAGGGACTTGGGTTCAACTGGAGTGCCAGTCTGCTCCAGCCAGAGAAGCACATTTTGTAAGAACGAATGGATAGGAGCCTGAGTTGCTGGAGCCCATTCCCTATGAATTCATGGCATGAGAGGTGTTTGTTTAAAAATAAAGAGACTCCTGGACTATAAATAAAATAAAATAATGTACTATTTTTTAAAGTATTTTCATAAATTTATTATTTATAATGGCACAGAATAATATAATAATGAAAACATGCATATTATAATGGGCCAGCTGTCATTCTGTAAGGTATAGTCTATCTTTTCTAATTTTGCTTAGAGTCAATGATTTCAGATTGGAATAAGATACGCATGTGTGTCTCAATTTTCCTTGCTTACCTCTGAACAAACCAACTGCACATATTTAATCATACTGGATAGTGGATTCTCTATCATAAATCTTCATTGGACAAGTGGATTACCCAAAATAAATCATCTATGTGTGAGTGGAACAACTTTTCTCAAACATCCAGGAAAAAAAGAGCTCATTCATCATAAACTTCAGATCGGTAAGTGGATCAGCCTTGATTTACGGCTTCTAACCATGACTGTGGCTTTGTCTCACTTAAGATGTACCCTGATTTTGCAAACTACCTATAGTTTAGAAAAACATGGAAGTTAACTTCCTAGTACTTCTTGTAGAGCCTATTTTTACATAAAAGCAATAGTATCCTGAATAAAGAATAAAATAAGATGCAACTTTAGCTTAGCAGTGATAAATAACACAACAATAATTTTAGAATTAACCAAGTACCATGTTCAAATATTAGTATCTGCAATTATTAATATGATTTAAGTGAAATTTTCTTTACCTGTAAATGTTTAATGCAATAACAATC
This sequence comes from Sorex fumeus, assembly GCF_029834395.1. NCBI lineage: Eukaryota > Metazoa > Chordata > Mammalia > Eulipotyphla > Soricidae > Sorex > Sorex fumeus. Next base: position 898,867 of record NW_026606172.1, on the reverse strand, counting down.
CTATAGATGTGAGGATAATGATATGGTCAGTAAATATAAATTTACAATACTATTATTTTAAAGTATCTGTTACTCCTGGCACTGAAAAAAGCAAGGCATATAGCACATTTCTATTTTTAGTAAGGTGCACAATATGCTATTAATCACAAAGAGAATAAAAATACTTGTACAGAGCTATACATAAGAAATTATTGGAATAGACAGAAGACAGAAGTTTAACATTATGAATATTAAATATTCCCTCAAACAGCATTTAATACTATTCTTTAAGCTTAAAGATACACTTCATAGGAAATACAGAGGAGGATTTGTTTAACTATTAGAAAATTTTGGAAAATAATTAAGAGACTTAAACATATGAGTTTGGAAGATGGAGAGATAGTAGAAGGTTCAGCCCTTGTCTTGCACTCTCAGACCCAGCTTTGAGCCCCAGCACTCCGTAAGTCACTGAGTCTGCTAGGAGTGATTCTTGAGTACAGATCCAGGAGTAAGTCCTGGGCACTGCCAGTTTTATCACAGAAATAGAAAATAAATAAATTAGATAAATGCATACTTTTGTATATTATGTATACACATATTTTCATACAGGTGGTAATATATTAATATATAGTCAACATATTAAGACAGAAGTCAGGTCATAAAAGATCTAAGCAGGGGCTGGAGCGATAGCACAGTGGGTAGGGCATTTGCCTTGCATGCAGCCAACATGGCCGACACAGGTTCGATTCCCAGCACCGCATATGGTCCCCTGAGCACCGCCAGGAGAAATTCCTGAGTGCATGAGCCAGGAGTAACCCCTGAGCATCGCCGGGTGTGACCCAAAAAGCAAAAAAAAAAAAATCTAAGGATGCCAAAAATTATGTTTTGTACTATGAATGAATGGGGGAATGACTTTAGTAGAGAGATAAATAAACGGTATTTGAGTTTGAGATTAAAACAATGAGAGAGAAACTGGGATAGAATAAATAGGAAAATATGTACTGAAGTCTTCTATGATATTTATACAATTCTGTTGTGTTCTAAAATATATAAGAACACAAAAGACTTGGCAGATGAGTGTTCATTAGAGATTAAATGTTAAAATACCTTATGCACACTTTTATATTTAATTTACTGAATAAATATCATATATTCAAATAACCTCTATGAAAGAGATTTTACTCTAATATTTCATGTAATAAAGTCATCTTTGTCCTATTGCATTTGTATGTGTACTTTCCTACCAATTTCACCAACAAATGCATCTTTGACAAAAAACGTTCTGTGGAAGCTCATGCACTACATAAATTCAGTCTCTTTCAGAATTGTTCTTTGTAAGTAAGATGTAAATGCAGAAAGAATAATAATGATAGTCATTTATATCTGGAGTGATATTTTTGTTTTATTTTGTGTATAAAATTTATCAGAAGATCTTTTTTAGGTCAAATGTATTTGCATAATGTATCTAATTCACCACAAATATATGTATTATATGTATGTGTGTATAATTTTACTATTGAACTCACCATGCATTACCGATGTAAAAATAAGCTTTCAACCTTTTCAACAGTGATTTTAACTATTTAACTGTTTTTCTTTCAGACTTTAAAATGTACTTTCAGTCACTTGAGATAGTATAGTGGGTTGGAAACTTGCCTTGCACAATTGAGCCTATCCAGCATCAATTCCCGGCACGACAGATAGTTCTTCAAGGACTTCCAGGAGTGATCACTGGGTGCAAAGTCAGGAGTTAGCCCTGACACTGCCAGATGTGCCCCCCAAACAAAGAAACATCCAACAAAATAGATTTTCATGGTTGTTTTGGTAGGGATTTGTTGCTGACATACTGTTTGTATATTTCATTAAACACAGTGGACTAATTTAGAAAGATTTTGTTTATGTTCATAGAAAAATATATTTAATTCCACTGTGTCTGGGATAGAGGGTATGTCTTTTGTGGAAAATAAGAATGCATCATCTTACTTTCTTCTGAGTGGAAATCACAGATTCTATAGAAAGCATGCTTTAAAGGCTTTATTTTTGTGTACTTTGATTTTGCTTATGTGGTTTCTCAAAGAATTTTTGTTTCATAAGAAGAAATAAGTACAAACCTAGCCAATCTCCAAATAATTAGAGACAAGAAAACTGTAATATATTTTTTAAAGTGTAGCACTGTAGCACTGCCCTCTTGTTTTTCTTCAATTTGCTTGAGTGGGCCCAGTAATGTCTCCATTGTGAGACTTGTTGTTAACTGTGTTTGGCAAATCGAATATGTCTCAGGAGCTAAAGTGTCAAGTGTAACTGAAAACATTTTTAAAAACAAACCTCGCTGAAATACATAATTTATGTTTCCATAGATAGAAATAAAGTTCAATGTGCATTTTATATACTTTTTAATAATTTATTTATAAAATTATTATAGAAAACAAAGGGACTTATTTATAACAAAAAGAGAAGGTACATACCTTCTTCAATAATTAAATTCTTGTTTAACCATATGCACTCAATGATTAGCTTTTACAAATCATTTTATGTAATAAAACTGGGATTTATTTTACTTGCAAAATTAACATATTCTTTATTTCATAAAGTTACTTTTTTTCTCTACTCTTTAGTCCCATATTTTAGGCAATGAATTTAGGCATTGATGAAATTCCTCAAGCCAGTCTGACATAAAATATAATCACAAATTTTAATGTGTGCTAATAATAATTTCCAATTGATTGTGTCTAAACATATCTATGATTTTATAATTTACTTGATTATAAAAGAACATATTTTCAGTATATTTAATATATTTATAAGTATCGTGATGCCTATACTGTGGGAAAAAAGATTAATTTAGGCACAATATTATTATGACTGTAAACTGGAATTTTAGAGATAAACTAATTTATCAGAACATGTTGAATATGCTATCAAGTTGCTCTTCTCCACACTAGTAAATATGGATTGACCAGTTTTAACATTTAGAGAATTATCCAATGTTTCTGCAATGCCAAAACTCCAATTTCTATAGCCTAAAATACTGTTCTTTCATGGTAATTATAAACATCATACAACATAAACACATTTATAGACCGTATGACATAATAAACAACAGATTTGATACGTTCTAGTGATTAGTAGTTTAAAATAAAGCAAATTCTAATTCCTATGTTCAATGTCAACTCTTGTAAATTACTTTTATCATTGCTTATAGGTGCAAATAGTTGAACTATTATACTATTATGTTAATGTAAATAGGTGCATACATTATAAACTACATACAGTTGTAAACATGCATATATAGATAATCAGGGTTCTTATCTGTAAAGCTCTGTGACTTCTGAAAGTACTAGAACCAGCTTCACATACCTAGTTGTTAAGTTTGTCTAGAAATTTGTTATTTTGTTTCAGTGGAGAAGGAGTAAAATCTTCAAATATTTACAGGTTATAATCAGGAAGTAGGTAGAAGAGCATTTGACTTCCAGAACTTAGTTCTGACAACTCTGTAATTCCCCTTTTCAGTGCTCTTTAAAATATTGCCTTCTCACTTGGGAGAATTAATTGCTTGCCCCTTAAAATGCCAGGGCAATTTCCCATCAAAGTAATTTATTACAAACAAGACATAACTCTATAGGAAATCCTGTAGATAGGAAAGTCCCTGTGTTAGTTTTTATCTGCATCAAGTAAAATGTCTCTAACATGTGCATTTGGTTGATCTTTGATGCAAAATTTCATTGGTTCACACAATTCTAAGTGCCATGGTTTAGAAAATAATTTTTGTCATGAAAAAGTTTTTAAAACATCCTAATCCAACTTTAGAAAATATTTTACAGGGATCACTGTTACTAAGTTGGTGACAATTTGATGATAAATGTGTCTCGTTGCTCTTTTGTTCTCAACATCTCTTTTCCAATTTCTGGCTCATCTGTTGTTTAACTGTTATTCCCACCCTGACCCCCCCTCCACTACATACACACAAAAATACACGCAAACATTTTCTATCCATATCCCTGAGTTTTAATCAAGTATTTTATTTTTATTTTCCTTGAGTGACTTTATAGCATACTCTGACAAAAAATTTATATTTCTCCCCCATCTCTTTTCTTACTGCCATATTCTAACCCAACCTCGAAGTACAATCAGATTGTTATAAACCACGTGTTCAAGATCCAGCACCTGTTCATGATACAAACTCTTAATAAAATATGAATTGAAGGAGCTTTCCTCAGAATAGTCAAAGGCATCTACCACAAGCCCACAGCAAGCATTACTCTCAATGGGGAAAAACTAAAAGCCTTCTCTCTAAGATTGGGAACAAGATTGCCCACGCAAGACACTTCTACTAAATATAATACTGGAAGTAATTGCCATAGCTGTTAGGCAAGAAAAAGATAACAAGGGCATCCAGATAGGAAAGGAAGAAATTAAGCTCTCAGTACTTGCAGGTGATAGGATACTATACTTAGAAAATCTTAGAGACTCCACAGAAAAATTCCTAGAGAAAGTAAGTTTGTAAGGAAAAGTGGCAGGTCACAAAATCAATACCCATAAGTCTTTGTTTTTTCTATAAAAAATTAAAGAGAGAGAAGAAAGATACATTTTAAAAAATCCTGTTCACAAATAGTGCTACAGAAAATCAAATACCTTGAAATCAACTTAAAATAGGTGAAGGAACTGTACAAATAAAACTAAAAAACACTACTTCAGGAAATGAAAGAGGACACTAGGAAATGGAGACACATCCCCTCCTCATGGAGTGGGAAGATTAACATTGTCCAAATGGCAATTCTCCCGAAAGCATTATACAGATTCAGTGCAGTCCCTATAAGATACCCATGACATTTTTCAAAGAAATAGACAAAAAACTTTTGAAATTCATAACAATAAACCCCCATGAATAGCTAAAGCAATCCTTGGGTAAAAGCAGCTGAGTGGTCTCACTACCCAATATGTTTTATACTCAGGGATTTCTTAATTCACAATGTCTTCATTTTGATTTTATACTAGTAAAGAAGATACTTTTTAATATCACAATTTACTAATGGATAAAAGTATTTTGAATAAAACTATTGAGAAAATTTACTGAAAAATCTCAGCATGTCATCCAAAGCAAGTGAGTGACATTTGTCACTGACATATAAATTTCTGCTGACAGAAAGAAAAAAATAATTTGTCCTTAACAAATGAAAAAGCCATAACTTTTATTTTGTACTTAGTGTTTTAAATTGAGTCACTGTGAGATACACAGTTACAGAGTTATTCATGATTGGGTTTCAGACATGCAATGCTCCAACACCTGTCCCTTCACCAGTATACATTTTTCCACCATCAATGTCACCAGTTTCCCTCTCACTGCTTCCTTTCCAGAATACCTCTACAAGCCCTAACTTTAAAATTTCATATTTAAAATAAAAAATTTCCCTTGTTCACCAAAATTTGAAACATCCATAGCATACTTTTATATTTATTTATTTATTTGCATTACACCCAGGGATGCTCAGGGGTTACTCCTGGCTCTGCACTAAAGAATTATTCCTGGTGGAGCTTGGAGGACGATATGGGATGCTGGGAATTGAACCCCGGTCAGCTGCGTGAAAGGCAAATGCCCTCCTTACCCACTGTGCTATCGTTCCAGCCCCCATAGCACACTCATAATAATATTGTTATTCCCTTAATAATACTGCTTGAAAATGGCCTGAAAATGAGGGATTCTATAGTGTTCTCTTTTCATATCAAGTGCATGAATTGATATATTTTTTTCTAAACCTTTTTCTAAAATATCTCCTCCAGAGGAAAATGTTTCACTGTAACTTCTTAAGGTTTTGAACTAAAATTCAAATTGCATATTATACTCAACTGGGGTATGTAGTCTGACCTATTACTCTGACCTCACTTTTTTAATATTTCCTTTCACTTATTTCCCAACTGTCACACTGGACTTATTTATGCTTCTCAAACACACTGAACATGTTCTCACCTCAGGGCTATTTTGAGCATATGCTCTCAACACTGTATAGTTGTTTCTTGAGATCAGCAAACAGAGTTCAAATGGCACTTGCACAGGAAGACTTTGATGGCATAAGTATCAAAAGAATCAGCCTGGACATCAAAGCGCCCAAATCACTCCCTATCACATAGTTTTATAATAAACTCTTCTTCCCTTTATGCATTTAGATCTTTTGGAATAAGTGTTTATTTAACTTATTCATTTCATAGTTTACCCTGTACTCTGGTAGACTAGTTCAAAATAAGTATTGAGTGATTTCTCCAGAGTCTATTTATGTCACAACGTCAGACATAATTTATAACATTTCAAGACTTCACACATATGCAAGTAGTGCACACATATACACACATGCACACAGTGTGTTAGAATTGCATTGCAGAGTTTTATAATTGTCAGTCTTGAACATTTTATTCCCAGTTTAAAATTCAGCAAAGATATAGCTGTTGTTTTAAACTTAGTAGATGAGAGAATTTTCTCTACAGAAATCAACACTACAAATTAAGACATTTCCCCTAGAAAGTCTGTTCTTAAATACTTAATAGTCTATGCATAACTGTAAGAATGAAAAGGTAAAATATTCCATTTCTATAACTAAATGTAAAGTGATCGAAACATATGCTAAAAAGCCTCATTCTTTCTGCATATAGTAAAAATGGGTGAACACAGAGAACAATAAACACTTTTATCTATACCATTGATATATGAAGAAGAGAGATAAACAAACCACTTATTTTACCATCTGCATTTTATTTCTTATATTCAATTTACTTTATCAAATATTACATTATAAAATTCATTATCATATAATCCTTACTAAAATAGGGAGAATTATGGACTAAGGAATCATTTGATATATATGTTATGCAAGATTTGACGGTAAATAGTTATTTTGTATGTGTGGGAGGGTTTTCTCAAGCAATGCTTGGACAGGGGAGTGCGGAGGCAATGATCACCTCTGGAAATAGAAGCCAATGAGGCCAGTGGCTAAGTACTAGGACCACAATGTAATATGAAGCTGCCTGGGCCTTCTGGTGTCATTACAGTGGTGCCCACTCAGTGACTTCTGGGCTGTACCTAGTGATAGAGGCCCAGGTCTAGCTCTAATGCACACAAATACTTGCACTATTTCCCTGGACCTGTCAAATAATTCTGAATATTCATAAGCCACTCCTATAAATAGCTGGCCCTTGTATCTCAATATTCACTATTCTATTTTCTAAATTATGACCACAGAACTGTGTTGGATAATTTTGCACTGTTTTTTTACCCATGCTTTGTAATGCGTTATACCTATTTATTTGTAATTATAATAAATTCATCTGATAAAAGGATCCTACAGGTGCTAATGTTTATGTCTTTGATCTCTGTCAAAGTAATACAAATGTTAGGTACACTACTATTTGGAGATGCTATGGTAATATGGGTTTTTCATGATAGAACAAAATTTAGGGTGAACATATCAGAACTGCCGTGGTGCTGATGGCAGCATCTATCAATGTGAAAACAGGCATGCGTGACTTTTGGAAATGTCTTTATCAATTGTGATATTTCAGTAAAAAAAAATTTGTGTTGGGAAAAGTCAAGTTATTACTGAATATTTACTATGTCAGACATTATGTTGTATATTTTATATGTATTTTATTGTAAAACTAACAGTTCTACTGTGAAACAGTTATTGTTTTGAATTTGAAATATGAGTAAAGTGTTGCTATTGTTTACATGAAACTGAGTTATCATGAAAAAGATAGAATTCAAATCTAGGGAGTCTAATTCTACGTTTCAGAGGATTGTTTATGAGATCTTAAACATACTGCCTTCTTATAAAATGGAAGTTATTAGTGATGATTCAGAGGGCTTCAGCTAATCAGAAAACAGTCGAATCAATACACCTCTACTTCCACAAGGAACTTGGTCATCCAGGCTGGAAAAAAGTGCTTTTATTAAGAAATGTATGTTTGTGCATATGCACATTTGCACCTGTACATGCATTGTCATCTTTATTTGACTTCCGTATCTATAAACCTGCAAGCAGAGCCATGTAGAACATGTCTGATTTCCGGTTACTCAAGAATGATAGCTCCATTGTGGTACATTTCCTCATCTTGACATGATGTTTTCATTTTGCCACTTTGGGATATGATGAATCAATCTCAGCGGTGTAGCTTTTTTTTATACAGACTCATAAAACTTAGGTACTGTGTCATAAATATGGTCCCTTTAGCTTTTATGGTATAAGAAAAAAATAGCATGCCAAGTACAGCTCTCAATATACCACCAATTTCTATACTCTTTTCTAGGATTTCTCATTTTTTTTGGATTTCTCATTTTTACAGTGGGGTCTTGTAGTCTGTTAGAAAAGATAGACACTCGGTTATGAGAAAAATGGTACAGTGTAGCTGATGAATTGACTTATGAGTGAAGCACATAAAAGTGTAAAAACCTACTTATATACTCAAATTAACCGATATGCTTCTGCCATATCCACATTTCCAAAAGCAATAAAATTTAAATACTCATAACTTTGCTTTATGTTTGGGACTAGTAAAATGAAATAGGGATTAAGGCATTTGCCTGTGTTTGCCTGACCCCAGTTCAATTCTCAGTATGTTTCTTTATATTTTACATACGAGTGAGATGATTCAGATTTTGAACTTCTGTTAATTGTCTATATGCAGCATGATACTCTTCAGTCTATCCAAGTAGCAGAAAATTGCAGGATTTCATCTTTTCTTAGAGCTGAGTAGTATCTATATATCTATCTATCTATCTATCTATCTATCTATCTATCTATCTGCCACCTGTCTGTCATTCTATCTATCACAAGTTCTACACCTACTCATCTGTTTGGTGAAACATAGATTATTTTCAGATCTTGCTATTGCTAATAATGCTGCAATGAACATAGGAATGCAAATGAATTAGAGTTAACATTTTTGGATTGTTTTATTTATAGTCAGTCTAACTTTTGTACTGATAATATTAACTTGTTTAGTATGTAAATACCATTTATATACATGTCCAACTTGAATTATATACTAGAATGCAATGCCAATCAGCAAATTTGGAAATTTTAAGACAGTTGTCACTGTTTATAAATTCTACCAATTTTGTGATGCTTTCATACATTCCCAGAGTTATTTACATAATTGCAAATTAGACTATTGGAAGACTCCTTATGAATATAAAGATAAAAAAGCATTTTTGAAGATATATTCCATAGTGCTGCTTTATAGCTCACATGCTTTCAATTAAAAAAAGATTAGAGTTAAATTGGAATTCCAATTATGGAATTTTGTACTCTAATAAAGTAAGGTATTAATAACAAAGTCATATTTTAAAGGTGATGTTGCAATTTAAATATAAAAATATAAAAATGGAGAGTGGGGCATTTTGGAAAGCTACATTACATAATTACAATAGATTAGAAATACATAAATATAACTTCAATTATAGATATATACTTACTTTTATGATGTCAGAAAAGGTTGATTTCACTATAAAGTAATTTCTGTTTTTTTTTAAGACTAAAATACTATTTTCACAACTACTTATCTTTATTATTGTGGGAGACAGAGACACTATAAACTCGAGTGAAAAAAAAGGACATAACTCCTCATATTCCCAGCTGAGTAACATATATTTGAATTTATGTTACAGATATTGTTGTACATACTATGCATTTTAAAAAGGGGAGGGGTATTATTTCTTTTTCTTTTACTTAAAGATGTTTTCTCATGATTCAGTTTAGCTGTGTTATATATAATGATCCTGTCAAAATATTAACTTGTTCTCCATGCTGCAGGGGAACAAACTGCTAGAGTTCTGAAGATCAGAAAGGCTATATTTTAACATTGTCCATTCAGAGTGAAAAGGAGAAATTGCTTAAAAGCTGATATGAAAAATCAAAAAAATATTATTGCCCATAGATTTCTACTGTTGTTGTCCATATTTGATACTCATAAGGGAGGGAGAGAAACACGAGCTAAGGAATTCAAGTATGGATGCTATGATATCCTCTTGAATCAATGTGGAATATTTCCAAATCTCTAATGTTTTATTACTTGATAGATGATGTTTTCAATATTTTGCTGCAATTATCACCATTAACAATTGTTAAATGTTTATTAGGGACTATACTTTAATTAAATAAGTTTATCTTATATTTATTAAATATATTTACAAATGCCGAAAATTTTCTTCCAAAATTATATATTCTTGATAATATTTGCAATAATATGTATTCTAAGTGATTGAAAGACATGAAATTTTAAAACTGCTGTTAAGTTAGATTTTATTGTCCTAAAGTGTTACTGGATATGAAATATCTACAGATTATTTCATATTTACTAGTGATACTTAAACTGTTGCATGTTTTTTGACACTTTTTTGCCAAGTTTGTGAATGTAGCAAATATATATGATCTTATTTGTTTTATTCTACTGTTTGTACTGGAGTTCCTAGCAGTAAAATATGATAAGAAAAAGTCAAACTTTCAGTTGGAAGAAAAGCTAGTGATTTATGAACATTCTAGTTAATAACTGCTGTGCTATCACACAGCGGGTAGGGCATTTGCCTTACATGCAGTCGACCTGGGTTTGATTCCTTCGGCCCTCTTGGAGAGCCTGGCAAGCTACCGAGAGTTTTCCGCCTGCATGGCAGAGCCCGGCAAGCTCCTCGTGGCATATTCAATATTTGATATGCCCAAAACAGTATAATAAGTCTTACAATGAAGACATTTACTGGTGCCCGCTTGAGCAAATTGAGGAACAGTGCTACAGTGCTATAGTTAATAACATAGAAATAGCCAAATAATATGAAACTATAAAATATTACACATTTGATGTCAATTTGGCAAATTCACAGGATACAAAGTCAATACTGATAATGTTTATGCATCACATTACCAAATTATTAAATCCAGAAAACTGCATTTGAGAGCATAAAAATTAAATATAAAATACTGGGATACAATTTCAAAATTCTTCTGAGGTATTTTTATTGTCTTCTTGATTGAAAAAGACAAAACATGTCTTCGGGGCCCTGATAGTTATGACAGATCATCTGTGTCTGAATCCTGGCAATGTGCATGCAAGGAAGAAGCCCCTGACACCAGAGCTATTGCCTGGCCATCTACGAAACTAAAATTCAAGGAAACTAACTTAATCACTTAATCACTTAACTTCCCGTTAGTCGTCGATTTGCTCGAGCGGGTGCCAGCAACGTCTCCATATTTCCCTGTCGCGTGCTAGTGTAGCCCAATGGCATCTGTTCACTCCGTGAACACGAAGAGCCTCAAACCGATCGTTCATGATCTTGACGAAGAAGTCTGACCATCTGGTAGGTGGGTGGCCATGCAGTCTTTTGACATCCCGTGGAATCCAGTCAGTAACAGCTCTAGTCCAGCGGTCATCTTTAAATCTCATTACGTGACCAGTCCATCTGATTTTCGACACCTTGGCAAATGAGACAGCGTCCCTGATTCTTGATTGTCGATGGATGTCAGAACTCCGGATTCTTTCTCTTATTTGAGTGAAACGTGATATTACAAGCATAGCTCTTTCTATTCTTCTTTGGGAGACCTGAATAGCATTCTCATCTTGTTTGCGTAGGGCCCAGGTCTCTGAGGCATATGTTAATGCAGGAAGAACAGTGGAATCAAAGAGATGTGCCCAGAGCCGGAGGTTCTTCATCCTCTTAGCTATTTCTTCGACGTTCTTGAAGGTGTTCCTAGCCGCTCTCTTCCTCCTGCGCAGCTCCGGTGCCAGGTCATTTGTCATGTTGACTTCTCGACCTAGGTACACATAGCTGTTGCATTAGGAGATGGTCGTTCCATTGAGAGCGAATGGGGCATCAGGAACCAGGTTGTTTCTCATAAACATTGTCTTCGTAAGATTCAGCTGTAGTCCTACCTTTCCACACTCACGGTCAAAGTCGGCCAGCATTTGTGCCGCTTGGCTGATGTTTGGTGTTACTAAAACAATGTCATCAGCAAAGCGGAGGTGGTGTAGTTGCCGACCATCTATCTTCACTCCCATTCCTTCCCATTCCAGTCGCCGCATGATGTTCTCGAGGGTGGCACTGAAGAGTTTCGGTGAAATGGTATTACCCTGCCGAACCCCTCTCTTGACATCAATGATCACTTCTTTGTAGAATGGTGAGATCCTGGTAGTGAATCCACAATACAGCTCACGGAGGATCCTGATGTATTGGGCTTGAATGCACTGATTGGCTAGGGCTTCAATGACCGCTTCCATCTCAACAGAATCAAAGGCCTTCTTTAAATCAATGTTCGTTAAACAGAGCGGCATCTTGAACTCCCGAAGGAAACTAACATCCAGAGAAAACAGGCCAGGAGAACTGGTCAATAGTTGAAAATTACTAGAAGGGTATTGGGAATGGAGGGTAGTTAAGGTAGAGGAAGGTCAATTGTAACAGCATTAGTTGGAAATGATGTGAGTGTTGAAAGTATGTATACATGATAACCTTTCAGCATTTGCATTGCAAACCATAATGCCTAAAATTAGTGAAAGAGAGAAAGAAAGAAGAGGAGTGTCTGCCATAGAGGTAGGCTGTGGAGAGCATGATTTATTTTGGAGGGAAGAGAAACTGAAGTCATTGACACTGGAAAATTACAGTGGGTGGAGGAATGGGTATTTGAACATCGTATGACTGAAACCCAATCATGAACAGCTTGGTAATGCTCTATGTCACAGTGATTCAATAGAAGGTAAAGGCCCTCCCATTGTTCTTCGATTTGTTCGAGCAGGCCCAGTAACCTCTCCATTGGAGATTTTGTGGTTACTGTGTTTGGCATATTGAATACATCACGGGTGGCTTGCCAGGCTCTGCCATGTGGGTGAGATACTCTCAGTAGCTTGCCGGGCTCTCCGAGAAGGGCGGAGGAATTGAACTTGGGTCGGCCATGTTGGCTGTGTGCAAGGCAAACGCCCTACTGCTGTGCTATCGCTCTAGCCTTAAAATTAATATTATTATTATTTTAATTTACATTTGCCACACCCAGCCAAAGCATTTCTGTTTTGTGCAGAAATGCAGATTTAGGGCTCTGATACAAGGGCCTGCTGACTTTAGAGTCCACAAGGATCTCACCAAGGATATTCGAGGATTGTCATGCTGTGTGGGATGGAACAAAGGGTCTCCAACATTCTAGACATGTGCTCAAACAGTTTAACAATAGCCTCTGCCATACACTGATGTTTTAGAGAATACATTTTAAAGCATTAAGATTTATCATTTGCTACTAATGAAATTTGGAATTTTGTTCAAAATTGTAATATAAGGAAATCTTAGTCAATGTACTTAGTTTGTTCAAAACCCTTTACAACATTTGATTCATTACAATGCACACACCTATACTAACTCTGTCTTATTATTGAATTTCAACTTTAAAGTCTTACACGTATACAACTTGAAGTTCATGACACCTTTCACAAATACTTTTCATTTTTTTAATTTTATTTTGCCACAAGGCATTGCTGTTGACAGGTGACAAATTGAACTATATGCTGCCAATTTTCCAGGGTCTGGTAGTACAAGCGCAATATTCTAGCATCGTGTTTTCATTTTAGGTTTTAAAAATAAGTTATACTTAATCCAAATGTACAGTGGTTTTAGTATTTAATATTTCTGTGACAAGTTATCAGAATATACTTGATATATACAAATTACCCCTTTACGTACATGGTATTACAAAGCAAGTAAATAGAACAGTAAATAGAACTTTTTAACCTATGCTACAATGTCCTATTTATGATTTCTCTTAAGATCTGATTTAAAGCAAACAATCTTAAATCCAATAAGATTCAACCAATCTATCATGCTGGAATCAGTAGTAAATATTTATGACTCTCTCTTGCCTAGAGTCATTTTTTTATTGAAAGTTCTAACAGGCCACTTTACCATTGATTTTCACACCATTGTAGAATCAGTATGAATATGTTTTATGAAAAATTAGAATCATTCTAAATGCATTATCTCTGGGAAGAATGCCTCATTTTCTCTGACGAAATTTACATGAATTTATTTAGTTCGAAGGAGTTATTGTAGTAGAAAATCTAGTTCATATGGTTCCCCTGAACACCATCAGGAGTAACTCCTGAGTGCAGAGCCAGGAGTAACCCCTGTGTATTGCTGGGTGTGACCCAAAAAAGCAAAAAACAAAAACAAAAACAAAAACAAAAAAAAAACCCCAAAGAGATAGTACAGGCATTAAGATAGTACAGGCATTAAAACATTTGAATTGCATACTATTAATTTTGGTTCAATCTCAACAACACAGAGGGTCCACTCAGCACCTCCAGGAGTAAGTACTGAGCACAGCAGGGTGCAACAAATAAAAGAAGAGAGGAAGGAAAGGACAGAGAGGAAAGAGGAAAGGGGAGGAAAAGGAAGAAGAGGGAGGAGAGGGGAAGAAAGGGAAAGAAATGAGAAAAGGAAAGAAATAGGATAGCTATTATTGATTTTACATTTGATTGTTATAAAATATACAGATAAACGAATGGGATTTGATTTCCAAATCAAAAGGATCTTTTAGCTTTAGACTATGCTGTCAGTAAGGGATCAATATATCAATAAGATTCAGCACATGTTAATGATAACATACATGCACCAGGTGGAAAGCCTTCAAAATATATAAAGCAGCTACCAATAGGACTACCCAATTAACAAAAATACTAGTAAGGTTAAGTAGAAGCTAGAGATAGTAGGGGACTATGACACCACACTCTGACCACTACACCGATCAGCCAGCCAGAATTATCAACAAAGAAAGAACTGTATTAACATGGAGTGGGAAGAGATGGGTCTGACATTTTAGGGTTCTTCACCTTCTTTCAGCAGAAACACATTTTTATCTTTAAGGAACAAGAAGTCACTTCAGAAATTAGAAAATTAAGGATCATCAAGTAGATCCATAAAAGGAAAATGAGCATACTGTTGACATGTATAATTCATATATATATAAAGGTAAAGGTAAAGGCCCTCCCGTTGATCGTCGATTTGCTCGAGCGGGCCCAGTAACGTCTCCATTGGAGACTTTGTTGTTACTGTGTCTGGCATATCGAATACTCTCGGTAGCTTGCCGGGCTCCCCGAGAGGGGTGGAGGAATCGAACTCGGGTCGGCCATGTTGCCCGCTTGTAAGGCGAATGCCCTACCTGCTGTGCTATCGCTCCAAAACAAGAAGTACTGAAAAACTACCAATGTTCATCCAGAACCCAACTTTAAATAAACTGAACTAAAAAAATAAACAAATAAAAATTAAAATAAAAATAATAATAATAAACTTAACTAACAAGTAGTGCCTGGGTAACAAAAAAGGAGTTAGGGAGGTTGTTAAGGAAGGTGGGGTAAGGAAAGATACTCAGGTATAAATATTTCCTTCTCTAGTAAAAATATAAGCAGATGAGATCTTATTTTCCCCAATAGATTAGATAAGCCCTTAAGGAAAAACAATTTTATATGAATGTATTTTTAAAATGCTGTCGGCATAGAGAGCTAGTACAATAAGCAGGATACTTGCCTTGTACACAGCAAACCCAGGTTCAATCATCAGAACCCCATATGTTAACCCAAGCACTGCCAGGAGTAATCCCTGAGTGAAAAGCCAGGAATAAGTCTTGAGTACTTCCTGTTATGCCTGACCTCTCAAAAGGGCAAAAAACTATCCTTCCTTTGGGTATCCTCAATTAATTAACCTTTTACTAAAAACATTTTGGGGAAGGTATGGTGAGGAAATCTGCACCACAACTGGTGGAGCTCAAGGATCACTCCTGAGAGAGCTCAGGTGAACATATTCAGTGGCACAAATCAAATTCAAATTGATTTTATGAAAGCCAAGTGTCTTAACCCCTGTTCTTTCTCTCCAGATGACATATTTTTACATGGTAGATAATTTTCTTCTCTACACATGTAGTTATAATTAGATAATAACTAGATATTTATGAATCAATAACACTTTTCTATTAATACATGAAATATAGAAAGTTAAGGAATATTCTACTATAGATTGAAGAATGCTTACAATGACACTCCTGAAACTACTAATCTGAAAGAATAGCCAAATGAATATAATCATCAGTTTTTCTACTTTATAAAATTAAATCTGTCATTCTAATAGATCTGATTACAAATAAGGCTGTATATAAATATATAATCATAAATATTTTGTATAATTTTGTGGCAATGTTTTCACAGAGCTATAATTTAACATGATCTCTGATGTTATCAGCAGTTTTATACCATTTAGAACATTTATGAGTTCTTCTAAAATTAATGTGGTATATTAGTTGTTTAAAAATAACAAATTAATCAAATATATCTGTTTTAGTTCAGTGTCAAAAGTAAAAATATTTATTCTACAGAATACTATAAATTTCTAAATAAATGACTATATTTTACTTAATGTTATGCCGTGTTTCTTAAGAATTTCCTCCCCCCAAAATGCAAATATAGGAAAGTTACTTAACATTGGTTACCAAACATAATTTATGCTATTTTATTCACTTTCTTCAATATTTTGAGTTTTTATATTATAGTTAGCAATCATTCTTTAAATATATTTTATGTAAATTAAAAACACTTTCTTGTAAATTTGCCATTCATTGAGTGCGACTAGATAGATATTATAAATAATATTAAGCAAGATACATTTGAGCATTTCATGTGAAATCCTGACAATTACAGGAACAGAATATAAATTAAAAAAAAAGTCTGAGATCCATAGCAATAGTACAGCAGATTAAGGTTTGCCTTACATGTGCCCAACCTTCGTTCAATCCCACACACCTCATGAGCACCTCCAGGAGTAATTTCTGAGTGTGGAGCCAGGAATATGTTCGGAGCACCAATATGTGTGACATAAAAACACATTAAAAAAAAAAAGTTAAAACTCCTCGTGACCAGAGAGACAGTGTGGCAATCACAGTGCTCGTCTTGCATATAACCAATCTTGGTTTAGTGCAGGATACCACATATGGTTTTCCATGACAAGCAGATCCCTGAGCTCACAGCCAATAGTAAGCCCTGAGCACTACTGGTATGACCCCAAAACAGAAAAAAATTCAATAAATATTTAAAATAATGTCAGAGTCAAAACTCATTAAGTAGTCATAAGAACTAATTTCAAATTCTCAGTGCTCAAAGGTTTCAAATGTGATATAACTACAGTATAGTCCAGAATCATATTAGCTATACTTTTTGCAATTCATTATTACAATGAAATATATTTATTCAAGAAAATATTTTTCCTTAAGTATATTATATTCAGAATTCAATGTTTTAATTGGTTAAGTATAAATTCACAGTCACAAATCACAAATCATCCTGTTAATCGTCGATTGCCTTGAGCAGGCCCCAGTAACGTCTCCTTCATCCTAGCCCTGAGATTATATTCAAGGCTCTTTAGGAGAATGAGACCCATCATTGTTACTGGTATTTGGCATATTGGGTACACCACAGGGAGTTTGCCAGACTCTGCCGTGTGGGCAGGCTATATTCGGTAGCCTGCCAGTTTGTCCAAAGTTGGAATGAGATAATAAGATGTCATAATAAGATGTTGTGATAAGATGCTCGGCCCAAATCTGAATAGGCTTGGAGATCTCAGCCCCGGAACCCACGTGACTTTGTCCCTCTGCCAGTACCTTCATGTGTGCAGAGAGTGGTCTCGGCATGCTGGTGGCTGGTCCTGGAGGTCTTTGGCTGCCAGAGCCCTGGTCGGGGCGGGGAGGAAAGCTCAACCCGTTCCCCTCCAAGGGGCCCCGGCAGCGAGGACAGTCAGGCGTGGGGGCAGGAGACTGCACTGTTCTTCTTCCGGGAGCTAGTTTTTATAGTCTCTGAGTCTTGGCCGCTGATGGGATTACACAGGTATAAATTAACTCATATTTAACCTTTATGTTTAAAATACTTGACCCAGGCATTTGTGACTTCCAATTACTGATATATTTTTTTTAAGTGGGGGGCACATCGCTAGTGCACAGCAGTTACTCCTGGCTCTGCAATGAAGAATCACTCCTGGTGGTGCTCCAAAACTCTATAGGATGCCCCAGGTGTAACCTTCTTCCCCTGGTGGAGTATAAGCAAATGAACTACCTACTGTACTAACGCCGAGGACTCAATTACTAAAATATTAAGATTCAGAAATATAAAGTCAATTCACACTTTTATTAAGATTCAAAAAAGGAAAGTACATTGATGTGAAAAAGGATATAATCAAAGAAGCTCTGTTCTTTAATAATTATGATTCTTTAATTTTTGTACAGGTCTGAGAGGAAAATATATTCTTAAGTAATAGTGAACTGAGAACATGGAGACATTATTAGATATCCATAGCAAATTTGATTTACAATTTTATTTTTATTGCACATGCCTTTTCCATATAGCAAATTATAAAATGTATCCGTTGCTTATTATATTGCTTGTATGTTATCAAAATATAGCTGTTTGCAACTCTTTTTCAGAAGAGACAAATTAAGAGTCTTCTTTAATATGCAACTTCTTCATTTTTAAAATAAGTAATTTAACAGACTTTAGTTCTGACTCAACCATAGCTTCCATGTATTTTGTCTTCTTTGTGGCCTGTTTACATGTGAATGTTGAGAAATCAAAGGAGAAGAGAAGAGTATTTACACAGTTTTGGGATGAAGTTTGGTTTTCAAGAAGATGAGTATCACGGTATCATGGTCCTCCCGCTGTTCATCGATTTGCTCGAGCGGGCCCAGTAACGTCTCCATCATGAGACTTGTTGTTACTGTGTTTGGCATATCGAATACATCACGGGGAGCTTGCCAGGCTCTGCCGTGCGGGCGAGATACTCTCGGTAGATTGCCGGGCCCTCCGAGAGGGGCGGAGGAATCAAACTCGGGTCGGCCATGTTGGCCGCTTGTAAGGCAAACGCCCTACTGCTGTGCTCCAGCCCAAGAAGATGAGTATAGAGGTAAATATAATGTGAAAGTGATTAATTTAGTCTCAATTTCTGTGTTATCCATGTCTAATAAATCCTATTTATGGACAGTTTTATAGTGGTTAATACCTTCACCAAAATAAGGGCTAAAGAAATCTCAGGCAAGGACGCAAGTTATATCTCGAATAATATACCTGTCTCTATTAGTGGCTAGAGCCTCTATCAGTGGCTAGAACAGAAAGAATCTCATCGTTAAGGATATTTTCATATACTGCACATTAAAGTTGACTCTGCCCTGCTCTTCAGGACATGGAAAAGCAACTTCTACACCCTAAAGCCACACCAAGAATTCATGATGCAGAAAGTAAATTCTTCTTCAATAAAAAATCTTCTGATACTTTAGAAACTCTGTACCATTTATTATTTGGGAACTTTTAATTTGTATGAGAGTTGTGATTTTACCTTTTCAGAGAATATATCTTCTAATAATTTGGAAATTCCACCTGAGAAGGTCAGGAAGTTGAACCTAATAAATATCACCTCCACAGATGGCACATCTCATGGGCTCGAACCAACCAAGCAACATCTTTTCCAGTCTCCAATCCAAAGAGGCAAACCGAATTTTTCTGAATGTTTTCTAATTTTATTTTTTTTTCTTTCTTAATATTGGAGTCTGCTTTTGTTTCAGTTCATTTACAACTGATCTACATAAGCTGTCAATGACAGAAGGTTTGATTTTGTGATTTGGCCATATGGCGAGCTCTGTTTGTTGGGTTAGAGGTCACAGAGAATCTAGTTTGTTAATCTTTGTTTGCTTAAGTTTTTGTTTTGAGCTCAAACTCTTAAAAACTTTACTTCTAGGAGGACTGGAAAAAGATTTTATAGCTGAGCACGTCATTTGGATTCCTGTTGCAGTGTTTACCCTTGACACATGGCTTGAAATGCATAAATTTTAAAACTTTCTATGCTCCCCTTTATCTATGTATATAATATATAATATCATATCTATGTTTTTAATAACTCTAGCTCTCATTGTATGAGTTCTATTTTCATTCCTGTATGATTTTAATAAATACTACTGTGAAGTTGCTAAAATTTTAAGTTTTATTTTCATTGGTTTATAGATAAAAATACAGGTATGCACACATGTACTTTTGCATGTACATTTAAATATATGGAGTACATTGCTATTGCTAAAGACAATAAATTTAAAATATTTTAGAATGCAAAAATATATTCATTTCTGAGTTCAGGGATTTTTTTGTGTGTTGTATTAAAGATTTGCACACAAAATTGCAGATGTTTATGAATTTAGTTTATTGTACATTTTAAGTAAGGGGTTAGGTAGATTACTCCCCAATGTACCGTTAACTCTATTTACCAATGAACACCTTCACTCTTCTTGTCTCTTGACGAAGAATTCAGATTCTGATGTTGTTGTCTTGCCCCTTTGCTATTTACACGCTCCCCCTACCACATCCATGCATGACCTACCATATTCATTGGACTGATCTTTTCACTACATAGTTGTCAGTGCAGTGTAGGGATTGCTGGTCTGAGGTCTTCATCTGCAACTCTGTGTCCCCTTCCCAAGGTGTACTGGTACTGGAATTCACAGGCTACAGTCCAACACCAGTCGTTCCTCTTGACTTTGCTTAGTTCTGTGGACACGGTCTTGTGCACCTAGGGAAGAATTCTGCTATTTTGTAGTCTGTTTAGACATAGTGAAAGAGGAAAAAGGAAGTTACCTAGCCTGGTAACTTCCTATTTTGTCTTCTATTTCCCATCCTAAGCCATTTATATTATTTTTCTATCACTTCACACCTGGGTAGGCTGGATTTAAAGGGAAAAATTAAATGCGTTAAATCACATGGGAATTCTCACTCTGCAATTACACCATAGTTATATTTTATTTAAATATATGATATTTATGTATCTGTATGCAGAGTAAATTAATTTTATATAAAATTTTTAAAGTTCCTAGAAAATCTGAATATAAAGCAGATACACACCCAGTTTCACTGATATTTTCATACCTTCTTTTATACGTCTGAATACTTTTATTTATTTTACTGTATGTGCCATGTACATATAATCTGAGATAGGTAGGATTAAAGATAATTGATTGGTATTACCAAACAGGGTGGTTGTGATGGGTGAAGGGTATGAGGGAGTGGACTGAAAGTAACTAAAGCATATTAGTGGGGATATTTGGTGATAGTGAAGTGCACTGCACTTAAAATGCACATCAAAACCATTATGTTAATGGAACTGGAGAGACAGTACCTTGGGTAGAAGGCTTAGGGAAGTTTGTTCTTGTTTCTTATGTTTTTTTTTTTTTTAAATCAAATGTTGTTTCCTTTAATTTGGTTTTCTTACATTTGTTTGCTTTCAGAGGAGAAAATTTAGAGACAATAGAAGCTATTGTTACGCATTTCCAAATTATCACCAATTCCCCTTCTTATTTTTCTGACCTTTAAAGAACAAAGTAAGATGAATGACTGTATAAGAACCTGGAAAACCATCACATTTTAATTTAAACAAAGGAAAAATAAACAAACTTTGTAATCCATTAATTTTGTCATCTATTATTGTGCCATTAGTACTTGTAAGATACTATTTATTCAGTTCAAGATATTGACAAGTGGTATGGAACATAGAGGATCTTGAAAGCTTATAGAACCTTTGGGAAAAATCCCTAATAAACAAGTTACTTGAGTTAATACATTCCATTCATTGTATTTCTTTTGTCTGGGGACAATTCAATACTGCATTCACACAAATATCTAATTTTATGGTTAATGCACATTTTTATTTATCTTATAAAAATGTAATGTGCATAAAATATCTTATTGGCAATCTTATATAATGTGCCCTAAGGCTATAGCAAAATATTACCTATGATAGATTTTAAAATATATTTTTCTCATCTTACTTTTGAAATAAAATGTTTTTTAATGAATCAAGATACTTTGAAATGAAACAATTTCTTAGTATTAGACAATAAGAAAGTGATCCACAAGTATCAGTTTTATTGGTCATTATTTGCAACTTCCTTTAAATAACTAATAAATTATTCTATGCCATTGAAGGACAATTTACTGTATTAGTTGAGACTGCCTTAATAATGTTTACCAGACCAAAAACCTTAATAATAATCCGACTATTTATGTGAAATTACTAAAATATCACTATTTAAAAATATTTCTATTTATGTGGTTCAACCCTCAACATCATTTTCCCTTAATCTCTACTGGAAATGGAAAATGGTTCAAGCACAAAGTTACAACTAGTTCACAAATACAGTTGGGAATGAATTACCCTAAACTGACGCAATTTTTCTCTAATGTTCATAAAATATTTGAAAAAAATACTTACTGGAAATCACTTTTTATTTCATTTATATATTTTTATTAGGGGTAATGACACACCAGCTATACTTAGGTATCACTCCTAGACAGGTTTGAGGGGCCATATATGGTACAGGAGATCTAACTCAGGTGAGCTGTGTGCAAGCAAACTTCCTATTCCCTCTACTATTTCTCAGCCACAACCAAAAATCACTTTTTAAACAAACCTAAGCTTTCCTTAGTAAGTTTAATACTTCAATTTTAAAACAATAGGAATTTTTATAGATATAATTTGCTTTAAAATTAGCAATATTTCATGGAATATGGCATCTTTTATATTTGTAATTAATTACATTGTTCACTAAATTACTTTCATGAAAATATTGAATACAATAAATAGAAACACTTGATTGTGACTGTAGAAGATTTCCAGGGATATCTGGATATCTAGTTAAAAATATTGATTACAGCTTGTTTTGAGAGTGCTGATAAAGACATGACATTTTATTCTTAATTGATCACTTGTATGCGATAGAGAAATTTACTCCAAAGAAAATGATTTTATGTAGAAAATATCTAAAGAGATCTAGATACTCTAATTTTATATTACCTTGATTATCTCTCCCATAACAATTCACAAATGCAAGTAGTTGAACTTGACAATGACTAGATGATTTGATATTGTTGAAATGAGCTTTTTATTATTTTCGTGCAAAAAAGTTTCTAAAAAATAGCTTTATATGACTTAATTAAACAGCACCCTTGGGGCTTGCATATTTAACTGACTGCAAAAAATTCAGGACTTTATGTAATAACAGTAACACATATTTATAATTATTTTCATAAAATCCACACCAAAAGTGTCAAATGATCTTTAGTATCAGGGGCACTACTAACAAACAGACAATATTTTTGTCTGAAAAATTCCAATGTTTTAAAAGTTACATTGTTTTAATATAAAAAAATAATGGTCCTAACAATAGTGGTTACGGTTAAAGTAAATTTGAATGTGCCTGGAGAAAGTTGAATGAAGTTGGACTCAAGCAATCCCCCTTCCTTCAACTACCTCCACCATTTTCCCTTTAGTAGTCACCAGAGCTTTCACAGGTTTTGCTATTGTCTGCTTGCTCATTTGCTTTAGTTATGTATATTCCACATGTGAATGAAACCATCTGGAAATTATCTTTCACTTCTTTATTTCATTTAGCATATTCACCTCAAGGTTCATTTTTTTTTTTTTTAGCAATCATGTGTTCACTTTCCACTAATTAATGGCTGAAATTGAGTTCAGATGTGAGAACTATATGAAGTTTATTTTAGACTCTATTGAGTATTCTCGCTGAAGTTCATTACTATTCTATCTGGTAGTGAAATTATTTTACTTCAGAGAAGAGTCTCATAGTTACCTATTGCTAAAAATACTTAGTGTCTTAGGTTATTATTCTTTCTGAGGAAACAATTGCCTTTGCTTCTATAAAGGGGAAGCTATTGTTAGCATGTCTTTTAATTTTCACTGACTCCTTTGTCAAATTACAAATTACAGGTAGAGACTGAGAGTTGCTAATCAAAGCTGCTTTTCTCTAAGGAGGCTAGCAACATACAATGAACAATGTTCACTCTTCTGAAGCAAAATTTCTAAGAAAAATATTTAAAGTGAAAAATCCATACTTAATTCAACTTCTTCTTACTATTTCAAAATGTTTAAAGTGATTGTGATCATAATAAAACCAAGAAGAACAAACAAGTAAAAAATAAATAGATGTAAAAAAAATAGGCAGTATCTGTTAGGATTCAGCATTCGAAAGACCACACAAGGCGATGAGCTTTGTAGTATAAAGTTTTATTCAGCACAAATCAAGAAAGCATTGAGTTCAGAAAGCCAAGAAAGCTTGAGAATGCTAACTGGTCATGACTGTCCCCTCTAGTAGGACAGTGACGCCCTCCTTTGTTCTCACACCCTTTTTTAATCTCTGATTTCTACAAGTTGCCCATTCTTGGTGGTCTAGATAGCTCCCTGGTGACCTTTTACTTGACCGGTTGCCTCTAGCTGGTTTGCTTCTGGGCAAATATTGTGTCTAACTCCTATTGGTTGTTACCATCTGGGGGTTCATGTCTCAGCTCTCTCCAAGAACTGACTGGTTGCTGTTTTCCACATCCTGTTGTGCATCAGGGTTTCTAGCTAATTCTGTAATCCTGAGATATGCCTCAACGCCATGGTTATGGCTGTACAAATTTTACACTAAGAAAGCTTTGGGTACAGAAAAGCTGCCACTTCAAAATGGTGGCGCTTATGCTATGCTGAATAATACTTATTTTCTCTGGCAGTAGTGGGGAGGGCTCCACATATATAAGAATGGGCAAAACATGCATTCTTTCTTTACAAAGAGACTGAGAAAATGGTTCCAACACTCACAATAATGTCCTGATTTTTCAAAAGATAGCATTTTTGCTATTTAGCACTGTCCTCCCATTGTTCATCGAGTTGCTCGAGCAGGAACCAGTAATGTCTTCATTTCGAGACTTGTTACTGTTTTTTTGGCATATTGAATATGCCACGAGAAGATTACCAGGTTCTGCCATATGGGCGGGATGTTCTCGGTAGCTTGCCAGGCTCTCCGAGAGGGACAGAGGAATCGAACCTGGGTCAGCCACATAAAGGCAAACGCCCTACCCACTGTGCACAGTACAGGATCCAAAATCATCATATAAATTTAGAAATTTAGGAGAAAGCGACTTTCCTATTCAGTTAGAGTTAATTGAAGAAAGATTCATCAGTGGGGTTTAAAATTTCAAAAGAAATTATCAAACAAAATTAAATCCAAGATAAATAATTGGAATCATTATCAAACAGGTTAATCAAACAGTTCAAGAAAAGTATCAGTAGGTAAATTAGGTACTTCAGAAAAAATATTTTTGTTTTATTGAGAAACTTTTATTAATATTAGAGTCAACATCAGTAATTGAGGAGTTTTTGATTTTCATACTGTATGTTTGTCCACTCTGAGTGCTTAGCTAAATGCCTCAATATTTTTGGCAGTGAAGAGAAAGACAGATCTTCAAGTGGAAAAAGAAAAGAATGCATCCAATTACTAAATGCCTGAAAAATGATTCTGGCAGAAACAATTCACTATCCAGCCTATGAGTTACAAATGTTGGCTTGTTTCTCAAAGAATACTTGCTGTAGAGAATCAGAGTATCTGTCTGACAGCAGGGTATTACTAATATAAACTGCTTCTAATCAAAATACCGTTTTTCATCAGTGAAAGACAGGTTGAACAAACTAAATAGGAAAAAGAATCAGTGCAGGTTGTTGGATAGTTGAAGCACCACTGGAACTAAAGGATAAGTAGATCAAAATCCACTTTGAAACATACAAGTCTTTTTCTTTTGATAGAAACAGAATAATTCATTTTCTGATTCAAAAAAGGAGCTGGATATTTACTTTGCTTGTGAAAGTCTATACTTAAAATCATGTTAATATAAACTAATAACTATAGTATTGTAATCATCTTTGTTTATTGCTGTTCTCAACTTCTTAACTTCTAGAATTGAATTGGAGAAAAATAATATGTTAAAGTTAGTTGGCCTTACACACGTAAATTGGGTATTTTTGATATAACAGAAGAGCTTTATATTTGTAAGAGAGTTAACATTGGTTTATGAATAGTTATTACCAGAAGAAAATATGCTAAAACAGGGTACTAGGTAGAAATAGAATAGTATTTCTTTTATATGCCTTTTATTTTGGAGGAAAAACACAATGCTTGAAAAGAACCCTAAATTTTATCATTACTGTTAATTTAGAAAAAACCCAAATGTATAGATATTGAACTGCTTCTGAAGTACTTTGTTTCTTGGAAAATCTAAGAATAACATTAACTAAAGATTCCCATTGCAGAATGGTGGTAATGGTGTGTGTGTGTGTGTGTGTGTGTGTCTGTCTGTCTGTCTGTCTGTCTGTGTCTGTGTGTGTCTGTGTGTTTGTCTAAGTCCCTAAAATAATACATGTTTAAAATTCTGTTTCAGGAAATTAAGAGAAAATAGTTCTTAATCTAAAATGTCATCTTTGGGTCTGGAGTGATAGCACAGTGGGGAGGGTGTTTGCCATGCAAGTGGAAGACCCAGGTTCAATTCCCAGCATCTATATGGTCTCCTGAGCACCACCAGGGACAATTCATGAGTGCATAGCCAGGAGTGACCCCTGTGCATCGCCAGATCTGGCTCAAAAGGCAAAAAAAATGTTATTTTGAAGACTGAGTAGATAGCTCACAGTGTCTGGGTTAATTGACCCAGAACACTAAGCAGCAAGTACCTCCTGAGTATCAGCTGAGTGTGGCCCACAAAATAAAATGAATAAATATATTTTTAATTTAATGAATTCTCTCTCCTCTAGAGAAACCCAGATGATTTCTCGGCTATGAAGCACTCTGTATCTCTCTCTCTCCTTTTCTCCTCAAAGTCACTAAAAAAATACTAAATAAAATATGTTGCTATGCCTAAATCATTCAATACAATCTTTGTTAAACTCTTCACAAAATTGGGTTTTGTGGGGATTGTCTTAGTAATTGCAGGTGTTAAATGGCATCCATGTTCCAATAGAGACTTTTCAATTGTTCCATGGGTATGATAGAGAAACCTATTTCCAGGGGCTTCTAAATGTCCTCTAAGAGAAAGTTTCAATCTTTAAATTACTGTTTAACAAAACACATAAAGAATCAGTTTGAACCTATTGCAGTAAAACTTGTAAATATACACAGAATCCACTGTACAGAGGAAACTGCAGTATGTATTCATAGGAGGTCACCAAGTGGACCATTATAAGGGCTTGAACTTATTGACTTTGAAAATATTGACATAAGATTGATTAATATGAGACTGACACCCAAGGACAGTAGACACAAGGGCCAGGAATATTGCTCCATAGTTGGAAGCCTGCCACATGAGCTGGGGGAGAAGGCAGCTGGGATAGAGAAGGGATCACTAAGACAATGATGGTTGGAGGGATTGTTGGGGATGGGAGATGTGTGCTGAAAGTAGATAAAGGACCAAACATAGCCTCTCAGTATCTATATTGCAAACCATAATGCCCCAAAGTAGATTGTATAGGGGGAATTGTCTGCTATAGAGGCAGGAGGAGGGTTGGAAAAGGGTGGATACTGGGCGCATTGTGGTGGAAAATGTGCGCTGGTGGAAGGATGGTATTCAATCATTGTATGACTGAAGCTCAAACATGAAAGCTTTGCCACTATATCTCATGGTGATTCAATTAAAAAAAACACATAATTGAAAACTAATAAAATAGTTACCTATCAAAGTGAACTGAACTAAGGAAATTTAAGGAAGGATATCTCTGGGATGTTTTCTCAAGATAAGATCATTCAAAAGAAATCTTACATCAATGACAATGACACAGACCAAAAATACTGGGAACAATCTCTGTTGGTAGGGATGTAGTGATAAAGGAACCCTCACCCACTGCTGGTAAAGAATGCTGTCTGGCCCAAGCCCTGTGGAAATAAATATTTACCATACTTAGTAGGTTCAGAACTGAGCTCCCATATGACCCATCAATTCCAATTTGGGGTCTCTATATTTTTATGATTACATAATCATAGCATTATATGATTTATTTTCTTTATAAATATTACATGGGCTGGAGCGATAGCACAGTGGTAAGGCGTTTGCCTTGCGCACAGACAGCCCAGCTGAGCCAGGTTCGATTCCTCCACCCCTCTTGCAGAGCCTGGCAAGCAACAGAGAGTATCTTGCCTGCACGGCAAAGCCTGGCAAGCTACCCGTGGCGTATCCAATACGCCAGACACAGTAACAACAAGTCTCACAATGGAGACGTTACTGGACCCGCTCTAGCAAATTGATCCCCAGGACAGAAAAACATTGATTCCAAAGAACATATGCACGCTGTTATTCATTGTGGCAATCAGTACAATAGCTAAGATCTAGAATCAACCTAAGTGTCTAACAACAGAATGGATCATGAATATTTAGTATAAATACTCAGTATACTACACAGTTATAAGAGTTGATAAAATTAAGCATTTAGTGACAACAGGCCAGAACTGGAACATATCATGTTAAATGAAGTAAGTCAAAAGAAGAATAATATACACAGGATGGTGTTACTTATATTTGGTATTTAGAATAACCAGATGAAGGAGTATAGTTCAGATGCAGGATTTTCCTTCCCCTTTAACTCCCCTGTCAAGTGGAGCAGGGTTCACTGGGGCCCACGGGAGGAACAGTGACTGCAGAGTAAGGAGAGTGCCCCAGGAGGAGAGGACCAACCTGGAAACCCTACAGAAGAAGCTTGAGGAGCTGGAGCTCGATGAACAGCAGTGCAAGCGCCTCGAGGCCTTCCTCACACAGAAGCAGAAGGTCTGGGAGCTGAAGGAAGATGACTTTGAGATCAGCGAGCTGGGCGCTGGCAACGGCGGTGTGGTGTTCAAGGTCTCCCACAGGTCCTCGGGCCTGGTCATGACCAGAAAGCTACAGTTCAAACTTGGTCCCAGGGTATAGGGAAGGGAAGGAAATAAAGAGTGTAGCGGAGGGGAAGAAGAGACAGATGAGTAACAGGAGGTTTCAGATTAGGGGATCCAGGGACAAAGGTGGGACCCTGGAGAGGCAAAAAAGTGTAGTTAAAATGACATCTGCACTTGTATGTTCATTGCTGCACTATTCACAATAGTCAAAATCTGGAAAATCCTGAGTGCCCAAGAACAGATGACTGGTTAAAGAAACTTGGTACATCTACAAAATGGAATACTATGCAGGTGTTAGAAATGATGAAGTCATAAAATTTACAAACAAGTGCTTCTACAAGGAAAGTATCATGCTAAGTGAAATGAGTCAGAAAGAGAGGGACAGACATAGAAAGACTGCTCTCATCTGGGGAATATAAAGTAATAGGAAAGACTAAGACCCAAGAATAGTTGAGATAAGAACCAGGAGGTTTTCTCCATGGCTTGGAAGCCGGCAGTACATGCTGGGGTAAAAGGAAGCTAAGACAGAGAAGGGAAAACCAAGAAAAGGGTATTTGGAGGACTTGCTCGGGATGCGAGATGCGTACTGAAAATATACTATAGACCAAACAGGATGGCCATTCAATGCCTCTATTGCAAACCACAACACCATAAAGGAAAGAGAGAACAAAAGGGAATGCACTGCCACAGAGATGGGGTGGGGTGGGGGGTGCGGAGGTGGGAGGGCTACTGGGTTCATTGGTGGTAAAGAATGGGCACTGGTGGAGGGATGAGTACTTGATCATTGTATAATTGAATCCCATGCACTTACGAATGAAATTTTGTAAGTCTACAGCTATACCTCATGGTGTTTCACTATTAAAAAAAAAAGAGAGAAGAATTGATGTACTGTAGCACTAT
The DNA here is from genome assembly GCF_029834395.1 of Sorex fumeus. Lineage (NCBI taxonomy): Eukaryota > Metazoa > Chordata > Mammalia > Eulipotyphla > Soricidae > Sorex > Sorex fumeus. The sequence goes on along the minus strand of NW_026606172.1, from coordinate 869,231 downwards.
AGCAATGTCCTCTCATAGTTCATTGATTTGATCAAGAGGGCACCCAGTAATCTCTCCATTGTGAAACTTGTTACTGTTTTTGGCATATCGAATACTCCATGGGGAGCTTTCCAGGCTTTGTCGTGCGGGCGGGATACTCTCAGTAGCTTTCCAGGCTCTCCAAAAGGGGTGGAGGAATCAAACAAAGGTCAGCTGCATGCAAGGCAAATGCCCTACTCACTGTGCTATCACTCCAGTCCCCCATAAAAGCAAATTTCAGTTAGCTTTGCACTCACTTAAAAAATGTTGTCAAGTAGGGGACAAGAGTGATATACAGCAGGTAGGACACTGCATGCAGCTGACTCCTGACATACCATAAGGTCCTCCTGGGGTCCACTAGTGCAAAGCCAAAAGTTACCCCCAAGCATTGCAGGTATGAGCCCAAAACAAAGCAAGAGAGGAGAGAGAGGAGAAAAAAGGAGAGAGAGAAGAGATGAGAGAGAGTGCCCGAGAGAGAGCAAGCGAGAGAGAGAGAGAGAGAGAGAGAGAGAGAAAGAGAGAGAGAGAGAGAGAGAGAGAGAGAGAATGAATATGCTGTAGGGATGGAGAGATAATTCAGGAGATAAGAAACTTGTCCTCACTACCCACCACTCCATATAGATTCCTGAACACCACAACAGAAATCATCTGTGAACAGAGAGGTAAGATATGAATTGATAGAGGCAAATATTCAAACTACCGAGTCAACAACACTGAAAATGAGACCCATATTTTAACAACCAAACTCAGAAAGGTGCTTGTCAAGAGAGTACTGGTGGCAGGAGGGAACTTGGGAGGATACCTGAGAACACTGATGAAGAGGAATTGACACTGGTGATGGCATCAGTGTTGCCATATTGTATGTCTAAAATGAAACTATGAATAACTTTGTAAATCATAGTGCTTTAATTAAAAACGTGGGAAAAATTGAAGTTATGATTGACAAACTGTGTGGTAATATTCTGGTTTTTCTCTGAAGTATATATTTTTGGGACATATCAACAATAAGTAAATACTGTATGTACCTTTCATTTAAGATTCTGAACGATATCATCTAATCAGTATTGGACTTACTTTCATTTTATATAAGCACATTTAAATGCTACTCTTAAAAATGTTATGCATGTATAAATAATTAAATTCACTCCTATCATGCAAATTATGGTTCTATGTAGTATGCTAAAAAGAGCAGAACCCCATTATCAGGCACTTGACGGGTTCTAGTGACAAATTTTTCTTGGTGCCTAGCACACTGGCTTGCAAAATTTGCAGCATAAAAATAATAAAATTTTGTTATTTTAATAATAAAATATAAAAATAAAAAAGTATCTCAATAAATAATACTTCACAATAAATGTCATCTATATGATAATTGTTTTTAAAGGTACTGAAGTATACAAGAAAGCCTGGTCTTGTTTTAAACAGGAAGTGTTCACCTCACACTGATTCCCATTCTTCTATATTACTCTGTGCATTGGCATATTTTAATATAAACAACAGGATTAAGGAAGATAAGCTATTTTTTACAAAACCATATGAAAATATGCAGGAAAGAGGAAATACATTTGTGAAAATAAAATAGTATGACAAGTTTATTATCATTTCAAATTGTAAATTCTGACAATATTACATATGGTACATGTGTGCATAGTCTGGGGCGACAGCACAGCGTTAGGGTGTTTGCCTTGCAAGTGGCCAACATGGCCAACCCAAGTTCAATTCCTCTGCCCCTCTCCAAGAGCCCGGCAAGCTACCGAGAGTATCTCGCCTGCACGGCAAAGCCTGGCAAGCTCCCCATGACGTATTCGATATGCCAAACATAGTAACAATTGTCACAATGAAGACGTTACTGAGCCCGCTCGAGCAAATCGATGAACAATGTGAGGACAGTGACAGTGACATGTGTGCATAGCAATGCTATGACATAGCTGAGGAGATAGTACAGAAGTTAGGGCACATGTCTAACGAAGCCTGAATTTTTTAATTCTTAGCACCAGCATGGTTGGCCACCCAGGAGTGTTGGGACTATACCTAGAGCCCTCAAGCATCAGTGTGGTGGCCCCAGTGAACACAGGCACCACACGGCCACATTCTCAGATTCCAGCACTGATCTTCTAAGTAGGATGGCCAAAAATAACCGAGAGTGTCCCGTGGGTCCTGTGAAAAATGCTCGAGTGATCCTTGCCCCAAAAAGTTGAAGGAAAAAGCAGCAATTTCAAAAATAGGTGGAAATTCTTCAAAATATGTAACTAAAAGATCATATTAATGTCATATATATATCAAAGAAATGTTTGTGATTCAAAGAGATATATAATAAAATGATAATAAAACTGTATTCCTAAACAGATCTTTCTAAATTTAAATATTCAGAATAAAGAAAATATTTTAAGGTGAAAAATATGACATAAAATAGTTTAAAGTGTCTATATGTTTAGAAAAGATTCTTTTAAATATGACAAAATAAAATTCATTTTCAATATGGCAAAATAAAAACCCAAAACAGAAATTATTTCATAAATATTGTATAAATAAAATCCCTCATGTAGGACTGGAGCAATGGTCCAGTGGAACAGGTGCTTGCCTTGCAGCAGTGGATCTGAGTTCAATTCTTGGCACTCCATATGCTCTTCTGAGCTAGTTAGGACTGATCCCTGAGTTCAGTGTCAGGAATAAGCTCTGAACATTGATGAGTGTGTCCTGATCCAAAAATATTACAAGACAAAAGCATAAATACCACAATTAAAATATAAATAATGCAATGAAGATAAACAAAGTGACTTAATCTTATAGGTTAATAATTTTCTTTCTTTTTATTCTTTCTTCTATTTTATTTATTGAATCACCATGAGAACTGTTAACAAAGCTTTTAGGTTTAAGTGTCGGTCTTACAATGATCAAACACTCATCCCTTCACCAGTGCACATAATTTTCTACTACCAAGAACCCCAGTATACTCCCCATACCATCCCCACCCCCACCTGTGTGGCAGATAATTTCCACTTTGATTACATTCTCTACTTTGATTGCATTCAATATTTCAACAAAAGGCCCACCATTATTATTTGGAATTTTCCCCCAACAATCAAAGCTGTCAAAAAGGCATTATTAGATAATTTGTTTTCTCTTGCTGATTATTAAGAGCATATGATGTGGCCGCGCAATTTTGGAATTCTGTTATTTCAACAATTGAGTCTGGAGGGATTTCTGCCGAAAACCTCTGGGTTTTGAGATTTGTTTGTGTACCTCTGGGACCCTGGCCATTAAGGAGCTCAATAAATAGCCAGAGGAGCCTTTCATGGGTGGTAACTCAGGGTCTCGTTTAACAATTTATATTTAAATATGTAAAAAATTAGATCAATGTTATACAATATAGTTCAATTGGATAAAAAGTAAATCACAATAGGAAAAGTGTTCAAATAGACATTTATCAAAAAGAAAATTAAATTTAAGATTGTTTTTTATTTAACCTTATAAAACAAAATAATAGTAATACAAAATAGAAGTTTAATACAAAATGAAAATATGCAGAAATGCATTTGCATAGCTGTTAGACTAATCATCAAAATTAGCCTTACATTTATGGTATGCAGACCTAAAAATATGTGTAATCATTTAAGATAAAAATCTCCCATAGTGTAAATTTAAACTGTATATTAACTTATAACATTTAATTATATACTTGCTACTCAGACATACTAGCTTATGAGCAAAATTAAAAGTGCATAACTATATTTATGACAATGTTGATTTAAACATAAATTTTATTACCCAAGTGATATTAATTAATAAATATTATCTTAAAAATTAAATTTTAGTAGTCCATATAATTGGAATATAGTATATCTGCAATTTGGAATGTGTTTAACAAAACATTATATGATTGTACATATACTATTATAAAATTATCTCCAATGTATTGTTAAGGAAAACAATACAAAATAGTGCATGTTCTGCAACTCTCTTTGCTATATGTGTTACACAAATATGACAGATTTGTTATACCATTAATAGGCTACATTTGCATCAAAAATTCATGAACCTGGTTTCCTGGAATTGCCTAGTATTAAACATGACTTACCAGATATCTCTGTTACAATCTATGGAATACATTGTCTTTTAAGGATATGCGAAAATGAGTTTCAGAGGTTGCCCTGGGAAGAGTACTTCAAGTCCAGGGGAGTGTAGGGATGAGATTTATTTTCCATATATAACTTTTAGGGTTTGGAGCGATAGCACAGTGGTTAGGGCACTTGCCTTGCATGTGGCTGAACCGGGTTTGATTCCTCCATCTTTCTCGGAGAGCCCGGCAAGCTACCAAGAATAACCCGACCACACGGCAGAGCCTGGCAAGCTCCCTGTGGCTTATTTGATATGCCAAAAACAGTAACAACAAGTCTCACAATGGAGATGTTACTGGTGCCCACTCAAGAAAATTTATGACCAACGGGAGGACAGTACTTCAGATATAGCTTTCAGAAAGTTATATATAACTTGGAGAAAAGCTTCCCAAATAAAATGAGAAAAATGGATCTGGGCACTCTGTAAATGTATAAAATAAAATTTTAATTTTTGTTGAACATTAAAAAATTGTTGAACGATAAAAATAATAAAATAATTAAGAGCTATTGGCAACATAGAGGAACTGTACATAGATTTTACTTTCAAGGCTACAGAATTTTTATCTTAAGTGATATTGAGAGTTATTATATGTGGTAAGTGAAAGTGTAAGACAATCATCTGATTAATATTTCTGAAAGAGCAGTATCTAAACTATGTTGAGAAAGTTTGTTTGGGTAGAAAAGTCTTATGAGAAAATTAATAAGGAAGGCTTGTTTCTCACTCAGTTTTCTGCTCTTCTTTCAGTCAAACTTTTGAACTGAAAGAAACTTCTTAAAAAATATTATTAGCTTTTTCTTTCAAATAAAGCTAAGACACAGAGAAATGTAACCATGAGTGAATAAAAAATATAGTGTTTTACTTGGACAATCGATAGTATTCCTTAGTGGGAGAGGATTCCAAGCTGTGGTCAAAGACCTAGGAAGCCACACCTACATTTGTAACCAATCAGGCAGAGGTTCAATGTGAGACTGCTAGAATGTAATGCTACTTGGATATTGTGGTGCCCTGCAAGTTCAGCGACATGTCCCATAGTGAATTGGGACATCCATGATCATGTCAATGTTGCTACCTGGGATCTAACCAGAGTTTTGTGCATGTCCTAAATCTTGCATTTTCTCAGGCCTCGAACCACAACTGGAATTTGTGAAAAGTAACTAGATAGGGCTCAGAGAGAGAATATAGCAGGCAGAGCACCAGCTTGTTTGCCACATGTTTATTCCGGTTTGAATCTTGGTACCTCACATGCTTGCCCAAGCACCACCAGTAGTGATCTCTAATCTCAGAACCAGGAGTAAATCCTGAGTACCAGGTGATGTGGTCTCCAAACCCACTGATATGTGCATTGTAAGAAAAAAGAAAGGGAGTAATGAGAATATTTAGAAAGAAGTTTGATATTTGTCACATAAGAAATAAAACATCTTACAAAATACAGTCTGTAGAATAGGTAAATAAATAGTTTAAATCAATGATGCTTCAAGACAATATTCTATTTACAATACAAATAGAAACATCAATTTTGTATATATGTAAGCAAATTGGCAGGGCAGTATTTTAATTCATAACTACTAATCTCAGACTTGGCAGTAAAATGTTTTATTTTAGAAAATGTATCTGCAGATTCATCATTTTGATAATTCATTTCTGTTTTTCTTTTTTTTTTAAATTTATTTATTTATTGAATCACTGTGGGAAAAGTTACAGAGCTTTCGGGTTTAGGTCTCAGTCATGTAAATATCAAACACATTTCCCTTTACCAATACTTATTTTTAACCCTGAACCCCAATAGACCCCCACCTCCCACCCCTCCCAATTCTTGTGAGGCAGATGAGTTCTAGTTAATACTCTATCTACTTTGATTAGATAGATTGTTTCAATAGAAGATGCACAATTATTGTTTAGAGTTTACGACCCACCCCCCACAATCAGATATGCTGAAACAGCGTTGTGAAATGATTTGCTTTCTACAACTTGGTTTAAGAATAAAATGATAAAATGAATAAAATGCGCGATAGCGGCCGCGCGGTTTTGAATTTCTGCTATTTTACTTATTGACCCTGGAAGAATTTCTATTAAAAGTTAGATAGTTAAGAGATTGGTTTCTGTGCCTCCGGGGCCGTGGCCGTGCCAGAGAGCCGCTCGTGGGGGGCAGCTGGCGACCTCGGTGGGGCGTGGGGGACGGCCCACGAAGCCCCCCTTCCCATGAGGTCCCTGCTGCTCCCGCCAAGCCCGGCTCAAACCTGCTGTCCACAAGGCTCCCGTGCGGCCGCCATCTTTCTTCTGTTTTTCCTTTTTTATTCCCCTCACCATGGCCCCTTTTAGATTAAGGACTAAGGACTAAGTCTGCTGCCAAATTGCTACATATTTAGAAGAATAAAGCATTACCAACTAACATGAGGGTTGTTGAGGCATAATGACCATATATTTGGAGGCTGGGAAATTGTTGTCACTAAAGAGTTGTAGCATCATAACTATTGAGTAGCATCAATATATTCTTCATACCGTTGAGTTTAGCATTATATAAGGTCATATTTGGATGAAATAATAGATAAAAAATATAGAAAAGCCTGAATTTGAGGCTTTCTATCCAGCTGCAATGGAGAAATTACAATTTATCTGTATTTACATGTTTGAATATCGAAAACACCACGGATAGCTTGCCAGTGGTGCTATGCCAAATCCAATAAATACTGGATATGTATTTCACTTGATCCCTTGACTTCCTGTTAATCATTGATTTGCTAGAGCAGGCACCAGTAACATCTCCATTTGTCCCTGTCACGTGCTAGTGTAGCCCGATGGCATCTGTTGGTTCTAGAAACATGAAAAGCCTCAAACTGATCGTTCATGATCTTGATGAAAAAGTCTGACCATGTGGTAGGTGGGTGGCCACACGGTCTTTTTACATTCCGTGGAATCCAGTTGGTAACGGCTCTAGTCCAGCAGTCGTCTCTAAATCTCATTACATAACCAGCCCATTTGATTTTTGATGCCTGGATAAACGAGACAGCATCCCTGATTCTTGATCCGGATTTGGCATATCCAGTATTTACAACAATTCTCTCATGATTGTCCTTCATCTAGTATTCTGCCAATCCTATTCAGGATGACTCGGGTGAACAACTTGTAGATAACAGACAGTAGGCAGATCAGGCGATAGTTGCCAATGTCGTGGATGTCTCCCTTCTTGTACCGTAATATATATGTATATGTATTTATATGTAAATATTGGATATGCCAAATCCAGTAAATATAATGGGTCTCATTTCCCTGACCCTGAATACAGCAGCGTTGAGAAGGACGTGGAAGGAGAGGCTGATAAAATCTCAAGGCCAAACTAGGCTACCAAAATGAAGAAAGACAAAAATGACTATCTGTACTTTCAATGCACGTACGCTGGCATCTGATGCATCCTGATGGTACAAGCGCAAAAGATCAAGTACAACATCATTAGTCTGACCGAGACAAGAAGGCATGAATCACATCACGCCGTTTTCGACATTGGAAAAGAACTGTTCTTTGGAACATGTGACAAAAGAGGCATCGGTGGTGTCCGGTGTCCTTGTCACCGCAGACTTAGCCATTAGCATTGATTCATTCAAATACCTAACAACCCAAATCAGAGGATTACATTTGAATAGATGTGGCTCACTGCCGGTAGTTTCTATCTTTGTCGTCTATGCACCAACATCGAATTATGGTAAGGAGAAATTGAGAAGTTCTACATGGAGCTGGAGAAATTCTATAAAGAAGACCACACCTTCTACAAGATCATTGTCGGTGATTTTAATGCCAAGATAGGACCGAGAAGATCAGCCGAAGAACTCCACATCGGGACCCATGGCCAAGAATGAAACGAAGAGGGTGAGAGACTGTCTGAGTTTATCATGTCGACCAAGACCATCCATGGTAACAAACAAGTTTCAGAAGGCCAAATCTAAATGTTGGACATGGGAGTTTCCTGTTGGACGGTTCCACAACAAAATTGAACATATCATATTCAATTGACGGTTTTGCCTGATAGATATGGCTGTTATCCTAAAATTCCAAACGGGATCGGTCCACAGTCTCCTTTGTGCAAAATTCTACTTCACAGAGCATGGAGAAAGGAATGCAAAATTTAAGAAGAGAACTCCCAGAATAACCACCAACTTGGAGCTCTTGGCTCTGTTGCAGCAATATGGGAAGATGCCGTCATTGACAACATTGATGAGGATTACGATCAACTGGTTCAGCACCTCCATGATTGCCCGAGGAACACCAAGAGAGAGATAAATACAAAAAAATGCCTGTCATGTAAAACTCTTGAGCTTATTCGCCAATGTGGCTTGGAGCATGCCTCGGGCAACCGCAAGCAAATGTCCGAGCTCACAAAGCAGTGCAGAGAAGCGATCAAGGAAGACCTCAAAGAGAGAAGAGCAGCAGTGCTTGTAGATGTGGCAGAAGCCGGGAAAAGCATTTGTAACGCCCGCCTGCCCTTCACCAACTACAAGACCAAGATGACTGCCCTCTGGTGTCCTGATGGATCTACCACATCTTCCAGAAGGGCAATGCAGAAGATTATTCATGACTTCTACTCAGATCTCTTTAATAGCCATGTCCACTTGCCCACATACAAAATTCCATAGGATGGATATGTCATTCCCAAAGTTCTCCCTTCTAAAATCTGACACGCCATCTCATCCGTAAAGAAACAAAGAGCACCTGGACAAGACAAGGTCAGACCTGAACACCTGAAGAACCTACCGTCAGTACTCATCAATACACTGGCTTGGCTATTCACAGGCTACCTGTCTGAATACAAGGTTTCATGCCAATGGAAAAACAGCAGGACTGTAGTACTATACAAGAAGGGAGACATCCACGACATTGGCAACTATTGCCCAATTTGCCTATTGTCTGTCATCTACAAGCTGTTCACTCAAGTCATCCTGAATAGGATTGGCAGAACACTAGATGAAGGACATCCATGTGAGCAAGCCACGTTCCGAAAAGGATTCAGCACCATCCACCATATCCACACGATAACCAAGATCATTGAGGTTTCTTGGGAGTTCAAGATGCTGCTCTGTCTAACCTTCATTGATTTAAAGAAGGCCTTTGATTCTGTTGAGATGGAAGCGGTCAAAGCCCTAGCCAATCAGGGTGTTCAACTCAATATATCAGGATCCTCCATGAGCTGCATTACAGATTCACTACCAGCATCTCACCATTCTACAAAGAAGTGATCATCGATACCAAGAGAGGGGTTCGGCAGGGTGATGCTATTTCACCGAAACTCTTCAGTGCCACCCTCAAGAACGACATGTGACGACTGGAATGGGAAGGAACAGGAATGAAGATAGATGGTCGGCAACTACACCACCTCCACTTTGCTGATCATTCTAATAATACCAAACATCAGCCAAGAGGCACAAATGCTGACCGACTTTGACAGTGAGCGTGGAAAGGTCAGATTACAGCTGAATTTCAAAAAGATGATGATCATGAGAAATAGTACTGTTCCTGACATTCCATTCACTCTCAATGGAACGACCATCTCCGAATGCAACAGTTATGTGTACCTAGGTCAAGAAGTCAACTGAAGAATGACCTTGCACCTGAGTTGTGCAGGAGAAAGAGAGTGGCTTTGAAGGCCTTCAAGAGCATGGAAGAAACAACTAAGAGGATGAAGAACCTCCAGCTCTGAGCACATCTCTTCAATTCCACTGTTGTTCCTGCATTAACATATGCCTCAGAGACGTGGGCCCTCCGTAAACAGAAGGAGAACACTGTTCGAGCCTCTCAAAGAGGAACCAAAAGAGCTATGCTGGGAGTGTCATGATTCACTCAAATGAGAGAAAGAATTTGGAGTTCCGACCTCCATCAATGCTCACGAATCAGGGATGCTGTCTCGTTTGCTAAGTCATCAAAATGGTGATAGGTCTGTTCAGGTATTCCAGGTCTTCTTGATTCAGCCTTGGGAGTCTGTAGGAGTCTAGGAATTTATCCATTTCCTTGAGGTTTTGATGTTCTGTGGCATAAAGCTTCTCAAAGTACTCCCTGAGGATCCTTTGAATTTCTGTAGTTTCTGTTGTAATGACCCCCTTTTCATTTCTGATTCGGATTATTAGGGTTTTCTCTCTCCCTTTCTTTGTGAGTTTTGCTAGAGGCTTATCGATCTTGTTAATTTTCTCGAAGAACCAGCTCTTGGTTTCATTGATCTTTCGGATTGGTTTTTGGGTTTCCATCTCATAAATCTCTGCTCTGAGTTTTATTATTTCCTTTCTCTTGTTCGGGTTGTGCTCCTTTTGTTGGTCTCCAAGCTCTTAAACTGTGAGGTTAGGTTATTTATGTGTGCTCGCTCCTCCTTCCTGAGGAATGCTTGTAGAGCTATAAAGTTTCCTCTTAACACAGCTTTTGTTGTGTCCCATAAGTTTTGGTAACTCGTGTTCTCATTTTCATTCGTTCCTAGGAATCTTTTGATTTCTTCTTTGATTTCCTTCTAAGCCACTCGTTGTTCAATTGCGCACTGTTTAATTTCCAGGTGTTTGATTTAGTTTTCTGTTTTTGTGTGTGATTTACTTCTAATTTCAGCACATTATGGTCTGAGAAGATTGTTGATACAATCTCTATCTTCTTAATTTTTTGGAGGCATGTTTTGTGGCTCAGCGTGTGGTCTATCTTGGAGAATGTTCCATGTACGCATGAGAAGAATGTGTATTCAGCTTTTTGAGGATGAAGTGTCCTGTATATATCTACTAAGTCCCTCTCTACCATTGTTTCCCTCAGATGAAGTATGTCCTTGCTAAGCTTGAGTCTGGTTGATCTATCAAGTGGTGACAAAGTGGTGTTGAAGTCTCCCACTAGTATTGTGTTGCTATTGATGTCTTTTTCCAAGTCTATGAGTAGTTGTTTTAAGTACTTTGTTGTTCTCTCATTAGGTGCATATACATTTATTATTATAAGTTCTTCCTGTTGTACAGATCCTTTGATCAATAAGAAATGGCCTTCACTGTCTCTTATGACCTTCCTCACTCTGTAATCGATGTAGTCTGATATTAGGATGGCTACCCCAGCTTTTTTATGGGAGCTGTTTGCCTGTAGGATTGTTTTCCAGCCTTTGACTCTGAGTCTGTGTTTGCTTTGACTATTGAGATGTGTTTCTTGCAGGCAGCAGAATGTTGGGTTCACTTTTCTAATCCATCCTGCCACTCTATGTCTTTTAAGTGGTGTGTTTAGCCCATTGACACTGAGAGAGATTATTGTTATGGAATTTTGTCCCCTGGTTCTGTTGAAATTTGGTGTATTTGAGGGGCCTGTCTTGCCTTAAAGTAGCCCATTTAGTTGTTCTTGTAACCATGGTTTTGAGTCTATGAAGTTCCTGAGCTGTTGTTTGTCTGTGAAACTGTGTGTTGTTCCTTCTATTATGAATGAGAGTCTCGCTGGGTAAAGTATTTTTGGAGAGGCATTTATTTCATTGAGTTTTTTCACTATGTCCCACCACTGTTTTCGGGCCATGAGGGTTTCATCAGAAAAATCAGCTGTGAATTTTAAGGATGCTCCTTTGTAAGAGATTTTTTTCTTCGATCTTGCTGCTTTCAGAATTTTGTCTCTGTCTAAGGTTTTGGTCATTTTGATCAGAATGTGTCTTGGGGTATTTTTATTCGGATTTCTTCTAGCTGGTACACTTCGGGCCTCCTGAATGTGGTCACAAGTTTTCTTCAGCTCTGAAAATGTTGTAGCAATGATGTCTTTGACAGTTTCTTCTTCATCAAGGTTTTCTTCCTGTCCCTCTGGGACTCCAATAATTGTTATGCTACCCCTCTTGGCTTCATCACGATCTTCTCTTGCCATCTATTCCCGAATTGTGAGTCTCTTTTCCATTTTCTGCTCTTTTCTAGAGAGTCTCTGAACTCCATCTTCGAGCTCACTGAATCTGTTCTCCGCAGCTGTTAGTCTGCTGCTGAGGCCTTCCACTGAGCTTTTCAATTCGCCTACGAGATTTTTCAGCTCTGACATTTCCGATTGCATTTTCCTCATTTCTGCCTTCAAATCCTCTTATCTTCTATTGGCATTGCTTTCCATTGTTTTTTTTTAGTTCCCTAAGCATCCTAAGTAGCTCCCTTCTGAATTCCTTGTTAGAGAGGTTATCTAACACTACAGTACTGTTGGTGTCTTCTGGGCTAGACTCTTCAATAAGAAAGTTTGGTGGGCTTTTGCGTTGCTTTACCATTGTGACAAGTGTGGTTTAGTCTTTCACGTTCACTGTTACTATTCTGCTTTGATATGCAGTGTGAGTTGAGATAGGCTTATGAGTTATTGGCCATTGTGTTTCTAGTGGCTGAGCTAAACTAGAGAAGATTCCATCTAAGAGGGTATCTTATAGTTCCTATGGCATATGTAGTGGGAGAATTTTTCCTGGAAAGGTCCCTTTCGCTGCGCGCCCGGCTGTACTTGGTTGGAAGAGGAGACGTTCAGCTTTGTTGCCAAGAGGTGGGCCTCCGTTCCTGGTTGGAAGAGGAGACGTTCAGCTTTGTTGCCGAGAGATGGTCCTCCGTTCCTGTCCCGCGCAGATCAGGGGAGAAAACCGGCTTTCTAGTAGATCGAGCTAGCTGCGCATGCCTAGAGAGAGTCCCAGGCCCTGGGGGCAAGCTGTAGCTGGTTGGAAGAGGAGACCTTCAGCTTTGTTGCCGAGAGGTGGGCCTCTGTTCCTGTCCCGCGCATATCAGGGGAGAAAACCGGCTTTCTAGGAGATCGAGCTAGCTGCACATGCCCAGAGAGAGTCTCGGGCCCTGGGGGCGAGCTGTACCTGGTTGGAAGAGAAGACCTTCGGCTTTGTTGCCGAGAGGTGGGCCTCCGTTCTTGTCCCACCTCCGTCTATGTTTTCATTAATGTAGACCTTTACTTGTGCTGAACAATTTCTAATCTCCCTTGTCTTATAATATTCTATGATTCTATGACTTTCAATAGGTGTTTAAGTTGCCAAGTGATGAGAGATTAGAGTATGGCCAGTAATGTCACCACCAGAAAAAGAAATGCAGCATTAATGGGACATATTTAGTAAAAGCTAAAATATAATGTAAATTAAAAGTGTATATTAGTAAGAATTCTGTACAGGACACATTATGTTAGCAGGTTAATTTTTGTGAATTTTAAGAGGTTTTGTACTTATTTAATTTTATATTTTATATTATTTAATGTATAATTATGTAGTGATATATAATATATGCATATATTTGTGTATAATCATATTAAAATATATTTAAGTATATCACTATCAGTATCACCATCACCCCGTTGTTCATTGATTTGCTCAAGTGGCACCATCATCATAATATAGCCCGATGGCATATTGGGGACTTTTTCAGGGTCAGGGGAATGAGGACCATCATTGTTACTGTTTTTGGTATATCAAGTATGCCACGGGTAGCTTGCAAGGATCTGCCGTGTGGGCAGGATACTCTCGGTAGCTTGTTGGGCTCTCCAAGAGGGATGGAGGATTTTTGGGCAGCTTCTAATCACCTTTGGGGCTGGAGCGATAGCACAGCGGGTAGGGCGTCTGCCTTCCACGCAGCCAACATGGCCGAGCCGAGTTCGATTCCTCCGCCCCTCTCGGAGAGCCCGGCAAGCTACCGAGAGTATTCGATATGCCAGACACAGTAACAGCAAAGTCTCCAATGGAGACGTTACTGGGCCCGCTCGAGCAAATCGATGATCAACGGGAGGGCCTTTTACTTTACTAATCACCTTTACAGGTGTTCACAGTCAGGCATATATGCGGGCAGGATATTCTCATTAGCTTCCGGGTTCTCTGCGACTGAGAACTAGATAATAAGAGATTGTGGGAGCTTGGTTTTAGAGTCTCTGGATCTTGGCTGTTGATGGGGTTGCATGACAGTTGGTGGGTCTAACTGTCTAGCTACTGGAAGATGGGAGATCTGGGTGGAGGAGGCCCAGTCCTGAACCCAACAGGCTTGGAGATCTCAGCCCCGGGTCCTGCACACCTGGGTTCCTCTGCTGGTTCCTTCATGTGTAAGGCTCGTCTGAGCCTGTGGAGAGTGGTCTCAGTATGGCTGTGCCTGGGTCCCGGATGTCTTCAGCTACCAGGGCTATGCTTATAGCAGAGAGGGAAACTCAACTCACCCCCCTCCAAGGGTCCCCGGTGAGGACAGCCAGGCGGGAGGGCAGGAGACTCTGCATTATTCTTTTCTGGGAGCTTGGTTTTATAGTCTCTGGATCTTGGCCGTTGATGTGTTTACATGGCAGTTTGTGGATATAACTGTCTAATTAATATTTAAATGTATATTTATATATAATATAATATATACATTTATATAATTGTATATATTTTATATTATTTTCTTGGAGATACATAGTAATATATAGATCTCTAAGACCATAATTTATTTTTAATTTTAAATTAGTATTTTAAAATGTAAATCAAAAAATAATTTATTATTGAAATTTTATCTAAAATCAAAGAGATACTCAAAGGGATGAAGACTATGGCTTGCACATATAAAGCTTCAAGTTTAATCCCCAGCATCATGTTGAACTATGGGCAAGTCCTTCTGATTACTGCTCTGGAGATCCCCAACACCACTGAACCTTAGCAGCATCACTTTGTACAGGATCAAAAAATGAATCAGGTGGCCCAACTGGTGCAGAATTATTCAAAGTGGGTCCCATAATCTAGGAATGTGATTTCAGAGCTTTCTGCACCAAACGCATCAAGATTCATGTAAACTAATGGTCCTTCAAAAAATGACTATTTTTTTAATTAAAATGATTTTATAAGCAAATAGAAAATTCAAAGTCTCAGAAAATCCCAAGGTCTTTAAAATGTGTTTGCTTTTACCTTAATATCATTCTACCTTCATGAATTACATTTTGTAAATAGTGGTAGTCAGATAAATAATAATACAGATTCAGTAAAATCTCTTAAAATTAAGGTTTTGAGACCACCTGATGCTATTAAACATATCATTTTTATGATATTATAACATACAGCTATCTAAATTACACTTAAAGCAAAACAAAAGAGAGAAAGAGAGAGAGTGCAAGAGAGAGAGCAAGAGAGAGAAAACAATGTTTGGTGACCTTAAAAAATTAATTTTTCTCACACCATGAAATTGCAAAATTCTCAAAAACTAATTTTGGAGTTAGTAAACAAAGGTGATCACTATTTCCAAAGAATTAAATATGCCATTTAACACTTTGTATTGCTCTTTTGGGTTTTATTAAAGAAAACAAGCAAACAGAAAAATACACTGGAGGCATTTTTAAATTGCTTTCCACATTCAACCATTCTTATTTAATTGCTATGCAGGTTCTTTAGTGAAGAGTTAAAAATGATTAAGCACGAAGTGGGCTACATATTAAACAGAGACAATGTTCAATTTTAACCACATCAGGTTAATGCTAAACCCATTAAAAACCTATTGGGACGTAAACTTAGTTTTTTCAAGAGCATATTGTGTATATACAATTATATTGTATACAAATACAAAATATAGTTTCAATATTATATTGTTTATATGATGCATGCAAGTTATTAGATTAAGGAATGTATACAGTGTTTCCTATGATATTCACCAATGCCACTTTATATATAGAATTATACCTTGTATTTTCCCTCCTAATATAATTAAACCATATGTGTTAAGTATGAAAATGTTCATACACCATAATCTTATTTGTTTTATTCTAGTGACCAAATATATACAAATATCATATAGAGATCTGTACACAATTCAGTTTGAATGCATAAATCTTATTTAAAAAATAACTTTAAACATTACAATGTACAGATATTTGAAGTAATTTTAAAGTATCAATGGCTTTCAATAAAATTTATTTAAATCTAAATAAAATTACTAGTTTTATTAATAATATAAAGCATACATGGTTAAGCATAATCACTCACAATTTATAAATATTTTACTTCTTGTCAGTTATTGTAGACTGAGTTCTCAAAATCAACTTGTAATAAAGAAGGTGTGATGTAGATTTTAATTTTAATAATTCTCATTAATGAACCATAGAATAGCCAGTTATTGTCCATATACTTATTTCCCTAAAATTATTACTATATGAACATTTATATATTAAAAACAAATTACTTAAAACTTTATCACTTTAAAAATATCCTCTTGAAGGATAAAATCCAGGGTCCAATACAGTACCACCAAAGCCAACAGTGAGACATTTGGTTAATTTTTGTGAACAAAATTGTTTCCTTTTTCTAGAATGGAATGTTATATTAGCTTAAGTTCTGCATTATTCTGTTTCAAGAAAGAAGAGATATCTTCTTTATGGGAATCCACATAGAAGTCAAATTTACATTAATAACTTGTTTCAGAATAACTGGATTTCATGAAGCATGCCAAAATTTTGAATATTTTAGCATTTACAAGTCTAGATGCTCAATTGCCCTCTTCTTTATGGTACATTACTGTAACTCATTGTCCTTTCTAAGAGTTCATTTTGTTATTTTATTGATATGTCATAAAAATTAGAAAAATCTGATGTACTTTGAAATTTATACCAATGAATACTTTATCCTGGCATTCTTTTGTAGAAATAGTGTTCATAGTAGAAAAAAACTAGTTTCTATAAATCTCCTTAGGAATAATTGAGTGATTTTTTTAAAACTAGTATTCCAATACTAATAACTATAAATCTCTTAATGTATCTGCAAAAAAAGCAAACGAAACTCAGGTAAGTGCAGTTTCATTTGTAATTTCACAAAACGCTTTGCTTAAAAATGACAACTTGAGAGAGAGAGATAGAGAGAGAGAGAGAGAGAGAGAGAGAGAGAGAGAGGGAGAGAACAAAAGTAAGTGCCTTCCATAGAGGCAGGCTATGGGACGGGGGTTGAGTGGGGTGGCAGGAGTGAAACTGAGATCATGGTAGTGGGAAATAGACACTGGTGGAGGAATGGATGTTGGATTATTGTATGACTGAAACCTGACCATAAAGAGCTTTGTAACTATGCATCTTATAGTGACTCAATTAAAAATATAAAAATTGAAAAAAAATAAAAAATAGAGAACTCACCCTTGAATCATATATTTTCAGAGTGTCCAAGTTTTATGTGTCCTATATGTCACAATTTAATACTTTTAATTTCTGTAAATATTTGCAAACATGGGATTTTTAAACAGCTAAAATTTCAAATAAGCATTTCACTTGTTTCAACAATTGAGCGAGAAGTGAAATTCCATATCCTTCATGTATATCAAAGTGTCAGAAAAAAAAATGTGTGTGAGTACTCAGCAGTTCACTACCTTCTTATAAGTGCTGTGCCCCACCCAAATAGCTATAAAAAACACTGATATTAGATAAAAAAATTTTAAGAATCTTTTTTAATGCATTTCATAAAGAATAACTTATCCAAGATCAACACCTGACAATTTTCAATTAGAATTCCCTGTGCTAGAACACATACACTCTCTTTTAGTATGATACCATTTACACAAAGCAAACTAAGCAATTTCTACTAGGCAAAATGCTTTAGGGTCAGATATTATAGCAATAAACGAACATTCTGGGATGTACAGAATTTCAAACAGGCCTCCCACTTACAAAATATGCACTTCATTTCACTGAGTTCACTGAGCTATCTCTCTGTTTTCCCCAACCTGAATAGGAAGAAATGTGTTTATTTTCTCTAATATCTGAAATTATGAAGAAAACTTCATTTTACAATAAAATTACACCAGTGCTGAGTTAGATATTTAAGTAGATTCAATTTTCACTAAATTGTTGGCACATATATTTAGCCTTGCACAAAACTATTTGCAAACTCAATATACCAAGTGCACATTTATATTACTGGACAATAAAATTGTGGAAAAAGACTGATCTCTCCTAGAGATACATTTTAACTATTTATTTTGCCTAATCTAAATTAGGATATTAAATATCAGATTTGTGAGCTAAAGTGAATTTAGCATCATGTCACAAATATGCAATTAGCATCCTGATTAATAATATTCAAACTTCATTTTGGAAAGCACAGACTCATATATAATAATCTTTGGCTATATCTTGACTATATGTATTTTTATCATTTCTAGCTACTAAGGCTGTCTAAAACTATCTTCTCTCAGACCAAAACATTTTTTAAATATCATAGTTGATATTTGCTTTTTTAAAATGTAGTATTACTTGCTTTTTTTAAATGTAATATTACTTGCTTTTTTTAAAATGTAATATCACTTGGTACTATTATAAAAGTGGGGCAAAACAGAGGCTCATCAAATAATCAAATCAATATATTAATCATTTAAAATCTTACCAACATGAAGGATAGTCAGTAGATAGATAATGGAAATGGCTAACAGATAATGATAGTAACACTTAAAATGAGAACATAGGTCAGGTAAATTCATCTTTTATCCTATCACAGGCATAAGTCATGTTCAGAAGGAAGTGTGGAGTGCCAAAGGAATTTAGTCTGTCACTTTAAATGTTCCCTAGAGAACAGGTAAACAACATAGGTATATAATGGGATGGCTGAGAGTGGAAGATGGGAGCAGATGAAAGGAAGACCCCAGTCAGGCCTGCCCCTCCCACTTTTTTTTCTTTTTCTCTCTCCATTTCTGTCCTTCAGTCAGCCTATGTCTCTCTCCTTTACCTAGGTCCAATGCAGTTATGGGAGTCATGAGCCCAGACAGAACTGGCAGAGACAGAGGCAGAATCAGGCAGATGGAAGGCTGCAGACTTAAGTAAAGTCAGGAAAAGGCAAAAGTATTTTGGCTTGCAATATTATTAAAACGAATTCTTCATGAACATAATTCCAGGCCGATAGCACAGCAGTAGGGTATTTGCATTGCGAGCAGAGCCTGGCCGAGCCGGGTTCGATTTCTCTGCCCCTCTGGGAGAGCCTGGCAAGCAACCGAGAGTATCTCGCCTGCACGGCAAAGCCTGGCAAGCTACCAGTGACGTATTCGATATGCCAAACACAGTAACAGCAAGTCTAAAAAAAATGGAGACATTACTGGGCCCGCTCGAGCAAATCGATGAACAATGGGAGGACAGCGTTGTTGGACAGTGAACATAATTCCAAAACCACAACTATTACCAGAGGACCGGTTAAACTTTAACTTCAGAGATTTGTACGCAAATCTTTCATACAATTTTCAAGAATTTACCAGTTCAGGAAAATAAACTTTCATGCTAATAGTATAGTTCTTACTCGCAAGAACAAGCCAAGATAAACAGGAAAAGCAAAAAGAACAGAGACCAGCAAACATGGCAAGAAAAAGCAGACACCACATCATCAGCAATAGACCAGCAGGTCAATATACCTGACAAGTACCAACATACCTACAGACAGAAACAGACTGAAATAACATCCAAGAGAATCGGCAAAGAACTAGCATGAGGCCTGGACACAAGACATTAGGTGGCTCAAAACTTTAGCTGCAAAATAAATAACTCCAACTTAATAGCACTGCAGCACTGCCCTGTCTGTACTGTAGCACTGTCCTCCCATTGTTGATCAATTTGCTTGAGCGGGCCCAGAAATTTCTCCATTGTGAGACTTGTTGTTACTGTGTTAGGCATATCAAATATGTCACGTGGAGCTTGCCATGCTTTGCTGTGTGGAAGAGATACTCTAAGTAGTTTGCCAGGCCCTCCAAGAAGGGGAGATGAATCGAATCTGGGTTGGCTGGGTTGGCTGCGTGCAAGGCAAACACCCTACAACTTAATAATCACTTGATCAATTGACATCCCGTTACTCATCTGTTTGCTCAAGCAGGCACCATTCATCCCTGTCATGTGCTAGTGTTGCCCAATGGCATCTGCTCGTTCTAGGAACAGGGAGAGCCTCAAACCGATCTTTTAGGGTCTTGATGAAGAAGTCTCACCATCTCGTAGGTAGGCAACCATGTGATCATTTGACATCCCGTGAAATCCAGTCGGTAATGACTCTAGCCCAGCGGCCATCTCCAAATCTCATTAAGTGTCCAGCCCATCTGATTTTTGATGCATTGGCAAACAAGACATCGTCCTTGATTCTTGATCGTCGACAGAGGTCGGAACTCTGGATTCTTTCTCTCATTTGAGTGAAGCATGATACTCCAAGCATAGCTCTTTCGATTCCTCTTTGGGAGAACCAAATAGCGTTCTCATCCTGTTTTTGTAAGGCCCAGGTCTCTGAGGCGTATGTTAATGCAGGAAGAACAGTGGAATCGAAGAGATGTGTCTGTACCCGGAGGTTCTTTGTCCTCTTATCTGTTTCTTTGAGGCTCTTGAAGGCATTCCAAGCTGCTCTCTTTCCCCTGTGCAACTCAAGTGCCAGGTCATTTGTCATGTTGACTTCTTGACCTAGGTACACAGAACTATTACATTTGAAGATGTTCATTCCATTGAGGGTGAATGGAACGTCAAGAATGAGATTATTTCTCATAAACATTGTCTTCTTAAGATTCAGCTGTAGTCTGACCTTTCCACACTTGTGGTGAAAGTTAGCCAGCATTTGTGCTGCTTGGCAAATGTTTGGTGTTTAGAACGATGTCATCAGCAAAGCGAAGGTATTGTAGTTTCTAACCATCAATCTTCACTCCCATTCCTTCCCATTCCAGTCATCGCATGGCGTTCTCAAGGGTGGCACTGAAGAATTTTGGTGAAATGGTATCAACCCCTGCCAAACCCCTATCTTGACATGGATGATCACTTCTTTGTAGAATGGTGAGCTCCTGGTAGTGAATCCATAATACAGCTCTCAGAGGATCCTGATGTAGTGAGTTTGAATGCCCATTTTGGCTAGGGCATTGATGACTGCTTCAAATCAACTTAATAATTATCTAAAATTATTTAAAAGGACACGAGAAAGATGTAGTGAAACCAAAGACAAATGATAGGATTTATTAGGTACCTGTTTTCATCCTCTCTGAGCCTTAGTGGACAAAATTTGGTCTTGGACTTCAAAAATTGATCAGAAAATCCAC
This sequence comes from Sorex fumeus, assembly GCF_029834395.1. Taxonomy (NCBI): domain Eukaryota; kingdom Metazoa; phylum Chordata; class Mammalia; order Eulipotyphla; family Soricidae; genus Sorex; species Sorex fumeus. The sequence goes on along the minus strand of NW_026606172.1, from coordinate 848,154 downwards.
ATTAGAGGTCAGAGTAATAGAGGTCAGAGTAAGCAAGCAGGTAGCATGCTTTCCTTGCATGGGACCAACCCCAGTTCCATCTCTAGTACACTATATGATCCCCTGAATCCACCAAGAGTTATCTCTGAGAGCAGATCCAGAAGTATGCCCAGAGCACTGCAGTCTGTGGACAACAAACAAACAAAGAAAAAGAAACCTAAACAAATAAAACAAAAAGAGTAACAAAATCCAGACCAGTCTGCCTTGCGAAGAAGGTTAATATGGGAATTTAACAGCACCTATTTATATTCTTTTAGTTAATTTGTGAATTAGTTAATTTTAGTTAATTTGTGAATTCTTTTAGTTAATTTCTCGGAGAGCCCGGCAAGCTACCAAGAGTATTCGATATGCCAGACACAGTAACAACAAAGTCTCCAATGGAGACGTTACTGGGCCCGCTCGAGCAAATCGACGATCAACGGGAGGGCCTAGTTAATTTGTGTTGGCACATATTGTATGTACTTCATCTTGGGGATTTTAATTTAGAGATGCAAGTGAGAAAGTTTTATATCCATTTATAGAGTGTGGCAGGTACAGGTGTTAGGAGCTCAGGATCATTTGAAAAGGTAGAAGCCTTCCTTTAAAATATTATTCATGAGTCCAGTTCCTCCGACTTCACTGTTTACCCTGTATTAGAAAAAACAAAACAAAACAAAAACTGCAAAAAACAGCATCTCAGGTTCACAGAGGTAAAGAAAACCTCTTCGGACAATGGATATAACTATGCTACTTAGTTCAGCGATTATTCCAAGCCTCTGGGATGGAGCAATAGAGAATTTAATTTACAAAGTGAAAAAAAAAACTTTTTTAAGGGAATACAGGTCATTAGAGTTCAGATTACAAACCTGTCAGTTTTAACTCCACCCTCACAAAGCTGTGGGCCTTGGGGAATATGTTTTCAAAGATGACTGCTTTTGCTGCGTTAATGAAAGCTAATTGTGAAGTTGTACTCTCATATCAAGTAGAAATTCTTCCTCCATTTGTGTAATGGCAGCAAGGGCATTGATATCTATTCTGGTTCTACCTTTTTTCTGAGAGATAATTTTCCAAAACAAAGGATTTCTTAACTTATCAAGTTTCTGTCACATAGCCCCTTCTAGTCCCACTTTGGTAACATGGCTTCCAAGGGCCTCTGGATATTCTCAGAATTCTCAAGAGAAACCTCTAACCTTGCCTCAAAATGCAAAAAGGCAATTTAGTCTTCCATGCCTTACATAGTTGGTTTGAGTTGCCTGATGGTCCTTGGGAGGAAAGACCGAGTACAGAAGTTTTCATAACTCCACCAACAGGAGCACTCTTCACAACAGAGGCTTGACTTGGCTATACACAAATAAAATGCCCTTATTTGCTTGAATAGGGCTACTCTGGATCATTTATAGAGACATAAGCTCTTTGTTCCACGACAGATGGCAGGATGGGAATTCCCAGGCTCAATACCAAATGCAATATACCATCGCTCTGCAGGCAAATACAAATAGTAACACTGAAGTTTGCCGCCTCTATCATACCTTTGAAGTCTTGTCCCAGGCACCAGGGTTGGACTCCGTTTGAAGTCAGTGGGTCCCCATGGATGACCTATATGAGTTGAAAAGAGATGGCAAAATTCTCCCGATCTACTTCTGTCTCCTGGGGACCAGCTGGGAAGGCTCTTTGCAAGAAAGGAAAGCCAATCCTAGGCCTTACCCAGCCCTTATAGGTCACTGTCCTGTCTCACAGAAAAGAATTTTAGGAGTATATGAGAAGGAAGTATATGAGAAGGGCTGGAGCGATAGCACAGCGGGTAGGGCGTTCGCCTTACAAGTGGCCAACATGGCCGACCCGAGTTCGATTCCTCCGCTCCTCTCGGAGAGCCCGGCAAGCTACCGAGAGTATTCGATATGCCAGACACAGTAACAACAAAGTCTCCAATGGAGACGTTACTGGGCCCGCTCGAGCAAATCGATGAACAACGGGAGGGCCTTTACCTTTACCTTTACCTTTACCTTTTATGAGAAGGAAGTTACAGCATATTTTGTTTGGAGGTTTAGAGGAAGGGGAAGGAGGGAGAAAAAGGGAAGAGAAAGTAACAAGCTCAAAAGAGAACACAGACTTCTCCAGAGAGAGAGTTCCAGTACACATCTGAAGAGGAAAGATGCAGGCAACACATGTGCTTGTGTACTACATGTACTAGGTCACATGGACACAAGAAGCACATGGACTCAGGCAGCATATGCACACCCTTGCCTTGTTCAGGTGATTTTCATACTTTTTTTTTTAATCCCAAGTTGCCCCCCACCCCCATAGGGCTTCTAGTGAGGTAAGCTAGCTCAGAATCAATTGCTAAGGTGGTTCCGAAGGGGGAATATTTGGGAGTGATCCATGGTCTTTTTTGAAATTCCTTTCTTGGCCTTGTTGCTGCTGGAGCTTCTCTCAGTGTGTGTGTGTGTGTGTGTGTGTGTGTGTGTGTGTGGAGGGGGGAGGGGGGAAGGGAGGTCTAGCCTTCTCTGGGTCTGTTTGTGCCAGGTAAAGTTTTATCATGTCTTAGTTCCTGTGTCCTGGGCTTTTTTGAAACCTCGGGGCTATTGTTTGTATTACTTCTCAGGAACTCCATTTCCAAGGGCCCTTTCCTATCTATCTGCGTATATAATATTTGCAGGAAAGGAATGTCCTTGGTCACACTTTAAGGGCAATTTTTACCCATGGTGGCTCAGGTTCAAATTGATCTGGCATTGGGAAATCTCACTGGGAAAACTCACTGGGAAATCTCACTGGGAAAAGTTTTGGGGAGTTCCCATTAGCTAACCTCCCTAGCCAACCAAGTTTTGATCCAGCACAGCTTAAATTGCATAGACCTCTCACCCTATCAGGAAGCTGAGCAGCCAGTGGTTTAGACTCCCCTCACAGACTTTCAGACCTGCTGCAAAATAATAAATCCCAATACCAGAGTTTTTTTTTCTGCCTGGGGTTGGCCTTGGCTAACTTTATAAAATGTAGTCTGCCATAATTCCTCAGTTATCCGGAACACTTTTTCAGGCAGACAGTAGACCCCAAATCTCAGGGGTTGTGGTGCCTCCAGGCTCATAGGCTTGAGCCCATAAAAGGCAGAGATATTTTGCATGTAAAACTGGTATTACTGAATTTTACACCCACTGAGCATGATGGTTTCAGCGAGAAAAAGAATAAAACCAAGGCATCAGTGGACCTTTTTTGAATTGCCAGCCTGCTAACAAACCCAGCACAAAGCAGTTGGGTGCAAATAATGACTCAGCATTCCCTTAGGCAAGTCATAGGCAGGAAGAGTTTTCCAATCTCTGGCTTCATGTCTCAGAATGATTTCTCTTTTTTGAAGGACTCTCTTTTGGTGACCACAGTCCTTATTATATCTTATTTTTGTCTCAGAGAATGAGAACAATTTACTGTGACTTTCAATGGGTAGCAATTTTCTGCCTCTGGATAATAAGCTTTTACGGCCAGGGAAGTAAGCCTCTTCTCTTGGTTCATGGGATGCTGTTCAACACACATCAGTTCTGTGGTCTGTGTGATCATGGTTTTTCTTCCACTCAGCAACTGTTTCCTGACCCAGAAGAGAAAGAGAGATGAGACAGATGACTCATCCCTGAGTTCTTACCCACCTGGCCACTACAGATGTTTCATCTGATGAGAGAGTGATGCCAAGGGAACTAGGATACCTCTTCTGCTTTTACGTTTACAAATTCATAAAGCAAACCACTCTGGAAAAGAAATTGATGTAGGCAGGGAGACAGGGAAGGCCACTTCCCAAGGCAATGGCAAAAGCCAGTCCTGCAGAAAACAGGAAGTAAGGCCTGATAAGACCCTCACCTGGCTCTAGCAACAGACCCAAAGAAGCTCCTGCAGGAACAAAAGGCCAGGAAAGGAATTTCAAAGATCATCACCATTAACAATACCCCTGATAACTTCCTTAGCAATGGACATTTACCTGGTAGAAGCCCCACATAGGGGCAGGTTGGAGAAACCCTATAAAGGCCACCTTGAACAAAGGAAGGGCGAGCATATGCTGCCCAAGCCCACTTGCTGCTTGTGCCCACATGACTGAGCACATGTGACACCTGAGCACATGTGGTACTCACATCTCCCCTCTTGAGATGTGCACTTTCATGCTTTCATGTCTAATGTTAGGATGTGTCTAGGGGCTCTCTCTGCCATTGGAGAAGCATGATTTGTCTCCTAAGTGCATCTCTCTCTCTCTCTCTCTCTCTCTCTCTCTCTCTCTCTCTCTCTCTCTCTCTCTCTCTCTCTCTCCCTCTCTCCCTCCCTCCCTCCCTCCCTCCACACCTTCAAAAATCCTCCAATAATATCTGTTTACTTCACTACTTGTCTACTCCTGAAATTCCTTTCTCCGAGTGAGGCAAAAACCCTGGGTCCCGGGTGGCAGAGGCGGATTGGATGAAAGTGACCGTCTTTCTCCTCTCCACTTCACATGAGCCACTCGTGGGACCCCTCGACATCAAAATGAGCTTCTAAAAATGATAGTTCTGAACTAACCCAAGCAAAGTGTTGTAATTGACTTTAGTGAACACTAGAAAGGAAGCAAAAGTGAACTTTATGTACAGTAGTCACTCAAACATCCATAGTCAGGAGTTTGCCCGTTTAGCAGGAACCATATTCTTTTTTTATCCTTTTATCGTCAGGATTGTGCCTTACCTTGAAATTGAGATTTTATCTAAATTTTGTGCCGAGGCATTTATGAATGTCACTCCTTCATGGATTCTATTCTTTACACCATGAATTCCTGCCTTTTATTACTCCCCAATGTCCTCCTTGTCAGGCTGAGATAAAATGGGTAGAATGGAATTCCCAAAGTTTTAGGCAATTTGTCATATACTTGTGATAGTATTTTTCCAAGATGGCAATAGTTTCTCAAAGGTTCTCTTCACACTATGGAGCATCAAAAAAAAAAAGACATATGAATATCAGTTAAAGCAAATGTAGATAGAAATAAGATAACCGCACAAGTCTCTTCTTGCTCCTTAGACAAAAAATGGACTGAAAAAATTTTAAATTGTTCCTATAGAACAGCAGCGACAAGGTTATTAACTCCTCATGAACCAAGAGTAGAATGAGGAAGGTTCAAAAGCTGATGAATTAAAATGATGAAAGGACTAAATTCAGGTCAAAGTACTATACACATGCTCAACTATAATAAAATATGGTCAATAGCCAATAAATGTAGAAAAGAAATAGATCATTAGCTCAGTATCAGAGTTGGACAAAGAATATTTGCTTGTTCAGATGTTACATGAATATAAGACTCTAAAAACTGGACGAATAATGGAAAAATTCAAAGCCACTGTTTTTATAATTAAAATGTTAACAATGGAACCAAAATCACTAAGGTTACCTAAATTTAACGAATGGTTTTCTTCAGGTGAAATGTAGCACTGTCCTCCCATTGTTCATGGATTTGCTCGGGCCCAGTAACATCTCTATTTTGAAACTTGTTGTTACTGTGTCTGGCATATTGAATACATCACAGGTAGTTTGCCAGGCTTTGCCATGTGGGCGAGACACTCTCGGTAGCTTTCTGGGCTCTCCAAGAGGGGCGGAGGAATCAAACTCAGGTCGACCAAGTTGGCTGTGTGCAAGGCTAACGTCCTACCGCTGTGCTATTGCTCCAGGCCCCAGGTGAAAAGTACTCTCAGTATGTGAACTGAGCTAAAATAAGAAAATAGTGTTATATTTCTATACCTTAGTAACTAAACTAATAAAAAAATAATTAAAGTTCTCATGGTAATAGTAATGTATATCACAGAACTCCTACAATTTGAAAAACAAATTAAGGCCTTACATATATTTTTCCCCCACTTTATTTAAACAACTTGATTTACAAAGTTGTACATGTTGATTTGTTACAGGTTCTGAATATCCCAGCACCAATTCAATTTCCACTGTCACGTTTTCTCTACCACTGTCTTCATTTTCCTAACCACGTCTCAAATCTTCCCCTGTAGCAGGGTCACGATCATTTATTTTATATTAGTGTTAACACTAAACGGCTAATGGAATTATCAAAAAATACACTGAAAACAAAAAAAAAAGTGAAAATTTTTGTATCTCACCATGGAGACATTAAGTCCTTCTCTGAGGGTATACCAAGCTTCTGTGGCAAGTTATATGTTCTGTGGTAATGATTTTGTTACTCAAAATGAATTAGCTTTTATGTTAAATTCTCATTCAATTCTGTGTGTTCCTACTAGGATATAGCTAGCATTGCAGAATTTGCAGCAGTTGTGTGCTCCAAAAAATCCAGAGCATTTAACTGAGAAGTCCAGTCTAAGCTGTTGGGGTGTGAGTGAGGTTGCTGGAGCTTTGGTTTGACAGGAACTTGGTCTGCATCACTCCAGAGATTGTCCCAGAGGTCTCAGACAGGACTGGTATCTGAGAAATTTTGTTTGTGGCTAGATGATCTCTTTCAAGATTAATTTATGAGTCTTTGGAACTGGGCTTGTAGATGAGCTTTCATGGCAGTGGTGGTGAGATGTTGAAATTTTAAATGTATTAAATTATTTATCAGTTGAGAGGGCTGGAGCGATAGCACAGCAGTAGGGTGTCTGCCTTGAACGCAGCCAGCCCGGCCGAACTGGGTTCAATTCTTCTGCCCCTCTCGGAGAGCCAGGCAAGCTACTGAGAGTATCTCGCCTGCACAACAAAGCCTGGCAAGCTACCCGTGACATATTCAACATATCAAACACAGTAACAAGTCAAAATGGAAACATTCCTGGACCCACTCGAGCAAATCGATGAACAATGGGAGGACAGTGTCAGTAACAGTGTCCCGTTGAGAAATTTAGAGACAAGAGCCTCCAGCTATTTGTTATATGTTTCATGTCATATATATATATGTATATATACACACATATATATATATGCCATATGTCCAAAACACAAACTCAACAACACTAATAACATAAGATCTAAGTTGCAACCACTATAAATTATAATGTGGCTGACAAGCTTGCAGTCAACAGCCAGGATTGGATGTGGGGAGATTAATGGGATTAATGGGAATACTGGTGGAGGGAATTTGACATTGGTGGTGGGATTGCTGTTTAAGTAGCATATTCCCAAAACTCAACTAAAAATAATTATAAATCACAGTTGTTTAAATTCAATTTTTTAAAAAGAGAATGTTGTAATAAAACCAATTTAGCTTTAGTAATTAGACATCACTCTAAAGGTAAAAAAGGTAAAGGCCCTCCCGTTGATCATCGATTTGCTCGAGCGGGCCCAGTAACGTCTCCATTGGAGACTTTGTTGTTACTGTGTCTGGCATATCGAATACTCTCGGTAGCTTGCCGGGCTCTCCGAGAGGGGCGGAGGAATCGAACTCGGGTCGGCCATGTTGACTGTGTGCAAGGCAAACGCCCTACCCGCTGTGCTATCACTACAGACATCACTCTAATATGAGTTAATAGTAAGAGGAAGAGGCAGAAACAAAGCCCAGCAGGTATAGTGCTCATCCAGTACGTGGCCTACACAGGTTCAATCCCCTACATCTCATATGGCTCTCCCTCCAAGAATCAAAGAGTGATTCCTGAGCACAAGGCTAGGAGTAACCCTTGAGTATTGCCAGACATGTGTGCCCCAAATACAAGCAAACAAAGCAAGAGTAGGTAAAGGGATCTGGGGAAATAGTACAGTGGGGTTGCCTTGCATATGGTTGACCTGGATTCAATCCCTAGCACTGCATTTATTTCCCTGAACCCTTCAGGAGTGATCTCTGAGCACAGTGCCAAAGTAATCTCTGAGCACCATAGGCGAGATCCCAATTAAAGCAATTCACCAATTCATACGAATTAAGATGGAAACTAGGCTTATTTAAAAATCTTTCACTAAGATGTGTTTGCAGTTTCTTTACTGAAATTAGGACTCTGGTATTTTCAGAGAGTGGTAGAAGTGGTAGAACATAACAGAATGATAATTGTGTGTGTGTGTGTGTGTGTGTGTGTGTGTGTGTGTGTGTGTGTGTGTGCAGTAGCAATTTTCCTCAGTATAGACCTGGACTCAATAGAAGTAGGTAGACCTACTAGAAAACACGATGTACAGGAGTATACCTTCTATGTCTTGAATTTGTTGGACTGTACCATCTGCAGGGAAGATCCCTGCCAGTCTGAGGCTGAGGGGCTAGTTGGAACAGTCTTCAAATATTAAGGGAAGAAAATATCATTTCTGTTTCAAATGTATGACTTCTAACTTTCTTTTATTTTTTTCTCCTTCAAATTTTGGTAGACAATGATGAATAAATAGCCAAAAACTTCAGGTTTCAAAAGGACATTGTGAGAATATATATATATATATATACATATATATATGCAATAGTTGATAATTACTATTTATTACTAATTATTACTAATCTATCATACTTTATTTATCTTATTTATTACTACTATTATTGCATTCTCTATAGAAAGTGTACATCTTTTTGGAATGAGTGTTGTGGTAGAATCTTTGCCTTCTCATGAGAAGTCTGAGTTGTATGTTTCTGCCAGTGATTGGCTATCATTCTAACAACAACGTTAAATATGAATATTCTCATTTTCCAAAACCAAAAGCTATTCTGCCAAATAAACATTAACAGCACTACATTTTAAATAAATAAATGGATTTGTATCTTCTATATCAAGCCACTTCAAGATATTCCAAACAGAAGAATGCAATTTCATTTACTGTCATTTAAAATACCAACAAACACCTTTCATATTGTTCATCCTTATAAGAAATTACTCTTGTGTGAATACAAGTAGTTTTAAACCTATTCATAGTTTATCACTGAAAAGTAATTTTATAACTGAAAGTGATGTGATATTTTACATGAACTCTGGAGTTTGACAGAGTTAATGACTCAGTGCTCACAAATAGGAGGAAATAAAATGTTATCATTGATTGGATACTCACAATAAATAATCAATAGAAGATTTGGCCTGAATTTGGAAATCCTGGTGTGTCTAGAAGTGAAGCTAAAAGCAGAATCACAGAGAAAAAATATATCTACAATTAAAGACCATGTGGGAAAGAGACAGCAGAGGATATAGATGTCCACTTAGACTATCTGCTGTGACTTTGCCTCTTTACTTGAATTGCACCACTTTTCAAAGAGCCACAGCAGAGCATGAGAAATCTTGTACATGAGCAGTCCTGATTAAATTTTCTTTTGATACCATGTTTACTTCAAGTTTGTTAGCCATGATTCACAGGAGTATTGATTTTCATATTCCTGACTCTATTATGGGAGCATGACAAACACCACAATCACTAACTCTCCTTCATTTTGGTGACAATCCAATCTTCTTCCTATAGCACAAAATTGTTAGGAAATTACAGAGGGAAAGTTTCGAACTGACCAATGATAAAAGCATAATTGTTATGAGAAAATTCTTCTTTGCATGATTTCTTGCCCACTCTCTTATTTAATTACAGTTCACTATAAACACCCTTTTATCTTTTTGGCAGTTGACTCATTATATAAAAAAATCCTCTTACATATGATTATATAACCATCATTTTCCATAGCTTCTGTTTTTTCCTCTATTTCTAGCAATTTCTTGCATCTGAGTGAACACCTCAGGCCTCTCCTGCATGCCAGAATCTTATTATGCAGCTCACGTACAGCAGGTAAGGTGCCAAAGAGTAATAGTACCAAAAGCTCTAATAGTACCAAACAGTAATTCATGTTTTCCCTAAGTCTTCACACACTGAGGTGAGATTATTGTTAGATATTGTGCTGAGATCACAAGGGTAGCTCTTTATACTGAGTCATTGCCTTTGAATAAAGTTTACACTTGCTTTAATACTCTATCTTATTGTTCTGAGTTTTTTTTAAAGCGTCTTTATCTTTCTCTCAAAGAGAGTCTCAGTGACATACCTATTCTAAGTGCATCTGAATGAAAAGCAAATTTGTTTACTGTCAATGAGAATTATAGTTCACTTGTCTTTCTTTTATGGAAGTCACGAGTGCTATTTTATTTTATTTTATTTTATTTTATTTTATTTTATTTTATTTTATGGCATCATGTTTGACAGTACCGCTAATGTAAGGGTTTCATTCATAATACAACCTAGCTCCACACCCTTCCCCAAAATGTACACTTCCCTCCCTGATTGTCCCATTGTACCCCTTTATACTATTCTCCATCCCTTCTTCAAGGGAAGCTCCTTCTGAAGAACTTATACTTGGATTCTGCTTCATTTGGTATTTGTTATACACTAGTATAACACTAATACATTTCTTTATATCAAAACAATGAGATAGATCTTTATGAGCCACTGATTACTCCAAGTGTGACTTGGAGTCTTGAATGCAGTGGTCTTCAGGATTAAAATGGAGTCTTTTGTCTGTGGATGTCCTAAAATACTGGTAATGAAGCAAAATTTGAATACTTATTTCTAGTTTCAAACTTTTCACCAATTGAGAGAAATACTAAGTTACAAAATCAGTTTATAGTAAAGTAGAGTGACATTTACTAATAAATTAATTGTTTAGTATTCTTCAACACAGGAATAGGCAATGTTATACAATGATTAAAATTAATGCTCTTATTTTAACATGCTTATTTTTTTATTCACAGCCATCTTACAATATCACAATCTGAGTATTTATGGAATATTCAATATCTCATAAAGGGTTGTTGGGTATTCTACAACCATATGTTCTATCTATGAAAAATTGTATTTTTTTGATAGATCAACATAAAAGATTTTAAAGACACTGATAAAGTGACAGATTAGAAATGGCTTATTGAGTATCAGGTGCAATCCTCAATGATGCATCCCATAAGTAGAACATCTTGTCTGGTAATTAAGGAATTAAAGTGGGAAAAGTTCAGCTTACTACTGCTCTTTATGATATATTTTTGGAGATTTAGATTTCTGGCATGTGTTCTTGACTCAGAAGATTCATAGGTCATTTTTAAGAGGGGAATATCCTCTATCACAGTACAGAGAAACTATTGAACTTCATGTTTTCTCTGCTTCTCAGATACCTGAGTTTTTCATGCAAATTGACCAGAAGGGAAAGTGGGTGGGGGAGAGAAGAATAGAGGAGGGGAGGGCAGGGTGGAGGAGTTGGGAGGGGAAGGAAGGAGATATCACCCTAGAATCATTGACTCTGATAAGCAGAAGAAATTACAATTGCTGTGACACATTTGGGCAGAGAGAAATATGATTGAGATTGGGACAATGCTCTGCTGAAATAAGAACTCTATTCTTCACTTTTGGTCCTGTTCTACTTCTTTTCTAGTCCTCAACAGTTTAGCACTATTGGGAACTTTATGGCAGTCTTAGAAATATCATGACATAAATCTGTAAAGACAAAAATTTGGTTTAGTTTTCTTTCCAATAAACTAGTTGTTAAACATTGTCCAGGGCATATTGCATCTCAGAGCATTTCTGGCTATCTCATGGTACTCCATTAGGTAAAGGCCCTCCCGTTGATCATCGATTTGCTCGAGCGGGCCCAGTAACGTCTCCATTGGAGACTTTGTTGTTACTGTGTGTGGCATATCGAATACTCTCGGTAGCTTGCCGGGCTCTCCGAGAGGGGCGGAGGAATCGAACTCGGGTCGGCCATGTTGGCTGCGTGCAAGGCAGACGCCCTACCCGCTGTGCTATCGCTCCAGCCCATGGTACTCCATTGATGAATTTTAATTGTAAAGAACAAGGTACAGCAATCACAGCTAGTGAAGACACTGATGACTAGAAGAGCAGAGACCAAATTGATAAAAGTCAAGACACTCTACTGGGTCAGCCAATAGATGGATATCAGGAGAATTTAGATTGTAGATTGGGAGAATGGTCTTATTAAACCAACTGTAGCAGTGAGGGCTATAGTTTTTTCCAATCAACGTTTTTCTTCGCCAAAAAAGAATCTCAAGAAAAAGAATCTAACCAAGATGTCTGAGATGACTTTCTAGATGTATTGAACTTAGTGTATATGCAATTGAATGTAAGTTGTACAAAATTTAGCTCTAATTAATGTTGTCACGTTATATCTAAATTCTGGGAATGTGACGCAAAGACAAGCAATGCAGTGTCCAAAAAAATAATCTAGATTTAAGTCTATGTACCATCTTCCACATCATACACTCCCAAATTAAAATAAAAAAAGTTAATTTTTCTTCAGGAATAAAACATACATGAATCAGTTTCTGTTCACTCCTTAGGAAGTATTAACGATTTAATTCCTGCCTTCTCTCCAGAGGCAGGTCATATTCACACTATTATCTGATTCTAACAGTTTCACCAAAATCATACTAACAGAAAATTACCCTTTGTTTTAAAATTTTTGAAATATACTTGTCGGTGTTTACAAGAGTACAGTATTCAACTACACAGAAATTCTAAGTGAGATTGTAAGACAAATGTGTGTTCTATGTTCATAGAGACTATCTATGAACATGTATGTGTGACAATGCACACAACTCAATTTCTTTCCAATAAATATTTATAATGATTTTAAACAGTATGGGTTTAATCTTGCAATACGTAGGATTGATTTTAAACAGTATGATTTTAAACAGTATGGGTTTAAACTTGAAATACACAGGAACTATTGCTGACTCTGCTGCTAGTGAGCTTGTAGTGCTCAACGGACCATCTGTGGTGCCAGGCAGTCAAACCAGGGTCCACAGCATGCAAGACATTGTCACTCCTGTATTGTGAAGGACTTCAGTCCTTAAAATTTGTTTCTGTATTTTTCCTGTTAGCAATATTGCAAGAGAAATAATATTCCATCCCCCTTTATTTTTAATTATTGAAGCAGGAGCGATAGCACAGTGGGTAGGGCGTTTGCCTTGCACACAGCCAACATGGCTGACCCGAGTTTGATTCCTCCGCCCCTCTCAGAGAGCCCGGCAAGTTACCGAGAGTATCTCGCTCGCACGGCAGAGCCTGGCAAGCTACCCGTGATGTATTAGATATGCCAAACACAGTAACAACAAAGTCTCCAATAGAGACGTTACTGGGCCCGCTTGAGCAAATCGATGAACGGGAGGACCATGACTGATAACCATAAAATTCACATCTGTAGCACTGTAGCACTGACGTCCCATTGTTCATCGATTTGCTCTAGCAGGCACCAGTAACATCTCTATTGCGAGACTTTTTACTGTTTTTGGCATATCGAATACACCACGGGGAGGTTTCCAGGCTCTGCAGTGTTGGCAGGATACTCTCAGTAGCTTGCGGGGCTCTCAGAGAGGGACGAAGGAATCGAACCTGGGTCGGCCATGTGCAAGGCAAACACCGTACCCACTGTGTTAAACCTCACATCATTAATTCTAATACATAATTAGCTTGGTCATTTATCACAATTGGTTGGACATTCCTACCTCCTAAATACTCACTGAAATATGAATCCTAACAGCAAATAACTCAGACTGAGATAAGTTACTAGCTTCATATCTGTTGTCATTATATATATGTATATGTATATATACATACACATGTATATATGTATTTAATTATATATTCGTACTCTGAATTAAAATGCCTAGACCAAAAACGCTTTGGGAACTAGCAAAGAATATTACCATGAAGATATTTTAATTAAGAATTTAATTGGCCATACACAGAGAGCTAAGTAGTAGCATGTAGTCCTTATGTAGAGAGATATTATAGCAGATAGAGCTCCTACCTTGCACTTGGCCAATCTGAATATCCTATATGGTCCCATGAACCTTGTGCAGAATCAGGAGGCCCTGAGCACTGCTAGGTGTAGCCCCCAAACCAAAAAGTTAAATAAACAATAACAAAATATAAAATTAAAACTTTGTCTTTCTTTTATTTCTAAAGAATTAATAATCATATCTATAAACACTCCCTAAATTCTCCCTAAATTCTCTCCTGTCAGAAGTAGCTCAATTTGAAACTGCCAGATCTGAATCATATCAATAATTACTTAATGACTATTGTAGTATAATCCAGTAACAATGTAAAATAGAATGATGTTTACTTTTATATCATGCCCTCATTTATATTTTATATAAATTTAATTTTACATTATATTTTTTACATTATATTTGCAGTCTTCTTTTATCTTCTTCCTAAAATATCTGTTTCATATTGTAGGTTGAATGTTTTTTATCAAAACTACTATTAATATTTGGAAAAATATAATGTGAACTGACTCCATTTTTTAACATCTGCAAGCAAAGACGTCCCAAATATTAAATAAATATTTCTAAACTCATTAAACTGATCTCTCTCTTTGCTGTTCTAATGAATAATTCCATTGCTCCTTTTTATACTAGTTTTGACTTTAGCATCGCTAATATTAACATAAAAGTGGATTTGTTGTAATACTTGTAGAGTAGTAAAAAAAACCTTACTCAAAAATCTTGAACAGTTTATAGTTAGTAAAAAAATATTGCATTTGAAACAATCAGGACCATACAACATCCATAATGCAATTTACTGCATTGTGTCCTACATTTCTTCTACTTTCTCATATATGGGAGTGGAAGAACTCCCAAGTTGTGCTTAGCGGGGGTTTCTTCAGGTGAGTCTGACACCACTAGGTTAGCAGTTCAATGAAAGTGTTAGAGAATCTAATGCTGCTCTGGCATTTTTGGGACTTGAAAGTGCTTCAGAGTCCCCCAAAAGCATTCAGCAATACTTGAAGTAACACAGAGTCAGGAATCAAACAATGATTGAATACATTCAAGGTGAATGTACCTTCACTCATGTACATTCTCTCCAGACCTTATCCTATATTTTCCATGTATATCATGTTTATTCCCATGTATATTTCACAAGTAATACCAACTTTAACAAGAGAAATAGCAGTAATTATATTTGCAGTAAATATTAGCTAACAGCTAAGTATTTGCACTGCAGAATCAATTTCTGCATGAGATTCTATTAATATGTAGATATGTATCATGTATGAGTTTTTTTACCATCTTAGTAATGATTATACAAGATTAATTTTTGCAGTTTAATCCTATTCATACAATATATGGCAGTGAACTGAACGTTTGCATTCAGTAGAGCATACCAAATCCAAGTCACTGGAATTTTTAAAAAAATAAAAATACTTGTTATTGATCACGATCACGATCACGACCACCCTGTTGTTCGTCGATTGCCTCGAGCAGGTGCCAGTAACGTCTTCTTCGTCCTAGCCCTGAGATTTTTTTTTAAAGTGCCATATTCAAGGCTTTTATATATATATATATATATATATATGGTATATGGTATATTTGGCATATTGGGTATACCACGGGGAGTTTGCCAGACTCTGCCGTGTGGGCATGTTACATTTGGTAGCCTGCCAGTTTGACCAAATTAGGAATGAGATGATAAGATGTCAGCTTATCCGGGAGCTGGATTATGGATGTTATTGATAGGAAGATGAAAATACAAATGATTTTTAAATCAAGTCTTATATTAAAATGCATGCAGAAGAAAATAAAAGCCTTGCATGTTAAAGATTACATTAAAAGAAAATCACGATCACTATCATTCTGTTGTTCGTTAATTGCCTCGAGCAGTAACGTCTCCTTCTTCCCAGACCTGAGGTTTTAAAAGAGCCATATTCAATGCTCTTTCAGGGTTAGAAGAATGAGACCCATCATTGTTACTGGTATTTGGCATATTGAATACGACACAGGATGTTTGCCAAACTCTTCCATGTGGACAGGATGCTTTCAGTAGCTTGCCAGGTTCTCCAAAGGAAAAACGAGATAATGAGATGTCGCACAACCACAAATGCAGCTGCGCACTTCCAGGAGCTGGGTTTTATAGTCTCTGCATCTTGGCCGTTGATGGGACCAACCTGGCGTCAGCAGCAGCTGGTGGGTGTGATGCCTACCTACTAGAAGATGGGGATATGGGTGGAGAAGGTCCAGTCTCAATTCGAGCAGGCTTGGAGATCTCAGCCCTGGGACCCACATACCTGGGTCCCTCTGCTGGTTCCTTCATGCATGAGGTTTGTCCAGACGTATGGAGAGTGGCCTCAGCATTGCTGTGACTGGTTCTAGAGGTCTTCGGATGCTGGGGCTCTGCTGGGGGGGGGGGGTGAAGGAAAACTCAATCCACTTCCCTCCAAGGGGCCCCAGTGAGGACAGCCAGGTGAGGGGGCAGGAGACTCTCTAAAAGGAAATATAAAATATTTAATAATGTACTAATTCATAAAATGAGAGCACCTAGTATGAATTGATGCCTGATATTTTTTATGGCAAACTAGGAATAATTCACGAACTTGGATATCCAATCTTTGATAAATGAGGAGTCAGTCAGGTAAAAGAGCAGAGGGAAAATACAGACATAGAGAGTCTCTGGAAAGACAGTCACACACAATTGATTTCAAAAACTGAAAAGTCCCTTTTCCATGGTAGAGTGATATCAAATAAAGATGAACAGTTCCACAAAGTTTCCTTCAATTCTACAATGAAATGTAAGTTAGCTTTGTTTCCTTTTATAAATTCAAACAGATCATAGTTGCAATAGGTTAGGTTAATAATTTGAATATATTGAGGTCTTTCCTATTCTCCCATACAAAACAAATTACATAAAATTTAGGACCTTGATCTAGTAAGGTAGAGTCTAATAACTGACAGATACTGATAGTAGGGCTACTCTAACTATGGTGCCATCTCTTATCCTGAAACAATACATATGACACCTGGATTGAACTGAAGCAGAAAATGACTCTGCTTCAGATGCAAAAGGTTTGGTCCTGGTGCTATTAATTATAAATGGGATTCAGGACAGAGACTCCAAGACTGTTGCAAGAGAGCACATTTGTCACAGTATTACCTTCTCGTTCTTCGACTATGCAGTATTTCTTCCCGATAGTTAAATGCTGCCTACACCATTTGAATTACAAAAGCTCTCCTTTTTCTCCTTTTTCCATTTCTTCTTTCTAACAAGCCATGGAATTACATTAGGGTCATTTAATCCAAATTTTCACTCCACCTCTGGTTTTGGATTGCTCTATTTACATTTAGCAATTTATTCCTTCAGGTCAAAATCTCTGATCAAGGTTATTCTCATTTCAAGGTCAATTCCATTCCTTGTAATCAATATTCCAAACATACTGTTAGTTCTCTAGGTGTCTTTTACTTGAGATCTCTCCATTTACTGAAATGAATAAAATGGCACACTCTTAGAATTAAGAGAAACTTGACATGTCAGCAAATTTTACTTGCATTTGAAGATAAATTTTTTCTACCAGCAACCTGACTACATGTACTGACACAGCAGTGATGGTAGACAGGGCTTTTTTACATGATTCAATGAACTCCATCCCTACAGACACTCAGATATACAGAGTCAAGTATAGGTATTCTCCCATTATGCTGTGATGGTTTACTAGATAGGCATAAAAGCTTTACATTTTTATTAATCTATTAAATCACTGCCCCCACGCCTGGCTGTCCTCGCCGGGGCCCCTTGGAGGGGAGCGGGTTGAGTTTTCCTCACTGCCCTGACCAGGGCTCCGGCAGCCTAAGACCTCCATAACCAGCCACCACCATGCTGAGACCACTCTCCACACGCATGAAGGTACCAGCAGAGGAACAAAGGCATGCGGGTCCTGGGGCTGAGATCTCCAAGCCTACTCGAATCGGGGCTGAGCATCCTCCACCCAGATCCTCCAATTCCAGTAGGTGGGGGTCACACCCACCAACTGGCCTTCTGGCGCCGTGTAATCCCATCAACAGCCAAGACTCAGAGACTATAAAACCCAGCTCCCGGAAGCACGTGGCCACATTCGCGGCCGTGCGACATTTTATTATCTCATTCCTACCTTGGACAAATTGGCAGGCTACCGAATATAACCTGCCCACACAGCAGAGTCTGGCAAAGTCCCCGTGGCATACCCAATATGCCAAATACCAGTAACAATGATGGGTCTCATTCTCCTACAGAGCCTTGAATATGGAACTTTCTTAAAAATCTGAGGGCTAGGATGAAGGAGACGTTACTGGGGCCTGCTTGAGGCAATCGAAGAATAACAGGATGGTCGTGATCGTGATCGTGATTAAATCACTATGAAATACACAGTTACAAAGTTGTTCATGATTTGGCTTCAGCCATACAATGTTCCAACATCCATTCCTTCAGCAGTGCTCATTTCCCACCCCAATGTCTTCAGTTTCCCTCTCTTCACCGGCCCCCCTCATATCTGTCTCTCTCACACCACTCCTGTCACACTGCCCTTCACAATCACAATCACAAATCATCCTGTTAATCTTCGATCACCTCGAGCAGGCCCCAGTAACGTCTCCTTCATCCTAGCCCTGAGATTATATTCAAGGCTCTTTAGGAGAATGAGACCCATCATTGTTACTGGTATTTCGCATATTGGGTACGCCACAGGGAGTTTGCCAGACTCTGCCATGGGGGCAGGTTACATTCGGTAGCCTGACAGTTTGTCCAAAGTAGGAATGAGATAATAAGATGTCATAATAAGATGTCGCGCAGCCGCTCCCGCGGTTCCATGAGCTGGTTTTTATAGTCTCTGAGTCTTGACCACTGATGGGATTACACGGCGCCAGGGGGCCAGTTGGTGGGTGTGACCCCCGCCTACTGGAATTTGGAGGATCTGGGTGGAGGATACTTGGCCCCGATTCGAGTAGGCTTGGAGATCTCGGCCCCGGAACCCGCATGACTTTGTCCCTCTGCCAGTACCTTCATGTGTGCGGAGAGTGGTCACAGCATGGCGGTGGCTGGTCCTGGAGGTCTTTGGCTGCCGGAGCACTGGTCGCCCCAGCGGCGAGGACAGTCAGGTGCGGGGGCAGGAGTCTGCCCTTACACCGCCCTTATCTCATATCAATAGCAGGCAATTCTCCTCCTCCTCCTCCTACTCCTCCTTCTCTTCCTCCTCCTCCTCCTCCTCATTCTCTTCCTCTTCTCCTTCTTCTTCTCCTCCTTCTCCTTCTACTTCTCCTCCTTCTCCTTCTCCTTCTCCTTCTCCTTCCTCTTCCTCTTCCTCTTCCTCTTCCTCTTCCTCTTCCTCTTCCTCTTCTTCTTCTTCTTCTTCTTCTTCTTCTTCTTCTTCTTCTTCTTCTTCTTCTTCTTCTTCTTCTTCTTCTCCTTCTCCTTCTTCTCCTTCTCCTTCTTCTCTCTATTTCTCTCCCTGTCTTATATTTTATAGCAATTTATTCATTGACAAAAATATCACAATATATTTTTGTTGTGAATTTTGATAGCTCTCACTTGTAACTTTTTACTCACTAGATTAATCCTCTTCTTCAATCATTAGAGTACCAAATCAAATTCAGATACATATGCCGAGATCCTGGTCATGAAGTGGATATATTCCAGAAGAAAGAACAATTGTTAAGTGGAGAAATGGAAGTAGGAAGAGAGATTTCATAGCCATAGATAAAGAAATATTCAGGATCACTATTCTATATGATATTCAGAGATATATAACGGGGTGAAGTTAAGGCTAACCCCACTTTGATCCTGGGCACCACATATGGTTCCCCAGGACTGCCAGGAGTAACATCTGAGCAGAAAACCAGGAGAAAGCTCTGAGCAGAGTCAGGTATGCAAAACAACATCAAAAGACATGCTCAGAGCATACAAAGTATAAAAGTTAGATAATTAATTTTTTCAAGGGCAAATGTTATATAAAAGTCACACATTCACCATATTCAGATTCTAGGTAAAGGGTAGAAAATGTATCCCTGGTAAGGTAAATTGATAACACTTCTGCATTGTTGTTTAACATTCTCAGTTTAATATGTATACTTATTTGAATCTTGATGTCTTTATTTCACTTCATACAAAAAAACACTAACAATAATAATTTTAGTAGAGATCCACCACAGAATACCCTAATTTTGTTACATGATAATAACCAGATCCATACAACTTCCTGAGCTGTTTTATAGCTATATTGTGTATAAACATTCAAGAAGTCTGAGTTATTTTCAGAGAAGGAAAAATGTAGATGGTCTTTCAGCCTTCCAAGGCCATGGAGAGTATGTCACTGGCTCACTCACTCATAGTAGTTTTTTTTATAATATAAAATAGCTCTGAAATTAATTTACCAATATTCAATTATATTTAAACATTAAGTTGTTTTTCTTCAAATATCCAAATAGTAGGGACTTATTATTTGAATCCTCTTTTCAATGTACTTCAATATATTTTTTGTAACTTCTATTCATTTTATAGATATCCCTTTGTTAAAATTCAATACAAAATGGAGGCTAGACATTAGACTTCCAAGAGTACATAAAACCACTTATGCTATATATTTCAAACTAAATACAATTTGTTTAATTAGTATAAGTCAAACTTTATTTTGTTTTCTTAAAATGTTTCTAATAATCACAAAAGAAATCCCAAATTATTAAAACACAATAGGAAAATAACTTACAACACAGTAATATATATTGTGTTAGGTCTATGCAGCTATAATCTTCATTGTAATAAATAATCACTATAAATGTTAAACAACTTCTTATATCTATTTCATAAGCATCTGAAAGTGCTATAATTCTGATTTTCTGAACTTGAAAGACTCCAATTAAAATCTATATTTACACATATAATAAAGTATTACTAAATACTAAAGACTAATTCAATACTTTTTAGTATTACTATTTTTAAACTTTTTAAACCTGTCATTGAGTTATTCAGTTCTAAAGACTTCAAAATCCTCAAGATTTAGCCAATGACTTTGATTCTATCTAGAATCAGTAATAAATGCATTGATTCCTTCATTATGAAGTAATCTACCCTGTTTTCCCATTGCTTACTCCATCCCCACTTCAATGTAGCAGATAAATCATTATCGTAAGCCCTAATAGGAGTCTAATTTTGCTTAACAAGACACTAAAAGGGCACCAAGTTAGAAGTCAAAAGACTTTCAGTTGTATCATAACTCTGCTATTAACACCACCTCATAAATTTAAGCAAATCACATAGCTAAATTTCCTTAATACTAAAGCCATATTAATATGTAGCAAAAGCATAGTTTATGTTACATTTTTATAAATATACAAAATAACTAGGGTTTAAACAAGTTTATTAGTTTATTTCTCTCATGCTGTTTTCAGTGTGAAGATGATAATTAATATTTAATAGACAAATGAATATTTAAAATATGTTTTTCTGTTATAAAACGTTTGATAAAACCATCTAGATATTTCTGGCTTCAGAACAATCTGTGGTGTATTTGTCAAAATGCAGAATATAACTGAGTATTTATAATCTATAAATTTCAAACTATAAGAATGAAAAATATGACTACAAAGGATTTATTAGTTAAATGGCCTTATTATCTCTCAGTTCTTGAGGGAAAGACTGATTTTGCCAAAGTATTAGACACTTAATGATTTCTAAAACCCTCTCATAGTTAGTAATAATATTGTAGAAAGAGTTCTGTTATACTGTGCACTAGAATCTAAAATGCTTTCGTTACCTTTCAATTCATTCTCCAGCTTTCATAATTCAATCAAATGCATTTATCTGACTGTTTATTTAGTTTACCTACTTTTATTGTTGTACTTATAGTACTTACAATTTCTCAAATTAATTGAAATATTTAAGTTATATATTATAATTACATTGAGTTTTCATTATTTCTTTTTATCTTATTTTTATCATATAATGTCATTACTTCCTTGAATTCACAGTTACAAATCTTAGTTAATCAGCAAGGTCACTTGGGAAAATAAGGGAAATACTGTTACTCACGATTAGTACTGAGAGTAAAGAATCCTTGACAAAATTCTTAAATTATTTTTATTTATTTATTTACTTATTTTGCTTTTTGGGTCATACCCGGCGATGCACTCAGGAATTACCCCTGGCGATGCTTGCTCAGGGGACCAAATGGGATGCTGGGAATCAAACCCGGGTCAGCTGTTTTCAAGGCAAACGCCCTACCCTCTGTGCTATTGCCCCAATCCTTTAAATTATTTTTAAATGAACCTCAGTGTCATAAGCATTTTGTCCCCTTATAAAAGAATATAAAACTCTAAGATAGAATATATTATGTCAACTCAAAGTAAACATTTTTTAAAAGTGCAACTAATTAAGTGCATTAATATTTTAATTTTGATTGTATTATATAAGTTCAGAATTAAAGATAAATAATATTTATTTCTGAATTATATAAACATTGAATCACAGTTTTAAAAATAATGCTTTAATCTAATACTATTACATTTATACAGTACATGTTGGCAAGAATTGTTACTTAATAGAATCCCTTAGGGGAATAGCTTTACTGCTTAGATAAGAACTACTTAAGATTAGCTTTTCAGTTATTCGAAAGCAAATGAGAATTTCAAAAGTACTTTAAAAGCTTTAAAATACTTATCCTAAATGGTTAGAAAGACCTCCAATTTATGTGTACTATTAATTTGATTAACAAATTCTTTCCTATGGAACTCATAAAGATAAATGTCAGCCTAACAAAGTTGAAGTACTGCAAGTTCTTAAATGGAAAGAGCAATATAAAGTGATCTTACTATAAATCATTTATACTCACAAATGGAAATATTTAGTCTATTGGCACATTGATTGAGTCAGTGTAAGAGATAGTGTTGTAGGAATATACCTTATTTTTATCATCATTGTATTGCTTAAGCATACCTTAAAAGTGTACATAATTAAATAAGGAACTTATGTATATATTTTTGAGTGGCGTCCCCAGGAGAAACAGGAACAAATATTTACTTAGTAAAAAATTCACACAGCAAGAGACCTACCTAATGCCATCTAAAATACCAGCAATGACAGACTATTATTTCCAGTGAAGATGTACAATTTTAAGCCAATGTATTATATTTTGAAATTAAAATTAGTATTTTAAATAAATTTAGCTGTAGCATAGTGATGTCTTAGGAAAAATTATTATTCATCTAGAAACAAGTCATGTTATCCATTTTTATTTATTGACTAGATACTCAATTCCCAGGATAATCAAAGTAAGGATGTCACTCTTTGAGATCAGCTGTTTGATTGATATAGACTTTGGCTAGTTTATTGCATGTCAAAAGAGTAAAACTTTTCTATCCCAATATTTACTCCAAGAAGTTCCACCAACTGCATTATATAAGAAAGCAATGAAAATACAGATATAAATGATTTATTATATGCTTCCAATAGTCAGTAGAAGAAATACCTCAGCAATAGAAATAATGCTTTCAGAGCTTCCTATTATTACATACCTATCAGTTTGTTAAAATCTGCTATAACACTATATAGTTTATGAAAACTTCATCCACACACTGTTGTACTAAGGAAGGGTCAAATGTTTGTAAGAGTTGAAGCCTCAAAAGTGAAGAGAAATCATCTGTACAAGCTGTATGAAACCCTAACAGACCTTGGGATTCGCAACCACTTGTGCTGATAATGGATGGCAGGATTCCTCCCTGACCATAAGATATGAAAGACACAGTTTGCTCCTAGTAGGTCTATGGTTGCAACAGAAGTGCAGCCTTATATCTGCATAAACCGTATCTTATTTTAAACATAAGCAAAACAATACTTAACCTTGCATGATCTTAATTGGCACTTTGGAATATATTTTAGCTTGTAAGTGCAACCTCATTTTTTGAATCATTTCTCAAATGGGTTAGTTCCATGATACATAGAGATACCATGGCCCATTGTGATGAAATACATGTCTGTCCTACGTGCCTTCTGTGTCTCTGAGTTATGAGGAACTCATAACTGGGTTATGAGTTATCTCACTGATTTATGAGTTCAGGGCATAACAATAGATATGCTTATATATATAATATATATTTCAATTTATGCTTCACTTTCCATAATTATTTATCCCTGAGGCAGGCAGGCAGTTATGGAAACTTTGTCAATAAGTTTTTAGGAAGTGATAAGACCAAATTAAGGTCTATAAGATAAGTTAATATCTAACCATTTTCTCAAGCAAAAAAAAAAAAAGACTTACTTTGAAAAGCAGGATCTGAGTCCTGATGAAAACTGATGAACTGGAGAGTCATCGCAGAAAAAACTAGGCTGTCTTGGGATAGAAGAAAATTTTAACAGGAGCAAACAGTCATAAAAGGAGTCTGAAAGAAGACCAATTAAAGCTCAATGTACAGTACACTAGTAACTGATTATTATCTGCATCGCTAACTCCAAGTTGGGGCAGTATCCGAAAACCCTATAAAAACAACTTAGTAAGGAATAATCCCTGAGCACAAAGTCAGGAGTAAGGCCTTAGCACTGCCTCGTGTATCCTTCCACCCCTGCTCACAAACCCCTGCAAAAAACAAATGTACCATGTATTCCATGTTACTCTAGGAAATTCTCTTTTTTTCTCTTTATTTCCTCTAGTTCCTAAATAAAATTTTAAATTTCTTTTTTCTCGCCATTATCCTTTCATGACATTTAATTGAACCCAGATCCCAGACCTCTGACATGTAAAATTTGCCATTCAGCCCTTTGAGATCTCTCCCAGGCCTAGCCCCCTCCTAAAATTATTTCCACAATGAGAAAAGAAATCTGGAAAGCTGTAAGTCAAGACAGACCTTTCTTTCCCTGTGAAAAGAAATTTATTGCCCCTGCCTTAGGTCACTGTTCATCCCAAATTCAGGTGGCAGGAACCAGATCAATTGGATCTCAAGGTGCATGACCACTGCCTTAGTGGTTCTTAGCAGCTACACTATTTACATCTTCATGGCAAACTCTTACAAGTTCTAACCAAAACCTACATCTCCCCAACCTTTCTTGACCACAAAATATTAAGGGACCACTGAGTCAAGGGAAGTACCACTGTCACTATACCTACCTAGCAATTCACATGTCCCACTAACATCTTTATAAAAAGCCTTTGCTTGCTTTCGCTGTGTCTCATTGTGGTTCCTGGCACACTATGTACCTACACCAGGTGATTCTTTTATTTTGCTTACCTCAATTCCAAGTTCATACTTAAACACTAACTTTCTTGTATTATACTAAGGCATTGCATTAATAAGACCTAACTACTTATGAGTTAAATTTTACTTAGACCTGAAGAAGGTGATGAATTTTGTTAATTTTATTTCTAATCATTTTATACCTCATTGATTTTTATATAATTATTGAAATTTGAGAAGCATAATTGGATTTCTTCAGTATTTCTTCTGAATCAGTACACTAATGTTCTGTGTCATAACAGATGACTATAATCTTTCTTGTACAAAAGAGCCTACTATTGTGATTAACTTAAACATTGATACTCTTCCATAGGATGTGTTTCTTTCTCCGTACATAATTTCAAAAGTCTTTAAACTGTGTATGGTAAAAATTCACAGCATCACCTTGAACTTTAGTCAAGTACATGGCAGTTATTTAAGTTCCTTTCTTCAGGAGATGGGTTCATAAGTGACTTAGTATTTAAATGATCTTGTTTTGGATTATGTATAATTACTTAAAATCAATGTTCAAAGAGCTAGTGTACATGTTTTGAATGTGGGATAATTGGATGCAATTCTTAGTGCTACGTAGAGATCCTAGGTAATAGCAAGAGCAACCCAGCACTGTGCCAGGAATAATCCCAGAATTTCTCTGAGAGCCAATAAAACAAACGCCAGACAGCCAATAAAACAAACATATCCTACAACTGGAAAAAAAATTTTTTTCTTCTTTTTAGGTCATACCCAGCAATGTTCAGGGATTACTCCTGGAGGTGCTGGGGGGACCATATGGGATGCTGGGAATCAAACCCAGGTCAGCCACTTGCAAGGCAAACGCCCAACCCACTGTGCTATTTATTGTGCTAGCCCCAGAAAAAAATCTTTTAAAATAGACTCTCTTAACTTGTAAATAATTTCGTGTTGACACTTGCAATATAATCCTTATGAGATCAATTCATTAGATGAAATAGATCAGAGTATTTTTAAGTCTATGGACTCTTGATAATTGAAGTACAGTTCTGCATACATTAGAGGTGCCATGTTTGAAATGTTGCCATGATATTATGAATGCCATATTATCTTTGTAATGTTCATTAAACTAATAATATAGGTTTGCAAAAAATCTACCTCATGGACCGAAAATTCTAATAGATTGAATATATCATGATTTTTCTTAAACAACTAGCAAACTAAATCTATAAAATAAATATTTTTAAGGTAGCATAGATAAAGCATTCCCTTACCATGATAATGACTACAGTGGTCCCAGGAATTTACTTAAATGACAAGGAAAAAATAATTAATTAAACACGTGGTGCTGTTAAAACTAAAATACTTCTTTCCAGCAAAGAAAATACCCCTAAACATAAAATGAATATCCTACAAGTAGGATAAATATTCTCTATAGCATACTTCTCCAAGGGGCAAATAACTATTAGCAATAAAGGCCACAACAAAATGGATAGAAGTGAATTAACACTTCTCTAAATAATGAAGAGAATATAGGTAGCCAATAGGTACGCGAATAAATGCCTGCTGTCTGATTATTAAGGACATGAGAGTTAAGAACAGAAGAAATATCACTTCCCATCACTGAGAATGACACTTAGGAAAAAAAAAACAAGAAAAACATATTGGTACAGATGCTAAATAAGAAAAAAGCAACCCTCATACACTATCGGTAAAAGAGGTGAATTGCCTCAGCCTCTATGGACAATAGTATGGATGCTTCCTTTCAAAGAAGTACCTTATGATCCACTTCTAAGCTTTTGTCCCAAGAACACAGAATGACTAACTTGAAAAGATACATGTGCATCTCTGCCCATTGTGCAATTTACAATTAACAAGAACTGAAAGTGACCATTTCTTCTAAATCACTAGTTTCGGTTGAAGTTAAAACTACTTTTTCAGTGACTGTATGGTTAGTATATGGATTAAGGCTTATGCCTTGCATGGAGCTGACACTCGTTCACTATCTGGTACAACGTTCACTATCTGGAACAACATGGTTCCACGAGCATCACCACGGGCACCCTGGAAGCCCAACTGCAATGACAAATGTAAGACTGGTGCTCCTGAATATGCCAGGATGGCCATAGAGGTTCTTGAGCATTGCAAGAGTGGCTGCAGTAATCTGTACAACCTCCAGGCTGGAGCATCCCACCATCCCATGTCTTTTATATTGAACTGCCAGCCTGGTTACACAAGAAGTCACAGGATAGGTCTGCCCACTGAACCATGGGGATGCTACCTCTCTAAACACAAATAATTATTAAATAATTTTCTATGAAATACAATACATGTTTTTCTCATTCTTATATATTCAAATGTATATTCAAATCATGTTTATTTATGTATTATGATTTTTTTCAAATTGTGATTAACAACTAATGTGTGCATAGTTTTTTTTTTTCTTTTCTAAGGGGGAGTATTCCTTCCAGTGTGTAGGGCTGACTCCTGGCAAGGTGCTCAGTATAACTCTCAAGGTTGTTCAGGGCAGTATGCAGTACTAGAGATTGTACTTGAACATTCTGTATGCAAAGCATGTGTTGTAGACCTTTTAACTGTCTTCCCTTCCCTTGTCCTGTCAATTCTCATATTTACTTTTTTTATGTAACGATGAGAAATTTTTGATATGAATTCTAATATGTTCCTATTTTGACTGATGCAATCTATGTCAAGATAGAGTTTTTTTTCCCTACCCTAATGAAAGAAGAATATTACTGTGTTTTCTCCAATAATTTACAATTTAATTTTATATTTTGGTTTATAATACTATGTCAATATAATGATAGTGTAGTTAAAGATAGGGACCACATTTTATTTTTTTCTATGTCATTTTACAGTTGTCACATTACTAACAGAAAAGTTTTTATTTCTTCAAATGAGTTTAGGATATTTTTAGAACATCAATAATAATGAATGTCTGTGTAACTTTGAAGACACTCTTTTGCCCAATTGTTAATAGGTTTTAGTCAACACAATAAAGCAAAGATAAAGAAAAAAGAGTTATACAAATTGGAAATATAATCCTCCTTTTTCATAGATGTCATCGTGTAAACATTCAAAGAAACAGAATCAACCCATGTCTTTTAAGAAAAAAATGCATGTTTAAATTTTCAGAATAAAATTTCAGCACACAAAATCAATAATATATCTGTAAACTAGAAACTAATGTGGAAAATAAAATTAGAAATTTAGTATAATTAGCAATTATTCTGAACAAATAATTTCACTTATAAATATGTATGGAGTAAAATTTCTCTAGGAAATTGAGAAAGCTAATGAAAATGCAGTAGGGAGGAGAATATATGAAAGCTATCACATATACTCTTGGAGAAGATATGGGTTTTAGTCAAGTTGAAACAATACAGTTCCATTTTTTTTCTTGAGATTCAGTCATGTGTGCGAGTGTCTGTATATTATTGTGTGTCTGTGTGTGTGCGTGTGTATGTGTGTGAATAAATGGGCTTCATGCTTATATGTGCTTTGGTTAAATTTCAGGATTCTATAAAACTGACTTTAATCTCCTTTTGAAAGATTATTTTATTTGTCTTATGGAAAAGTGAATTTACAGAGGTATTTATTCACCACCTGGATTCCTTTCTGTATAAATTATTTAAAAGCACAAAGCTAAAACTAAATACAACAAAGACAAAAAATTATTTCTGAAGCATTCAAAAGCAAATCAGGTTTAACAAGATAAACTTAATTCAAGATATAAACGCAGAGATAAGTTGAACTTAGATTTTACTTATGAATATGTTCCAAATCAGAAAGAACTGTACTTTAAATTCCTTTAGAAAAACTGAATATAGTGAATTTAAATCGAAGTGCTGATTAAGATGCCTATTAGTGATTACAAGAGACCAAACTTTCAGAATAAACGTAAATAAGAATTAAACCCATTTCAACTTCCCTTCTCTCTTAAATACCTTCCAGAAAACCTGTAAATAGTACAGAAAAGAAAGCAACTGATCCTAAAAATCAAAATGACTTCTCAGACCTCAACAATATTTATAAACTATTTTAAAAGTGCTCATAAATAATTTGCTATTTCTTCTTTTAAGATATAGAAGGAATCTCCTTCCTGTAAACTCAATGAGTTCTAATAAAGTGGAAATGATCCTGTGTATCATTAAAATCTTAGCAATAAAATTTTTGTTCTATTTCTTCTTTCTTTGATTGGTCAATCTGTGAAAAATTATGTTCTCTGAGATCAGCTTTGTGAAGAAACACAAATGTTATAAACGAATTAACTTTGCAACAGTCAAGTGTATTACCTTTGTTGGAAGCAAATTCTCCATCTCCACTTAAAACTTTAGGAAGTCCGTCTTGACAGCACTCTTGTTAAAGACAATAACCTAGAATAAATTAGATAAATGCTTTTCAGATTGTTGACTCAAAAACATTGTTAAGTGTAAGTTTATGGCAGTCAGCATCTCTAGAAAAAGCTGAACTACTAATACTAAGAAGTTTAAAAAACGTAACCATGAATCTAATATGCTTTGACTTACAGGCATATTTCCTTAAGAAATAACAAAAACTCTCTCTTATGAAGCTTACTAAAATTCTCAGAGAATTATCAAAAAGATTATTTTTGAAACAAAAGTAAGACATATATATAAAATATTTTGAAATGCCTAAGTACTAAGATAATGAGTTGAAAAAGAAATATAAAATTACAGTAATGAAACTCTAATGATTCTTTATGCTGGAACCAACAGTATGTGGAAGATAAAGAAAACATTCTTGTTGTTTCGTACATTGTTTTAAAGGATAGAGGAAAGAGCCCAGAGATCAATGATGCATGCTCTGAATGTACAAAAATCTAAGTTCTCTCCCTGGTACCACATGAACAATAGAGCACTGCTCGCGGAGGCATCCCCAGAGCATTACAAACTCAAGTCACTCTGCTACGCAGTGCATAGTCTGAGGCATTTGGTTTGGTTGGCCAAGCAAGTTCTTCTAGTGGCCCTAGTCCTCTGAGCTCTCTTCTCTCCATCCTCCTCCAACTCCACCACCAAAAAAAATGATTAAAAGGCAGTGAAATATATCTAAAGAAAAATATAAGTAATGACAAAGCAATTATTTTATTTTTTTGTTTATTTGTTTTTTGGGTCACACCCAGTGATGCACAAAGTTTATTCCTGGCTTTGCACTCAGGAATTATTCCTGGTGGTGCTCAGGGAACTATATGGGAATGGAACAACCTGGTTCGGCAGCGTGAGGCGAATACCCTACCTGGTGTACAATCACTCCAGCCCCCACAAAGCAATTATTTCAGAAAGGTCACAAAACTAAAGATATGTACTGTAGCACTGTAGCACTGTCCTCCTGTTGTTCATTGATTTGCTTGAGAGGGCCCAGTAACTTCTCCATTGTGAGACTTCTTGTTACTGTGTTTGACATATTGAATTTATCACGGGGAGCTTGCCAGGCTTTGCCGTGTGGGTGAGATACTCTCGGTAGCTTGCTGTGCGCTAATTTTTTTTAAATGAAAAGTAGGTTTAAGTATAATTAGAATTGACAACAACAACAAACAATCACTTAATCACTTAACTTCCCGTTAGTCGTCGATTTGCTTGAGCGGGCGCCAGTAACGTCTCCATTTGTCCCTGTCGCGTGCTAGTGTAGCCCAATGGCATCTCTTCGCTCCGGGAACATGGAGGGCCTCAAACCGATCGTTCATGATCTTGACAAAGAAGTCTGACCATCTGGTAGGTGGGCGGCCACGCGGTCTCCTGACATCCCGTGGAATCCAATCAGTAACAGCTCTAGTCCAGCGGTCGTCTTTAAATCTCATTACGTGACCAGCCCATCTGATTTTCGACACCTCGGCATATGAGACAGCGTCCCTGATCCTTGATCGTCGACAGATGTCAGAACTCCGGATTCGTTCTCTCATTTGAGTGAAATGTGATATTCCAAGCATAGCTCTTTCTATTCTTCTTTGGGAGACCTGAATGGCATTCTCACAACAAACAATAAAACATGTAATTCAAATGTGAATCAGAAATGTTCTAATATAATGCCCTGTGATACAGAAAGAAGAGGAAGCCAAGGGAGGTTAATAGATATAAAAAAAGGAGTTCAAAGATTGAAAACATATTTAGTGGTGGGGAGATGACTAAATCTGCCCATCTAAAATATTTCTACACAAAAAAGTAAATGATTGTTATTAAATTAGCATGTTCACAAACATATATAGATTTTATTTTAATATAATCAAATAGATTTATCCCATCAAGTCCTTAGGAGAAACTGACCTTGTAGAGACTGTTTTGAGACTTCTACCTCCCAAATTTATGAGACAATTTATGCTGTTAAAGCTTTATAATTTTGGGTTCTTCTTTTTGATGCTCTGTCGTTGGTCTCAGAGATTAGCCAGTCTCAGAGCACCTAGAGAGACCAAGGATGAAAACTGGGTTGGTCACGTACAAGGAATGCAACCTACCAGCAGTTCTATTGCTCAGGCCCCAGTCTGCGGGATTTGTTTACAGAAACCCTTAAGGAAGGAATATAATGATAAATTAAACAAATCTTCTGAAAAAATTCGTGGGAGTTTTCCATCAGCTTACTCATTAAAATTTAATTTCATAGAAAGAAGGTGGTCAGAGAAATAACTGACATTTGAAAACAAAAGGATGTAAAGTTAAAGTGTAAGGACACATACACATTTATTCCAACATTAAGTTTTACTTATTTAACATCTTAGGGACCAAAAAGACAGAATTACAAAGTAGTTTATGGTACAAAGGGACTAAATGCAGTTAATATGTCAAAATTTCATCTAAGAGAGAAGAAAAATACAGTGATTAACTTTAGTCTTAGAAAATTAAGTATGCAAATTGTGATGTCTAAATGCACCATGAAAAGAAAAAATTAAATACTGGATACACATAAAAAAAACCTGTTAAGTTCAATTAATTAGTTGAGGGAAAGTGAAATGGTACAGCTATTAGCTGAACAAAAGAAAATGTGAAAAGGGGTAAAAGGATATGATGGAACTTGTAAAATATTTACACAGAAATGTGTAATCGATACATATCCAAATATATTTATAAAATTTAAATTATTTAAATTATAGTCTATAAATTAAAAAACAACATGGTTTTTGAATTTTGCTTTTAAAAATCTGATTACTTTTTATGAAACATAAATAATTACACAAACTTTGAGAATAAATAAAAAAGATGCAATTTTGGCAAAAATGACTGCACCAAACATTAATATATATTTGAAGGCAGCATTTTTCTAGACAAAAAGAAGGTCCTTGTATAGGAATTTAAATTTGCTATGAGAAATTATTTATTTTAAATGTAGAGGCAAGTGATAATAAAGTCTCAAAATATATAAAGACAAATTTACATAATGCAATTGTAATTATTGCTATCAATGACCCTAATTGATGCAAATTGTTTTCCCTGCAAATATCATGTAATTGCAGCATCTTCTATAATTGCATTTTATAATTACTGCTTGGGGACTATTTTAATGCTTACACTGAGACCTAAATTGCTTATTGATAATTAAATATATTAGTGTTGGACACCATCTGGCTTAAGCCCCTCATTGAGTTACAAATGAAGGAACTGAGATTTAGGATATTAAGGACAAAGTGCCTAAATAGCTTTTAATGAAAGAGCCAGAGATTAATCTTCTGACATTCCATCCAAAGTTCTGGCACCATTTCACAATGTTTGGAGTTTTAATAATTCTGCACTGAAAGGGAAAAATAACATGCACATTTCATTCTCTTAATATTATAAGTTCAGTGTAAGTATTTATTTTTGAATTCATGGCCCAGATGAAGCTTGAAGGCTTGGGAACCTGGCATCAGGAAAGTTTAGTATCATGTTGCTTTCTTTAGACAGACCTGCAGTTTTAGCTGTGTGCAGTTCTATGATCCAGTGAGAATGAGGGGGGAAGTGAACAATGTGCTGACTATATCAAAAGTAATCTATGAGTTCCAGCAACACTGCATTGCCACAGAGAGAAATGTAAATATAATAGGGAACTGGCTGAATTTTATATTTAATTTAAGTCATTGATACTGACCAACAAATTTATTTTTCTCCCCGGGTAGTGTTTTTAGTTTACTTTCTAGAAACAAAACAAAACAAAAATAAAACAAGAAAACAACTCAGAGAGAAATCCCCAGCAATGCTAAACTTATTCCTCATGGGCATTCTTGCCTGTAGAGCTGGGCAGGTCTGAGGATGCATTACTTATCCCTGGAGTTAGTAAAGGGAGTGTTGTTTGATATTAGAGAGAAAACTCTAGGCCTTGTGTAAAGGCATTCACTCCATACCCTTAAAGATTCTCCCTGGCACCACGTTTCTATTTAAAAGACTAAATAAATAAAATTTCAGGGGCTGGAGCAATAGTGCAGTGGGGAGCAAGAGTACTCCTTGCACACGGCCACCCCTGGTTTGATCCCCAGCATCTTATATTGTCCCCCAAGCACTGCCTGGAGTAATTCCTAAGTGCAGAGCTAGGAGTCATCCCTTAGCATCACTGGGTGAGATGCAAAAGGAGGAAAAGTGCTAAAAATAAAATAAAACAAAATAAAATTTCAGGTAAAGTATTTAAACTAAAGTATATTACTCAGCTATAAGAATAAGATAATATCCTTCCACTTGTAATAATACGAATGAACCTCGAGGGTTTTTGTCCCTATGAGATTCTATTAGTGATTATAGAGAGTCAAGGGGAAGAGGTGTTCAATGGAAAAAAATGGATCAATTGATTGGTAAAAATAAAACTGGGTTTTAAATGACAAATTTAATGTAGCATATATAGATACTGATTTATGAGAAAGCACACTTGAAATTTTTACAATATTATAATGAATGGTATTATTTTTACATGTCTAGGATTAGAATTTGTAATATATTTAGGAAAAAATAGATGAAAAAATCACTCTGAAACTCTATCTTAAATCAAACATTGTACCTTTTTAAAACTTACATTGCTCCCATTTCTTTTTTGCCAGTCACATTATGGAACGGAGGAGAGAAGTGATGGGAGTTGTCAAAGGTCAAAGTCAAGGGTATTATCAGTGAAGGTATGATCTCTACCGGGGAATCTCCCTCTCTGGCCTTGCCATCCACTTTTGCCTAAATTATTGCGATAGCATTCTGCAAACTTATTTTTACTTGCTTTTAATATTATTTTAAATATCAACTTGAAGTTTTTTCATATGAAAATGCATTCATTGTTTTCATCCTTAAATCATGTCCACTTCCATTTAGAGAAATCACAAATTGTTTGTTCCTATATTATTAAAATTCTGATTGCTTCTCAAACACCATCTACCTTGTGCCACATTTATCCCATGAAACGTCCAGTTCCTATCGCTTATATTTTGTTCCTTTCCAAAATTTTCTTGCAGTGTCATGAATTTAGATTATTCCCTCTGCCTCAAAGCATCTATTGTTTCTCCTTTTCTTGGTTAATATCACTTACCCTTCAATTTTTGACATGGACTCAGGAGAGCCCTTTTTTTCTTTTTTTCATGAGCCACATCCAGCATGTCAGGGATTGAATCCAGATTTTTCTGCCACATGCAAGGCAGGCATCCTACTCATTGTACTATCTCTTTGGGCCTAGTAATAATTTTTCTAATAAAACTGATCAAATTATA
Organism: Sorex fumeus; assembly: GCF_029834395.1. Taxonomy (NCBI): domain Eukaryota; kingdom Metazoa; phylum Chordata; class Mammalia; order Eulipotyphla; family Soricidae; genus Sorex; species Sorex fumeus. Next base: position 813,621 of record NW_026606172.1, on the reverse strand, counting down.
CCCCCATAAATACTTCAATATGAGTTTCAGAGAGAAATTATTTTTAAAAGCTTTGGATATTTCTGTCAAAAAAAAGATTTAGTAGAGAAAATTAACTGAAGATCTAGAGAAGTAGACACTTGGATCATCAACAATTATTTCCAGAATAAGGAGAGCTAGCTGCCAAGTTGAGACAGCCTATCTTTATCATTATTAGGAAGAGAGTGACTCAGAAGGTCATTTCTAAAACTGCTGACCTCCAATACACCACTACAATTATGTCATCAATGAGCTGAATTTATGACCAACTTCCCACATCTCCTCAACTCTTACAAAGAGTATGCTTGATTCTAAAATCATCACCTAGGAATAACATGGATTTCTGTGCCACCATGCCATATAGCAGCAATAACCAAAAGCTTCATTGTTTTCTTTAGCATCACATTATGTATATACAAATTGGTAAAATGCCACAATTTGCTTCCCTAATCCTGGCTGCAAATATATGATCCTTGGTAGAACAGAAGGTATTCTCGAGGAAATGTTTATAGGTGCTGAATGCCAAATGTTATATCCCAGTGAAATCCTTTTACATTACTATAGAATACTGCGGTGATTCTGATTTTACTTCCAAAATATACTATAGATTTTGCTTATGGGTTAGGTAATGAACTAATTTTATTTAGTACTATTCAGTGTGGATTTGTAAAAAGTATACTCACTGTATCACTGTATCACTGTCATCCCTTTGTTCAGCGATTTCCTCGAGCAGGCACCAGTAATGTCTCCGTCCTAGCCCTGAGATTTTAGCAAGTGCCACATTGGAGGCTCTTTCAGGGTTAGAGAAATGAGACCCATCATTGTTACTGGGTTTTGGCATATTGAATATACCACGGGGAGCTTGTCAGACTCTGCTGTGCGGAAAAAAATGTACACAGTAAAATATTAATTGGGAGAACTAATCTCATTTCTAAATACTCAGCTCATTCAGTAATTTATTAAACAAATGTAGAAGCTTTACAATATGTATAGAATTCAGTGATTTGTCTGCAAAAAAAGATAATAGTAAGCCATGGTTTACACAAATTTCACCCTGTCATTCACATATTTCTGTATCTAAGGCATAAACTTCTTGACATGAGGCAAACAAAACATGACTGAGTGAATGGTAAAAACAACTAGTTTATGTTCCAGGGACACCTGTCTAGTATGAGATATTTCCCAATATAAGCCAACTATACCTGCATTAGTACTTTCAAATTGTCAACACTAAAGTATTCTTGATCCTGAGATACCAGAAAGGGCAAAGTGCTCCATTCTCTTTTCAGGTAGAAGCGTGGTATTTTAAGAATTACCTGCCACCAGTCCCTGCTAAATATGTAAGTTATGGAAAATGTCTGAGTCATTGAATTCTCCTGCATTTTTTAGACCAAGGACAATTCTAAACTTAGTGTAATAGAGTTCATTGCACAAACATCAATAATCTTTCTTTGTTTATGGCAATATCTTCCAACCTTGTGATTTACATCTCAAAGACGATTGTCCACAGAGTAGAAAACATTTGTGTACTTATAGGTCCAGGGTATATGATTGGTGAAAGGAGAATTACTTAGGAATTGGCCACAGTAATACATACATTTTTTATCAGTAAAAATAGGTAATTGGCATGGATTTGATTTCTCTCTGAGCTGTAGAGCCTCAGGCTTAGCTCATGCTGCTGTCTTAGAACTCCCTAAAAGTATAGGTTTCCACATTCTGGACTGCTCTATCCTTGTGTACAAATCCAGTTTTAAACTGCTTCTAAATTATCTGTAAGGGGAAAACTCAATTTAGGGGAAAACAAAGTAGAACCAGATATTGAACCACATAAAAGGGTATGAAGACAATTAGGAGACAATTGGGGTTAAGATTTTTATTATTATTCAAATACCGTGGTTGAAATGATAATGAAAATAATTATTATGAATAAAAATAATGTGAGAGAAAGCTGTTCCCTGTTTCAGAGAGAATGAAGTTCAGTGCAAAATAAAAGATTTCTCTCAAGGAAGTAGCCCCTTGATTATATAACAAATGAAAGTTCCTTGTTTGTGTTCTTGGTCTCTTAATCCTAACCTGTTTCTCTTACAAGCAGCTGTCTCACCCTACCACACACACACACACACACACACACACACACACACACACACATACACACACACACACACACACACATACACACACACACACACACCAACAATTCTATCACAGTATCTCCCTATTGTTATCAATGGGATCACATTCTTACCAGCACTTCTTTACCATGCATGCTGGGTGAAGAAAGCAACATTCTACTCTTTATTGACTTAGTGTACCTTACCACCACTACCGCACATCATGACTACAGTTTTTACCCTGAGTAGGTGAATCCATTTAAACAGGGGAAAATATTTGCATTCATGTTGTAGTCATGGATTAGGAGACAGGGGTAAAATGAGGGACATTTTTTTGGTCAGAGATAAAATTTTACCCTTCTCAAACAAGAACAAATTCTACTCAATATGTTAGAACCACCTCAAATTTGGAGACAAATGTAAACAACCTAAATGATTATCATGTAGGCATTCTTATAGATTATTTATAATAATATTAAATTTTAAGTTCGCTTATAATCCTCACATCATTTGTTTAAAATGGTACATTTCCATATTGCATGTTTAGTATATATATAATATTTTTTCCCAAAAAAGTCCGAGATTACTTTTTCAGTTGTCATACATAGACTAGCAAAACTTAGGCAGCACTACCAACATTAAATTTTTAGGGTATAACTAACATTGTCCTGGTTCAGATACTTTACTATTTTTCTAATACTCTCATTAAATACTTGTTGTTACTGTGTTTGGCATATCGAATATATCCTGGGTACCGTGCCAAGCTTTGCTGTGCAGGTGAGATACTCTCGGTAGTTTGCCAGGCTCTCCAAGAAGGGAGGAAGAATCGAACCCAGGTTGCCCAGGTTGGATGCGTGCAAGGCAAACGCCCTACCCACTGTGCCATTGCTCCAGCCAAACACAGTAACAAGTATCACAATGGAGACATTAGTCTGCCGGCTCGAGCAAATCAATGAAAAATGGAAAGACAGTGCTACAGTGCTCATGAAATAATTCATGTAAACATTCTTCTATTTTATTTGATTCCAATTATTATAGCTTTCAATAATAACTCACATTTTAGAAGAACATTTCTCATTTCTTAGAACTCCTGTATAAACTAGTCTATGTTTGTTCTCTTTCTAGCTCCAAATCAATTATAGATATATGTACAAACATACATATATGTATATATATATATATATATATCTTGTTGGTCATATCTATTAGCATCTTTTATTAAAAAACTCTATTAATGTCTCTCTTCAAAGGTTAACTGCTTACTAAAACAAACTTCTATCTTTATATATACATCACATTTGTTTCTAAAAGACCTTCATTCTGTGTTTATGACTCCATTTCTAGTATTGTTAATCATAAAATATATCTCTAGTTCAAAATCTTCTATTTTCTTATATATTACTTTCGAAATTATGTCATAATCACTGCTTGTATCATGCTGCTCCCTTCCCCAAGTATTCAAAGTTCAATTCTTTCAATAGCTTCTACTTTTTAAAAAAAATTTATTAGTGAAACGCCATGAGGTACAGTTGTACACTTACAAATCATTGTGCTTTGATTTCAGTTATACAATGAACGAATACCCATCCCTCCACCAGTGCCCATTCTCCACCACTACTGATCCTAAAAATACTTCTTGATCTTAATTCTTTCAGTTGATTCAAATTTAGAATTTAAAGTTTCTCCCAAATTGAGAGAGGAGAAAAAGAGGGAGAATGTGTGTTCAAGAGATAATTCAGACTTCTCCACAGATGAGATAAGCAAGCAAAGAAATATAGTGACAAACAAGGGAGAACAGGAATTTGCAAGCAAGCCAGTCACCGCTCATTAGAAGCCAGTGCTTACAATGATTGGTATCTGTATATTTATACTTAAAATATTACAGACATTCTGTTAATTGTTGAAAAGTAAACGTATGCTTGTTCTTTCCTGTTTATCAGGTCATTCCTCATATCTGAATTAGTATGTTCTCAGTCAATAAAATATTGCTATTCTAATTTATATCTTTTTACTGTGAATATTCTAGTTCTCATCTGTGGAAGCACAGGGACAATTGAATGAAAAGAAGAGCTTTATAGGCATGAAAACAACTTATGCAGAAAGCATATCAACCCACCAGCAAAATATAGAGTACCACTTCAAAGATGCACCAGCACAATAGAGAGTACCACTTCAAAGAGAGGAATTAGGGATCTGGTTTAAATCCCAGAAAAGACTAACTGATATAACAGATTATCCATACTTTAGCACGTTTCCAAGAAACGCATGCTCATACAGGAAAGAGACTCACAGATGTATAAATAAGCTTGTGCATGTGCATTCTACAGATAATAAACAAGCATTGAATGTAGAAAAAATGGTGAAGAAATGTCCGCAGGGGAAGAGGCTTGATTTTAGTACAGTAGTAAAATGCAAAGAGACTAGAGTACAGTATATATTTACTGAATATTCTCCAATAGCCAATGACATCGCACCAGGGTTTGGTGCCTTTATCAGTACCAACATGTTCTTAAAGTTTCACCTTGGCCCAATAAGAGTCAAAAGAATGTAACAGTACAGCTTTTTCCAGAGAGAGTGTATCACAGTCTAAACTATAAGTCTCAAGTCAAGCAGCTGTCTGATTTACCTTTTCTTAACACCACAGAGTCCCTTGAAATTTTTGGAGAAGGCAAAAGGGGTGAAGTTTAAAGCAAGCTAAACAGTATTAGTAATAATTCTGTTGTAGATTATAAATATTCACTATTTCATGAAGGAAAAGAGAATAAATTTAAAGAAGGGAAATATATGCTCTCATTAAATTGTTAAATGGTAAGAGAAAACAATCTTTATATTATATATCCAGAAAGAATGCGCAGAAAATATTTTGAAGCTTTAGAAAGGGACTTTGAAAACTTGGATAAAATCATGGAAACTACTGTAGCTATAGATTCTAAGAATACTTCAGCTGTAAAGTTGGCACAAGGAAATTCAGAATATAAGCATTGTCAATTAGACTCTTTTTGTTAAGTACCAACAAAATTGAAACTTCATTCTAACTCCCACTGTTAAATAGAAGGACCCAATGAGATACAAATGATTGTGTGAAGTAATACAAGATCAGTATTTATTACTCTATTACCTTACAAAATACATGCGAGCTTTTCTATTTGACTAAACTTTAATAACTCATGCAATATTATTTGTACTGAATGATGAGAAACTAATTTTTATCTTTAGCATATAAAGTATAACCAGAGATGAATAACATCAATTCACTATATTCTTCACAAGTTGATTATATTGCATTAAATATTAATATTAATATGTCTTGAGCATATGTTACCAAATAAATAATTATTGATAATAATTTGGGATTATGTCACATTGTAGAAAGAGACAAAATACTAAATTAAAGAATATTTAGATTTATTTATGCCTTCATTCACCGTCTTTTTTTTCTTTTAATCATGGAACAGCCACCTTTCTTTTTTAGGTACATTTAATTTGGAAGAGTTTGCAAATATAATTTTGTGTGTTCTCCTGATTTATATGTGCATGATGCCATGATTGATTGAATGGTACATTGCTCAAGTAGGTACAACATCTGCTTTATGAAAGAAAATCATATTTGTGTATGAAATTTTTTTCACATCAAAAGATGTTAGAGGAAAGATTTAGGAATCATATAACAAAGTTGATTTTCTTTTACTATGAGGATTGGACAAATGGAAATACATTTATTCATTTTGAAGTTAAGTAAAGATTTGAAATATTTTACCTTCTGCTGTTTGAAAGACTTTTGCCTAGTTATCTGGGACATACACAGTAAAACGTATCCCTAAATCAAATTCTACATTACTTAGAGGTCAAGATAACTCTGATTTTTCCTCAATCCAAAATAACACTCTCTTGACTTGTACTTTACAGCATGCTTTTAGTCATTGATTCCCCCACTTAAAATGATGTATCTTCTCTATCTCTTCCTATTACTGGCAGCCAATCCTTAAACAGATGGGACTCTAATCATTCCCAGTGAATGCCTCCTTAAATAACTACCTGTCGGTTGAGTGTAACTAGCTTTAGATACGGATTCCTATATTAATGCATGAAAAGTTGCTTTGAATAAAGATTACAGTAATTCTAAAAATAAACTCAGCACCACATTGAACCAAATATAAAATGTCATCTACTAATATGCAGCATTTCTAATTTTATGTGGAATGCTGAATTGGAAATTGTTTCTAATTGCATTAATGCTTGATTAACTCTACTGTCAGATCCTCTAAAGAATAATGCAGAAAATCTCTACTGTGGATAGTAATTCTGTCTCTAAACTCAAAAAATAAAGCCAAGTCTATCAAAAAATAATGCTTAAAATGAAATATTCAATAAAAAACTTTAAAAATTGTTGCCATTTTGAATGTAGATTCTGTCAATATAATCCCAGGGTATCAAGGTAAATTTTCCTTTTCAAAACCATTGGTGAGTAATGATATCTAACACATATCTTACTGACTTTGAATTAATTCAGATTATTGACTCACCAAATTTTATTAGAGAGAATAAAATGAAATTTTAAATTAGACATCTAAACATTGAAAACTTTGAATAATGTGGGGAAATACATTTAATAAAATACTCAGAATAAGCACACCTCCAAAAATAAGAATATACAATTCTTTGTCCATTAGAAAAGAGAATTCTATGTTTAACCCATTGTGGATTTTTCCAGAAAGTATTAAAAAGGAGTTAACTCATAAAGATCAGTGTTCAGAGTGACTTATTGAAAGTCATATCAGATCAACTTTATCTTATTTGAGGATAACATTTAAATATTGGTATTTTAAATAAATTGAGAAAACATTTTAAATGGATCTCAGTAATTTTTGGTGATTTTTTAATTTACATTTATTTCAGTGACAACAAGGTTTCTAACCACATCAAATAAGTAGAAAGAACACATAATTATCCCTTAAATATTATTAAATAGGCTGTTTTAACTTTTATTAGCCCAACCCCACTTATCATATTTTTAGATAACATATATTAATTTTCAAAGAAGTAATTTTTCCACTTGTGAATCTCTTTTCTTAAGAAAGAAATAATCTTTTAATATTTTGCTATTCTAATTTTACTTTTTGTTATCATTATTTAGAAACAAGTTCATATACTCATACTCTGATCCAAAGTGTTCATAGACTAACAAGAGTTTTGTATATTTAGTTCTAATATAAAAGCTTGATATTGCCAGGATTAAAAAATAACTGGATAGATAATAGTTGATGGATAATTGTGTTATTTTTCTATTGTTGGTGTAAGAATTTGCATAACTTATTGATTGAAAATAACACTCCTACTTACAGCTATGGAGATTATAAGTTTTAAATGGGTCTTAAATCTGTATCTATGTAAACATGTTCCATTTGAAAAACCACCAGTAAACCTACTCTTGACCTTTCCAGTGGCAAAATCCATTCACCTCCATTGGATTGCATGTTATCTTTTCATGCACATAGAGTTAAAGATGTAAGTGGGAAAGAGAACATTGCAAATACTTAAAATACGCATATCTTTTGAGGAAAACTTATTTGCTCATTTATAATTATGTTCAAAGCATAATTAGTGACTTTTTAAAATTGCACTGGTTCATCATTTGATATGCTAGTCACAAAAATCTAAATAACTACCTATCCAGTACTTGCTCTTTTGCCCAAAATATTAGATCCCACCACACTACTTCCACCATCTTCTCTTGTTATGGAGCTATAGTCTATGTGCTTACTTTTCAGATAGACTCCTCACATTTATAATTCTCTGGTCTATATCTCTTTGTCCATAAAAATTACTTTCTCTCTAGAGAAATTCATTTCTAATATTGCATATACTGGTTATTCCAATCCCTGAAAAATAGTGACACTTGCACAGCTTTTGAACTCACTATTCTGCAGTGTTCAAATAATTTTTGGGGGGGAAATCTTTGTTATTATATTAATGCATAGAATGTTAAAGATGTTAATTCACTTTCATTCCCAGTTTTTTCTTATAGAGATTTCTTTCTACTAATGGATAAATTGCCCAAAATGCAAAGAATGAGTAAGTCTAATGTACTTCCTTGTACATAAAAATGAATCAAAATTAATTTATAAATTTTAATATTGTGTTACTGAAATAATCATAGTCTATTCCAATTACAAATAAAGGTAATGAGGTTTATATAAATTAATTAATATACGCATATCAAAATTTAAGCAAGATGATAATTTCAAACTGAAAAATTGTTTATATAAGTTAAATATTTTCTATGTTGTATTTTCTTTATGATTTTTTAAATACTATTTTATAATCATTAGTGTAGTTGAGTTGTACATATATGTCTTTTAAAGTCAAATATTCCTGGCGGCTGCCGTCCCCGTCCCCTCTCCGGCAGTCACGCGGCGCTCCTCTCCTCTCAAACCCAGGTCAGACCTGCCACCGGTGTGTGGCCCCGGGACTTCCATCTCTCCCTTCGGGACCTCAGGCATCCCGGCAGACGCCTGGAGAAACGCAGCCGTGAGCGGCTGCCGTCCCCTCTTCACTACTCATGCGGCGCTCATGTCATCTCAAACCCAGTTTTCCGTAGAGGTGTGGCCTCTTCAGAAGTGGGCGTGGCTTCAGACTGGGCGTGGCTTCAGAGTGGGCGTGGCCTATTTTCCGGCCGGCGGCTGCAGGGTGTTTACTAATTCAAAGGAACCTAGTTCCCAAGGAATTTGGTCCCCAACTTACTCAGCAATATGAAGAAACAAAGAAAATCCCAACCTCAAGCGGAGGAGAACAAAAACAATCCAGAACATTCTGTCGATACAGCTCACCTAAGGGATCTCTCTGACACAGAATTCAGATATGAAGTCATCAAGATGTTCAATCAACTCAATGAAACGGTCAGACAGACAGCCAGTAACACCACAGATAAAATCGACAAATTACGCGAAGAAATGAGAGCAGAAATGTCACGATTAAAAGACTCCATAGATGAAATGAGAAACTCAGTTTCTTCTCTTAAAAATAGAATGACCGCAGCTGAAGAGAGAATCAGTGAGCTGGAAGATCAGCTGCAACAAACCAACACGCAACAACAAACAGTGGCAAGGGACCTCAAAATGGCTCTACAGAGAATAAGAGTCCTAGCAGATGATTCCAAGAGGTACAATATTAGAATCATGGGACTACCTGAACCTCAGGAAAACAACCCCAATGAACAAAACACTGTCAAACAAATCATTGCTGAAAAATTCCCAGAGCTCTGAAATGCAGCCATTCAGGTTCAAGAAGCCCGAAGGGTGCCAGCTAAAAGAGACCCCAACAAAAACACTCCAAGGCATATCATAGTTAGAATGATTGATGCTGCCAATAGAGACACAATACTGCAAGCAGCAAGGGCAAAGAAGGAAATCACATACAAAGGAGCACCCCTTAGATTCACAGCAGACCTATCAGAGGAAACCCTGCAAGCCCGAAGGCAGTGGCAAGATATAGTCAAAAAACTCACGGAAATGAATGCTTCCCCAAGAATACTCTATCCAGCTAAACTCTCCCTCAAAATCGAAGGAACAGTACACTATTTTATAGATAAACAGCAGCTCAGGAACTTCATAGACTCAAAACCAAACCTAAAGCAAGGCCTAAAGGGGCTACTATAAGAAAAGACAAACCTTACAACCACAACACACCCTACAGAAAATGACACAAAACCCCATAACCATACTCTCTCTCAATGTCAATGGTCTAAATTCACCATTGAAGAGACACAGAGTGGCAAAATGGATACAGAGACAGAACCCAACATTCTGCTGCCTACAAGAAACTCATCTCAACAGCCAGAACAAACACAGACTCAAAGTCAAAGGATGGAAAACAATCCTGCAAGCAAACAGCCCCTTCAAAAAAGCTGGGGTGGCCATACTAATATCCGACAACATTAATTTCACATTGAAAAAGATTAGAAGGGACAGGGAAGGCTATTTTCTCTTCATCAAGGGATACATACAGCAGGAAGAAATCACACTCTTAAATGTATACGCACCTAATGAGGGAACAGCTAAATATCTAAAACAACTGCTAACAGATTTTAAGGAGGACATTGCTACCAACACAATAGTACTTGGAGACTTCAACATCGCCTTATCAACTCTGGATAGATCAACAAGAACAAAACCCAGCAAGGAATTATTGGCTTTGAAAGAAGAAATAGAAGAGAAAGGGCTTATGGACTTATACAGGGCTTTTCACCCCAAAAAGAAAGAATACACATTCTTCTCCAGTGCGCACGGAACATTTTCCAAAATAGACCATGTCTTAGGACACAAAACATACCTCAACAGAATCAGGAAGATAGAAATAGTATCAGCCATCTTTTCAGACCATGACGCACTGAGGATAGAAGTGAATCACACACTGACACGGAGAACAAAATCAAACACCTGGAAATTAAACAACTCGATGCTGAACAATGAGTTGGTCAAGAACGAAGTCAAGGACGAAATCAAAAGATACGTGGAAACAAATGAGAATGAAGACACAAACTACCAGAACTTATGGGATGCAGCGAAAGCTGTATTAAGGGGAAAATTTATAGCTCTGCAAGCATATCTTAGGACTGTAGAAACGATGCACATAAACAACTTGACCTCACAGCTCAAGACCTTAGAAAAGGATCAACAGAAAGAGCCTAAATCAGGCAGAAGGAAAGAGATCGTAAAACTTAGAGCAGAAATCAACGACATGGAAAACAAAGAAACAATCCGAAAGATCAATAAAACCAAGAGCTGGTTCTTCGAGAAAATAAATAAGATAGATAAACCACTAGCAACACTCGCAAAGAAACAGAGAGAGAGAGCCTTAATAAATCGAATCAGAAATAAGAATGGGGATATCACAACAGAAACTAAAGAAATTCAAGAGATCATCAGAGACTACTTTGAAAGTCTGTATGCCACGAAACAAGAGAATCTAGAAGAAATGGATAAATTCCTGGATTCCTATCATCTCCCAAAGCTGAAGCAAGAAGATATAGAGTACCTGAATAGACCTATTCACATCAAGAAAATTGAAAGTGTAATCAAAAGCCTTCCCAAAAACAAAAGCCCAGGTCCAGATGGATTTACTAGCGAATTTTTCCAAACATTTAGAGAGGACCTATTGCCAGTTCTTCTCAAGCTTTTCCAGGAAATTGAAAAATTGAAAAAATGGAAACTCTCCCAAACAGTTTCTATGAAGCCCATATCTCTCTAATACCAAAAGGAAACAAAGACACCACAAGAAAAGAAAACTACAGGCCAATATCCCTGATGAACACGGATGCGAAGATTCTCAACAAAATACTAGCCAATAGAATTCAACAACTCATCAAAAAGATCATACATCATGACCAAGTAGGATTCATCCCAGGGATGCAAGGATGGTTCAACATTCGGAAATCAATCAACATAATCCATCATATCAACAAAAGAAAAGATAAAAATCATATGATCATATCAATAGATGCAGAAAAAGCATTTGACAAGATCCAGCACCCACTCATGATGAAAACCCTTGCCAAAATGGGGATAGAGGGGACTTTCCTCAATATAGTTAAAGCCATCTACCACAAACCTACAGCAAACATCATCCTCAATGGGGAAAAACTGAGAGCCTTCCCCCTAAGGTCAGGGACGAGACAAGGATGCCCACTCTCTCCACTGCTGTTCAATATAGTACTGGAAGTACTTGCAATAGCGATTAGGCAAGAAAAAGATATTAAGGGCATCCAGATAGGGAAAGAAGAAATTAAGCTCTCACTATTCGCAGATGACATGATACTATACTTAGAGAACCCTAAAACCTCTACCAAGAAACTCCTAGAAACAATAGGCTTGTATAGTAAAGTGGCAGGCTATAAAATCAATACCCAAAAATCCATGGCTTTCCTATATGCAAATAATGAAAGAGAAGAAAGTGACATGAAGAAAACAATTCCATTCACAATTGTGCCACAGAAAATCAAGTACCTATATAATAATCTAACATATAATCATCTAATCTTCGATAAGGGGGCAAGAAAAGTGAAATGGAGCAGGGAAAGCCTCTTTAATAAATTGTGCTGGCAAAACTGGACGGCTACATGCAAAAAAGTGGGCTCAGATCTCTGCCTAACGCCATGCACAAAAGTAAGATCGAAATGGATTTATGACCTCAACATCAGACCGGAATCCATAATGTTTATTGAAGACAAAGTTGGCAAAACTCTCCACGATATTGATGTTAGTGGTGTCTTCAAAGACGTCACGCCACTGGCCGAGCAAGTGAAAACAGAGATAGACAAATGGGACTATCTTAAACTAAGAAGCTTCTGCACCTCAAAAGAAACAGTGACCAAAATACAAAGACAGCCTACAGAATGGGAAAGAATATTCACCAAATACACATCCGACAAGGGGTTGATTTCAAGGATATACAAGGTACTGGTTAAACTACACAAGAAGAAATCACCCAACCCCATCAAAAAATGGGGCGAGGAAATGAATAAAAACTTTCGCAAAGAAGAAATCCGAATGGCAAAAAGGCACATGAGAAAATGCTCTACATCACTAATCATCAGAGAGATGCAGATCAAAACAACAATGAGATATCATTTCACACCACAGAGACTGGCCCACATCCACAAGAACAAAAGCAACAGGTGCTGGCGCGGATGTGGCGAGAAAGGGACCCTCCTTCACTGCTGGTGGGAATGCAGGCTGGTCCAACCCTTTTGGAAAACAGTATGGACGATTCTCAAAAAATTAGAATTCGATCTCCCATTTGACCCAGCTATAGCACTCCTGGGAATATATCCCAGAGAGGCAAAAATGTATAGTCGAAGTGACATCTGCAATTGTTTGTTCATTGCAGCACTCTTTACAATAGCCAAAATCTGGAAAAAACCTGAGTGCCCGAGAACAGATGACTGGTTAAAGAAGCTTTGGTACATTTACACAATGGAGTACTATGTAGCTGTTAGAAAAGATGAAGTTATGAAATTTACATACAAGTGGTACTACATGGAAAGTATCATGTTAAGCGAAATGAGTCAGAAAGAGCGGGATAGACACAGAAAGATTGCATTCATCTGGGGAACATAAAGCAACAAAACGGGAGACTAACACCCAGGAAGGGCTCAGATTAGTACCAGGAATTTAGCTCCATGACTTGAAGGCCAGCCACATGTGCTAGGTGAGAAGGAAGCTCAGATAGAGAAGATAGCACCAAATAAAGGGTGTTGTGAAGACCCTCCCAGGGTGGGAGAGACATGCTAAAAGTGGTCTATAGACCAAACATGACTGCCACTCAATGCCTCTCTGGCAAAACACAGTACCCAAAAGAAGAGAGAGAGAACAGGGAGGAATGCCCTGCCACAGCGGCAGGGTGGGACGGGGGGGTGGGGGGGAGGATGGGGGGTGGGAGGGATGCTAGGACCCGTGGTGGGGGAGGATGGGCACTGGTGGAGGGATGGGTACTTGATCATTGTATAACTGAAACCCAAGCACAAAAATTTATTAGTCTATAAGTGTACTTCATGGTGTTTCACTAATAAAAAAAAATGATGATAAAAAAAAAATAAAGTCAAATATTCCTGTGTAGCAATTTGAAGAAATTGCTGTAAATCAGAATAAAGCTTATTATTTTCTGTGATGAAAGTAAAAATAAGGAAATAGTATATTTTATTTTCTTGGGTCTGAGAAGTCGTATAATTTATTTTTATTTTTACTTATAAAAATATAATTATGAAACAAAACTTAAAGCACTTTTTAACAGTACCACAGTATCTAGCAGGTTCAATGTTAGCAGGTTTGATATTATTATTTTCTTCTTCATTTTTAACATCTATACTTTAAATTGTGCAAAAATTTAGAAAGAAGAGAAAATATAGAGGTTGTATTCCAGGTACGTATTTCATGATTTTACTTTACAGTTATTGCATCACTTCAACATAAAACTGAATTACTTTTTGAAGTTGTTACAATAAGATCACATATATAGAGAGATCTATCTATCTATCTCCCTCTATATATAATCTTATTATAATTCACTAAAATAAGAAAGCATAGATTTATGTGTGTGAGGTATATTAAAACTGATTTTATTGAAATTTTTGTGATTGGTAAAGAATTTCCGTTTTATACTGACAATATTGACAATTGTATGTTTATTGTGATTCTTTGACATAAAATGATTGGAATGAACAATGCTATCAACACATGTTAATTTCATCTAGTCTCCGACTTTCTATATGAAAAGTTCACATAGAAATTGTATGAAAGAGAACTACTGAGTTTACTTTTTTACATGAATGAAAGCATTATTAATTTCTTTGTCTTCACCTTCTGATTCTTGTCACATGGGACTCTAAATGATAGAAGTTTTATATTCATATTTTCTTGGTACATAAATAAGAATCATGATAAATACCAAATTAGTTTATATTTAAAAAGAAAAGTAGGAAATCTTTTACATCCCAATATTTTAATATTCTCATGACTTAAATAACCTAATTGAGGCAACGTTACTTCGTTGGAACTTTGGTTGGCAGACTAGCATGTACATTGTACCTTGTTTACCTATAGAAATCTGCAATCTAAGAGGGTTTATTATATTGTAGATTATTCTTCCTCAGGGACATATTTGTGTATACATTGAATGTAAACTATAGAATAAGTATGCAATTATTTATCAAATTCTATGGGAGACTCAGAGCTGGGTATACCCAGTGTCCTTCAATCATTGCTGGGCCTGGAACCCATGTTTTTAGGTCCTCACAATAGAGATTGACACCAAGGGAATGGTATTGGTCCCGCAGTATTACCAAATATGGCATTGATTTTAAAAAGAGGAAAGTAAAAAAAAATGGAAATACCAAATGATCCAGAAACATAATTGAAAAACTTGTTCTGTTTTGTTTTGTTTTGTTTGGAGGCCACACCTGACTGTGCTCAGTGCTTAACCCTGGCTCTGTGCTCAAAGATCACATCTGGCAGGGCATGGGGGCACTTGATGAAGCACTTGGGTTAGATTCTGGGTTGGCAGCAATGAATCCAAATGCTCTACCCACTATACTATCACTCTAGCTCCAATAGCAAAACATTTATCAAAATGATATGAAAACTCTATTTTGAAAGAATATTTATACCCCAATGTCATACCAGTTATTTATTATACACAAATCACAAAATCCAACCAAATTGCCCATCTACAAAAGACTAAATAAAGATTCAATGGCTTATATACTCAGAGAATTGCTGCTTTGTTATTTAATTGTGCCTTTGAGGAATTAAAGATAGATAGAACTTGAGGTGATTAAGCTAAGCAAAGTTAATTAGAAATGTGAAAAACTATTGCAGAATGATTCCATTCATTTTGAAACATAAATAACTAAAACAAATACATTGACAAAAAGCAACACAACTATCTCTTAGACTTGGCAACAGTTATGTTTACCTTAGGAGGCAAAGAGGGTAGTAGTAGGAATTAAAAGAGGCATCAATTTAAAAGTGAAATAACACTATCGCGCTGGTAAAAAGCCTATCAGTGGAAAGAGGTGTGATGCAATCCTTCTGAAATCCTGTAATATTTAAGGCAGTGATAAAGACAGCTGTAAAAGAGACATGAAAAAGAGAAGAAGGAAAGAAAGAAGGTCAAACTCAGACCTCACATTTGTATGGTATTAGTCTCTTCAAAATAATGTTTTGAATCTGACTACTTTCATTTAGTAATGCATTTCATTTTCTTTTCTTTTGCTTGTACAATTCCAAGTTATTTTCATAAAGCACTATAGTATAAAGCACTATAGTATATGCTTAAAACACAATTTATATATTTAAAAAGTTTTCTAATTTACAAAAGGATATCAATATTTGTACATGTTTAGTTTTAAAATTAATGTAGCACTGTAGCACTGTCCTCCCATTGTTCATCGATTTGCTCGAGCAGGCTCAGTAACATCTCCATCATGAGACTTGTTGTTACGGTGTTTGGCATATTGAATATGTCACAGGGAACTTGTCAGGCTTTGTCGTGCGGGCGAGATACTCTCAGTAGCTTGCCGGGCTCTCCGAGAGGGGTGTAAAAGTAACAAATTAAATTTAAGGTCAGTGTCATAGCAAAGGGCTCAAGTGATAGCACAGTGGGTAGGGCATTTGCCTTGCATGCTGCTGACCCCGGTTCGATACCTCTGTCTCTTTCGGAGAGTCTGGCAAGCTACTGAGAGTATCCCTCTCACATGGCAGAGCCTGGCAACCTCCCCGTGGCATATTTGATATGCCAAAAGCAGTAATAAGTCTCACGAGGTTGACGTGAATGGTGCCTACTCAAGCAAATCAATGAACAATGGGAGGACAGTGCTACAGTGCTAGTCATAGCAAAGTGAATAGCATATTTTCCTTGCACACTATAGACCTGGTTTCATTCCTCACACTGCATATGATACCTGAGTTCCTACCAAGAAGTGACCCCTGATTTCACAGCCAGAAATAAAAAAAAATGGAATTGAATATTTTCTTCAGCAACTGTATCAGCTAGATGTTAGATATACAGCATTTTCATTACTCCTTAGCTATTGCACTAAACAAAAGAGCCTTAGGACAAACCAAATAGTTAAGAAGAATTTAAGTTTAATATTTTATGAAGTAACAAAATAAAAATGATTGCTAAGTTACATTACTCTACTAACTAGTCACTCTTTTAAATAATTTTCATTGTATTTGATTCTTTTTCACAGTTAATTTCAAGGACAAAATGTAAATGAAATAGTCTTTGTTTGATTTAGTACTCTTTGAATATCTAAATACATTTTATTGTGCAGCGTGGCAGGAGTCCTCAGAGCTGATGAGATCTGTCCTTGCATAGCAGATAAGTCCTGTCCCTGAATAGTGACCCAGTAGGGAATGTCTGGGTGCATTTTACAGGCACCAGTTATCTGGCCTTTAGTCTCACCCAATGCCCCCAAGAATTGTCACCTAACTGCAGCATCCAGCCCTAATCGGGATTGTGCCAGGGCAAAGCAGAGTTGGAAAGATGGTAGGTTAGTAACACTAAACATTGTATGATTGGACCATCCTCTTAAGCCAAGACCACCCCGCTATAAAATACGTGTGTATTTGGCAATAAAGTGAGTGGCCATTAGCTTTCTCCCAAAGTTATTTCTCTGCACACCCAACATCTTTTGCCCCACATCTGCCTGGACCCCATGCACAATGTGTCTTGGCACATTGGGGGAAAACTGTTCTCCAACATGTCATTATTTATTAATTTTCAGTGATAGCACAATGAATATCACAAAATGATTCTGTAATGAATCATTGTCATTAATAGTTTATCAGACACTACTTCCACTACCCAGCCGTCGCCACACTCCAGGACGCTTTCCGGACCCGTGCAGCAGCTCCGGCCGAGACCCACGCACAACTGAAGACCCACAGAACAAGATAAGCGGAACTCTCTGAGACCTTGGACTCCAGGGTGATTAGAGGTCACCCCAAAAGCCTCTATACCTCTCGGAAAGACTGGCAAGCTACCGAGAGTATTCCGCCCGCACGGAAGAGCCTGGCAAGCTATCCGCTGTGTATTCGATATGCCAAAACCAGTAACTACAACTGGTCTCATTCACTTGACCCTGAAGGCTTCACCGACATGGCAGCACTGAGAAGGATGAGAAAAGAGAGGCCGACAAAATCTCAAGGCCGACCTAGGCTGCCACAACGAAGGAAGACAAAAATGATCGTCTGTACTTTCAATGCACGTACGCTAGCATCAGATGCATCCATCAAGGACCTGATGGTACAAGCGCGAATGATCAAGTACGACATCATTGGTCTGACCGAGACAAGAAGGCACGAATCTCACCATGCCGTTTTCGACACTGGAGAAGAATTGTTCCTCGGAACATGCGATAAAAGAGGTGTTGGAGGCGTCGGTGTCCTTGTCAACACAAACTTGGCCAAGAACATTGATTCATTCGAATGCCTAACAACCCGAATCGGACGTTTACATTTGAATAGATGTGGCTCACTGCCTGCAGTTTCTATCTTCGTTGTCTACGCACCAACATCTCATTATGATGAAAGAGAAATCGAGAAGTTCTACATGGAGCTAGAGAAGTTCTTTTTTTTTCAGACTTCTTTGTCAAGATCATGAACGATCGGTTTGAGGCCCTCCATGTTCCCGGAGCGAAGAGATGCCATTGGGCTACACTAGCACGCGACAGGGACAAATGGAGACGTTACTGGCGCCCGCTCGAGCAAATCGACGACTAACGGGAAGTTAAGTGATTAAGTGAAGTGATTAATAGTTTATCAATACTACTTCAGGGAATACATCATGGGAGACCAAAAACACAGCAGAAATGCCATCTACATTTCTGTGTTCATTACAGCATTATTCACAATAGCCAGAATCTGGAAACAACCCAAGAGCTGAAAAACAGAATACTCAATAAAGAAACTATGGTGGGAGCTTCTCTCTGGCATGGCCATGAGTCCAGAAGCACAAGGACTTAATGCAGAGCCCTGCAGCTTGTGGCAGAAAAGTGAATGGATTATGTGTTAATCCACGGTACCATGCCTCCCTGGGAGGGAAGGGGTGTCGCTCCCTTCTGCCTTTTTCCCCCTAGGCAGCAAGATGGATTGCTTGGAGCTTTTTGGAAAGCCAGGTATGAGCCGGCGGTGACAGGGCAACTGCAACTTCATGGGAAGGGGGGCATTCCTGGCTCGTGCTTCACACCCTACCGAGGTCACGAGTTGCCCCCCACAACTGACTCTCCAGCATGGCATGGCTCCAGAGGCACAGAAACGAATCTCGTAATTATCTGGCTCTTGGCAGAAATACCTCCAGTCTTAATAAATAAAATATCAGAAATCCAAAATCATCATATGGTTCTCATACCCAACTGTAGAAAACAAATTATTTCACGATGCCTTTTTAGCAGTTATGATTGTGGGTGTAAACTCTAAACAATAATGGTTCATGTTTTGTTGAAATAATGAATGTAATCAAAGTAGATAGAGCGTTAAATAGAATTCTTCTGCCTCGCAGGCATTGGGAGGGGTGGGAGGGTGTATATTGGGGTTCTTGGTGGCGAAAAATAAGTACTGGTGAAGGGAAAGTTGTTTGATCATTGCATGACCAAGACTTAAATCTAAAAACTTTGTAACATTTTCCACAGTGATTCCATAAATAAATATTTTTTTAAAAAGAAGCTATGGTGCATCTACACAATGGAATAATATGCAGCTGTTAGGAAAAATGAGGGCGTGAAATTTGTTTAAAAATGGATAGACATGGAGAGTATCATGCTAAGTAAAATGAGTCAGAAGGAGAGAAATGTATATAGCATGACTGCATTCATTTGTGGGATATAAAAAATAGTATGATAGCAATAGCACAGCAGGTAGGGTGTTTGCCTTGCATGCAGCCGACCCGGGTTTGATTCACAGCATCACATATGGTCCCCCAAGCACCACCAGAAGTGATTCCTGAGTGCAGAGCCAGGAGTAAGCCCTGAGCATTGCCGGGTGTAACACAAAAAGAAAAAAAATAGCATGAGACTAATATACAAGACCAGGGAAAACAGGGGCCAGAAAGACTGGCCTATGGTAGGAAACTTCCCTCAAGTGTGTGCCTGTCATAGGGCAGTTAGGAAAGAGAAAGATCCAGTACTATAATAATATTTGGAAACAATCACTTTGGACAGGAACTGAATGTTGAAAATAGGTAAAAGAATATACCTGATAATCTTTCAGTATCTGTACTACAAACCAGAATACTCAAAAAGTGTGTGTGTGTGTGTGTGTGTGTGAGAGAGAGAGAGAGAGAGAGAGAGAGAGAGAGAGAGAGAGAGAGAGAGAGAGAAAGGAAATTGTCAGAGGTAGTGAGGTGTGGAGGTAAACTGGGGACATTGGTGGTGGAAAATGTACACTGGTGAAGGGATGGGTGTTAGAACATTATATGACTGAAAACCAATTATGAAGTACTCTGTAATTGTGTATCACTGGGACTCAATTAAAAATAGTTATAAAGAGACCAGAATAAATGAAAGCAAAAATTTTGACAACAATGGTAAAGTATATAATTAAAAATATGTAAGCCTTGAGGCCAAAGAGATAGTACTGCTGGTAAAGTGCTTGCTTTGCAGAAACTGACTCAGACTGAAACTTGGCATCCCATATGGTCCCCTAGAAAAACCAGGAGTAATTCCTGAGGGCAGAACCAGGAAGCACCGCAGAGCATCTCTGGGTCTGACCAAAAAAAGCTAAAACTAAAAAAGTAACGCTTTATATTACCGATGGAGAATAGTAGCAGTAAAACTAGAATGTAATATTAATGAACCATAACTGTCTTGTAAAACATCTTAATTTTAATTGATTTATAAATAATAGGGTTTAAAATTTTTTTACAAATACACATGGCAGACAAAACTATTTAAAACATATGTAATCATATTGAAATTATAAAAAATAGCTCTTAGATTAAATTTCATAGCATAATGTTAATATTTGAATATAGGTGGCTTCATTACTTAGAAAGCATAAAATAATTATGCTGATACTATTAAGAAATTACTAAACTGTAACTGCTTATAAAAGACAATGAAACAGGTCAATTAAACACAATTTATCATAACTGACTAAATTTATTTTACCTTTAAGGCATTGCTATTAAGAATACTGTCTAAACTCCATATTTGAATTATGAAGGCACAAAAATAAAAATCAAAAAAATAATTAAGTACTCATACCAAGAACAAATAGCTACAAATATTCAAATAGAGCTGATTAACACATAAAGGAAAGTGATCATTTATTATATTGAAGTGCATTTTTTGCAAGAAAAATAGAGATCAGTTCACAAATTTGTCAAAATATCAACGAGTCTTTAAGAAAATCACCGAGGCATTAAAAATGCATAGGATTTAGAAATTATGTGTGTTAGACAAAAAAATCTTCCTTGTATCCATTAAGTTATATTTGGCATGAAAGATAGTTAATATATTAATCATAACCTTGAAATTATGCCAGAATCAAATTGGAAAGTTGAGTTTTCTTTGTTACATTTCCAAGCATCCTTGTCTGAAAAATTCAAAATCACCAGGGTCTGGAGAGACAATGCTGAGATTCAGGTGCTCGCCTTGTATAAAATTGACCCTCGTTTGACCCCTGGCACTATATTTGGGTCCTAGAACACCAAACCAATAGATACTGAGCACTAACACTTGTGGCACAAACTTCCCTCCTTACCCCAAATTGAAGCATATTAAGAAGATATCTTTTAAAATTTAAGATGTTGTACATTTTTATATTTCTATTTTATGTAGACAGATTAAATAATATATTACTGTATCATCTTATAGGCATATTATGATGGATATATCAATAAATTTGAGGGATGCTTATGAAAAGTATGAGATACTTTATTTTTCACAATATTTTCTGTAATCTTATTGATGATTGATTCCACATATTGGTGATTGGTATGTATGACTTTTACAAATCTGACCAAAGTTTCTTCATTTCATAATTCCATGCCATTATAACTATAAAACTAAAATGTTTCCAAATAATGCTTCTTTTATCATTTTAACACAACATAATTCACATTACATTTTTATACTTATTTAGTCATTCAGTTTTAACTTAGCTTATTATTTTAGCTTATCTGATATATATTAATTTGGAATTAGCTTTCACTGTTTCCTCTTTTAAGCCAAAGATCAACTCATAATTGTTTTGTTTTTCACTTACGTGTAGGGAGTTTTCTGATTATCTCTAATTAGCTATGCGATTTCAACTATATAGTAAGATCCTAAGATAGCAATGTTCATATCTTCCATCACCCTTTTCTTTTATAAGATAGAGTTTTTTCAATGTCTATCAAGTTTACTAGATCTGATGCTTCCTGTTAATTTAATTATATACCTGTCATTATAGTTTCAAAAATTTATCACCCTGTTATTATCAGCAAATATCTAAGTAATGGATATAAATAAATTAATAAATGCATAAAAAATCTAGAAGTCTTAGAAATGTCTATTCAATCTAAGATGAAACTATCAAACTAAAGGCAACTGAAGTGAAACACAATGCAGTAGAGATGAGGATTTGTTTCATAAAACTACTCTAGCTTATGATTGTAGCAGCAACCTTATATTCATGCTATGAACTCCATAGCATGGCTCTCAAAATAATATAATTCAATTTTATTTCATTCCTTTTTTGGGGGACACACCTGACAATACTTAGGCCTTATTCCTGACTCTGTGTTCATGGATAACTCCTGACAGGCTCCAAGGACCATATAGGGTGCTGGGGATGGAACCCTGTTTGGTCTCATGCAAGGAAAGGTAACCCACTATGTTATTACTCCAGTCCATATCATTCAATTTTTAAATAATAAATGTACTTCTTAGTTTCACTTTTGTACTCATTTTTAAAATTTCTTTTTATTTACAATTCTATCAGGAAATATTCAAAAGAATGTCAAAATAAAAAAATCACCATAAACTAGTAAATATACTTGAAACCCTGCATTTTCTCTCTTGAGATGTGTGATAAGGCTCTTAGCGCCTGTAAGAAGCCCCTGTCCTCTCTTGAGTGTGTTGCTCTCACTTTCTCTTCCTTCTTCCTCAAAGCCATTCTCAAAGCCTCAAATAAAGTCTGTCTTTACTCATATTAATAATAATAATAATAAAGGGGACTAATTAGGGCCTAGAGTACCATGGATTATGGTACTTGCCTTGCATGAGAGGACCCCAGATCAATTGTCAGCACTGCAAATGGTCACCTGAGCATGAGTTCTAGCCTTTAGCACCAACAGTTGTGGCCCTCCAACCCTAAAAAATGTGAATCACAATTTTCTGTTTATTTATATTCTATATTATTCCTATTACTAAATATAAACAACATTCTGTCTATAAATATAAATATATATGCTTATATAAGCATAGTTAGCTATATAGATGTGCACACTTATGAAAGCATTCAAGTTTTATACACACCTAAGAAAATATAGCTTAATATTTAATTTTTCCTCATGAGAACGTTATTTTTTTATTAATTTTTATTATACTTGTGATGGGCTGGAGCGATAACACAGCAGGTAGGGCATTTGCGTTGCACATGGTCGACCTGGGTTTGATTCCTCCACCCTTCTTGGAGAGCCTGGCAAGCTACCAAGTGTATCTCACCCACAGGACAGAGCCTGGCAAGCTACCTGTGATGCATTCCATATGCCAAAAATAGTAACAAGTCTCACAATTTGTTGTAAGGCATACTAATGCCCTCTGGGACAAATCAATGAACAGGAGGACAGTGCTACAGTGTTACACTTGTGACAATATGATTACAGCAGTGTTAACACTTATGCTTTAGTTGCTTAGGGTTACTATGCTTTGTTAATGTAACAAAGACTCAGCACTACTGCCCATATGTTTCTTCTAATTCTGTTCATGTCCCACCTAGCCTTTGCCTTCCTGTAGTCAAATGGAAGACTTTGTTATCATTAGAAATAACACATGCCTTTGTTTATATACCACATATGAGCAGCATATATGTCATTCTTCCAATTGTTTTGTTTGATACCACTGTCTCTGTCCAAGTTATAATTTAGGAAAAGATTACTTTATTTATCATTTATTTATTTATTTTTGATTGAATAGTATTTCCTTGTGTATATACACCACAGCTTCCTTACTTCCTTATCCTTGCATGTATCACTGGACATCTGGGATGTTTTCAGAACCAATATGTATTGCTGTAACAAACAAATGTTTGTATATACCTTACCAAGTTGCTATTTCTTTGTTCCTGGGATACATGTCAAGGAGTGGATTAACTGAGATATATGGAAGTTATGTTTTTAATGTTTTGAATATCCACACTCTTTTTCCTAAAGTCTTTATGAGAAGACAATCTAATAATGAATGAGTCCCTATTTTACTGCCTTCCTCCCAGCTCTGGTTAAATGTTATTTGATTCTCTTATTGTTAGCACAGCGGTAGGGCGTTAGCCTTACAAGCGGCCAACATGGCCGGCCCTAGTTCGATTTCTCCACCCCTCTCAGAGAGCCCCGCAAGCTACCGAGAGTATCTTGCCCACATACCAAAGCCGGCAACCTACCTATGACGTATTCGATATGCCAAACACAGTAATAACAAGTCTCATGATGGAGATGTTACTGGGCCCGCTCGAGCAAATCGATGAACAACGGGAGGACAGTGTCTACCGTGTCATTATTTTTATATAAGCCCTTCTCACTACTGCGGTGGTATATCTTTGTAGTTTTGTATTGCGTTTCCCTGGTAATAAGTGATAATGAAAATTTTCTCATAACTATTGTTTTTTAAGATGTCTTATGAGGAAGACATCTCTGTTCATTTCTTATAGAGTTGTTTGCTTATAATTGTTAACACAGAATAGCGAAGCAATTCATACCATTGAAACAGTTTTGTAAAAAGCATTAAAAAAGCTTTTTCAAAACACATGATAATTTCTTCAACTCTTGGCATTAGGTATTGCATAGCTCACGGAGATTATGGTTACTTTACTAGATTAAAAAATGTTTATTGACTCCTGGCTTGGTAAGGCATTTTTGGTTTTTTCAGTAATGCATTAACAGCTCATTTATACAGAATCCTTTGTGTTGATTAGGTGTTACTTTTACATCCACGGAGTTTTTATTATAGTATTTTATTTAGTAATATATTCAGTTAAGCATTTATATATACTATAATATAATATTTTCTACCATAAAACCAATGTTCCCCATAATAGAATAGATTTATAAATTACTCAGTAAATCCACTCCCTGATATGTATCCAGTAAGATATATGCCTATTCACGTTTTACAATTAAAATTTTCTTAATTCTCATCATTTTTCTAAAATGTTCATTTTTATAATTTGTCTATTTTTGTCTATTTAAAATAACTATGACAGAATTAATAATAATATTAACTTTAAATTTATTTAACTGTAAAATGAAAGGTATACTTTTTAAATATTTAGTGTTTTTTTTTAAATGTGTTTATTAGTGAATCACTGTGAGGTACAGTTACAAACTACTGACTTTTGTATTTCAGTCATAGAATAATCATTTATCCATCCCTCCACCAGTGCCTATTCTCCTCCACCAATATCCTTCCCACCACCCCTATCCCACCCCTGCCTCCCCACCCAGTCTCTGTGGCAGGGCATTCCCTTTTGTTCTCTCTTTCTCCTTTTGCGTGTTGTGGTTTGCAATAGGGGTATTGAGTGGACATTGTGTTCGATCTATAGTCTACTTTCAGCACGCATCTCCCATCCCAAGCAGGTCCTCCAACCACACTTCATTCGGTAGTCCCTTCTCTCTCTGAGTTGCCTTTTCCCCCAGCATGTGAGGCCAGCTTCCAAGTCATGGAGCAAATCTCCTGGTACTTATCTGTACTATTCTTTGATGCTAGTCTCCCATTCTGTTACTTTATATTCCACAGATGAGTGCAATCATACTATGTCTGTCTCTCTTTTTTAGACTCATTTCACTTAGCATGTAGCACTGTAGCACTGTCCTCCCATTGTTCATCAATTTGCTTGAGCGGACTCAGTAACGTCTCCATCGTGAGATTTGTTATTGTGTTTGGTATGTCGAACACATAGCGGGTAGCTTGCCAGGTTTTGCCGTGAGGGAGAGATACTCTTGGTAGCTTGTCTGGCTCTCCAAGAGGGGAGGAGGAATCAATCTCTGGTCATTGGCCACAAGGCTACATGCAAGGCAAATGCCCTACTCTCTGTGCTATTGCTATAGCCCACACTTAGCATGATACTTTATATGCAAAGTTCATGACTTCATCTTTTCTAACAGCTACATAGTATTTCATTGTGTAGATGTACCAATGTTTCTTTAACCAGTCATCTGTACTTGGGCACTTGAGTTTTTTTCCAGATTCTGGCTATTGTAAACAGTGTTGCAATGAACATACGAGTGCAGATGTAATTTTGACTATACTTTTTTGCTTCTCTGGGATATATTCCCAAAAGTGGTATTGGTGGGTCAAATGGGATCTCAATTTCTAATTTTTTGAGAAGCATCCATACTTGTTTTCCAAAAGAGATGACCCAGTCGGCATTCCCATCAGCAGTGTAGCAGGGTCCCTTTGTCCCCACATTCAAACCAACACCGGTTGCATTTGTTCTTTTGGATATGTGCCAGTCTCTGTGTTGTGAGGTGGTATCTCATACTTGTTTTGATCTGCATCTCCATCATGATTAGTGATGAAGATCATTTTCTCATGTGCCTTTTAGCCATTTGGATTTCTTCCTTGAGAAAGTTTCTGTTCATTTCATCGCTCCATTTTCTGATAGGGTTGGAGATATATATGAATTTTTTATATACATGGATTGATATGACATAAGCTTCTATAGGTATATATTAGTATGTGAAATTTTACGTACAAAAGCTATGACTGAATTCTACTTGTGAAACAAGACAGGGAGTGGTTATGAAGAGCAAAGAGGATTATGTAAAAATAATGTGTAGGTGATGGAGAGATAGTTCAATTGCTTGTCGTGCATGAATCAGACACTAATTTCATACCCAGAACTGAACATAGTCCCTTTCACTCCTAAGAGTGATTTCTGAGGACAGAGCCAGGAGAAATCCCTGAGCACTGTCAGGTGTGAGCCCAAAAACTTTTTTATTAAATAACAAAAAATACTATGTGTGTGTCCTATAGCTATTAGTATAAAATAAGCCTATTTTCTCCTTAATTGAAACATTAGTTATGATGACTATATTTATAAATTGTTTGTTACTTATAAGGAACATACTGCCAAATGCCATTAATCATTATCCAAGTCTCACCAGGTCATGCTATTATTACCCTCTTTTAATAGATGGATAACTTAAAGTTAAAGCACTTCATTCACTGTTTAAGTTCAAACAGCTAAAAGTGGTGCAGCTCAATGTATCCAAACAGTCTGACTTCAAAATATTACCTTTCTCAATGCTGTGCCAAGCTTTCTAAATATATGATATTAAGTAAAAGCCACAGGAAAAATTACTTTGCAACAATAGTGAATATAAGTTGCAACTGTTTCTGTATTGTAGAAATAACAATTCTGTGTCTTAAAGAACTATGCAGACAATTACTTAGAATTATTTATGCAAATAAGTTGCCTTTGTTCAAGAGGTGAGAAGAACAGAACTATTTTTTAACATTAATTCGATATTATTATTTTCATTCCTCAAAGATGCTTCTTCGGAGGAATAAGATGTGCCCTCAGCTCTGTTATTACATATGACAGCAAGTTATATTTTGATCTATGAAAATCATAATGGAACTGAATTTTGAAACTATTCTGACCCTTTTAATTACAAAATTTCCATCTGTCTTATTCTCATGACTGCCTAGTATCTTTCCCATGTAGTTGAGCATCATGTGATACTACCCAGAGATATTAATGACACAATTTTAAATTGAGTGTGTGCTTTATCTATCTCCATGCTTTCCCGTGAATTGTAAGATTAGAAAAATTAGGGATACTTTATTTATTAGCAGACAATGTATTTAAAATATAACCCTTTATTGAAGACAGGTATCTGATGAGATTGTCTCCAAAGACAAAGTCCAGATATGTTACTTAAAAAGCACTTTTTGTAAATAGCAAAATTTATCAACACAGGTTAATAAAAATTATTTATAGGGGCTAGAGTGATAGTACAGAGGGTAGGGCGTTTGCCTTGCACACGGCCAACCCAGGTTTAATTCCCAACATCCCATATGATCCCCTGAGCACTGCCAAGAGTGATTCCTGAGTGCAGAACCAGGAGTAAACCCAGTGCATTGTTGGGTGTGACTCAAAAAGCAAAAAAAAAAAAAAAATTATATAAAGATATCATATAACAGAAATTTGAAGATATGAAGATACCAGACAGTTGTCCTAAGAAAAACTTTTAGGTAAAATTCATCACTTAATCACTTAACTTCCCGTTAGTCGTTGATTTGCTCAAGCGGGCGCCAGTAATGTCTCCATTTGTCCCTGTCGCGTGCTAGTGTAGCCCAATGGCATCTGTTCGCTCCGGGAACATGAAGGGCCTCAAACCAATCGTTCATGATCTTGACGAAGAAGTCTGACCATCTGGTAGGTGGGCGATCACGCGGTCTTTTGACATCCCGTGGAATCCAGTCGGTAACAGCTCTAGTCCAGCGGTCGTCTTTAAATCTCATTACGTGACCAGCCCATCTGATTTTCGACACCTTGCCAAATGAGACAGCGTCCCTGATTCTTGATCGTCTATGGATGTCAGAACTCCGGATTCTCTCTATCATTTGAGTGAAACGTGATATTCCAAGCATAGCTCTTTCAATTCTTCTTTGGGAGACCTGAATAGCATTCTCATCTTGTTTGCGTAGGGCCCAGGTCTCTGAGGCATATGTTAATGCAGGAAGAACAGTGAAATCAAAGAGATGTGCCCGGAGCCGGAGGTAAAATTCATAAGGATAATGTTCTGAAATTTAGTAAGATAGTTATTTTTAAAAGAGTTAACTATAAAATTAATGCTAACAATTCTAAAAATATTTTATGCTTTGATTTAATTTTATTTATCTAGTGGAATTTTAACATGTATCATTAATTTCACTTTTATCCACAGAACTATCAGATAATAATGGAATTTACTATAATATTTACTTCTTCTTTAAAAATCTTACTGTGTATCACCAACTAGTCAAATTCTGACGAAAGCCAAAATTAGTTCTTGTTTCTTATAAAAGCCATTTGTTATGGGCCATTGCAAATATCTGCAGGAGCTGATATTTCCATGCTGCAGGAGCTGTTATTTCCATGCTGTGGCCCTGTCCTCAAACTTCAGTCCAAAACGTGAACATTGCCCTAGCGATCCTGAGCACAAAAATGTAGCAACTGATCACCACTAATACAGCCCAGAAACAAATTGAAAGAAGTAAAATTCCCCTGTTAAATGTATTTTTTATAATTCTGAATACCTGAAAACCTGCTTTAAATATTCTCATTCAAGCAAAAAGATAATTAGGTTTCTAATTATTTATATAATAAAGCTAAAATAAGATGCAATATAAAACTGATTTTCTATAAAGGATTGTAAAATGGTTGAGAAAGTATTGTTATTGGACCATTTTTATATAAGTGTAAACATTTAGGGACAAAGTGTATACATTTAGGGACAATGACAATAGAGATACAGCTATCTACGTATACTTTACATTAATATATATATGTGCTACAGTGCTATATATATTTACACAAATATATATGTGTAAATATTATAAATCAAGAAAATTCTCTTTGGGTTATGAAAATAACCTATTGAGTTATGACTTTGCATTTCAGATAAATACCTTGTAAGGGAATTCAATTAGTTATGTGAACACAAGACCTCAGTTTACACAGATAAATAGTAAAGGAGTTTGATTAATCTTCTAAGGTCAATCCACTTATATTTGACATGACAATGCTTGTTAGGAAACATTTCATGGCTTCAAATCTGGATAGTAGATCTATTTTTGTTTTCCCCTCCAGTAAAATGGGAAGCCAATGAAATTAAATAGCCTAATAATGATTGTTAGGTAGAGAGGGAAAAAATGTATACATTAAATAGCAGGGCTATAAGAACTTAGTCTTATTTTTATCTTGAAAGATAAAAACTACAGAAATGAACACTACTTCTCAATGGCCACTCTCTTATTTGTAGTAGTTTAAAAATATAAACAAACCTATGCACATTTATTGAATGCAATAATAGTTAGAAATGATCAGGACAAATGACCTTTACAAGTTTTCTTTGGTGGGGTAAATGTACTTCAAAATATAAAGGAATATTGTATTTTTTCATTGCTTCTTTGGATAATAAAGTATACATGACAAAATTTTGCTACCACTGTCAGGTATACATTGACATTATACGAAGCAAATGAGTTGGATTAAAGTGAAAATTCTTTTCTCATGCCATGCTAAAAATAATCTAACTAGCATGAAAAACATGTTGATCAAACTAGCATGACTGAATGAGTCCACAGAATATGTTACAGCACTAAAATAGAACAGAAAAAAAATGTAGTAATTGAGTTCAAACATTAAATACTTCATTCTAAAGAATATTTTAATTTTTATCATGATACACATGGTTTACAAGAATATCTTTTATTTTTTATTGGAATATTGTATGACTGAAACCCACTCATGAACAACTTTGTAACTGAGTCTCTCATGGTGATTCAATTAAATAAATTTTTAAAAAATATATGGGCCTATATATCTTAGGGTAACAGTTTACTTCCAAATGTCTACCATTAAAGTGTCAAAATCCCTTCACCAATGGACCCCTGGACCCGTTCAGTCCCCTTGGAAATGTCAGTAATTTGGTCACAGTATAAAAGTCTGTTTTCATAAGAAATTTTCTATTTCATCACTTTGTTTCTTTTTATATCAGTGTGACTAAAATTCACTGTCACTGTCACTGTCCTCCCATTGTTCATCGATTTGCTCAAGTGGGCCCAGTAATGTCTCCATTGGAGACTTTGTTGTTACTGTGTTTGGCGTATCGAATACATCACGGGGAGCTTGCCAGGCTCTGCCATGCGGGCAAGATAGTCTCGGTAGCTTGCCAGGCTCTCCGAGAGGGGCGGAGGAATCAAACTCGGGTCGACCATGTTGGCTGCGTGCAAGGCAATTGCCCTACCGCTGTGCTATCGCTACCGAGAGTATACTCGACGTTACTGGGCCCGCTCGAGCAAATTGATGAACGACGGGAGGACAGTGACAGTGACAGTGACTAAAAAATATCTAATATTTGTCTTTATTCTAACTTATTTCACTAAGCACAACTCTGACCACTTTACATCTTTGTGATTGCCAACCAATCTTTTCTAAAATAAATAATATTCAGATGTGTGTAGATATATCTTCTTTTGTTTTCCTTTATTGTACTTTTTATGCTATGTTTTTAGGACACGCTCCTTAGTTCTCAGTGCTTACTCCTGACTCAGGATTCAGGAATCACACCTAGAGAGACGTGGGGGGACCATATGGAGTTCTAGGGATTGAATCAAATCAAAATGCCCAACCCTCTGTATTATCATCCTGGTCTCTACCACATCTCTATCCACTAATTTGCAATTGGGTGCTTGGGGTGGTTTCCATATCTTGGTGTTCGTAAATCTTTTTTGAATTTGTGTTCTTAGACCTCAACTCATAAACTGAAAAAAAGGGAAAATAAACTAAAAGTTTAAAATGCATTAAAAAGCAATGTCGTTTAGAAAACTTATTGGGTAGGAAATTAAGAATTTCCCCTTGATAATCAGTGTCAGAGACTCTGCTTTGTGTGTTAAAATTTGTTCACAGTTCATTTATTTTTAATGTCTGATTTATCTTTCCCAGCGAAGAAGACAACAAAGTGATACAAAACACTTTTATGTAATTATTTAGTAAAATGTTTTCAATTTTAACAAAATACTAATAGAGCTTTATAGCTAAAATTACTAACAATTGCATATAGAAGATTTTCAGAGATCATATTTCAATTAAAAAGTATTTTGGAGCTTCTTACTAAATCCATTTATATTCTATAGAGTAATGTGACAAGATAATGTTGAATGACAAATATAAAGAGAAAGCGTAGTACTTAATCATAGGATTTTGCAGTGTTTTAAATAGGTAATTCTGACAACTTATATTATAATCTTAATATTATTTTGTCTCATAAAACATTTATTAAAATTTATATATTCAAAGGTTCAAGTTGTATTTAAAAGCAAAAGAAAAAAAAGTCATGATCAAGTAGTTTCTTTGATAACATCAATGCCTCCTGATTTTGGCTGAGAACAGTAGATTACAGTACTACAAAGGAAATATTCAGCATGAAGGAAAACCACTCTAATTTTTTATCCTAAGAGCTGTGTAAAATTTTATTGCTGTTGTCCTTTGGCCACATAAATCTGTATTCAGGGCTTACTGGTGACTCTTTGCTCAGGATCACTCCTGGTATGGTTTGGGAACAATATATGGTACCAGAGAACAAACCTCTAGGTTGTCACATGCAGGTTTTAACATTTTCACTGTACTGTCTCTCTGACCTCTTTAAGTAGTATATTTGAAATTAATTAGAAACAGTGACAAAATTAGGGAAACTGAGACAGAATAACTAGAAATAGAATGATTCATTTTTGAAAGCTTGGAAATGGGAAAAAATCTGCAAGCACAAATAAGGGTTTCAAGGCTAAATTACAAATGGGTATTTTGGGGCAAAGAAGGTGAGAAATAAAAGTGGAAAGATGAATAATTAAATGACTGCATAGACTGTTATTTCTTGATAATATAAAGGTAAAGGTAAAGGCCCTCCCGTTGATCATCAATTTGCTCGAGCGGGCCCAGTAACATCTCCATTGAAGACTTTGTTGTTACTGTGTCTGGCATATCGAATACTCTCTGTAGCTTGCCGGGCTCTCCGAGAGGGGCGGAGGAATCGAACTCGGGTCGGCCATGTTGGCTGCGTGCAAGGCAGACGCCCTACCCGCTGTGCTATTGCTCCAGTCATAAAACAGTTTATATTTATATATTAACCAACAATTAATTTTAAAAAATGTCTTGGAAAAAAAGTATTACCCTGAAGAAATCACTTACCTTAATGAAACATGTTATTTCGGAATTTTTCCTTTGTGGGTTTTATAGGAAATAATAGAAAGTTAACAGTTTGCTTTTAAAATGCATATATTTGGAGTGTGGAGAGGTAGTACAGCAGGTAAGGTGCATACCTTGTGCTCCACTGACCTGGGTTCTATCCAATGCATCCCATGTGGTCTCCAGAACACTGTCAGGAGCAATCCATGAGTGTAATTCAAGAGTAACCCCTGAGTATCGCCAGGTTTGGCTCCCCAAACAAAAAAAAAACAATAAATGTATATACTTAATAGAATTTCACGTTTAGCAGTAACTCTGATTGTTCTTCTTAGTTCTTCTTAAGTACAATGGTGTACATGAATATAAGTCTTCTGTCAACTATTTTTACATATGTTCAAGAAGGGTTTTTTTGTCTTTATTTTAGGAGGATGCATATAGACTGCTGACCCCACAGTGTTAGTGAATGTTGACAGTGTAACAGTGATATTATCCATTACCACATTAGTTAAATTCAAATAGTGGAGTCATTGGTAAAATTTACATTTGCATGCATTGAGAACATTTTTAGAAAAGGACTTGAAGTAGCATAAGGAATCTTGATTTACTATTTTAGTTTGATTATCTACACCAGAGATTCACACGAATTGTCTTCAGAAAAAAAGAAAAAAACAATTCAGTGACCCCGTGAAAATCGATTTTAAGGAACAAATACCCAGCAACTTCAGTTGCATGCAGGATCATTGGTGTCAATGACCTGGGTTATATCATTGCCTCCTTACAGAGAGAAAACAGGTCTGACCTGCTGGCTGAGTCAGTGGTCCAGCTTTTTCCAACAAAAATATATCACTGTAGTAGCACTGTCCTCCCATTTTTCATCAGTTTGCTTGAGCGGGCACCAGTAACATCTCCATTGTGAGACTTTTTGTTACTATATTTGGCATATCAAATATGACACAGGTAGATTGCCAGGCCTTTGCTGTGTAGACGGGATACTCTCAGTAGCTTGCTGGGGTCTCTGAGAGGGGCAAAGAAATTTAACCTTGGTTGGTGTTGTGCAAGGCAAACGCTCTACCCACCGTGCTATCGCTCCACCCAACAAAAGTATAATCAATAATAATCCTTGTTTGGTTTGATTTATGTATAAACCAAGAAACAATGAGTGGGTCATTATGATTCTTTCCATGAATAAATGGAATATATATGTATAGATATTCTTGATCACTTGACTTCCCTTTAATCACAATTTGCCTGAGTGGGCGCCAGTAATGTCACCATTCATCCGGGTTGTGTGTTAGTGTAGCCCAATGGTGTCTGTTCATTCTAGGAACACAAAGAGCCTCAAACCAATGATTTAGGGTGTTGACGAAGAAGTGTGACCATCTTCTAGGTGGGCAGCCACACAGTCTTTTGACATTCCGTGGAATCCAGTCAGTAATGGCTCTAGTCCAGCAGGTGTCTCCAAATCTCATTACATGTCCAGTCCATCTGATTTTCGTTGCCTTGGCAAACGAGACAATGTCACAAATTCTTGACCGTCGGTGGAGGTCAGAACTCCATATTCTTTCTCTCATTTGAGTGAAATGTGATACTCCAAGCATAGCTCTTTTGATTCCTCTTTGGAAGACCCAAATAGTGTTCTCATCCTGTTTTCGTAGGGCCCAGGTCTCTGAGGCATATGTTAATGCAGGAAGAACAGTGAAATCGAAGAGATGTGCCCAGAGCTAGAGGTTCTTCATCCTTTTAGCGATTTCTTCGATTCTCTTAAAGGCATTCCAAGCTGATCTCTTTCTCCTGTGCAACTCAGGTTCTAGGTCATTCGCCATGTTGACTTCTTTACGTAGGTACACATAACTGTTGCATTTGGAGATGGTCGTTCCATTGAGAGTGAATGGACCGTCAGGAATGAGACTGTTTCTCATAATCATTGTCTTCTTGAGATTCAGCTGTAGTCCAACCTTTCCACCCTCATGGTCGAAGTCGGCCAGCATTTATACCGCTTGGCTAATGTTTAGTGTTATTAGAACGATGTCATCAGCAAAGCTGATGTAGTGTAGTTACTGAAGTCTATCTTCACTCCCATTCCTTCCCATTCCAGTCATCACATGATGTTCTCGAGGGTGGCACTGAAGAGTTTCAGTGAAATGATATCACTCTGCCGAACCCTTCTCTTGACATCGATGATCACTTCTTTGACTAATGGTGAGATCCTGGTAGTGAATCCGTAATAGAGCTCACAGAGGATCCTGATGTATTGAGTATGAATGCCCTGATTGGATAGGGCCTCAATGACTGCTTCCGTCTCAAGAGAATCAAAGGTCTTCTTTAAATCAATGAACGTTAGACAGAGTGGCATCTAGAACTCCCGAGAAACCTCAATGAGCTTGGTTACCATGTGGATATCGTTGATTGTGCTGAATCCTTTGCAGAACCTGGATTGCTCATATGATTGTCCTTCATCTAGTATTCTGCCAATCCTATTCAGGATAACTTGAGTAAACTGTTTGTAGACGAGAGACAACAGGCAGATTGGGTGATAGTTGCCAATGTCGTGGATGTCTCCCTTCTTGTACAGTAGCACAGTCCTGCTGGTTTTCCATTGGGACAGAACCTTATATTAAGACAGCTAGTGTGTGAAGAGCCGAGTCAGTGCATTGCTGAGTACTGATGGTAGGTTCTTCAGGTGTTCAGGTTTGATCTTGTCTGGGCCAGGTGCTATTCGTTTCTTTACTGACAAAATGATGTGTCGGATTTCGGAATGGAGAATGTTGGGAACAAAATATCCATCCTGCAGAATTTGGTATGTGGGCAGGTGGACGTGGCTATCTGAGTGAAGTCATGGATAATCTTCTCAATTGCCCTTCTGGAAGATGTTATAGATCGATCAGGACATGTGTGGGGCGGGGGAAGTCATCTTGGTCTTGTAGTTGGTGAAGGACAGGTGGGCGTTAAAAATGCTTTTCCCAGCTTCTGCTGCATCTACTAGCACTGCTGCCCTTCTCTCTTTGAGGTCTTCCTTGATCGCTTCTCTGCACTGCTTTGTGAGCTCAGACATTTACTTGCGGTTGCCTGAGGTATGCGCCAAAACATGTTGGCCAATAAGCTCAAGAGTTTTCGAAGACAAAACGAAGGATTTTTTTTGTGGCTATCTCTCTCTTGGGGTTCCTCGCACAATCATGGAGGTGCTGAACTGGTCGATCCTATTCCTCGTCAATGTTGACAATGACGAGTTCTTCCCATGTTGCAGCAATAGTGCCAAAGAGCTCCCAGTTGGTGGTCATTCTGGGAGTTCTCTTCTGAAACTTTGCAGCCCTTTCTCCCTCTCTGTGAAGTAGAATTTTGCACAGAGTGACATCTGTCAGGCAAAACCGTTGATTGAATATGATGGGGTCAATTTTGTTGTGGAACTGTCCACCCGGAGAATCTCATGTCCAATGTTTAGATTCGGCCTTCTGGAACTGTGAGTTTCCATGGATGGTCTTGGTTGACATGATGAACTCAGACAGTCTCTCACTCTGTTTGTTCCATTCTAGGCCATGGGACCCGATGTTGAGTCCTTTGGCTGATCTTTTCGGTCCTCTCTTGGCATTAAAATCACCATCAATGATCTTGTAGAAGGTGTGGTCTTCTTTATAAAACTTCTCCAGCTCCATGTAGAACTTCTCAATTTCTCCTTCACCATAATTGGATGTTGGTGTGTAGACAACGAAGATACTATGGGTCTTCTGTGCATAATACAATCCCTGGGTTGCCGGTGGTTGGTGGAAACAGACAGGACAGGATAGGGTGGGGTTCCTGGTTTTAATTTCTTCATTACCTGTTGTTGGTGGGAGCAGGCAGAGGATCTCTGTCCCTGGGTCTGTTGAGTCTGGAGTCCAAGGTCTCAGAGTTCCACTTATCTTGTTCTGTGGTGCCACTTGTGCATGACTCTCGGACTGAGCGTCTGGAAAGTGTCCTGGAGCATGGCATCAGCTGGGTAGTGGAGGTAGTGGCGGTCGTATAGGTATACATTGCAAATGATTTAGTGTATAATTTATGGAACAGGTAAAAAGAAAAAATAAAAGTCAGAGATATAAAATAATAAGAAAACAAGAAATATTTAAGAAAAAGGTTTTTGTCATATCTAAGAAAGAACAGAACAGTTTTAATTTTACTATGGGTATAAATTAAGTAGTAATTGAGTCTACTCTGAGGTTTAGATTTTTTGGATATAAAAATGATCAAATTATACTTATTGAAACTTGATTGAAAACTGTATGGTAGTCAGATCAGGTTTTGGTGTTGTTCAGATAAGTCCTCCCCCAAAGAGGCTACTTGACAAGTACATTATTTTGAGATAAAATCAAATGAAATTTGGGACTGAGAGAAATTACAGCAGGTAGGACACTTGCCTTGCATGCAGTATACCTGGATTCAATCCCCAACACTTCATATGGTCCCCTGAGCCCCGATTACAGATCAGAAGTAAGAAGCAATCCGTGAGCACAGAGTCAGCAGTAAGCCCTGAGAAATGTTAGGTGTTCCTTCCCCCTCTCATGCCCCCAAAATATCACATAAAATTCTATTTAATCTCAAGCAATTTTTAGCATTCGATTATTAAAATTGAGGGCATTATTCAGAATTGGGATTATAACTGGAAACAGCTTCCTATTCAGGAAACCTATGCATCATCCTTTGAATCACTTTTTTCTCATGTGAATCTCTCTCTTTTCTCTTTAAAGTGACACTTGTTTAGCTCAGAATGTGATATGTAACACCATTTTGACTGGTTGCACGTGTGTGTGTGTGTGTGTGTGTGTGAATCCTCACATTTCTGAAGCGTTCCAGTATATGTATAATTAAATCTATCTTTCTTCTCTATCTAATTTTCTGCTGTTGTTTTGATTATTCAACCACCTCAAGAAAAAAAAAACAGAGAGATAAAATTAATATCTTACTTTTCCCAACACAGGGAAAAAAATGATACAATCATTTTTTGAATGAAACTTTAATAGTATATTAACTACTAATAAAAATCTTATGATGAGAATTAAAGTATCACAGATAGAAGCTATGTAACAGCTTAATCAGAGAGAAGATACTATTTAACCTGTTCCTTAATCTAATTAATGGATTTCCTTAGGTTGAAATTATTATCCCCATACCTAATCATTATGTTCCAGTTAAATTCATCTAGGAAACACTAAGAGAATTTTAATATTTGTTTTCTAATTAGGATAAGCATTTTCAATTAACCTCCACTTAAAGGGTTTTAAATAAAATATAGTTGTTAATATTCTCAGAATTATCATTAAACAGAAAGCTATGATCTTTTATTGCTTCCCATTATATTCAGCTTTCCAGATTCTTGCAAAATTTCTGTCTATTGTTGGACATTTTAAAAATTCTGTCCACAAACCCAAAGCTGTAAGTTTGCAATAAAAGAGCTTTATCACTTGTTAGGGAGATCCTTTTCCAGTTAAACTGTTCCTTGCAGCCAATCAATTTGTCAGATCAGAGGCCTATCTTTTGTGAGAGTTCTTCTGAACTAAAGCTGACAGGGTTAGGCCAGGGTCAGCTGTCTGATAAATCAAAGTGAAAGACAACTTAAAGCACTACAGTAAAAAGGGTTAGGGATTAGCAAAGATGGCATTATCAGGAAGTTGACATTGATAAAAAACATATTTGTAAGAGTTAGCTTGCAGGACTTTTTTTTAAAAGCTCTGCTGGTCCCTGCCCTCTTGAATGGCATTCAGATTAATTAGAAAAGTTAGAAAAGAAAGGGGACTCTTAAGCCATTTATCTACCAGTGGTAAGATTTGAAAATAATAAATCTTGATGGTCTTTAATAAAGAAGCTTAACAAAGATTAAGGATTATCAAACCTTGATATAAACAATCAAAACTGACTTAGCTAAAATGCATTAGAAGCAAGATGTGGGGGCATTGCTGCTTTAATACTAAAATAATTTAGATCCTTATTTACCTAAAGTTCTTAAAGTGTGGCTTAAAAATGTGGCCTTCTAAGTATCAATATTTATGAGAACACATTTATATATATGTAGAGATATTCATAATTACATCTAAGCTTCTAATTTAGTAAGACAATTTTTCGATTTGTAAATCTGATAATATTCTAATGTGGAGTCAGTGAATTAAGGAAACTTACATTTCTGAGCTTCAAAACCAATTACAAAAAAGATCTCAATTTGTGTGTAAGTTAGATGCATGAGAGAATTTGCATTGTGTCTTATTGGTGTACTGTGCAGTCTCAAAATTAAAAAGCAATAGCTGAATAACACTGAGTTTTTCGTTCCAAACAGTGCACTATCGCAATCACTCTATGCATCTCAACGATAAGCTGATGGTTTGCAGAAAATCACCTGAATAAGTATCACTGTTTTTTAAAGAAAAATATATAAATATCCCTAAGTTGAAAAGGTGGTAAATATTTTCAAAAATATAAGAAACAAGCACCTCTGTCACATTCATGCACAAAAAGACTCAGTAAAATGAATTTCATACTTCCAAGACCTCAATGAAGAAACCTAATTTAACAGGCAAAGAATGTTATATTAGAAGAAAATAATGTTATCTTTCAAATTAAGAAATGACTATTTACTTTATAGGATTCTTTTATCCTAAAGTTGGCAGTTCTTAGTAAAATTGAATATAGAAAATTATATATTATTGTATCAACATAGTGTCATTATAAATATTTGCATGTACTGCAGACAGTTCTTAAGACAGCAGTCATATACTATAAATTATAGAGATGTATGGGATTAATTGTTATCATTTTAATAGATCTTAAGAAATTTAGTTAAACTTCTGGTAAGAATATGAAGAGATTAATATTATGTAATACTATCCTAGTATCACATAAAGAAATCATAAATCTTTTCGTATGAGACTCTACTATATAGCACTAATTCAAATAACATGCATAAAATACAACTTTTAAGTTGATAGTCAATTTATAAATAATTTATTTTCTAAGAAATTGTGACATGCTTATATTGTTCATA
Source organism: Sorex fumeus (assembly GCF_029834395.1). Taxonomy (NCBI): domain Eukaryota; kingdom Metazoa; phylum Chordata; class Mammalia; order Eulipotyphla; family Soricidae; genus Sorex; species Sorex fumeus. The sequence goes on along the minus strand of NW_026606172.1, from coordinate 773,842 downwards.
TACCTAATGACTCTAGATGCAAATTCATCTTTTAAAACTTTAAAAAATATATATGGTATAGAAAAATTCTTTGAGCAGTTTTCAGAAACAAAAAATAAATGCAAAAGAGAAAAGTTGTTGACCACTGTCAGTAATTGATTCTTTTGCCAAACTGAAATCTATCATCTGCTTTTGCCCTACTCCTCTTTATTCTCCTTTTATTCTTTTCATAATTATTTAATAACCAAACTGTAATTGACACTTAACATCATATTGCTGTTAAATGTACAACATTATCACCAAATATCTGTACATATATGAAATAATCAGCACAATGAATTTAGTCAATCTCAATCCACATGCATAATTACAATAATATTTGAGTTTTAAGATTAACTACCTTATTATTTAAAATATGCTATAGAGTATTGTTAATTACAGTCAACATTATGTATGTGGTGCAATATTTCAAAAGGTACATTGGATGGGACAGGGAAATAGTACAGAGGGTACACCATTTGCTTTATATATGGACAATCTGGGCTCTTCCAGAATTCCACATAGTTCCCGAACCTTGTCAGGAGTGATCCCTGAGAACAGAGCCAGGAGAAAGTTCTGAGCACTGCTGAGTGCGGTAACAAAACAAATAGACAATACATTGTGGTGTGGGGGCATTTTTTTTTAGTTCTATGCTTTAATTTTTGTTTCTTGGCCATACCTGTCAGTTCTTAGAGACTATTTCTGCCTCTACATTCAGGAGCGACCCCTGCCATTGTACCATACATGTTGCAAGAAACTTAACCAGAGTAAATTGCATAGAAGGCAAAAGTCTTAACTTCTGTACTATCTCTTTAGCCTGCACTTTTTGATTTTTTTTGCCACACCAAGAAGTGTTTAGGGAATAATTCCAGCTCTGTATTCAGGATCCTATGATCCTGAAGATGAAACCTGGGCTTAGCCTCATGTATACAAGGCATATGTTCTAGTTTATTCAGCTATCTCTCTAATTCTGGCATAATTCAACGTATTTATGAAAGAAGCATGTATTCTTTGTATGAAAGCATAATAATAAATTATTCATTGGTAAATTAAAAATCAACAGCAATATTTTATTTTAGATGTTGCAATAAATGTGTTATTTGCCATTTAGGATATATTCTGCATTTAACTACACACACACACATACACACACACATTTGCTTAACTTAAAACTTGAATTCAGAAAAAGTTTTTGGGTTAAGTAAAGCAAATGAAAGAAAAATAACAGCTTTACTAATTATTACAGAAGGTATCAAAGCTGAGAAGATGTACAATTATTTTCTGAACTAAATGTTCCAAAGGTTTTGATATTAATTAGAGTTCCAAGTCTCAGCAGGTAACCATAAGAAAAAAAATCATACCAGGACAGAAATGACAGACAAGTAAGGACAGAGATGACAGGCTGGTATTTATATCCATGCTCAGGTGTCATCCAGAATCTTGAGATTGTTCTGCTGAAACAAAAATGAAGTTTCAATATGTTTCTGAGATTGAAGGAAATGGGAAATTCTTTCCCAGTATAGATCTATAGATCCTTTAGGATCTATAGAGTTGGGAGGCAAGTCATTTTTGTAATTTAGCAATTTTTTGTAGGTGTACTGCTATTTATTCAGCCACTGATTAGCTGATTGAATTGGGCATGAATTCCACCATAATTTTTATGTATTTATTTATTTATTTTTATATTTATTTATTGAATCACTGTGGGAAAAGTTACTAAACTTTCAGGTTTAAGTCTTGATCATACAATGATCAAACAAGACAGCTATTCAAATAAAAGAATTCAAAAGTTCTGAAAAACCAGAAAATAATTTTACTAGAAGTAATTTCAAACTATTTACGTTATATAAACTCGGTCACGGTCACAGTCCTCCTGTTGTTCATCGATTTGCTTGAAGCGGGCCCAGTAACATCTCCATCGTGAGACTTGTTGTTACTGTGTTTGGCATACTGAGTACGTCACGGGTAGCTTGCCAGGCTCTGCCGTGCGGGCGAGATACTCTCGGTGGCTTGCTGGGCTCTCCAAGAGGGGCGGAGGAATCAAACTCAGGTTGGCCATGTTGGCTGCGTGCAAGGCAAACGCCCTACCGCTGTGCTATTGCTCCAGCCCATCTTTGGATATGTACCAAAAATAATATTGGTCATTAATCACCAATTAGTTTTTTCCAGACTAGAAAATTTGCAGAAAGTGTTTTTAATATATTTCCAATTACATTTGAACTAAACATAGATCCTTTACATGATTCCTCTTGTCTGGCCAAATATCTAAAATGAAATATTAGTGGTTTGAACTTTAATAAATGATCGGATAGCTCTTCAAAGAAGTAGATTGGTCAAAGAGTGATAATGTTAACTGTTCATCAAAAAAAACTTTAAATGGCATTAATCAATGACAATTGTGGATTGAATACTTATAGATAGTTCTTAAGAACTTTTTTTGGAGTTCTCTATCTGCTTTTCTAAATAAAATTAAAACATCCTTTTTATTTTTTATTTTTATTTTTTAGCTTTTGGGTCACACTCGGCGATCCATGAGGGTTACTCCAGGCTTTGCACTCAGAAATTACTCATGGTGGTGCTTTGGCAGTGCTCAGGGGACCATATGGGATGCTGGGAATTGAACCCGAGTTGGCTACAGACAAGAAAAATGTCCTACCTTCTATACTGTCGCTGTAGCCACAAAACATTCTGTTTCAATAGTGTTCATTTCCATCAAGATTGAGATACGTCCATTGTCACTTTGTTCTATGATCCCTTCAATGCAAGATTCCTCTTGCATAAATAATGCATCAGAAAAAAAAAACGTTTGACATTACTTTAGACTTCTTTGAATTAATAGCAGATTAATTGCATTTTGCAAAATTGTTTGAAAGGGAAGGAACATTCTGCTAAAATTATGTCACCATTACTGACAAAACTGACAAAACATCAACAGGTTATGTATAGATTTGTTTGTATATTCATATTTTTCTATATCGAACCCATCTCCCAGTGGCACTTAATACAATAAAATATTTCCTATTTTAAAACAGCGTAAATGTGCAATATTGTAATCCTAAATATAAAGAATAATATTTTATTTTAATAAGCTTATTGGCTTTTAACTTTAATTTGTATCCTAAATAAATTAAGAAAGAAAAATCTAGACAGTATCCTGAATTTGTAAAGCATTCAGGCTAAGGATACTTTCATAATTATTAACAATTAAAAATTAAAGTATGGATAAAATATAATGTCATATGAAAAGTTTTAGAGGCAAAAGATTAATTTTATTGGGACAGATATATATTCATGAATTTTATATCATTGTTTTGTGCTAAAACAATGAAGTACAATAACTTTGAAGAGATTTTTTGGTACTCAAGTCAAAATTATATATTCTAACAATTGATAGAAATAGTTTCTAAGCCTTGGTTATCTATTTTGTTCTATTTAATTAAAATTAGAAAGATATAGGACTGACTAACCTTCTTAAATAGAAAATATGTTCAGAGCAAAGAGAAACTCAGGAAAACATTCATTGAATTGTTTAAGTTTATTGAACACAATTCATTCTTCCTAGCTGAATTACAGTAAAATGATCATGGAGTTGCTTATAGCTAATTGAGAATCCCAGACCACTAACCCAGAACTGGATAAGCTAAAACAAAGTATAATTTACCTATATTTTTTATATTATCATTTTTATACAGAAAAATGGCAGAAAATGGGTGTGTTGTGTGATGCTCAATTGAACATCATAGTAAACCCCAAGTTCAGAAAATAGAAATAGCTAAATGCTAAACAATGCTTACTGTAATGGTTTACTTGGGATAGCAAACTATGTACTCCTTTTGATTTATGCCATGATTTATAAATATGCTAAAGAGTATATAATATATTTCTAAAAAGAATATAAATGATAATAAGAAAAATATGGTTGGAGATATATGCTTGCTGTGGGGTAATTTCAGAGTCATTAGTCTTTCCCTCTAATATTGTCTTGGTAATGGCTTACAGTAGATTCTCCTTAAGTGCCCATTTCCTTGATGACTTTTCAGCAATCAGTCTGTGGTGCCATTGTATTCTGAGTGTGTGACAAAAATCAGTGGAATAAGTAGTAATATTACTGCAGTTTGGCATTCTCATAATATTTCTAGGGAGATGAAATAAAAAGCATATAAACTTATTTTCTTCACTATATAATACTATTGTATCTCTGGAAAATGTATTTCATTCTATATCTTAAAATGTGAAAATACTCATCAGGAAAATGGAATTTAAACTAATATGCCTGACACGTAGTATTGCTTCTATTTCTATTATGTAACAATGTGCAAGAAATATAGTAGAATGGGATCTATATTTTTATCTATAAGAAAAAATTTTATTGCATTGCAAAAAAATAACATATTATGGTATATTCTTGACATAAGTATTTGTGGAGCATAACAGCGAACTTAAGTCCTATATAATTTTTTTTCTTTCAAATTCTAGCATTTTCTTGCTGTTTTACTGTGGACATTTAGCTTATAACTGTTTAGCTCTATTTTTACATTTTTAAAACTGAAATGACATGAAGTAACACTTGCATTAGTTTAGATATTTGAATAAAATGCTACATGAACAAACCATAAAATATGAAAGTATCAAAATATGTAATAGTTTTGTTTAGATCGAGTAAATCTAAAATTATTGGGAAGTGTTAATTACTTGGGGCAAGAACCACAGAGCTTCATTTAAAAATATTCTGGCTTACAGTGAGCATACAAGCATTAAACAAGTACCTCATCATGCAATCCTGTATTCATACTATGGATATATTCAAGGCTCAGTAGAAAGCATCAATTTTTTAAAAACTAAAATTGTTCCCTAAGATTATACTGTCTTCATCCTGATTAACAACATCCTACTGTGGAATGAAGCAAAATATTTGAACATCTGAAAAAAGACTTCTATCCAAGAAATATAATATTCATAAAATATAGTAACATATAACAACCAGTCTCATTAAAAATGAACAGAGGAAATAGATTCATCTCCAAAGATGATATGATTATGGTCAATAGGCATGTGAAAAGTCTTCATTATCACTGATTCTCAGGGCATGCAAATCAAAGTGAAAATGAGATATCTCTACATGGCAGTGAGAAGTCTCTAATACAAACATAGCTAGTCTTAGCAGGTATGCAGTAAAAAGGTATTCTCTTCTACTATGGTGGGATTTTTCTATGGAGAGCAGTATTAAGACTATTTTTTAAGAAAAGTGAAGAGATATGGAAAGAAAAGAAAAGAAAAAGAAAAGAAAAGGAAAGGAAAAGAAAAGAAAAGAAAGAAAAGGAAACAAAAAGAAAAAAGAGAGAAAGAAATTAGAGATACCACATGATCCAGTGATTTCAGTTCTTGGAATTATACTTTATTATACTTTATAATAATATAATATAATAATATAGCACAGCGGGTAGGGCGTTTGCCTTACAAGCGGCCAACATGGCCGACCCGAGTTCGATTCCTCCGCCCCTCTCGGAGAGCCCGGCAAGCTACCGAGAGTATTCGATATGCCAGACACAGTAACAACAAAGTCTCCAATGGAGACGTTACTGGGCCCGCTCGAGCAAATCGACGATCAATGGGAGGGCCTTTACCTTTACCTATAATATAATAATATAATATAATAATACAATAAATATAATAATTATTATACTTTAAAATCTATTTCCAAAATATATGTCATCTTTTTTTCACTAAAATGCTTTTACAACTGCCAAATGCCAAACAACAGATAAGTGGATAAAGAAACATAACATGGCTTACATATGCTATAGAATTCTATTCAAATACAAGAAATTGTAAAATATATTATTATTGTAAATCATAAGATGACTAGAGATATAATGTTAAACTGAGTAAGTCATAAGGGAAAAGAAAAATACCAAATGATCTCACTCATACATAAAATATGGAAACAAAAAATAGATAATGGGAAATGATAAGAAACCCCTAGACTAATATCAGAACTGAGATTACCACATGGCAGTGGAGGTAGGTAGAGATTGTTATCTAAAACAAGTTCAGGGGCTCAGCACTCAAAGGTAAATTGCTTAAGAAGCAAAGGTAGATCTGAAAAGAGAGTTTTATTTACATGATAACTCATTGAGGCAGTAAGAATCTTTGATTGATTCCTTTATTTGGGGAGCAGGGGCCATACCTAAAAGTGCTCATGGGTTACTCAAAAAACATTCCTGGTGGTGCTCATAGGGCCATATGAGATACCAGAAATCAAATCCTAGTCCGTGGCATGCAAAGCAAGTGCCTTACTCATTGCATCTTATTTCTGGCCCCATGGTTCTTGTGTGTGTGTGTGTGTTTGTGTGTGTGCCTTTGTATTATGTACAAGATTCCAAGAAAACCTTCATGCAAAATTGGCATGGTAATTTAGCTAGTAGGAAAATACTTAAACTTCATTCTGAAAATGATGTCACAGGTGTTTTAAAATTCTGAGTATACATGTTTCTTGATAAAACATACTGAAGTAGGACTGCAGTGATTTTGGCCTGCTACATTTATTGACTCAATCTGTCATGTGATTTAATATAATTAAACAGGCAATGGCTAGAGCGATAGCACAGCGGTAGGGCATTTGCCTTACAAGCAGCCAACATGGCCGACCCGAGTTTGATTCCTCTGCCCCTCTCAGAGAGCCCGGCAAGCCACTGAGAGTATCTCCCCTGCACAGCAGAGCCTGGCAAGCTACCCATGATGTATTCGATATGCCAAACACAATAACAACAAGTCTCATGATGGAGACGTTACTGGGCCTGCTAGAGCAAATCGATGAACAATGGGAGGATTGTGACCGATCGTGACCGAACAGGCAATAAGTGACTTGAAAATTCCAGAAAGCAATAGTGATTTCCTCCATGAGTGGTTTGCCATGTTGTATTCTTCAGAAAATATTTTGTAGTCTGCATTTTTTTAATTTTTCTGTAACTGTTTTTGTATGTTTTTGAGATTTTGCTTTTGGGCCATATACAGCAAGGTTCAGGGCTTACTCATGACTTTGTACTCAGGCATCACTGTGGGCATGGCTTGAGGAACATATATATTGCTGGGAAGGAACCTGTTGTGTCTTTGTGGAAGGCAAATGCCTTACCTGCTGTAGAATATCTTCTGTCTACTTTGTTGGTGTTATGTGTATTTGTCACATCCAGTGTTGCTAAGGTTTTAGTATTGGTTCTGCACTCTGGTTACTCTTGGTGGGACCCTCTTGGGTGCTACAGGGATTTTACTCAGTCAATCATTGTAAGGTGAGCACCCAGACTGCTGTAGTGTCCAGCCCCTTTCATGATTAATTCTACATTTTTTGTGTTTGTGTGTTAGGAGTGTTGCGTGGCATGGAGATTATGCTTAGCAGTGAACCTGGGTCCTCACATGTGGAAGGCAAGTGCTAATTGAGGCAGCCACATCCTGGCCCTGTCTCTACTTTGAAATAGTCTGGCATAATAGGAGTTACTTTGTGCATTATTGGTCTTTGTAAACTTCAATATATATATATATATATATATACACATATATATATTATAATATATACGCTCTACCACTGAGACACATCCTTAATCTTTTATTTAAACTTTCATTTTTTTACTTTCTGAGCTATTCTTAGCTTTGCTCAGGCCTTACTCCTGGTGCTGAGCTTGAGGATCTCTCTGGGTGTGACTTGGGGTTCTTATGAGGGGTCAGAATTTAAATGCTGGTTATTGTGCTTTCAAAATGATTAAATACTGGTTAAAGTGGAAAAGGTACTTTGTCTTTCGTACTATCCTCTCCAAGTGTATCTCGCCTGCATGGCAAAGCCTGGCAAGCTACACGTGATGTATCTGATCTGCCAAAAACAGTAACAAGAAGTCTTATAATTTGTTGTGAGACGTTATTCTTGCCCACTCGAGCAAATTGATGAATAAAGGGAGGGCAGTGCGTTTACATGTTTGCAATCTAAGAAGATAGTAGACTTCTTGACCATCCCCCCCAAAATTCATCTCACTCTTTATTTAGGCTTAATATTCTCAGGTTCAGTTTATATAAATATTTCTGGGAGATAAGTTAGCAGAAATTTATGGTAGTAGAAATGTGAGAACTGAGTGTCTTGTTATGAGATGTAACGGGCTGAGAACAGTGGTAAATGAATCTTGTTAGATGTTAATCTGTTCCTTGTTAAATGTTAAATGAGAAAATAAAGTTAAAGAACCATGTATCTCTAGGATCTGCATGAAAACCAAATAATGCTGTGTTTTCTTTCTTTTCCTCCTTCATGTATAACTGTTCCTAGATATCGTGATACATATGTTTACACGACAATCCTTTTTTTTTTCTATTAGTGTAACACCATGAGGTACAGTTGTAGACTTACAAATTTTTGTGCTTGGGTTTTGATTATACAATGATCAAATACCCATCCCTCCACCAGTGCCCATTTTCCATCACCATGGATCCCAGTATCCCTCCCACCCCCACCTTCCCATCCCACCCTGCCTCTGTGGCAGGGCATTCCCTTTTGTTCTCTCTCTCCTTTTGGGTGTTGTGGTCTGCAAAAGAGGCATTAAGTGGCAATCATGTTCGATCTATAGTCTACTTTTAACAGGCATCTCCCATCCTGGGAGGATCCTCCAAACTCCGTTTATTATACGACAATACTTTTTAAGCTCTAGAGAAGAGTCAAAAGCTATTGGAGAAAGAGATTATAAGAAGTCTTGCCAGAGGAACAAGATGGAGTCTAATTCTTTCTCATTCCAATTACAAATTGTCAGTACTTCCTCCTATGGCTATGGAAGTTGGGACATCTACTTGATAAACAAGGGTGGGCTGGAGATGAGTTTAGTGAAAAGACAAATAACTGGCTTTTTCTCTTCACATGTAAGGCCTGAGTGTCCCAGTCTGAACCCTATAGGAGGCTCACGTCACAGTGACTAGCTTTAGTTTCAGGATGTGGACTGAATCCCAACTGATACTAAAAACAAACAAACAAAACACCAAATAAACAAAAAACTGGTTTATAATTTAGTCTTACCCATAATGTTGTATTGTCATCAGATAATGTATGCCCATTTATTAATCTAGGTCCAGAGGAGGGCTGTTGTTAATCAAAACTATTTCCTTTTATGCTAGATTATTCTTCACTGTCATATTTTTTTCATTTTTGTTCATTCATAAGTAATGGGCAGAGTGTTCTTTTTTTTCTGTTCAGAGACTTCTTGAGGAAGGGGATGGAATAGACAGACATGGAATAATATCATTTCAAAGGCAATTTTACTTCAGGTCTTCAGTGACTTTTTATTCAAGTAACCTTTTAGTCAAGACATTTTGGGCTCTGGCAATATATTGCTACTTTACAGCCCTTCATTTGGAACTTGTTGAGAATTTTCTAAGCAAAAATTTTATGTTTGATAGTTTTATTGACTGCCTCTAATCCCTAAGTATACATAAATGAAACTAAAGAGTGGTGTCTAATTTCTTTTTTCTCTTTCTTTCTTTCTTTCTTTCTTTCTTTCTTTCTTTCTTTCTTTCTTTCTTCTTTTATTTCCTTCCTTCCTTCCTTCCTTCTTTTCTTTCTTTCTTTCTATCTTTCATTCACTCTTTCTTTTGTCCTTTCTTTTGTCCTTACTTTTGTCCTTTCCTTCTTTCATTCTTTCCTTCTCTCCTTCCTTCCTTCCTTCCTTCCTCCCTCCCTCCCTCCCTCCCTCCCTCCCTCCCTTCCTTTCTTTCTTTCTTTCTTTCTTTCTTTCTTTCTTTCTTTCTTTCTTTCTTTCTATCTTTCTTTCTTTCTTTCCTTTATTTTGGCTTTCTTTGCTCACACCTGGAGGTGATGCTTTGGGGTTACTCCTAGCGATGTATGGGATGCCATGGATTGAACCCAGGTCAGTCACGTACAAGGCAAATCTACCCACTGTACTATGGTTTTGGCCTGTGTCTAATCTCTTGACTCAGGGTAAGAGTTTTATAGAGACAAGCAGAGAAAAACCTAGAATTAAACTAAGCTAAAAAAAATTTAAGTTCTAAGAAAAAGCCAGTGAAGTATCATTTCTAGTTATCAATCCAAGCATTTTCAAATTATATGTCTCCTAAATTGCATTATCCTCAGATATTCAGACAAACTGCACGTGATTTATACAAATAAAACAGCAGTTGTATTGCTACACTCCCTATTAAGCTCTCCCTTTCCGTTTTACATATCTATAGAAATATGATAGCTTTTAATCTATACAAATTAGATACATGCACAAAATAAAAATAATGAAAACTTTTCTTAGAAATCCATAGCAAAATCCTAGGATAATTAACTCATTCTAATTTATGAATTAAAAAATAAGTAAAAGAACATACACTGAGCCCCACAATTAACTACACTGGAATTTAGTTTTCATTTCTAAAGCAAGTTCTCCTGAAACATTTTTCTGTACATTTCACCTTAATTCTACCAAATAATTTCTGTACCAATTAATTCTGTTTCTAGTACAGTCTTTTTCATAAGAATATCAAGAATTAATTAAGAATAAATCATGAATTAATATAAGTATACAAAAAGGAAGCCTCATTTATGACAGAAAAGATATAATAATTAACAATATGGTTTGTATGCAAAATAAAATTTAATGCAATATGTTTCACATATAAGACTTGAAAACTTAGTTATGTAAATAAGAATAGACAATATACTATGCTGTATTTAATGATTTGAATTTCCTTTTTTATATAGATTAGCATGTAGCAGTTAACCATTACAAATTGGCTTTTGTTCACTTATTTTCTAATAATTCCATTTGCCATTTCTGTAAGTTTTATTGGAGTAAACTATATGGGATAAATTTGTTAAGTGTCTGCCAAAAGAACTGACTGGGGGATGTCAGGGATGCTGAGGACACTGGAGGTGGAACCGGAGTTGCAACATTGTGTGCCTGAAATAATTCTATTAAGAACGGCTTTGTAAATCAGGGTGTCTAAAATTTCCTTGTAAAATTAAATTTAAAAGAATTAAGATTAAAGAAGATGTAAGTAAAGTAAAGGCCCTCCCGTTGATCATCGATTTGCTCGAGCGGGCCCAGTAACGTCTCCATTGGAGACTTTGTTGTTACTGTGTCTGGCATATCGAATACTCTCGGTAGCTTGCCAGGCTCTCCGAGAGGGGCGGAGGAATCGAACTCAGGTCGGCCATGTTGGCTGCGTGCAAGGCAGACGCCCTACCCGCTGTGCTATCGCTCCAGCCCAAAGAAGATGAATTCATTTAAATATAAGCATATAGAGGACTTCATCCATCATATTAGAACTTGAAATTGAGTTTAAATGACCACTGTGGGTGAGGTGTTAATCTCCACTGACATACACTATCATGGTAGAGGCCTGGAGACCTTATTAGCATGTAGTATTTGCTCTGCAGTATAGGTAACAACTTAAAAATAACCATGTCAAATCAAAACAGGGTGGTTTCTCCTAGAGAGAGAGAGAGAGATGCCATATTTTCCAAATTCTATGGCATGGGTGAGAGTTTATATTGTTGATATTTATTTATGAGAGATAATTAAGAAAATAATATTAAATATAATGAGGTGTTTGTATATATGAACCCCCAAATCAGTACAATTTATTTTCCAAGAATTTTTGCTTACTTTCAATTAGTTTTTGTTAGTTTTGTCTTTGGGCTGCACCCATTACTGCTCAAGGTTTATTTTTATTTCCAAAGAAAGAGGGGGAAGAAAGGGCATTGTACGTGCTATAGTTTAATGATAAAAGAACATTTTTCTTATTTTCTCCGTTTATTTATCCAAGTTCCTGAAAATAAGGATATTTTTTGAGTTGCTTAAAACTTAGAAAATTATAAAGCTCTGGTGACATAAAAATGAGCATGATGTCTATTTGACAGCACCATAAAAACACTTAAAAAAACTTTAAAGCAGTTGATATCTATCTTCTGTGCCAACACATATGACAGCATAGAATACTTTATGCAGTTTACACATAAGAGTGAAAAACCATCATTTCAGGATCAATTGTCAAAGGCTTAAAAGCAAAACAAGTGAAATATTTGGGATGATAATAAAATATAGTCATAAAAATTAGTGCAATAAGGTTTCACATATTGCAACTTATTTTTTCACACAACAGTAGAAATTAACCAAAGATCTTAAGGAATTTTATGTAAATGAAAAGTCAATTATTTGATAAATGGGACTAAAAAGTTTTAAAAATAGTCTATTTGTCATTTTGCTGCAACATTGCAAAGAAAATTTGGCAACAATATTGAAAATTTCCCAAATCTTTGCAGAATTTCTATAACATTAAAGTAGCACTGAAATAAATAATACAAAATTATAGCATTTTTCAACACATCTTCAATCAGGAATTCATGACTGGGTTGGTGACAGAGATTGCACTTTACATAAGTTTAGTGTCCATTAGTGTGCTCACTGTAGCACTGTCCTCCCGCTCGTTGATTTGCTCCAGTAGGCCCAGTAACCTCTCTATTGTAAGACTTTGTAGTTACTGTGTTTGGCATATTGAATACACCACGGTTAGCTTGCCAGGCTTTGCCATGCAGGTGAGATACTCTCGGTAGCTTGCCAGGCTCTCCAAGAAGGGCGGAGGAATCAAACCCAGTCACCCAGGCCTGTCATGCGCAAGGCAAACGCCCAACAACTGTGCTATCGCTCATTGTAAAAATATAGGATTATAATTTATTTCGGGCTGGAGCGATAGCACAGCGGGTAGGGCGTTTATCTTCCACACAGCCAACATGGCCGACCGGAGTTCGGTTCCTTCGCCCCTCTCAGAGACCCCGGCAAGCTACTGAGAGTATCTTGCCCGCACAGCAAAGTCTGGCAGCTACCTGCAACGTATTTGATATGCCAAACACAGTAACAACAAAGTCTCAAAAAATGGAGATGTTCCTGGGCCCACACGAGAAAATCGATGAACAAGGGGAGGACAGTGACATTGAATCTATTTCATCCTAAATGAGCTGTATTCAAGCAGAAATTTGGGGATAAATTAATATACAAACCTTGTTCTACCAATCCACATTAAATCAGGACAAGAATCTTAGAAGCATTAACAGAAATGAGGATGTGCTGTTGAGAAGAATCAGCAACCTAGCTATAAGGAATATGATGTTTCTTTAAAGATAATCTACATCAGTTACCAAGCAGATGTCACATTATACTTGATCTCTATTCCAGTGAATAATACAAAGGATTGCTAGTACTTGAGAGTCAACATTCTTATAGCCATCAATAAACCATCAAACCCTAACGAACCATTCCTTACAAGCCTCCCCCCCCCATCCCCCCGGAGCTGAGCATTGGTTGGAAAATACATTTGCATAAGTACTGCACTCATTTGTGGAGTATAAAACAACATAAAATGAGGCTGACACCTAAGGATAGCAGATACACATGACAGGAAGATTGCTCCATAGTTGGAAGCCTCCTCATGAGCAAAGGGGAGAAGGCAGCTGGAATAGAGAAGGCATCACTAAGAAAATTATGGCTTGAGAAAAAGGCTGGGATTGGATATGTGTGCAGAAAGTAGATAAAGGACCAAACATGATAACCTCTCAGTGTCTGTATTGCGAACCATAATGCTCCAAAGTAGAGAGAGAGTATGGGGAATATTGTCTGCCATGGAGGCAGGGGGAGGGTAGGAAAGGGGGGGTGTACTGGGGATATTGGTGGTGGGGGATGTGCACTGGTGGAGGGATGGGTTTTTGATCATTGTGTGATTGTAACCCAAACATGGAAGCTTGTAACTATCTCACAGTGATTCAATAAAATTAAAAATAAAATACTTTTGTATATAAAAGTTAAGCAGACATGTATGCACCTCAGCATTTCCTCTTTTATTTTCTCACTTTGTTCCCTTTATTTCTATAACTCTATGGCCACCCATTTCATGTCACATTCCTAATATCTAAAAAATCTGATCAGCAGAGTCCCCAGAATGAAATTTATTGGATCATAAATGGTTTGTGCTACTTTTTTTTGTTGTTGTTGCTGTTGCTTTTACCATGTTTGATCATTGTGTGATTGTAACCCATGTTTTGGGGGGTGGCAACTAACAATTCTCAGCCAATACTCCCCAATCTGTCTCAAGGGTCACTCCTATTGTGGCTTGGAAGACCAACTGTGATGCCAGGAATTGACACAAAGCAAACACCCTACCAAATCTACTATTGCTCTTGCCCAGGTTCAGAAAGTGGTTTGAATGAAACAAACCAACAATACTTCTAGTAAAAGATCACTGTCATTATTATTCCTGAGAAATTTTTTTGCAGGATCATCACTAAGCTTGTTTTTTGTTGGATAAATATGTCACAAAAAATTTTGTAAATTATAGGTAGAAGCTTATTCCCCAGTCTCATTCATTACCCAGTAAAAACAAAGAACTAAATATAATGATTTGTGGTAACATATAATTTTGATAAAAATGTGCAAAAATATTGTCACCAGATAAAGTCTAGATGCTCATAAGACACTTATCCTGTTTATCCTGGGACCCTCATCTTGTATATCATCACTCAGATGTCCAGAAGACAGATGACTTTATGACTTTTTTGCGTATCAAGACAAGCTGCACCGGTCAAATGTTACTAATCAAATTCTGCACATGCCTAATGTTTTCCTCTTCCATATCTCCCTAACAAAGCTCCCCATGACAAAGCATGAACACTAATCTGATGAAATCTTTTCTGTCTTCTGATTGATTTGTTCTGTAATAAACATCAATCTCTCTAAACACCCGTCACATATAATTATTGGCTTCTGTGTGTGCCAGGCAGTAAAACATGTTTTTCAATATCATGGAGAAAATATTAAAAACAGGTATAATAACTTAACCAATGAGTTTCTTTTCAAAAATAAGGACTCTCTACCTTGCTGGTAGTATACAGGCAAGTCCTGATACAGAGCAGCAGCAAATTATTATTTTTTATTTTAGTAAAGAAAGATGGTTGATAGTAGATAATGGACCAAACAATATAACCTCTAAGAATCTGTATTGCAAACCATAATGCCCCAAAGTAGAGAGAGAGTATGGGAAATATTGTCTGCCATGGAGGCAGGGAGAGGGTGGAGAAGGGGGGTATATTGGGGATATTGGTGGTTGGAAATGTGCACTAGTGGAGGGATGAGTGTTTGATCAATGTGTGATTGTAACCCAAACATGAAAGCTTGTAACTATCTCACGATGATTAAACCAAATTTAAAAAAATTAAAAATTGGAAGAACAGTAGACTATAGAGTTCTGGAGTTCTAATAATTCAGACACTTGAGCATTTCAGGGGGTATAATAAATATAGAAACTACAAAATAATAAGTTTACTATATTAACTTTCGTGAATGCGAGTAGAAGATTAAAAAGGACCTGAAGTCAGTTACTGCACTGACTAATAAATTAGGGGCATGAGAAAAATATCTCTGTAATCTGATTTAGCCATGTAAAACTAAAGATCACCTCCAGGACTTGATAAAGTGTCTGAATCTTCGAGACAAGGTTTTCATGTTGCCGAAAAGTCAAGAATCTAACTACAAAAACACAGGAACATGGTTGGGGGCAGGGTTCAGAACATTGAGTATCATGCTTTTCATTTAAAACTTTGAATAATTTGACATTTTAAAAACTTCTTTAATAAATTATTGGGGGACCATGAGTAATGCTAAGAATTGAACCTGGGTTAGCAGTGTGCAAGGCAACTGCTACTAATGCCATTCTACTAATAAATTTTTTAAAAGAATTTTTACTCAGAACAAAACTCAAACAACATAACTATTCTTAGTATCCCCTATCCTAACCTCATTTTCTTTCCCACATATTTCATTATTAATAATCCACAATGAAGAGGTATGTTTGTGAATATTGATGAAGCTATACTGACACAGAAACTCACCCAACATCTATAAGTTTCCGTTAGCTTTTGCATATCACATAGATTTGAATTTTATTATGAAAGTACTATAGCACTTATTAGTTAGTCTGTATACAGACTAACTACATTGCCTTTAGAATTCTGTAAACTCCATTTATTCATCTTTCCCTAATCCCAATCACTGCCAATTACAGATCATATTTCTCTATCTCCACTGATTTACCTTTTACATAAATGTACTGTTTAAATCATATAGTTTGTATGTAACCTTATCAGACTGTCTTCTTAAACTCAGTATAAGCATTTAAAGTTTCTCCATATAATTTCATGACTTATTTACTTATGTGTGTCTAGTATCATATAATATTTCATTTCATTCACTTACAAGTTTTTATACCTTTTTTTGTATCTGTCATCTTACATCTAGATTTTATCATTTGGACAATCATCAATAAAGTTGTAGTAAACATCAATATGTAGATTTTTGTGTGAAATTAAGATTTCAACTTTTTTGAATAGCTTCCAAAGAACACAATTAATAAATTAATAATAGACATAGGTTCAGGGTTGTTGGTTTTTTTTTTTTTGAGTTGGTGGAGTACACCCACAGTATTCATGGCTTACTTCTGGTTGAGTGGTCAGGATCACACCAGTGGTCCTTGAAGGACCAGGTATGGTGCCAGACTCTGAACCAGTGTTGACCACATGCAAGGCACTTTCGCCATTCTACTATCCCTCTAGCTCCTGTGTGTTTAGTTTCATAAGGACAAATACCAGATGATCTCACTGATCTGTGGCATATAGATAAACTTTCTGAGAAAATGCAAGGTATTAAAAGGGGAATAACTCAATCAATCTTGATCCAAGAACAAATTAAAGACCAGGACAGAGAAACAAAGAAATAAAGGGTAGTAACAAGAAGAATAAGATGGAATGTAGCTAGGGATACAGGGTGGTACACACAGGGGTCAGGGATCATTAGTGTAGAGAAATGATCTTGTTATATATCCAAAATGCAGCATAAACAACACTGAAAAAATAAAATGAGATCCAAACTATAGCAAACAAACCTAAAACTGTATCTGTCAAGGAGGTAGGCTGAGGGTGTGGGGGAAATTTGAGGTCAGAGTTAGTGGGAAGTTACACTGGCAGTGAAATTGATGCTGGAACATAGTATGCCTAAAAATCAACTGTAAATAAATTTGTAATTCACGGTGCCTTAATGATTTTTAAGTAAGAAGAAACTATACTGTATTACAAAGCAGGTGTACTGACTTGCATTTACAGCAGGAATGAATGAGGATCATGTTGATTCACATCCTCATGGGCGTTTTGTTCTGTCAGTGTTTTATTCACTGCCATTTAAAATTACTGTTTAATGATATTTTGTTTTAATTTTCAAGCCTCTGATGACACATAATATAGAAAATAGTTTCATAAGTTGAAATGCCACATGTATATCTTCTGCAGTAAGATTTATTTTTAGATTCTGGGACCGATTTTTTTGTAGGGCACCCCTGGATATACTCAAAGCTTTGTCCTGGCTCTGATTTCGGGAATCAATCCTGTCAGGGCTTGGGGATCAAGGATCAAACACAGTTCATCTATATAAAAAGTAAGTACTTTATACACTGTGCTATTTTTCCAGACCCTATTTATTTATTTTTTTAATTGAGTTTCAAGTGATTTTGTGAATGTGAAAACAGTTTACGGTCAGCTGTGTCTTTAGCAAGTATCTTCTCTTAGATAATGGATTAACTTCCCATTTATTTGCAACTGCATTTACCAGAACATGGTTTTTATTTTGATGAATCTCATTTTGTCAAACTATTTTCATAAATTATGTCTTTAGTACAAATCTAAAAAGCCAGTATGAAACTCAATGTCCTCTAAGACCTAAATATTTTAGATTTTACAATTTTTTTAATTACCAAGTGACTGCAGGTCTATAGTTCATCTTATGTTCTGTGAAAAGGTATAATGGTATGTGAACTTTCCAATTTTTCCAATATTTTTTGATGAACAGTTAGCTCTTGAGAAGTGCCTCCCTAGAAAATTCAGAGGATCCCTTCCCTCCCTTCCCCTCTCATTCCCTCCCCTCCCCTCCCATTCCCTCCTTTCCCTTCCCTCCCATTCACTCCCGTTCACTCCCCTCCCCTCCCCTCCAATCCCCTCCATTTCCCTCCCCTCCCCCTTTCACCCCCTTCCCTCCCTTCCCTTCTTCTTTCCTTCCCTTCCTTTACCTTCCCTTGCCTTCCCATACTCTTCCCTTTCCTTCTTTCTTTCCTTTTCTTCTCTCCTCTTTTCTTCTCTTTTTTCTTTTTTATTTAGTCCTGGTCATATCATACTCCTCAAGCCCATGGGTTTGAGGGTAGCTTCTCACCCTCTAGCAATGCTCAAGGAACAGCAGGGCCACATCTAGAAGTAATTTGGGGCTTTCATAATATTGGGAATCAAATTTGGGGCCCAGGGCTTGTGTAATGCACTCTAGTCATTTGAGCTTACTCCTTGACCCATGATTATCTGTCTTTTATATCTGTCTTTTATATTATCTTTGTTCCTTGGGCAAAGATCAGTTAACTCTGTACACATGCATTGTGATACTGAAAATTCTTGTGGACTTTACAAATATAGTACACTTTAACCAAAGGTAATCTTAGTCTTTAAAGTAAGCTATTCTGAGTCTGAGGTTGAAACACAAATTTTTATGATCAGTTTCTTGATATACTTAAAAGAACTCTCTGAGACTTTAATTATAATGAGCTTGCATAACAGAAAATGTTCACATGATCTAACATTTTAACATAATAAGTCTGCTTATCAGTGAAAATGGAAATATTTTCCATTTATTCGGTTCATTGATTCCTTCATCAGAATTTTCATTTATATCATATTGATCTTCTATATGAAATAAATGAGGTCAATTTCACTAAACTTACAGCTAAAAATTTCAAGTTTTGGTAATGTGTAAGTGATGTTCTATTTTTAATTATGAAAAGTCTATCCATGGGGATGTGTCTGGTTCAGCCGTAATGGGAAACAAAATGGAGTGTTCTCAGTAAACTTAAAATTGAGCTAACATGAGACATGGGCAATTCCACTTTTAGGTATCTACCTCCAGGGCAGAAAACATTCATTTAAAAGGATATATGCACACATTATTCATTGCAGGTCTCATTGTGATATCTTATTTTTAGTATTTCAGTTTAAATTAGATGTAACAAAATGTGCTCCTATATTATTTATGGAATAGATGCTTATTTAATATTTGTCTATTTCACATCTATTATGTAATTCATTTAATTCATACTCATTTGATATCAAGGCTATATATTTTTTCTTTAGATACAACTTTTAAACCTACTTGCTAAGCAAATTTCAAAAAGTCCATTGATGTTTAAAGTGATTAATTATATAGTTTAATTAATGGGTGTCATATTCATTGCAATTTTCTATTTGTTATCCTGTTTTATTTTTTATTTTGTCTTGTTTTCCACTGCACATTAATTTACTCTCCTGGTTTCCATTAAAATATGGAAGTGTTACAAATTTTATGATGTGCTTTATCCAAAATTCTAAAGCACTATACCTAAGTGATTGCACTGTGTGCACATAGGAATTTCAAAGACTAATACTTTGACTTATTATAGAAATAATACAGTTTTACTTTCCAGCTCACTCAATACTATAAAATATTCCAACAACAGTAGATTTTTGAGCAAATAGAACATGTATCTTTATCTCTATGAATTCTTAGGCAATATCGTATGGAAACCAAGATAACTTCCCAGTACTAAATCCCAGGTTCATTTTATATGTTGCATTGCATGTAATGATACATTTTAGTCTGCCAGAAGAGATATCAGTTTTCTATTGGTCAAATTTTAGTCTTTTTTGTAGTATAGGTAGGCTAAATAACATTCCAATTTGTAATAAGTCTTTAAGCTTTTGGAATATTATTTTATTGGTCACTGTTGTAGAACGGCCCTCCCGTTGATCATCGATTTGCTCGAGCAGGCCCAGTAACGTCTCCATTGGAGACTTTGTTATTACTGTGTCTGGCATATCGAATATGTTATGGGGAGCTTGCCAGGCTCTGCCATGCGGGCGAGATACTCTCGGTAGCTTGCCGGGCTCTCCGAGAGGGGTGGAGGAATCGAACTCGGGTTGGCCATGTTGGCCGCGTGCAAGGCAAACGCCCTACCCGCTGTGCTATGGGTCGGTTCATGGTAACTTCTATTCTGTCTTCTTTATTCACCACAATGGTTATGTTCTCAGGAATTCTATTATCACTTATTACACTAGAAAGGGCTGGAGCAATAGCACAGTGGATAGGGTGTTTGCCTTGCACGCGGCAGACCCAGGTTCGATTTTTCGGTCCTTCTGTAGAGCCTGGCAAGCTACCTAAAGTATTTCGCCCGCATAGCAGAGCTTGGCAAGCTTCCTGTGATGTATTTGATATGCCAAAAATAGTCACAACAAGTCTCACAATGGAGTTGTTACTAGTGCTCTCTTGAGAAAATTGATGAACAGTGGGAAGACAGTGCTACAGACAGACAGTGCTACACTAGAAAACTCACCTTCGTCATTTTTTTTCTGCTCTTATTCTTGGTGTATAACAAGCTGATAACAACTGTCTCAATTTTTTTCCTGCAAAATCCACCAACATAATTTCTTTTATGAATTTGAAATTTTTATTATGAAATGAAATGTTAGATTATGGGTTAATTTCAGACATTTCTTGCGTGGCTAGCCTATCCAAATATCCTAATAGGGAGTTATACCCACAATTTTGAAATACACACCAAAATTAGTCATTATTCCAAAATTATTTTGACTAAGGTAATGTTTAAAAGTTCTATCTAGGAGCTGGAGCAATAGCCCAGCGGGTAAGGCATTTGCTTTGCACGCAACCGACCCGGGTTCAATTCCCAGCATCCCATATGGTCCCCTGAGCACTGCCAGAGGTAATTCCTGAGCGCAGAGCAAGGAGTAACCCCTGTGCATCGCCAGGTGTGACCCAAAAAGCAAATTATAAAATAAAATAAAATAAAGTTCTGTCTAGAAGGTTTATATCAGGTTTTATCCAACAAGAAATATTTGATCACTTGATCACTTGACTTCCCGTTAATAGTCGATTTGCTTGAGCGGGTGCCAGTAAAGTCTCCATTTGTCCCTGTCGCATGCTAGTGTAGCCCAATGGTGTCTGTTTGTTCTGGGAACACGAAGAGCCTCAAACTGATCATTCATGGTCTTGATGAAGACCAAATATATTATTTGTTAGACTTTCTAATTTTGAACTAATAATTGGCTGGAAAAGTCATAGAAAGAAAAGGAAAACATTAAATGCACATTCTAGTAGAGGAAGTTGAACTGGTATGCACTGAAATGGAAGGGACAGAGCTTAAGATATATGTAAAATACCACTACCTTTACATTTCACCTTCTATTAAAAGCTAATGTAATAATGAAAAGACAGCTGTAAACTGCCATTACCTTTAAGGTTTGCTCTCTATTAAAGCTAATGCTATGATTAAGAGAGAAATATTTTTCAGAGTACAAGGAGACAGACAGTACTAGGGTTGATTCATCTGCCTTCCATTCTGATGAACCTGGTTCAAACTCACATGTACAATTAGCAAGAATCATTAGCAAGAGTCATTCTTGAACACAAATCAGATATAGCCCCTGAGCATCATCAGAAGTGACCAATAAAGAAAGTGAGAGAGAAAGAGAGAGAAAGAAGAAAGAAAGAAAGAAAGAAAGAAAGAAAGAAAGAAAGAAAGAAAGAAAGAAAGGAGGGAGGGAGGGAGGGAGGGAGGGAGGGAGGGAGGGAGGGAGGGAGGGAGGGAGAGAAAGTTGGAGAGAGGAAGGAAGGAAGGAAGGAAGGAAGGAAGGAAGGAAGGAAGGAAGGAAGGGAGGGAGGGAGGGAGGGAGGGAGGGAGGGAGGGAGGGAGGGAGGGAGGGAAAGGGGAAGAAGAAAAGAAAGAAAGAAAGAAAGAAAGAAAGAAAGAAAGAAAGAAAGAAAGAAAGAAAGAAAGAAAGAAAGAAAGAAGAGAGAAAGAGAGAGAGAAAGGAAGGGAGGAAGGAAGGAAGGAAGGGAGGGAGGGAGGGAGGAAGGAAGGGAGGAAGAAAGAAAGAAAGGAGTGGAAGAAAAGAAAGATACAGAAAGAGAAAGAAAGAAAAGGAAGAAAGAGAGCAAGAGGGTAGAAGGTATGTGGGGTGGGAGGGAAAAGGGAGGGGTAAGGAATGAAGGTCCTTTTATTACCCTATGTAAAAGAGAAGTTGAAATAACTATAAAGAGATTTAAACAGGTCTCCAAAATAGTACAGTTTGACTGTTTAATTCAATAACTTGAAACTTTAAGACAAAATACTGCACTTAGTTTCTACAAGTAGTTTAATTTCTGTAGACTTTCAGGATTAAAAATATATGCATCTAATAATAGCAAGTGACAAATGCATGGGAAAATATCATGGAGTACATTTTATATTGTGTTATTAATTTGAGAGAGATTAGTTTTTATATTATAATTAAAATTAAAGCCAATAAAATTATTATTTAAAAATTCATATTCAAAGAATCAGAAAGCAATATATAAAATATATGTTGTTATCCTTAAGTATAAGAAATTCTCTTCATATTTAGAGAAATCCCTCTAGCAGTATTATAGTACCAAAACGATTTCACTGACATAAGCTGTTTTATTTTTACAATGATCTTATGGAAGGATAATTTTCTTTTGGTTGAAAAA
Source organism: Sorex fumeus (assembly GCF_029834395.1). NCBI lineage: Eukaryota > Metazoa > Chordata > Mammalia > Eulipotyphla > Soricidae > Sorex > Sorex fumeus. The sequence goes on along the minus strand of NW_026606172.1, from coordinate 751,184 downwards.
TTCTAAACCTCATTAAGATTACATTGGGGATTAAATCAGTAATTCAGCCACAATTTAGGCATTTTCAGTATATGGCCACCTAATGAACCAATCATGAATTGCCAATGGTTTGGAGGCATTTTAAATGACAGCTAGAACAAGATTTTTTTTTTATGTTCTAACCCTGATGTCACTTGGTTATATTTGGATAAACACTTTTTTTACCATTGTTGACTGAACTTAGGGGTTAAAATGTCAATTTGAGCAAATGATTTAAATTAAAAACTACATATTTAAATTTAAAAAATACATATTTAAATTAATAACTATTTGTCATAAATGCCATGAATATGTTTATAAATATTATTTCTTCAAGCATTGCTCCAATATATACATATAAATAAAAGGAGAGAAAAATTTTAAATTAGCCTTAATTCATACAAGACAATAATTATATATACTTTATTCTACTATGATACTTATTATTATTAAAGGCTTACTTTTTAAATTATGTTAACATGACACTCTGATTTAAAGGAAATTGTCCTCTCTTTTGAATTTTGTCAACTACTTTCTTAGGACTATAGTTCAATATATATAATTTTACTACGTTGATATTTATATATACTCCTTTCCATTCCTTCTAAGAGTAAAGAGAATGGATTAATTAATGAGTCTAAAAGAACGGAATGATAGCATTTAATTATTTTTTCTTAATCTATTTTAAATAGTTCCATTTTATGATGCATGATATTTTATCACTTCTGGAAGGGGAAATGAATGTAATGGGAGACAGTTGTTCTCAAAAAGTTAGTTTGTGTCTGTTCTTTAATCAAGTGGAAGCATTTATTCTTAAAATTTCTTCCTCGGTATGTACCTTCAATGTTCTTCTTACTCTGACTCTAACTTACTCAGTATTTGGGCACAGCTTCCTTTTTGTAATTTACTCTGAAAACCTACAGAGTTTCTTTTTTTTTTTTTTTTTTTCTTTTTGTGTCACACCCAGAGACGTACAGGGGTTACTCCTGGCACATGCACTCAGGAATTACTCCTGACTGGGCTCGGGGGACCATATAGGATGCTGGGAATAGAACCTGGGTCCGCCACATGCAAGGCAAATGCCCTACCCAATGTGCTATTGCTCCAGCCCCTACAGAGTACCTTTATAAATGTTTTTTATTGAGAGTTTTCTGGAGAAGTAGTACATAAAACTAGGCATATATTCAGGTTAAACAAAACACATCATGGCTTTTGTTCAGGATAGTGCTCACATTGAAGTGAGAACCAAAGACAACCTAATAACACTTGGCCAAACAGGCCTACTGTTTCCAGTGGTATGGTCCAAATCAATGCAGTACTATTTGCACCCTATGATGCTGGGAGCTTCCAGAACAAAGGACAGTGCTGAAGATCCCTCGTGGCATCATGCTCTTGCTCTGGGGAATCAAAATTCTTCAAATTTTGGCCATCAACCACCGCATTATTTGAAACATAAAAAAATATTCTATCACTTTACTATGAAAATTGTTTAATGAAATATTTCATGCAAGGCAATCAGTCCTGTGAGTTCAAGGCCAACACTAAGAACACTACCAGCATCATTAGAAGGAGAGAATAAAATCAAAATAATTTTATAAAGAGAACATCTATGTTCTTTCATCCAATAATTAAAAAAATTAATTTAAACTTTAGATATCTTTTAAGTTGACACCTTCCTTCCATCATTAGTGCTATAAAAATTTGACCTAGTAATTAAAACATAATTATGAAAATAATGCAAACCTATAAGTGATTCATGAATGTGACTTTAGTACATACTGCTCAAGGAGGGAGAAGGAGAAAACTTAATTATGAATAAGTTTATATACAATGAATTTTTTCCTAAGGTACTTGTGGAATTTTTCAGTTCAACTCTAAATATTCCCTGTCAAATGCCTTGCAGATTTTTTCTTATAGGACTTTTTATGACTATGCAAATATAATTCTGTGTTAGTGTTCTATTGTTAGACAGCCATACCCAGTAGTAGTCAGGGTTTACTCCTGGTTCTGCATCATTCTTGATGGATTTTGGGTTTAGATTTAAATATTTGTATTTCTTTTATTGTTTTCTATATAGGGTTCTGGGGATTGAATTCGGATTGAATGCATGTCAGGCAAGTACCCTACCTGCTGTGCTACTGCTGCAGTACTTAAGTGTGTTAATGTTGTTAAAATGTCTTTAATTTTCTAAACTTCAGCTCCAAAATAAATTAGGAATCTGGGCTGTAGAGATAGAATAGAGGTTAAAGTGTCTCCCTTCCAAGTGATTGACCACAGATCAATCCCCACATCTGGTCACCCGAATACCATCAGAAAAGATTCCTGCGCACAGAGCCAGAAGTAATCAGACACAATCAGACATGGTCAGAACCCAGGCATCACCTCTCAAAAAAAAAGTGGTGATCTTTCTTATCAACTACTATATTCCCAGTTCCTGAATATATGCATTACATGTGCATATATTAATATGTTCAATAATAGAATGAATCAAAGTTTGAAGGTTTAAGGATGAATATTTGTAAAACATTTCTAAAAATAAAAATCACTTAGTGATGACATAAAATGCATTCCAAAGATTATTTAAACCTTTATACTCATAAAATATTTTAATTCACTAACTTTCATGTAACTTCCATTTGTATTTAGGAAAGAGATTAAATACAATGATGCTGAAGTGATAACTAATCTTAGACTTTATTATCTAGACCAAATCCCAAAGCTATATTTATATATATGTGACAAATATTCTTCAAAAATTACACATGGCCAATGTTATATTTATATATTGATATATAAACACATTTTGATATATAAACACATTTATATTATTCATTTTATTGTACTTATATTAATATGATTATATATTTGAAAGAAGTATATAGTATTATAATAATTTAGATATTGAATCTCTTCATTCTCTATACTGAAGACAGTTAATATTATTTATATTTTCTATTGTTTAATTTTCTACTTATAAAGTATGTCAATATAGACTCATCTCCATGTCTTAAAATTACCTTTGTAAAGCAGCACCTCCAACCTTCCAATACAAACAGCATCACAGAAGTGGGCCATCCCAACAGGCCCACAGAGCTAGGCCAAGCGGAGCAAGTAATGCCCCCAACATTGCTGAAGAATCTTTACTCTCATACCCTGCTCCTATAACATTTTAAACTGTTTGCTATACGTACTCCACACCTTATCTAAAGTCCTTTGTCCAATTGGTAGAATGATTGGGCAGTGGACCACCCCCTGGTTATTTGGTTTCCTTCATACACAATTGAATGAGACTCTCAACTTTACTCTTGTGATCTTGTGACTTTGAGAAAATGATAAATAGGTAATTTCTGCAGAAAGGTCAAGAATCACTGACAGAGGTGATCTACACTGGATAACTTTGACCAAAGTTTCAGTAAGGCTATTCCCAAAACAATGGTCCTGTCAAGCATATTGTCAAGTCCTAAAATTGATTTCAGACTTTAGGAGCCTTGTATATCATCTGGGAAATGTTAAAGTGAGGGGTTAATTTATCCGGTTCCAAGAAGGTTCTGGTCCTCGGCATTGTACTTCATTTCCTGAATAATTTATACTGATTAGGTTTCATTTATTTTCTTTGAGTAAAATATTGCATAAGTAGGAGTGGCAAATTGAAATATTTGTATTTCTTTTATTGTTTTCTAAGTATAGCTTTTTTAAAGACATAATGGTGATTTAATTTCAGATATTTTGATTTTACAATGGTCTGCCCTATGATTAAAGAACATTATTCTAATATCAAAAAATTTGCTTTTGACAATTAATGGGGGCTGGAAGAAAAACTTGTCAACATTGATGAAGAATCTTTACTCTGAAAAGTCCCTGTGGTCTCTTAAATGTAAATTTCTTAATCTTTAATAAAATTAAATCTTATTTAATTCACTTATTCTATTTTTATTTAATTCTATCAAGATAGTTATACTCTTTTATTTACATTTTAAGTGGCATATTTTTGCTTAATTCCTCTTTAGTAATAGCCTAAAATAATTTTTAACTTTATAAACAAAGGATATTATTATTACTTACATTTTAATCATGCTTATTGATAATCTATTACAAACATCTGTATAATATTAGAAAGTTTAAATTTACCTTTGTATACTTTATTATACTTAGTCCCCTATTATTATAAAAATGAAACAATAATTAAATTTAAATAGTTAAATTTTTAAGCATTTCCTATCTCCAGTCCAGAAACATAAGCGATCTTAATCTAGTTTTCTTATTTTTGTATGTGTATAAATTTAAATTAAAAATATTGTCTAGGGGCTGAAGTAATATTACAGCATGTAGGGCATTTGCCTTGCTCGTGGTCGACCTGGGTTCGATTCCCAGCATCCCATATGGTCCCCTGAGCATCGCCAGGAGTAATTCCTGAGTGTAAAACCAGGAGTAAACCCTGTGCATCGCCAAGTGTGACACAAAAAAATAAATAATTAAATAAAATCAGAAAAAAATTAAAAATATTGTCTACCCCTTCTCTTCTCTTCCATGTTGCTGTGTGGCTGTTGCCAGTGTTGCTGTAATAGCTGGGGTGGCTCATTCTGTTGCTATGACAAGGGTGAGGGTCTTTCACACAACACTGGGTGTTGAACACCTTAGTTTTGGTCCTTGTACCTACTTGCCTAAGATTACTTGCCTTATGTCACCAGGAATCAGAATAGGCATGCCAAGAACTGCCATCCATCACCATTGTTTAAAATATATTTAGAGGGACTAGGGGGTTATACCCTATGCTGAAGGGTTTAGGTGATTAAGGAGTTAGAAGGAAGAAACTTTTCATGACAAGGAACCATGATCTCAGCTTTTAGTCTGTGAGTAAGAAGATCAGTTAAAATTATACATTGCGCCTTTCGCCTTTTCCCCTCTGGAAAGCAAGATGGCAGTGCCTCGGAGCTTTTTGGAAAGCCAGGTATGAGCCAGTCGTGATGGGGCAACTGAAACCTCATGGGAAGGGGGGCATTCCCGGATCGTCCTTCACGCTCTACTGACGTTGCAAGTTGCCCCTCATGAGAGACTCTCCAAAACGGCTATGGCTCCAGAGTCACAGAAACCAATCTCATAATTATCTGACTCTCGGCAGAAATACTTCCAGGCTTAATAAGTAAAATACCAGAAATCCAAAATCGCATTTACATCATTTAGATCTTGTAACTAGCTGTAGAAAACAAATTATTTCACAATGCCTTTTCAGCAGGTCTGAGTTTGGGGTATAAACTCTAAATAATAATGGTGCATCTTTTGTCGAAACAATGAACCTAATCAAAGTAGATAGAGTGTTAACTAGAATTCATCTGCCTCACAGGCATTGGGAGGGTTGGGAGGGTGGGGTATATTGGGGTTCTAGGTGGTGAAAAATAAGTACTGGTGAAGGGAAATGCGTTTGATGATTGCATGACTGAGACTTAAAACCTGAAAGCTTTGTAACTTTTCCCACAGTGATTCAATTAATAAAAAAAAGGTGAAAGGTAAAGGTAAAGGCCCTCCCGTTGTTCATCAATTTGCTCGAGCGGGCCCAGTAACGTCTCCATTGGAGATTTTGTTGTTACTGTGTTTGGCATATCGAATACATCACAGGTGGCTTGCCAGGCTCTGCAGTGCGGGCGAGATACTCTAGGTAGCTTGCCAGGCTCTCCAAGAGGGGCGGAGGAATCGAACTCGGGTCGGCAATGTTGGCTGCGTGCAAGGCAAACGCCCTACCGCTGTGCTATCGCTCCAGCCCAACAATTTCTCCAGCCCAGCAATCGCTCCAGCCCAGCAATTTCTACAGAGATTTATTAGAAATTGCTCCAGCAATTTCTAATAAAAAAAGAAAAAGAAAATTATACATTGCACCACTTGGTACCTAGGACATGGAATCATCCAATAACAGACAAGTGGATGCTCTTGTATGTAAGCAAAATGTGATAATATTTAGCTAAAAGGAAGGGTGAAATTGTGTGTTTTTATGCAACCTAGACAAAACTGGAGGATTTGATTTTGATCAAAGTAATTCATAGGGAAGAAAGACAAATACTGAATGTTCTAACTGACTAAGATAAAATTACAGGACAAGGGAAAGAAAGATAACAAAGAGTGGAGTAATCTAGGTTACCTCGGAACCTAAGTTATAGAACTAAGGAATATAGGGAAGGAAAGAAACTGATGGAGGGAGTAAGATGAGGAGAATGGGAGATAACAGGGGCAGGGGACAGGGAACTTGGACACATCAAAGGTATAGAGGTATGTTCTATCTACATACGTGAACTACACTGTGACATTATCCTCCCATTGTTCATTGATTTCCTCGAGTGGGCACCAGTAACGTCTCCATTGCAAGACTTGTCATTACTGTTTTTGGCATATTGAATACACCACAGGGAGCTTGCCAGGCTCTGCCAAGTAGGAGGGATACACTCGGTATCTTGCTGGACTCTCCAAGAGGGATGGAAGAATCAAACCTGGGTCGGCCGCTTGCAAGGCAAATGCCCTACCCACTGTGCTATCACTCCAGCCCAAATTGCACAGTACACAGTACATTATATATATATTAAGATATTTATTATAAAAATTTTTGTAGTTATTCCCTTATCTTATAATTTCAAAGAAAAAAATACATCAACAGCTTCTTTTTGCAAGAAAACCATTGCAAGAAAACCATCTTAGCACATATGCTGCCTGAACCCATGTGCTGCTTGTGCCCATGTGGCCAAGCACATGTGGGCTGAGCACATGTGTTGCCCACATCTCCCCTCTTGAGATGTGGACTTTCATGCTTTTGTGTCTAATGCTAGGATGTGTGTAGGGGCTCTCTGTGCCCTTGGAGAAGCCCATGTTCTCTCTTGAGTACGTACTCTCTCTCTCTCTCTCTTTCTGTCTCTCTCTCTCTCTGTCTCTCTCTCTGTCTCTCTCTCTGTCTCTCTCTCTCTCCCCTTCCACACCTTAAAAATCCTCCAAATAAAATCTATTTATTTCACTAAAAAAACCATATATTTAACATCAATTTAACATATTAAAACATATATTTAAAATATATGTTCAACATATATTTAAAATCAATATACTTGAGTTTTGGAACTAGTTTTGGAACTTTCATCCTTATCAATTCAATAATTAGGTATTGCTTAATATTATACAATTTTTAGGAAAAAATTCTGACATCTACTTAAATCTGTACAAATAGTGTACTAACTATCCTCATTCTGATGCCTCTTTTCCAGAAATGGGATCACACAAAGCTCGGACCAAACTGTCATGTTTTTGATATGTTATAGATGAATTTTGCTTAAACACCAGGTGAAAACCTTATTTCAAAACCACATAAAACTCACAGTAAAAAGAAAATCAATCTCTTAAACCCTCATAATCTCATCTATATAACTATTCCTCATAGAGCTGTTATTTATAGGTTCTTTTATTTTGTTTCATATTTGCTTATGTATGCATGTATACACTACTGGTATATGTGGGTTTCCTTTTCTCTCACCAATTTTCACATCTATAGTGCATTACTGTTAATGTAATTACCATGTAAGACCTTTTTCATTACTAGAATCCCTTTACCTTATAAACAAAGACACTTTGTGTCTTAAATATGTTCATGATCTGTGCTTTATTCAATTCTATGAATCACTCCTGAAATGATGATTTAGTCACATCAAAATTTAAAAATTATTGCTGTCAGCTGACAAATGTGTTGTCTCACATTTGGTAGAGAGTCTCATTTTCTTATTTCTTTAGATCTTAGCAATGTTGTGGTTGATAATGCTTGTGAAGAAGCAAATTGTTACAATTTGAAAATCTTAGAATTGCCAAAGGGCTAGGTGAACATTATTGAATAGAATGGCAACTTGGAGAATGTAGGATCCATCTTTGTAACAGCCACAAAGAAATGCCAGTGAATCACTAATTGAATGTCAGGAAAAATAGAACTGATTCTTACCATGAAGATAAAATTGAGAGTTTCAAATTAGACACAAAGTTAATAAAGGATTGCACCAGAGAATTCAAAACAAAGAACAAGGTTCTTCTAACAATACATATCTACTCCCTTGTTAGACAACAGAACTATCTTAGCCTAGGGTAGTTGAAACTGACACATTTTCACTTTTTTTTTCTCAATGAAAACTTTTATTTTGAGTAAATCACACAGTCTTTAGAATATTTCTTGCTTTAAAGAAGTGGTTGGGCTGCAGAGGGGAAGACAGGAAACCTATTTTACTAATGTGTAAAACACATTTCACCCTTAACTAAATTTGAATGCGTTTTTTAGCTTCAAGGAATTGATTGTGTAATTCATATACTAGCACAAACTTCCTAACTTGTTGACTTCCACTTGGCAATTATTATGATAATAGAATATATACACCTATATTCATGATTAAATTGCACCTTTAAAAAATTCAACAAATTGCATACAATGAAACTAACATTTCTCTGATCACAATGCCATAAGCAACGTATAAGTAACATTGAAAAGGGAATTTTTCCTTTTGAATTTTATGATTTCCTTATTAAATAACTTCTAAAAATGTAAAATGGTAGCAAAAATAAAGATTTCTTAAAAGTGTAATGAAAGGTGTTATGAAAAGGGAAAATGTATATATGAATATGTATTGCTTCTGTTTTAAACAATAACATATATTTGCATTTCTATGGAGCTAGCTATGTATTCTAAAAACCTATTCACTAATAAGTTTGCAACTTATTCTCAAGTTTTTAGCTAGAGGAAAGAAAAGATCAACATACATAGATACACACTGTAGAAAACTCTGGCAAATTGCTGACAATTTGTTTTTCTTCATGAGACTATGTAAGAATTCAGTGTACCATTATTAAACAGTTTTACAGCTAAAAATTTTTTCCAAAAAAGTTTGTGAAAGTTCAGAAATCTTAACGTTTTAATTTTATTTACCTAAAATAAAACTTTGTGTGTTTTATCACAAATTAAAACTCTTCTCTTGTAGCATACAATATTTCTTAGAAAGTTAATCATCACGCACATAATTTGTAAGACTAATTTTCCACGTGAACCCCCATCTTTATATACATTCACATCATAGAGACACATGAGAAGAAAACAGCATGATAGAACTTGAAATATGTAGGAACTTTTACGTTCTCAGTTTAAAGAACATTGATTAGTTTTGATTGAAGAGCTCAAAACTGTATGATTTTTCACCTTAATAGAAATATCTTATTGAGGAAAAAGAGAAAAGGTGATGAGAAAAAAATATATAAGTAGTGGAAAGCTAAGCAGTACATCTAAAGACAATCAACAGTATTTGAACTAACAAGCTTCAAGTATAACTAATGGCATAATCAATACTATGAAAAGGAGGTTCATTATGGAGTGTTTGGATGGAGGTCAATGAGTATAGGGCAGCATTTGCGTTATTGTGACAATGTGCAATCCTGTCACTCAACCATTCCATTAGAAACAAAAGTTAAGCAGGGGTTCCCTTTTCTTACTTTTAATAGCTGTAGTCATTATAGGTCCATTTTGAGGCTAAGTGCTTACCCACTTGACTTGTTCATTTCAATTCCCAAATGCCCACACAAACTTGAAGTTAACAGCATGACTCCACATTTAAATGCAAAAAGTCAATACTCTTTTGGGAGAGTTGGTCTTATTGAGACTAGCTTAAAGAAAACAATTTTTGATTAATTCAATGAGTGGCACTTATTGTTCTTCCTGAAACGCATTTTATACTCTTAGGGCACACATCATAGTAGTATCTTTACACAAAACATTGTTTTATAGACAAAATTTAATCATAATACCTGAAAACCTAAAATTTAATGTCAGTTAAAACACTGCAAAACAACTGAAGAACATTATAAATGTTTTTAAATTCTGTACTATGCCTTATATATTTTATTGTTATAATTAAGCATTCTGCCAAAAGCAACTACCTGGAAAGAAAAGGTTATCAAAATCAGACAAAAGGTCATTAGAAACATAAAAAAATGTCATCTAGGGCATGAGATACAGTCCATCAGGTAAGGCACCTGCCCTGTAGGAGCCCAGGAAGAGCTCTGTTCTGGCATATGGTCCCTTGAGCACCTGCAGGTGTGATTCCTGAGTGCAGAGTCAGGAATAAAACCTGAGCACAGAGTCAGGATAGAATAACTCCATCCAGAGTTCAGTATTCAGCTGTGGCCCAAAATCAAACAAAAAATATGTAATAAAATCATAATAACTTATTCTGAGATGATCTCTACTAAGATATTTTGAAGTATATAGTTTCTAGTTATGTAACAAAATTTTTAGAAGCATCTTCCGCACAGCAGAGCCTGGCAAACCACCCATGACGTATTTGATATGCCAAACACAGTAACAACAAAATCTCCAATGGAGATGTTACTGGGCCAGCTCAAGCAAATCGATGAACAACGGGAGGGCCTTTACTTTACTGTGAACAAATAAACAGAATAATAGTAAAATTCATAGTACTATTGTTTTGTGATTACCAACTTTATCTAATTTTATACAACAGCTAATATTTAATAAAGAAATACAGACATGGCAAGCCTCTATTTATATATTATGCTACTAAAAAGAAATCAAAAATATCCATAAATTCTAATAGGCCACAACTTTGATGCTTTCAAGATGAGGAACACAAAGTTCAAAAAAAAGAATAATTAGCATTACTCACTACTTTTAAAGATTTCCAACCAGAGTTATATAACACAAAGGATTACTCAATTCATACAGAGAAATTAAATGTGAGTATAAAATTTAGTGGTTCTGATTAAATGTGTTCATTTTGTTAGGTCTTGGAACTGTATGAAATCTATAAATATTATAATAAGCTAATGAAATATATTTAATATATTTGACTGAAATATCAAGTTTCAAAAAGCTTGCCCAGACATGCCCTTATTCTAAAAGTCATTGTATTCATAATGAATAATGCTTACTCAAATCACTTGAAATGCTAAGTTTTATTTATCTTTGCAGATTATATTACCCTAGATATTGATCCCAACTTTGTTTTTATGTTCACTCAGTTATTTTCTCAATATTTTAATGATCTCATTTTAGAGAACAAATAAATTAGTGAACTCAGCTCTTAAATTTGCTAGAGAGACATCTGGCTTTCTTAGTTTCAATCTCTACAGGATTTTGTAATCAGTGAATGTGAAACATCCAATATTTATATTTCTTTTATACCAGAATATTATAGTTTCCTATTCATATTCAAATATGCATTAAAATGCTATCCTATATTTTATCAGTTTAAGTCAATGAGTAGCACTTTGGTTCCAATTTAAAGATGAAAAAGCTGCAATTTATATATGGATAAATTATTCCATTATATTTTCCCCTGTCTATTTGTTGTGTGTCTGAACAACAGTGTTTCTTTATATTGTGGTGAAAAAAAATGTCCATTGGGTCTTAAAAATATGCATGTACTAAAAGAAAGTTGGCAGTGAAGAACAGGTCTATGAAAGTTGTCTAGAATGAGCTTTCTCTGGCCTGTCATGACAATATGTGGATAATTTTGAGCTAAGTTTGACTAGGAACCTTGTAGATAGAGAAATTTATTGATATCTGGGAGATTGTAGAGTGGGACATTACAGACATAGGTATCTCAAAAAACAATCATTTTTTTTATCAAAGAAGATTTTCTTTATGAAAGTGCAAACATCTTTTTATAGATCATATGCTTTGCCCCTTAGTTTTATTCATGTGCCATATTTACAGTATCTTTTCTGATAGTTTTATGCATGCATTGTTCTAACACCACACCCACTACCAGAGTGTGATTTCTCCTAAACCCCTCTTTGTTTCTTGAAGCATCAGTACCCTATTTCATTTCTTAATTCAGACTAAAACACTTAAGTTCTCTTTATTCTAGAATTCCATGTAGATTCTAGACGTTTACCTAAAACTTTTCTACATAAAATTAGTCTCTTTTTTAATATGATTGCTTGGCAAGCCAAAAAGAATGCAAAATGCAGAGAAATAAAAGAAGATTCTTCTCTATCACACATTGAAAGCAAAAAGCTTAGTTAATTACTAATTACTAGGCAATTACTAATGAATGTGTTTTCATTCACATCTATTTTATGCCTTCTTGATATGTAATATTTGAAACTATGAATAAAATAGTGTATTAATAATTGACCTGATTCCAGGAAGTTACTCTGTCTTAAATATCCTATGCATTAATGCATATTTGAATGAATTTTGACTATGTACATTTTTTTGTTTTTATTTTCCACACCCAACAGTGTTTAGGGTTGACTCCTGACTCTTTGTTCAGAAAATGCCCCACCCCTGGAGAGCGAGGGTGGGCATCTGGACTGCTGAGAATTGAACCTGGGTCAGGTATATGCAAGGCAAATGCTACAGACAAGGTACTATGACTTCAGCCCACTGTACAATACTTTAATGTGGTTATTCCTACCGATGTTACCTGCATATTTTGTCATCCTTATATTCACTATTAGCATTGATATCATTACTATTTCTATTAGCTGTATTGTAGAATTAATATTTATAATTATTTCTTATTATGAGTTGTCTCTCAAATTATTTATAAATCATGTTATTTATAGTAGTAAAAACTACATTTAAAAACATGTATCTTTATCAAATAATAAAATATTGAATTCCCTCAATGTTAAGTTTCTGAATCAAGGAATTTGGGTGAAAGCATGAGGAAAGTTAAGAAGTGGGAATGTTAAGAAGTGAGTTAGGGAATAGAAGGAACATCCCCATTAGTGCAGATAAGAAGTGAATCGGGGAATGGAAGGAAGTCAATGAAGTGTATGTTGTTACTACCTTATGCAACTGAAGCATAACTTTAATATGGACATTCATCAACGTTTCCAAAATGTATATCCTGAAAACAAAGGAAAAAAATGTTTTAATTTAGGTGGAGGCAAACTGAGAGGTTGATGAACTTCTCTTCTCACAAACTAAAACTTACTCTTTATAGGGTAAATGCTTATATGGGCTGGCTGGAAAAGTAAGTTAGAAGACAATTTGCAGTCATGGGGAATCAGAGAAAAGACTTTGTAATGACAAAACACTACTTGTGTTGAAGTAGTCTGGACTGGTGTCAGTATTTAATGAAGCGTGGGAGATGATGATCTGTTCCCTGTAAGACTTAGAGATGGTGTTAAACAATCATCCATTTCCCAGGTTTGGTGTTCTTTCTCCATCGATCCTTAACTTGAGTTGGTTTAGCATTAGATATACAATACACAAAACATCTCTTAAGATTGAAAAGCAAGGCATAGACCTAGTAGTATGAGAGATTATAAGAAGTAATTAACTGCAGATCAACATAGGGACTAATATTTTTTTCACTTGCAATTCTGTTATCACATATGATAGCACATTATCCCAGAGACAGACATTTAAACCTAAGAATTTTAAACTCTGTATGCTAAAAAAAAAAAAAAGGAGAATAAAAATTACACATTCAGGTATATTCTTTTGCCAGTTTGTATCTTGTATTGATTTTGTCTCCAGGGAATTACATAACCATTTTTTTTATTCAACTGGGTGCTTTAACTTTTAAGATCAATCTTTTCTGCTGTTTATAAATTCAAACATCTGGTCCATTAGAAATATATTTTTAAATAGATGGCAGGAAAGTTTTTTCTTTTAACCAAAATGGCAGTCTTTGCACTTAATCATATATAATAATTTTGAGGGCTGGAGCAATATCACAGCGGGTAGGGTGTTTGCCTTGCATGTGGTCGACTCGGGATTGATTCCTCCATCCCACTCAGAGAGCCTGGCAAGCGACTGAGAGTATTCTGCCTGCATGGAAGAGCTTGTCAAGCTATCCATGATGTATTTGGTATGCCAAAAACAGTAATAAGTCTCACAATGGAGAAAATACTGGTGCCCGCTCAAGCAAATCGATGAACACTGGGACGCCAGTGCAGTGCAGTGCAATAATTTTGAAGGCAAACTCTACCTATATTCTACTCCATTCCAGTAGACAAAATATCTATTTTTCAACAGACAAAAGGCACGATTTAAGTTTAAAGCGGCTATTGTTACTTGCCCATTATTTTCCTCATTTATACCAATTATTTATTACCTATTTTGAACTTGTATCACTTCAGATGGTGAGGTTGCAAAGAAAATTATAAATTATATTGAGGAAAAAAAGTCAAAGAAAAAAGATAAATGATAAAGAATCATTTGGATACTGTGTAGTGCTATATGACTTTGTAGAAATATGAAGAATTATAGGTATATGAAAATAATTACTTTATTCATTATTTTTGTTTATTTACATAAAGTTATCTTATTATGAAAGGATCATTAAAGGCTAAGAGGAAAATACATAAAATTATTCAGTGATAAATTCTAAATTGTCCTCCCATTGTTCATTGATTTTTTTGCTCAAGTGGGCACAGTAATGTCTCCATTTTGAGACTTCTTGTTACTGTGTTTTGCATATTGAATGTGTCACGGGTAGCTTGCCAGGCTTTGCCGTGTGGGCGAGACACTGTCGGTAGCTTGCTGGGCTCTCCGAGAGGAGCAGAGGAATAGAACCTGTCTCAGCAAGGCTGGCTGCGCACAAGGCAAACACCCTACCGCTGTGCTATCGCTTCAGCCCAAATTCTAAAGTGTAGTCATAAAAATAAAGACTTAATTCAAAGTAATTACTTTTAATAAATCTAAAAAAGTTTGACATTGGGAACCAGAGACATGATAGAGTGGATAATGCATGTGTCTTGCATGAACTCAACCTACATTAGCTACTAGGCATTAGATATCATGAATAATTTGCCTTTGAACAGTGAGTGCTCAAACTTGAATGTAGTTAAAAATGATAACCTACCTCCAACAAGAACATTCTCTAATGAAATAAAGTAAAATTTCTCATGGACTTTAGTTTTCCATTTTGTCTTTGATATCCCTTGATTTCATAAGTGTGTAAGTAAGCACTGAGTAGAATGCAATTCCAAATAACTATTCAATATTTTGTTTCAACCTTTCGTTTAACAAACTGAATCTGTGATTTTTATATAACTGAAACCCTGATTCCATAACTTTTTTTGCTAGTTTTATTTAGAATTGATTTCTTATTATTTCATAGAAAACTATTTAATAGGATAAAATAAAATATATGTACTACAAACATAACTGCAGTACAGAAAATATGTTCCAAGTACAAATAATAAATAAACACAGGAATTTGAATTTCTGTATACTTAGTCTCTTATCAAAATGCTTTAGATATTCCAATTCTCAACTGGAGTTTTTGTCTTCAAGAAGAAATTTCATGATTGTCACATCTGCAAGCAGTATACTACTGACATTTTATAAGGACCAAGAATGATCTAAACATGGCAACAAAGTAAAAGAAAACACAGATTTATTCAGGTCCATATGCCAGTAGTACTGAGGTAGAGAATCCTTTCCTTAGAGTAAATAGTTATTAATCAAGATTGCCAAATAGCTAAGATTGTTGGAAAAACAAATGAACACTAAAATTCTTTAAATACTCATTGGTTCCAGATGAGTAAACTAATATGAAGAGGGGAAATACGATCACTTATTACAAAGTAAATAATTATGTTGAATTAATGAGGCAAAGGCAGAGTCTCCTATGCCTGGCTGTCCTCACCGGGGCCCCTTGGAGGGGCACAAGTTGAGTTTCCCTCCCAGCCCCAAGCAGAGCCCAGGCAGCTGAAGACCTCTGGAACCAGCCATAGCCATGCTTAAGACCACTCTCCACACGTTCGGACGAGCCTCACGCATAAAGGAACCGGCAGAGGAACCCAGGTGTGCAGGACCCAGGGTGTAGATCTCCAAGCCTGCTTGGATTGGGACTGGGCCTCCCCTACCCAGATTCCCCATCTTCCAGTATGTAGGCGTTACACCCAACAACTGTCCCCCAGCTCTGTGTTATCCCATCAATGGCCAAGACCCAGGGACTATAAAACCCAGCTCTCTGAAGTGTGTGACCGCATTTGCACATATGCAGCATTTGCAGCCCTGTGACCTCTTATTGTCTAGTTCCCATTCTTGGAGAACCTGACAGGCTACCAAGTATATCCTGCCTGAACAGCAGAGTCTGGCAAGCTTCCCCTGGGGTATTTGTGGCTAAAACCCAGTAACAATGATGGGTCTCATTTCCCTGGCCCTGAAGGAGCCTCCAATGTGGCACCTGCTAAAATCTCAGGGCTAGTACGAATGGAGACGTTACTGGTGCCTGCTTGAGGAAATCGATGAACAACAGGATGACAGTGATACGGTGACATGAATAAGGCAAAAACAAGACTGCAATAACTGGAGATCAGGTGTTAAAAGTTTTGAAATCAATTGCATTATTTTTTTCATCCTTAACAAAAAGCATTAAAATAATGGGGGGTGCACTATTAGAAAACCTCAGCTTCATCAGCATAGTACAGTATTCTGTCACTATGCATGGACTCAGCATTGATGAAAAAGCCAGCATGGTTGTGACAATAGTAAATATTTTTTATGACTAAGAAAAACAAAAGCTTTATACTAGATTCAGAATACTTACAGTCTCTTTATTTTTTTATTTGAGATTCTTTGCTGCCTTTAGGCCAAATCCAACAGTACTGAGGGGCTACTCCTGGCTTATTGTGGAAGGTTTGCACCTGGAGATACTCAGGATTGCAATGCAGTGCCGGGGTAGCATACACTCATGCCTTTGAACCAATTCTCTGGCTTCAATTTGCATTTTCTGTACTTATTTATTTTTCAGGTTTCTATGTCATGGGAATTTTTTTTCATACTATTAGCTTATCTTCTAGTACCAAAAGTGTGTTACATAGTCAGGGGAGCTGGCCAAGCAATTACTCAGCTTTTTGGTCTCCAAGGTGAAAATGAGGATGAAGAAATACTTGAGACTCTGCTATAGTTCTCCAAAGAAAATGAAAGTGTTATTTTCAGCTGTGACTGAATTATGTTCAATGCTATTCAAAATGGATGACTTTAGAGATAAAGCAACTTTTATAAAAAAAAAAAAAAAAAAGCACTGCAGACCCAAAGCTTGGCAAACTTGTCATTGCAGAAAACTCATTGTTAAAACACAAAGTCCTTAGATTCTGACAGCAAAGAAAACAATGTTAGCTTGTTTAAAAAATGCTTAGCATACATACATACATATGCTAATGTACAAAAAGAATGTATTGTGTTTTTGTTCTTAGTCTAAAACAAAAATAAAATGTGACAAGCAGCAATTTGAAATGCTACATATTTAGCTTAGAATAAAATTTCAAATTAATATCAACTCAGCTTTCAAAAATGTTTATCATTTCATAAGTCATACATAGGATATATGAACATTATGTGAATTATTCTTGTTATTAAGTTGATAACTGGAGATGAAAATATATTGCCTGTGTTATTTTGTCATTCAGAAAATAAAAACTACAAAGTTCTTTTGGGCAACATAGTCCTAACTTTTGCTTATAAGAACCACTAAAACCTTATGCTGCATTTTGCTTTACATTTGTCATCTGTTTTCTCTATCTCAGGAAAAAAAGAGTTCATCTCAAGATCCCACTGGCATAGGTTGCTACTCAGTGGAAACACAGCTGTAATGACTCACAAGAAAAATCAAAAAAGAAGATGATAAAGGTCCTAGACACTGTTAAGATTCTTACTCCCACACGCAATATAGGTTCTGTAATATCAATGAACGTTTCCTGAGAGAGCTTGAATTACTGATGCCTTCTCTGTTGCTATGGCCTTTGTTGCTAGGGAACTACTGAGCCAAAATCATTTCCTGAAGGACGAGCCCAGTATTGGTGCTGAATCATGACCTGAGAAGAGCAGCAATATTATTTAATATATCCCAGAGGCTACTGATCCATGTGCTTCTTTCAGCTCAAGCAGGTTAAGGAAAACAAAGTTTTCAGAAGAGAAACTAGTGTGAGGCATTCCAAGTAAAGGATTTATATGCCACGTTGTTAAAGCAAAATTTAAAAATTTTTGCCAGTCCTTGAAAAACTTATAAAGAAATATTGTCCCACTCAAATACTTAGGGACAAAATAGTTATTTCAAAAAGATAAAAAGTACTGTTACAACTGTATCTGAAAAATATTTCCAGTAAAATAAAAAGTGAGCAAAGGTATACAGTTAGCAATCAGAAATTCAAGTGAATTTTTTATCATAAATATATTTTAGTCATCACAAAAGAATTTTTTAGTTACTATTCGAAATGTAAAGTTTGACAAAAGAATTTTGTAAAACAGTAGTTGAAAATATAAATCAAAAATCTTTTTATTGAATATCTAGTTTAGCTCTCAAATAAGGTTTTAGTTTACAATCTCTATGCAAACTTTTGAAAAATTAAATCATGTCAAACTGTAATTCTTATAAAGGAAATTTGGATGCAACTCTTGGTTTTTATTTTGCCCTGGGAGATACTCTATGTCAATAGACAAGTGAAAATTAAACATAGACATTATTAAAGATCGGTCTCCATATAATCAAATCTATGTAAATAGAAATGAAAATATCAAAAACTCATATTTTATGTAACTAATAAACATACTTTAACTGATAAATATTCAAATGTGTTTACATTTAATGACATTTTAAATACCACATTTCAATTTACATCATAGTAAAAAAATCGAACTACTCTGTTTGAAAAAAATAAATTTGTCAATTGTATTTTGATGTGTTAAATTTGACCTGGGTGAAGAAGTCTCTCTCATAATCAACCAGGCTATATAAAATAATGATATAATTTATCAGGGGAACCACATTACTTTACAGTGCTTAGATAATGCTATAGACAGTTAAAAAATAAAAATTATGAGGGTTAAGATGTAATACAAAGGGTGGGGCATTACATGTGCATATGGCTGTCCTGAGTTTAGTCCTGACACCCCTTTTAGATCCCTTCAGTCTGCCAAGAGTGATACCTGAGAGTTGAGTCAGGAATAAGCCATAAGTTACTACCAGGTGTCCAGGTGTGCACCCCTACACACAAAGGAAGGAAGGAAGGAAGGAAGGAAGGAAGGAAGGAAGGAAGGAAGGAAGGAAGGAAGGAAAGGAGGGAGGGAGGGAGAAGGTAGGAAGGGAGGGAGGGAGGGAGGGAGGGAGGGAGGGAGGGAGGAAGGAAGGAAGGAAGGAAGGAAGGAAGGAAGGAAGGAAGGAAGGAAGGAAGGAAGGAAGGAAGGAAGTGTTAGGGCGCAGATCGTGATCTCCCTTTAACGACAAAGAGACTCCAGAGACTGCAAACAGCAAGCAAGGTTTATTGTAAGACTGGCTAGCCAGGGTCAAGCCGCCTACACAGACACGCAGGTCAGTTAGGTGAGGCAAGACCCCGAACTTCTTCAAAGGGGATCTTATATAGGCCTTCACTGGCCGTTACAGCAAAGCCCGTGCATTTCATAGCCAATAGATTTGTAACAACATATGCTTTCTTAACCAATCCATGTAGAAGTACATCACTCCTTAGCCTATAGATTCAAAGATCAGCATTTACGTACATAGGCATTGTGACTAGTGGGCATCAGGTAACTTGGACATTTGGTTATCACCTTGCTTCCTCTGATTCTCAGCCCTGCATTCCGGAGGTGGATAAGGGAAGAGTTCTTAAGGGAGGTAACAGATAAGGAGGGCAGGAAAGGGAGAGTTAAAATTTATAGAGTTTTAACTCTGGAATCTCCCTCAGGGTCCCTAGGGACCTAACAGAAGGAAGGAAGGAAGGAAGGAAGGAAGGAAGGAAGGAAGGAAAAAAGTTATAAATGACTAAGAGGAGGATCAAGTGATCAATGATCAGTGTGAAAAAGCTCTGGTTTTGGAAATTTAAAATTTCTCTGAGATATCAACCTATCAGAGAAGGAAGCATCTTTCCTGCCATCAGAAACTCTCATGTCAACTGCCAAAATCTGGAGAAGACTTAAAAACAAACAAACAAACAAAAAAAAAAGAAGCCGACCAACCAAACAAAAAAATCACATGGAGGTAAGGGTTGAAGAGAAAGGAAAGGGGCAATAAAATAGAGAACAGCATGGTGTTTGCCTTGAAAGTGAGAGATCCAGATTTGACCTCAGGCACCTTAAAAGGTCAGCCATGCTGCCAGCCAGGACTGAATTCTTAACTCACAGACAGGTGTAAGCCCCAAGCACTACGAGGGAGTGGTCTCAAAACAAAACAAATCAATATTAAAAACATAGGTATGGAGTCTGAAACATAACAGATTGTCTTAATTAAGAGGCAGAGAGATAGCATCTAGGTAGAAACCTCCTGCCTTGCACTAGGCTGACTTAGGTTCAATTCTCCTCATATCAAAGAATCCCCTAAATCCTGTTGGGAGTGATCACTAAGCACAGCTGGGTGTGGTTCCCAAAAGAATAAAACCAACCAAACAAATCCGTGCAGTAGCCTGGGTTTCATCAAACCATCCTTGCTCCTTGAGATGTCTGTTCATTGGTGTCTTAGCAAACAACTTTCATGTGAACTGCTAAGTCACTTCATTTTAATTACACGGTTTATTTATTTATTGTTTGGGGGGGTCACAACCAGTTATATTTAGGGTTTTCTCTTAGTTTTTGTTTTCCTGTTCATTTTTCCTCCAAACACTGATAATTGAATTACTAAAAAATGTACATGTAAAATTTTTTAAGAAAACTTCTAATTTAATTAAAAATCATATTTACTTGATATGAATGGGTTTATTCAGGTATCCCAAATCTTCATGGTTCAATCTTGGGAGATTATATGAATCCAGGAATTTATCTATTTCTTCTAGGTTCTCTTGTTTTGTGGCATACAGACTCTCAAAGTAGTCTCTGATGATCTTTTGGATTTCATTGGTTTCTGTTGTGATGTCCCCTTTTTAATTTCTGATTCGGTTTATTAGGGTTCTCTCTCTTTCTTTCTTTGTGAGTCTTGCTAGTAGTTAATCAATCTTATTTATTTTCTCAAAGATCCAGCTCTTGGTTTCATTGACCTTTAGGATTTTTTTTTTTTGGCTTCCATGTCGTTAATTTCTGCTCTAAGTTTGATTATTTCTTTCATTCAGCCAATTTGGGGTTCCTTTTGTTGGTCTTTTCATAGGATCTTGAGCTGTGTGGTTAGGTTATCTATGTAGGCCCTTTCTTCTTTCCTTAGAAATGCTGTCAATGCTATAACCTTTCCTCTTAGCACAGCTTTAGCTGCATCCCATAGGTTCTGGTAGCTCGTGTCTTCATTCTCATTTGTTTCCAGGTATCTTTTGATTTTGTCTCAAAAGTCTTCCCAAAAACAAAAGCCCAGGCCCAGATGGGCTCACTAGTGAATTCTTTCAAACATTTAAAGAAGACCCTTTTCTAGTTCTCCTCAAGCTTTTCCAGGAAATTGAAAAAACAAGAACACTCCCAAACAGCTTCTATGAGGCACATATCTCCCTAATACCGAAAGCAAGCGAAGTCACCACCAGCAAAGAAAACTATAGGCCAATATCCCTGATGAACACGAATGCAAAGATCCTCAACAAAATATTAGCAAATAGAATCCAACAACTCATCAAAAAGATCTTAGATCACGACCATGTGGGATGGTTTAACATTCGGAAATCAATCTAAATAATCCATCATATCAACAAAAGTAAAGATAAAAACCATATGATCATTTCAATAGATGCAGAGAAAGCTTTTGACAAGATCCAGCACTCGTTTATGATGAAAACACTCACCAAAATGGGTTTTAAAGAAACTTTCCTCAAGATAGTCAAAGCCATCTATGACAAACCCATGGCAAGCATTATCCTCAATGGAGAAAAACTAAGGGCCTTTCCCCTAAGATTAGGGACAAGACAAGGATGCCCACTATCACCACTTCTGTTTAAGATAGTACTGGAAGTACTTACAATAGCGATTAGGCAAGAAAAAGACATTAAAGGTATCTAGATGGGAAAGGAAAAATCAAACTCCCACTATTCACAGATGATATGATATCTCGAGAATCCTAAATCCTCCACCATGTAACTCCTTGAAACAATAGACTTGTACAGTAAAGTCGCAAGCTATAAAATCAGTGCACCCAAATACATGGCCTTCCTATGTGCAAATAATGTGAGAGAGGAAAGTTACATGAAAAAAATAATCCTGTTCACAATTGTGCCCCAGAAAATCAAATACCTCAGAATCAGCCTAACTAAAAAGGTTAAGGATCTCTACAGTGAAAACTACAAAACGCTACTCTATGATATAAAAGAGGACACAAGGAAATGGAAACACATCCCTGCTCATGAATAGGAACAATCAACATGGTCAAAATGGCAATACTTGCAAAAGCAATATACAGATTCAACACGATCCCTATAAGGATACCTATAAAATTCTTCAAAGAAATAGATCAACCACTCCTGAAATTCATATGAAACAACAAACGCCCACGAATAGCTAAAGCAGTTCTTGGGGAAAAGACATGGGGAGGTATTACCCTCCCCAACCTCAAACTCTACTACAAAGCCGTAATAATTAAAGCAGCATGGTACTGGAACAAAGAAAGAGTCACAGAACAATGGAACTGGTTGGAATATCCATACACACAACCCCAAATGTATGAATATCTAATCTTTGATAAGGGAGCAAGAAATGTGAAGTGGAACAAGGAAAGCCTCTTCAACAAATGGTCCTGGCATAACTGGACAACCATATGCAAAACAATGGGCTTAGACCTCGACCTAACACCATGCACAAAAATCAGATCAAAATGGACTTAAGATCTCAACATCAGGCCAAAATCCATAAGATACTTTGAAGACAAGGTCAACAAAACCCTCCATGATGTTGAGGCTAATGGCATCTTCAAAGATGACACTCCACTAACCAACCAAGTGGAAAGAGATGACACTCTACTGACGAACCAAGTGGAAACAGACATAAACAAATGGGACTATCTTAAATTAAGAAGCTTCTGCACCTCAAAAACTACAATAACCATTCAAACAGAAAAAAAAAATTTAAAGCCCCATACACCAACCCAGGGGACAGAGAAACAGGTAGGGCACTTTCCTTGCAGCTGAACTGGGTTCAATCCCCAGCTCCCTGAGTAATCCTCAGATCCTGCAAGGAGTGAACCCTGAGCACAGAGCCTGGAGTCAGCTCTGAACACAGAGCCGAGAGTCAGCCCTGAGCACCACTAGGAGAGAGCCCTGAGGGCAGAACCGGGAGTGAGCCCTGAGCACAGAGCCAGGAGTCAGCCCTGAGCACAGCTGGGTATGCCACCCCCCAAAAAAAATAAAAACCAACAACCTAACATCAGCTGCCAGGAAGGGTTTCTCCATGTTTCCTGGTGACAGTGCAGAGGCCAATGTGAAGGTATATTGTTGTGATGCTCTCTGTTATTTTTAAAGACTGGAAGCATGTCTCTAAAAAAAGTGTTTCTCTGTGAATGAATATGCAAGGATCTGTTCTGTGTACACATTGCTTCTCTTGCTTTTCAATGGACTGTTTGAGCTGAATCTTCGACTGACTCTGCAGTTTCCTACAGATGCCAAGACTGAAGCGTGCAGAGCAGTCACCGCACCTGGCTCTGACTCAGGCTTCCCTGTATGTCTCTGTATGTACGACAATAAACATATGTTTTATATATATATGTATATATATATTAAAAAACTACAATAACCAGAATACAAAGACAATCTACAGAATAGGAAAGTATATTTACCCAATACCCATCTGATAAAAGGTTGATATTAAAGATATACAAAGCACTGGTTGAACTCTATAAGAAGAAAACATCTAATCCCATCAAAAAATAAGGTGATGAAATGAGCAGAAACTTTCCCGAAGAAGAAATTCGAATGGCTAAAAGGCACATGAGAAAATGCTCTACATTGCTAATAATCAAGGAGATGCAGATCAAAACAACAATGAGATATCATCTCACACCACAGAGACTGGCCCACATCCAAAAGAACAAAAGCAACCAGTGTTGGTGTGGATGTGGCAAGAAAGGGACTCTCCTTCACTGCTGGTGGGAATGGCGACTGCTTCAGCCCTTTTGGAAAACAGTATGGACAATTCTCAAAATATTAGAAATTGAGCTCCCATTTAACCCAGCAATACCACTCCAGGAATATATCCTGGAGAGGCAAAAAAGTACAGTGAAATGACATTTGCACTTCTTTGTTATTTGCTGCACTATTCACAATAGCCAAAATCTGGAAAAAACCCGAGTGCCCGAAAACAGATGACTGGTTAAAGAAACTTTGGTACACGTACACAATGGAGTACTATGCAGCTGTTAGAAAAGATGAAATCATGAAATTTACATACAAGTGGTACTACATGGAAAGTATCATGCTAAGTGAAATGAGTCAGAAAGACAGGAACAGACATAGAAAGAGTGCATTCATCTGGGGAATATAAAGTAACAAAATGTGAGACTAACACCCAAGAATAGCCAAGAAAACTACCAGGAGGTTCACTTCATGGCTTGGAGGCCAGCTGCACATGATGGGGGAGAAGGCAGCTCAGATAGAGATGGAGCACCAGGGTGTTGGGAGGATCCTCCCAGGATGAGAGATGCATATTGAGGGTGAACCACAGACTGAACATGATTGCCACTCAGAGCCTCTTTTGCAAACCACAACACCCAAAAGAAGAGAGAGAACAAAAGGGAAAGCCCTGCTACAGGGTGGGGTGGGATGTGGGGGTGGGTGGGTGGGAGGGATGCTAGGAGCATTGGAGGTGGGAAATGGGCACTGGTGGACGAATTGGTACTCAATCATTGCATAACTGAAACCCAAGAACAAAAATTTGTAAGTCTACAACTGTACCTCATGGTGTTTCACTAATAAAATTTAAAATAAATAAATAAATATTTAAATATTTTTTTAAAAAATCGCATTTAATGTTTAGAATAATTATGTGATTCTTCATTATCATTATACATGTGTTATATTAAATCATAGTACTGGCAAGTTATAGAAAACTTAAACAAATACTTTGGTCCAGGAAGTTATCATACAAATTAAGGATGATAACAAAATTTCAAAATATTGTTATTATTCTGAATTCAGGCAGAATAATAAATAATAAATTTTAGTAGCTAAAATGTATTTTTAAATTAAACTTGAGATAATGTTATTTAATTTTAGTTCAACTGAAAACTGATGCATTTCCCTTTTTGTTTACCTAGCTGTCCTAATGTCATCATATCAATTTTGCTATGAACTTTTAAGTTAGATAACTTTAATAAAAATGTGCTTTTATAGCAGTAAAACTGCCTAATTTCTTAATATAACAAGCTTTCTTTTGTGTAAATCTTAACGTTTGCAATATTGTCATTGAAAATGCCATGTATGGCAGAAATGTGAAATGTTTTCATTCCTGTGAAATAAATCCTGTTTTAATCTAATTTTATCACTTTGCCACTTTATTCTTATATCCTAAAGGCCTAGTTCAAAACATTAGTAAATATACATAGACTGACTAAATTCATTTTTTGAACAGAGCATGTATAAATTTATATAATGCCATACATCCCACCTATAATTATCATATAAGTGATCATTTGCAGAGGCACCAACAACTAGTAGTTCTGGATATTACTAGTAAAATGGACTGTGCCAGCAGAATGTATCCAGTAAAAGCAAGAGATCCCTCCTTTTCAAATAAATCATTATAAAAATAAAATATACCTCAGCTATATATTAACTTGAAGAATATTGTCTTTTAATGATTCACTTCTCCGGCCAAGCCTCACTAAAGAATGAGTCCCACATAACTCAGATAATGTGGAACTTTGTGACCTTGAACTCTGGACTCAACAGGACTGAGGACAGAGATCCAGAGATCCTCTACCTGCTTCCCCCAGTCTCCAGTGACTCAGGGGAACACCCATAAACCACACCCTGGCGGCACCAGATAATCTCCTCACAGGCCACCCTCCAGAACTCATTCCAGAAGGGAGTATAAAAGGAGGCTCCCAGAACCATGCCACCAGAATCCGCACCAAACTGTGGGACGAGTGAGAACCCTCTCCAGCCCCAGCAGCTGACCTCCACTACCAACCACCAACCACACTCCAGGCAGCTTTCAGATCACACATTATAAGACACTTCCTACCCATTTATGCCTCTCAAAGAGCCCTGCAAGCTACTGAGACTATTCCTCCCACTTGGGCAGAGCCTGGCAAGCTTGCCGTGGCATATTCAATATGCCAAATACAGTAACTACAATAGGTCTCATTCCCCTGACCCTGAAAGAGCCTCCAGTTGTTGGGAAAAGACGAGTAAGAAGAGGCTACTAAAATCTCAGGGCTGGGAGGAATAGAGACATTACTGGATCAATGGTATAACAGTGATACAGTGACAGTGATGAATCTCTTGTATATACCTCTTGCTAATGTACCTGATATCTCTTCTGTTTTCCTTAGGAAACAAGGGACCCAAGAGTTGCTACCTTTTTTTTCCAATGTACTACTTATTATCCAATATCTATTTAGCATTTGACCGAGGTAATTTCCTTTTACTCACAATTCAGAAATAGAACCAATATTTCTTCTCTCTCTTCCTGAAGTTATAAAAGATGGTTAAATGTGCCACAGTGTAATTATTTACACTTTACACAATTTAACTTTTAAAAAATTTAAATGCACTGCACTGCACTGTCCTCCCATTGTTCATGAATTTTCTCGAGCAAGGCCAGTAACGTCTCCATTGTGAAACTTCTTGTTGCTGTGTTTGGCATATTGAATACATCAAGGGTAGCTTGCCAGGCTTTGCAGTGTGGGTGAGACATTTTCGGTAGCTTGCCAGGCTCTCCAAGAGGGGAGGAGGAATCGAACCTGGCTCGGCCAGGCCAGCCGCTAGCAAGGCAAACGCCCTACTGCTGTGCTATTGCTCCAGCCCATATTTATGACAAGAAATACAAAATCAATGATTTAGGGCCTGCTATTGGAGCAGGCTTGGGTAGTTTTTGGAAAAATTTGAAATAGTGGCGGTGGGACTTAAAAAAAATTAAATAGACTAGTGAATTCCAGGTTATTTTATCACTTTTGTCTTTAGAAATAAAACACTGTAATTTATATTTGAATGTATTATATCTTTGTACATGCATATCACTTCCTTATAGAGAAGTTTGTCTAGTTATTTTCACACACAAAAAAAAGATTTTTGTTGCTATCTTAAAAAAAAACAGATTTTATACATTTTTGTTGAAAATAATTTCATGATATATTTTAGTGGGTCATTTGTCTATGCCCAAAAGCACTATTTAGACAATATTGGCCAACTTTTAAAGTTAAAATTTTAAGTAAAAGTAAGGCCCTCCCGTTGATCATCGATTTGCTCGAGCGGGCCCAGTAACGTCTCCATTGGAGACTTTGTTGTTACTGTGTCTGGCATATCGAATACTCTCGGTAGCTTGCCAGGCTCTCCGAGAGGGGCAGAGGAATCGAACTCGGGTCGGCCATGTTGGCTGCGTGCAAGGTAGACGCCCTACCCGCTGTGCTATAGCTTCAGCCCAAAATTTTTTAATACATTGTAATTCCATGCACATTAATTTCACTGTTCTGGAATGGCTATCATCTTGGACTTAACATGGATTGAAGGTGACACATACATAAAGGCTGAATTCGAGCTAACTTTTGTGATAGGTATCTGTAATGAAGCAAATCTGATTGGTACTGTCCACCTCTGTTCATTGGAGTTGGATTCAAAGAGTGAAACCGGCTTATTCAGATAACAACTCGGCCTCAGCAACTCTGAGTAAATGGTACCTTGCCTTTAATTAGTTTCAGCCTGCCTCCTTCTCATCCCTCCCTCTCCTCACATGTCCTACTCCTAACATATCATTTCCAACTATCATTGTCATATTTCCTTCTCTGATATAACTGCTCTCCCCTCCACCCTCCACAGCTGTCTTCTCATATCTAAAACCTGCATTTGGAGGGCAATTTCAAGCACATTTATGTACACAAATCTTAGTTTAATAATTCTTTGAACCATTATTATTGCAATCTCAGATAGAAGTAAACCAAATAATCTTTCTACTGAAAGGAAGACTGTGTTTGGACCTCTTTCACCTTAGCATAAATTATTTTCTTATACATAAATTCCTACCCTTCACATAATTTTCTATCTTATACAAGAAAATATTTTATCTATTCTGTGGCAGTTCCATATTAGTATATTTCATCATCATCATCATCATCATCATCATTATTATTATCATCATCTCATTATTAAATCTATGGGCTGGAGTGATAGCACAGCGGGTAGGGCATTTGCTTTACATACTGCCGAACTGGGTTCGATTCCTCCGTCACTCTCGTAGAGCCCGGCAAGCTACTGAGAGTATCCTGCCCACATGGCAGAGCCTGGCAAGCTCCCCGTGGCATATTGAATAAGCCAAAAACAGTAACAACAAGTCCGCAATGGAGATGTTACTGGTGCCCGCTTGAGCAAATCAATGAACAATGGGAGGACAGTGCAGTGTAGTACAATCTATTATTCCAGTGTAAAATTGACGTAGATTCAAAACATTTTCAATCATCTTAGTAAATATTTTTATATAAACACCATTTGGACATATAAACCATATATTTATAGGATAAATCTTTTAAAACATACTTTGCAGAATAAGTTACTTATATACAGTTATATTGCTATCCAGAACCTAACTCAAATTCATGAGTGCTATAGCAATTATATATAATTTTAAATATGTAGTTGAGCATGGCATTATTTTGCATTCCAGCAACTGAATAAATTCGCGAATGTTATTTTCATTTTGGAATTAGGATAAAAGGCAATGCTATTCCATTTTACTCTTACTAATAAATATTATATTTAATAAATGAGTTTTAATTTATAAGCAAAACTTCCTTCTTAACTTCAAATACAATAGACAGAGCTCTCAAATCTCTGAGGTAGTTATTCTTATTTTTCTCAGTTGTGACACTTCTTTGACCAAGAAGTGTTAAACAAGCAAAATATTCATTGCATGCATTTGGTTTTGCACTTTAATAACGGGTCATGATCCAGGATCTAAGATGCATTGCATTGAAATTATGAATATATCATAAAAGCATGCAACATTTAGTAAATATTTTATATTAATGGCTAAACAAACATAGATGGTAATTTGTATTGTTTCAACAAACATATAAATCATGGATTTATCATAACAACATATTTTTTCGACATGTTGTTTGCAAGTGACAGAATAGTTAGCTTAAAGACTGAGTGAGAAAATATTAAGGGTTGGATAATGTGGTACTTTGTTCTTTTTCTATACAAAGTCACACAATCAACTAAACAAAAAATCTCATAATACTACCTTATAAGAAACACTTTTCTGTTCTTTTATGAATAAAAATGCTATTCACAGTATTTGGAATGATTATTTATGATTGTTTTAATCATTTATAGTTTATTTCAGAAGGTCGATAAGAATGTAAGCAAGAGCTTTCTGTTAACCCATGAGGTAAGGTCTTAAGTATAGTGTGTGTGTTTGTGTATGTGTATGTGTGTGTGTATCTATAGGTAGGTAACTTCAGGTATATATCAGTCCACAAGAAATTATCCTCAAACCTTTTTACTTCACAGAAAAATTAGTAAGCAGTGTGTCAGTCTCATATAGGACTTAAGGGAGAAAAATATTTTCAGGGGTTGGAGCAATAGTACAGAGAATAGGGGCTTACCATGCATGTATGCAACCCAGTTTTAATTTCCTGGCACCACATATGGTTCTCCAGAACCATCATGGGTAATTCCTGAGTATAGAGCCAGGAGGAAGCCCTGAGCATCACTGGGGTAGGCCTTCCACTGCTGAAAAGAAGAAAAATATTTCCAATGTCTTTTTTTAATAAGCTGTGGACAACTTCTAATTATTATAATTTGTATGCAACAAACTTACTGTCTGCAATTTAAAGACATGAGAGAAAGTTGAATTCAAGTATTTTTTTCTCTGAATATTTTTGTGAGTTTCGTGGAGCTACATTAAGGAATTTCAAGCTGTGTCGTAGTTTAGAGAACAGAGGCAGAATTTTTAATTCATATAAGTATGAATAAACATGTTGTTTAAAATATGCATTTACTACCAAGAATCTGTGCATTCAAAAATAAAATGAGCTCTCTTGCCTCATATGTTGGGTGGCCAGGGCACTTTTCCACCCTGGATGCTGAACAGTGCTGGTCAAAAGAAGTAGGAAACAGAGGTTGGTGGCAGACTGCTTGATGATCAATTATCATTTATTACTATCTAGTCTTCCTCTGCCTCCTTCCAGTCTCACTCACAGCCCATACTGCTTCTCCCCTAGCCCACTCCTACAGTCAACAATCACCAAAGGTTTGGGGTAGCAATTACCAAAGGTTGGGGGTAGCAATTACACATCTGTGAGGTAGCACAATCAACATATGAAAGCCCTTTCTTATGAGGAAGCTCTTCTAAGACATAGATCCCATCCTCCTAGGAGATCAGCTCAAAAGAGAAATTTTACCTATGGGTGTATTTCTCCTTTCTTTAGTGCAAAACTATTTAAACAATAACCTTAAATTAATTTCATAATAATCTTTATAGTCATTTTGTATGTACACAGTAAGAGATAAATTAAGCTTAATGGGTGACCCACTTGTGAACATCTCGCTATAGATCCCAGACTACGGTCCTTCCTACCCCTAGCAGGGTCGTTGTCTGTTGTCCAGTTAATTCTCTTCCGGTCATGACAGAATTTGCCCATAACGGGGCTCTTGACTTATAAATTTTATGGCTTATGGCCTGTCCCGTTTTGATGCTTACCACTTGCACTGGGTCCATCCAATCCCTTCACCAGGACCTCGCTTTGGAGTTTTAGGAACTAGGGGCAACTGAGATTTAAGTTGTGTAAATATTACAGATTCTCAGGAGTAAATAAAGGAGTCAATTAATTTCTAAGTTATAAAAGCATGGCATTAACTGTCTTCCTGTGCCTATACAAAAAGGACAATACTCTAAAGTAAACTATGCAAAGGACACAAGGAAAAGAGAAAAGCAGTATTTCGCTTACGAATATGAATCCAGAAATCTATAAAGAATTTGACTTTAGGAGTTACAGGTTCTGGGTAGGAGAAATTAACAGATGCTGATTAACAGATAGGCTAAACAGAGCACAGAGAAGAAGTTAAAGATGAATACTGAGGAAATGGGAGTGCTTCAGGAGCATTGTGATGGATATAAATCTGTAAACCTAAGCTCCTTGTGGTGGAGGAGAAATGCCTGAGGAGAAAGGACAAACCAGTTAAACCTAAAATGCTTAGAACTATTATCCAACAGAAACAATCTGAAATTTTGGTGAACCACATTTTTCCTCTTATTTATCCATTCTATCATTGAGATATATGATAAATTTTTACTAAATCTTATGAAATTATATAAGATGTCAAACTTTTGATGGTTACTGATTTTGTTTTTATTAAATTGTCCTTAATTTTATTCAAGGTAATTTTAGCAATGGGCTGGAGCGATAGCACAGCAGTAGGGCATTTGCCTTGCACGCAGCCAACATGGCCGACCCGAGTTCGAGTCCTCCGCCCCTCTCGGAGAGCCCAGCAAGCTACTGAGAGTATCTCGCCCGCACGGCAGAGCCTGGCAAGCCACCCGTGATGTATTCTGTATTCCATATGCCAAACACAGTAACAACAAAGTCTCCAATGGAGACGTTACTGGGCCCGCTTGAGCAAATCAATGAACAACGGGAGGACACTGATACAGTGACAGTGACAGTGAATTTTAGCAATACTTATTTGTCCATTAAAATAAAAAAAAATATTAGGTGGCTTATTAGGCAAGAATTGACTAAATTAATAGAACTACAAACTGACTATTTTAATTTGGTTAAAAATAAATAGAGGGAACTAGAGAAATTGTACAGCAGGTATAACATGGGCCTTGCACACAGTCTACCTAGGTTCGACTTTTGACATCCTATATTGTCCCACTAGCACATCCAGGATTAATTCCTGAATGCAAATCCATGAGTAAGCCCTGAGTATTGCTGGTTGTTGCCAGAAACAAAAGAAAATAAAACAAAAACAATCCATACATATCTGTAGAAGATCTGACTGAGAATTATCAATATTTACCATATCTTCAAAGCTCAAATAATTCAAAAGTATGTATAAAGGGGCTGAAGTGACCAAACAGAGGGCAGGGCATTTGCCTTGCACCTGAACCGACTAGGTTCAATTCTCAGCATCCCATAGGTTCCCCCGAGCACCACCAGGAGTCTGTGAGCCAGGAGTAACCCCTGTGCATTGCCAGGTGTAACCCAAAAAGAAGGAAAAAAAAGTATGTATAAAACGCTATGTTACATTCAAGAGACATGACAGAAATTATGCCATTGAATATAGAGTTGCACAAAAACTGCAGCTGTGATTTAAGTATGTAACTCATAATAATGTTTTGTCTTTGTTTTTGTTTGTTTTGTTTTGTTTGCTTTGTTTTGGGATCACACTGGTGGTTCATAGGGCTTACTCCTGTTTATCTGCTGAGGGATCATCTTGGAGGTCATCAGAGACTGACCATCCACAAGACTGGAGATTGACCAGGCATTCAGTTGATGTGGCCAAAGCATGCAAGCTGAGTTTGTTACCTTCTTTCTAGCCGTGCATACTAATGTTTTAATGTCTTTTAAAATAAATGTAAAACAATGACTTTCTTTCTAATGCCATTACTTCCACTGTTTTCAAATAATTTTTATTGACACATCAGTACGAGAGGAAAATACTAAATGAAGTATTTCTAAATAAATATCAGGAAAAATACTATGATGTGGTGAATTAAAGTTTGAGATCAAAAGTACTGTGCACTTTGAAAACAAAACAGAAGAAGTTTAATTTTATTTGCCAGTGAAGAAAGGAATGAAAAAGAAAAGTAGGGTGGGGGATAGGCACTGGAGTCATGGTCTAGGAGGAAAGTGGACACGGGTGAAGGGTACAGTGTTGGAGGTTCTGCTTATAAATCCGTATAGTAACAGTATTTGTTTTTGTTTATTTATTTGGGGGTGACTTGGCATTTTTTGGGAGGGATCACACTTGGTGTTGCTCAGGGTTACTCCTGGCTTTGCACTCAGGAACTAATCCTGCCCGTGCCTGGGGGATCATATGCAATGCTGGGGATAGAATGTGGGTTGGTAGCATGCAAGGCTAATTCTCTCCCCATTGTACTGTTGCTCCAGCCAGTATTGTAAATCACAGCAGTTCAAATACATTTTGAAAAACAGTGGAAAAATATACAGAAATATGCTGAACATTAATTGACATTGTCCTGTGCTTTTCAAATGTGGTTTCCATCTTCTAGTTTAGTTTTAGAAAATTTTGTAGATACATATTCAGTTACCATTTAAATTGTGCTTATCTCTGACCAATGTTTTGAGCATACTTTTGAGTATTTATTAGGTATTTATTTAGTATTTATCTTTGATAGTTTTATTTATTACAATAGCATGGTTATATATTTATCTTCCTAAAACTACATTATCTATCACGTAATGGACTAGGTATTAACTGATTATAGTTTTAAAACATAGTATAGGTTTCCAGAATATGAGTTTACTTCAAAAATGGTAAATAGTGACAAAAACTTATATAAGAAAAAAATACATCTGCCATAAATTTTAAGAGTAAAAAGTAGTTTTCAGTCTTAAACATTTAAATAATGCAAAATCTCTACTGTTCATAATTTTTTTTAAGAATGTCTTGATTTAGCATCACTTTTTGTTGCTTTTGGATTTGATTTTTGAGTGTCACCTGGCTGTGCCCAGGGTTTACTCCTTGGTGCTCAAGGAAAACTTCTAACAATACTTGAAACCATTTGCAGGGTCAAAGATCAAATGGCAGTCAAATGTAATCAAGGTTTTATCTACTGTTCTATCTCTCAGACCTTTGGATTTTAAATTTAAATTTCATTTTGCAATTGATGATGCTTCATGAGTTCAATTTTTATTAGTTTATGTTTTGTGTACAACCTCTGAATCAGGTAAATTGTTTAGAAATACTCTTCATTAAAAGTGTAACAGAAGAGTGATTCTTCATAGTTCGATACACACTTAAATTTTTGTTTTCTTTTTTTCTTCTAGCTACTGTCATTATGGTGAATAAGATTTAGGTTTTGAATTTCAGGCCACACCCAATGGAAATCAGGATTTACTCTTGGCTCTTTCATAGATCCATGTGGCAGGGCTCAGGGGACAGAGTGATGCCATTGATTGATATCTGGGTTGTCCCCATTTCAAGGTAAACACCCTACTCATTGCACTATATCTTTAGTCCCCTGACATGTGTCTTCTGAAGTCACATAGTAGATTTAATTCTGTTTGAAAAAAATTTAAAACCTTCACTCACCTGGGGGGATTGGGGGTGGGAGGGATACTGGGACCCGTGGTGGTGGAAAATGGGCGCTGGTCAAAGGATGGGTCCTTGATCATTGTATAACTGAGACCCAAACACAAAAATTTGTAAGTCTACAACTGTACCTCATGGTGTTTCACTAATAAAAAAAAAACCTTCACTCACCAATTAATGTTATTATGTGATGACTGATCTACTCATTTTCTCATTTTAGTCTTAGTTTTATTAATTTCTCAGTAACTATAGGCTTTCTCATACTCTAAATAAAAACTATATATTATTTTAACATTGCTCAAAAATATGAGGACATTTTACATTTATCTTTTGATGCATATAAATAACTAATTTTGATATAGTCAATGTAAATATATTTCTAATAATAATTTTGTGTACATTCCTAAGAAAGTACGCTAATATCTGAAGATATATTAAATAGAAATACATATATCTTATATACATATCATTATTTTCTGTATATTTCATATGTTATTTCTGGTACTGACTATTGAGTTTTTACCTGTATTTCTCAGCTTGACTGGTCATGGAAAATTCAAATTAAATATTATTTCAAGATATGTCTTTGAGAGAATTTTCAGACATTATTGGTATTTGAATTTCTGGATCTAGTAGATTTTCTTCCCCAATATAGACAAGCTTTATTTTCTTCTTTTAGAACTTGACTGAAATGATAGCTGAAAGAATGTTCTCCTTTATTATACTGCTTCACAGATATTTTAAAACATATATTTCTATTTCCTTTCCCTTTATTTCTATTATATTATGTTTATCACACACTTTGAGATCGTTAGCACAATTTGGATGCCATGTTAGCCAAAATCACAAACTTTGCTGCAGTGTGCGAAAAATCACAGCGTTGTTTTGACACGTGGAACCACAGAGATTAGTGTTACCACATTTATACTCAGCCTGTGGGGTATTGCCTGAATTAAACTTGTACACTCACACATACAAGGCAAGCACTCTGCCAACTTATCTCTTTCTGGAGCCCATACCTCATTGAGCCTGTGTTTTCCACTCATTTTCTCCTGCCTTTAACTGTAAATTGCACGTTTAGTTCCTTCATTTTCAGACCACAATAATGGTTGCTTGTGTTCTTTTGGTTCTGTTTCTCAAGAAATATATATATGTATATATATATGTATATATATATATAATTATGCAGTAGAAATCCAGAAAAAATTTCTTTTCCTGATAATTATCCAACTCGACCACTATTATTGACACTAATTTTCTTTTTTTTGTTACACACAAGCATGGCTTACCTTTAGAATAATTATATGAAGAGGGGTTGTTTATGCATTCTAAATTATATTTTGTGATTTAGTTTTAAAATCACTATTTTAAGCTTTATGAACCTCTGTCTCTTTATCACAATAACGTAGCACTGTAGCACCGTCCTCCTGTTGTTCATTGATTTGCTCAAGCGGGCACTAGTAATGTCTCCATTGTGAGACTTGTTGTTACTGTTTTTGGCACATCGAATACACCACGGGGATCTTGCCAGGCTCTGCTATGTGGACAAGATACTCTCGGTAGCTGCCAGGCTCTCTGAGAGGGACTGAGGAATCCAACCCGGGTCGGCCGCATGCAACGCAAACTCCCTACCTGCTATGCTATTGCTCCACCCCACAAAAATATGGAGAAGAGAATCATTCCATAAACTAGTTATGAAACACTAATCAATTAATGTCTTTTAACAATAATTCAAATTTCTTAGAGTGAATATTTATTGTGTTGGTAAGATTTGATATTTATAATGCTTATCATCATTATTTTGACCTTCATTTCTTTTTTTTTTTTTTTTTTTTTTTTGCAGTGATTTTTCATCTTTTTTTTTTTTTTTTTTATATTTTATTTTTTTTAAAGTTGTAGATTTACAATTTTTTGTGCTTTGGTTTCAATTATACAATGATCAGATACCCATCCCTCCACCAGTGCCCATTTTCCACCACCATGGATAATATCCCTCCCACCCCCATCCCCCCATCCCCCCGTCTCTGTGGCAGGGCAATCCCCTGTGTTCTCTCTCTCCTTTTGGGTGTTGTGGTCTGCAAAAGAGGCATTGAGTGGCAAACATGTTCAGTCCATAGTCTACTTTCGACATGCATCTCCCCTCCTGGGAGGATCCTCCAAACATCCTTTATTTGGTGCTCCCTTCTCTATCTGAATAGCCCTTTCCTCTAGGATACCCGGCTGGCCTCTAAGTTATGGAGTAATCCTCCTGGTGCTGATCTCAGCTATTCTTGGGTATTAATCTCATACTTTGTTACTTTATATCCCCCAGATGAATGCAATCTTTCTATGTCTATCCCTCTCTTTCTGACTCATTTCGCTTAGCATGATACTTTCCATATTGTACCACTTGTATGTAAATTTCATGACTTCATCTTTTCTAAGAGCTACATAGTACTCCATTGTGTAGATGTACCAAAGTTTCTTTAACCAGTCATCTGTTCTTGGGCATTCAGGTTTCTTCCAGTTTCTGGCTATTGTAAAGAGGGCTGCAATGAACAAACAAGTGCAGATGTCACTTCGACTATACATTTTTGCCTCTCTGGGATATATTCCCAGGAGTGGTATTGCTGGGTCAAATGGGAGCTCAATTTCTAATTTTTTGAGAATCGTCCATACTGTTTTCCAGAAGGGCTGAACCAGTGGACATTCCCACCAACAGTGAAGGAGTGTCCCTTTCTCGCCACATCCACGCCAGCATCGGTTGCTTTTGTTCTTTTTGATGTGGGCCAGTCTCTGAGGTGTGAGATGGTATCTCATTGTGGTTTTGATCTGCATCTCCCTGATGATTAATGATGTAGAGCATTTTCTCATGTGCTTTTTTGCCATTCGGATTTCTTCTTTGAGAAAGTTTCTGTTCATTTCATTGCCCCATTTTTGGATGGGGTTGGATGTTTTCTTCTTGTGGAGTTTAACCAGTATTTTGTATATCCTGGATATCAACCCCTTGTCAGATGTGTATTCGGTGAATATCCTTTCCCATTCTGTAGACTGTCTTTGTATTTTGGTCACTGTTTCTTTGGAGGTGCAGAAGCTTCTTAGTTTAAGATAGTCCCATTTATCTATCTCTGTTTTCACTTGCTCGGCCAGTGGCGTGGCATCTTTGAAGATACCATTAGCTTCAATGTCATGGAGGGTTTTGCCAACTTTATCTTCAATGTACCTTATGGTTTCTGGTCTGATGTTGAGGTCTTTAATCCATTTTGATCTTACTTTTGTACATGGTGTTAGGCAGAGTTCTGAGCCTATTTTTTTGCATGTAGCCGTCCAGTGATGCCAACACAATTTATTAAAGAGGCTTTCCTTACTCCACTTCACATTACTTGCACCTTTATCAAAGATTAGATGAGCATATGATTGAGGAGAGATGTCAGTGTATTCAACCCTGTTCCATTGGTCTG
The DNA here is from genome assembly GCF_029834395.1 of Sorex fumeus. NCBI lineage: Eukaryota > Metazoa > Chordata > Mammalia > Eulipotyphla > Soricidae > Sorex > Sorex fumeus. Next base: position 713,415 of record NW_026606172.1, on the reverse strand, counting down.
CAGTTCTGCCTTTGTTCCAGTACCATGCTGTTTTAATTATTACTGCTTTGTAGTACAGTTTGAAGTTCGGGAGGTTGATTCCTCCCATTTTCTTTTTCCCAAGAATTGCTTTAGCTATTCGTGGGGGCTTATTGTTCCATATAAATTTCAAGAGTGTTTGCTCCATTTCTTTGAAGAATGTCATGGGTATCCTTATAGGGATTGCATTGAATTTATACAATGCTTTCGGTAGTATTGCCATTTTGACAATGTTAAGTCTCCCGACCCATGAGCAGGGGATATCTTTCCATTTCCTCATGTCCTCTTTTATTTCCTGAAGTAGCGTTTTGTAGTTTTCTTTGTACAGGTCCTTTACTTCCTTAGTTAAGCTGATTCCTAGGTACTTGATTTTCTGGGGCACAATTGTGAATGGGATTGTTTTTTTCATGTTGCTTTCTTCTCTCTCACTGTTTGCGTATAGGAAAGCCATGGACTTTTGGGTATTGATTTTATAACCTGCAACTTTACTATACGAGTCTATTGTTTCTAAGAGTTTTTTGGTGGAAGTTATTGGGTTCTCTAAGTAGAGTATCATATCATCTGCGAATAGTGAGAGCTTGATTTCTTCCTTTCCTACCTGAATGCCCTTAATATCTTTTTCCTGCCGAATCGCTATTGCAAGTACTTCCAGTACTATATTGAACAGCAGTGGAGAGAGTGGGCATCCCTGTCTCGTCCCTGATCTTAGAGGGAAGGCTCTCAGTTTTTCCCCATTGAGGATGATGCTTGCTGTAGGCTTGTGGTAGATGGCTTTAATTATGTTGAGGAAGGTCCCCTCTATACCCATTTTGGCTAGGGTTTTCATCATAAAGGGGTGCTGGATCTTATCAAATGCTTTCTCTGCATCTATTGATATGATCATATGCTTTTTATCTTTTCTTTTGTTGATATGGTGGATTATGTTGATTGATTTCCGAATGTTGAACCATCCTTGCATCCCTGGGATGAATCCTACTTGGTCATGGTGTATGATCTTTTTGATGAGTAGTTGGATTCTATTTGCTAGTAGTTTGTTGAGGATCTTTGCATCTGTGTTCATCAGGGATATCGGCCTGTAATTCTCTTTCTTTGTGGTATCTCTGTCTGCTTTTGGTATCAGTGTGATATTTGCTTCGTAGAAACTGTTTGGAAGTGTTTTTGATATTTCAACTTCGTGGAAAAGCTTAAAGAGCATTGGGAGTAAGTCCTCTTTAAAGATTTGGAAGAATTCACTAGTGAATCCATCCGGGCCAGGACTTTTGTGCTTGGGGAGACTTTTTATTACCATTTCAATTTCCTTGATGGTGATAGGTCTGTTCAGGTATTCCAGGTCTTCTTGGTTCAGCCTTGGGAGTCTGTAGGAGTCTAGGAATTTATCCATTTCCTCGAGGTTTTGATGTTCCGTGGCATAAAGCTTCTCAAAGTACTCCCTGAGGATCCTCTGAATTTCTGTGGTTTCTGTTGTAATGACCCCCTTTTCATTTCTGATTCGGTTTATTAGGGTTTTCTCTCTCCCTTTCTTTGTGAGTTTTGCTAGAGGCTTATCGATCTTGTTAATTTTCTCGAAGAACCAGCTCTTGGTTTCATTGATCTTTCGGATTGTTTTTTGGGTTTCCATCTCGTTAATCTCTGCTCTGAGTTTTATTATTTCCTTTCTCCTGTTCGGGTTGTGCTCCTTTTTTTGGTCCTTCTCCAAGCTCTTAAGCTGTGAGGTTAGGTTACTTATGTGTGCTCGCTTCTCCTTCCTGAGGAATGCTTGTAGAGCTATAAACTTTCCTCTTAACACAGCCTTTGCTGTGTCCCATAAGTTTTGGTAACTCGTGTTCTCATTTTCATTCGTTTCTAGGAATCTTTTGATTTCCTCTTTGATTTCCTGTCTAATCCACTCGTTGTTCAATAGTGCACTGTTTAATTTCCAGGTGTTTGATTTAGTTTTCTGTTTTTGTGTGTGATTTACTTCTAATTTCAGCGCATTATGGTCTGAGAAGATTGTTGATACAATCTCTACCTTCTTAATTTTATGGAGGCATGTTTTGTGGCTCAGCATGTGGTCTATCTTGGAGAATGTTCCATGTACACTTGAGAAGAATGTGTATTCAGCTTTTTGTGGATGAAGTGTCCTGTATATATCTACTAAGTCCCTTTCTTCCATTGTTTCCCTCAAATGAAGTATGTCCTTGCTAAGCTTGAGTCTGGTTGATCTATCAAGAGGTGACAAAGCAGTGTTGAAGTCTCCCACTAGTATTGTGTTGCTATTGATGTCTTTTTCCAAATCTATGAGTAGTTGTTTTAAGTACTTTGCTGGTCTCTCATTAGGTGCATATACATTTATTATTGTAAGTTCTTCCTGTTGTACAGATCCTCTGATCAATAAGTAATGGCCTTCACTGTCTCTTATGACCTTCCTCACTCTGAAATCAATGTGGTCTGATATAAGGATAGCTACCCCAGCTTTTTTATGGGAGCTGTTTGCCTGTAGGATTGTTTTCCAGCCTTTGACTCTGAGTCTGTGTTTGCTTTGACTATTGAGATGCATTTCTTGCAGGCAGCAGAATGTTGGGTTCAATTTTCTAATCCATCCTGCCACTCTATGTCTTTTAATTGGTGCGTTTAGCCCATTGACATTGAGAGAGATTATTGTTATGGGATTTTGTCCCATTGTTATGTTAAAATTGGGTGTATTTGAGGGGCCTTTCTTGCCTTAAAGTAGCCCATTTAGTTGTTCTTGTAACCATGGTTTTGAGTCTATGAAGTTCCTGAGCTGTTGTTTGTCTGTGAAACTGTGTGTTGTTCCTTCTATTATGAATGAGAGTCTTGCTGGGAAAAGTATTTTGGGGGAGGCATTTATTTCATTGAGTTTTTTTACTATGTCCCACCACTGTTTTTGGGCCATGAGGGTTTCATCAGAAAAATCAGCTGTGAATTTTAAGGATGCTCCTTTGTAAGAGATTTCTTTCTTCGATCTTGCTGCTTTCAGAATTTTGTCTCTGTCTAAGGTTTTGGTCATTTTGATCAGAATGTGTCTTGGGGTATTTTTATTCGGATTTCTTCTAGCTGGTACCCTTCGGGCCTCCTGAATGTGGTCACAAGTTTTCTTCAGCTCTGGAAATGTTGTAGCAATGATGTCTTTGACAGTTTCTTCTTCATCGAGGTTTTCTTCCTGTCCCTCTGGGACTCCAATAATTCTTATGTTACCCCTCTTGGCTTCATCACGATCTTCTCTTGCCATCTGTTCCCGAATTGTGAGTCTCTTTTCCATTTTCTGCTCTTTTCGGGAGAGTCTCTGAACTTCATCTTCGAGCTCACTGATTCTGTTCTCAGCCGCTGTTACTCTGCTGCTGAGGCCTTCCACTGAGCTTTTCAATTCGCCTACGAGATTTTTCAGGTCTGACATTTCTGATTGCATTTTCCTCATTTCTGCCTTCAGATCCTCTTGTCTTCTATTGGCATTGCTTTCCATTGTTTCTTTTAATTCCCTAAGCATCCTAAGTAGCTCCCTTCTGAATTCCTTGTCAGAGAGGTTGTCTAACACTACAGTACTGTTGGTGTCATCTGGGCTAGACTCTTCAATATGAATGTTTGGTGGGCTTTTGCGTTGCTTTACCATTGTGAGAGGTGTGGTTTAGTCCTTCACGTTCAGTGTTACTATTCTGCTTGATATGCAGTGTGAGTTAAGATAGGCTTATGAGTTATTGGCAACTGTATTTCTAGTGGCTGAGCTAAAATAGAGAAGTTTCCATCTAAGAAGTTAGCTTATGGTTCCTATGGCATATGTAGTGGGAAAATATTTCGCGGCCGCGTTAGCGGCCGCGGCTCCGGAAAGAGTCCCTGGCACTGGGCGAGGAGTTGGGAATGTCTCCTGTTTGGAATTGGAGCCGTTCAGCTTTGTTGCCCAGAGCTGGGCCTCTGTGCCCGTCCCACGCGGCTCAGGGGTTGAAAACCGGCTGTCTCGGGGCTGTTTCTAGCTGCGCGTGCCCAGAGAGGAACCCAGGCCCTTGGGGGCGGGCTGTACCTGTTGGAATTGGAGCCGTTCAGCTTTGTTGCCCAGAGCTGGGCCTCTGTGCCCGTCCCACGCGGCTCAGGGGTTGAAAACCGGCTGTCTCGGGGCTGTTTCTAGCTGCGCGTGCCCAGAGAGGAACCCAGGCCCTTGGGGGCGGGCTGTACCTGTTGGAATTGGAGCCGTTCAGCTTTGTTGCCCAGAGCTGGGCCTCTGTGCCCGTCCCACGCGGCTCAGGGGTTGAAAACCGGCTGTCTCGGGGCTGTTTCTAGCTGCGCGTGCCCAGAGAGGAACCCAGGCCCTTGGGGGCGGGCTGTACCTGTTGGAATTGGAGCCGTTCAGCTTTGTTGCCCAGAGCTGGGCCTCTGTGCCCGTCCCACGCGGCTCAGGGGTTGAAAACCGGCTGTCTCGGGGCTGTTTCTAGCTGCGCGTGCCCAGAGAGGAACCCAGGCCCTTGGGGGCGGGCTGTACCTGTTGGAATTGGAGCCGTTCAGCTTTGTTGCCCAGAGCTGGGCCTCTGTGCCCGTCCCACACGGCTCAGGGGTTGAAAACCGGCTGTCTCGGGGCTGTTTCTAGCTGCGCGTGCCCAGAGAGGAACCCAGGCCCTTGGGGGCGGGCTGTACCTGTTGGAATTGGAGCCGTTCAGCTTTGTTGCCCAGAGCTGGGCCTCTGTGCCCGTCCCACGCGGCTCAGGGGTTGAAAACCGGCTGTCTCGGGGCTGTTTCTAGCTGCGCGTGCCCAGAGAGGAACCCAGGCCCTTGGGGGCGGGCTGTACCTGTTGGAATTGGAGCCGTTCAGCTTTGTTGCCCAGAGCTGGGCCTCTGTGCCCGTCCCACGCAGCTCAGGGGTTGAAAACCGGCTGTCTCGGGGCTGACCTTCATTTCTTATCTCATCATCTTGTCTCAACTCCTAAAGAAATTCCCTATTTTCTTCCATCACAGAGTCAATTATTTAAGATTATATGCATATATTAATATATTTGAGTCATATTAAAATTTAGCTTTCTTTATAATTTAGTCTATAAAATTGATTTTTTTCCTAATGGAAAATTCTTTAATTTGGTATTAATTTCTTGTCATATGGAGTTTCTTGTAGGTTACAAAAAAACTCTAAATGACAGCAGGTGAACTCCATTTACCTTATCCCAAATATTGCGGGTGTTTGTGTGTGTGTGTGTGTGTGTGTGTGTGTGTGTGTGTGTGTGTGTAATATTTAGAAGAGAAGGGGCATGACAATTTTAAGACTTTATGTTCAGGCAAGAAATATAATTAACATTCAAATCACATAAAGAAAACATAACTTTTAAATGTTGGTAACATAATTACATTTTTTTCTTTTGTTTTGTGTCACACATGTTGTGCTCAGGGTTTACTCCTGCCTTTGTGCTTAGTGATCAATTCTGATGGGGTTCAGGGGATCATACATGGGACTAGGACTAAAGCCCATGTCAGCTGCATACAAAGTAAGCACAATACTTGCTGTTAATTCTCTGGTCTGGATATGATTGCATTTTAAACTGTAATACTTTAAGGCATACTTTATTTTCCTATCAATGCAGTCATATAAGTAACTTAATTATGATCTGAGTTACCATTCTAGAGGAATCCATAGACTAATCATGTATCATGATACGTGGCACCACTGGTAAGTTAGTCAATTATACCCACACTACATGTGAACTTAATTTCTTCATTTCACTTCATTATTTGTGAACACAATTAGAAATGCAATAGGAGAAGCTATACCGTATAAATTATTCCTCTTAAATTATGTACAGACCAAGAACATCAGAAATTTGAAATTAAGATAATCATTTCACAAAAAGTAATTTTCCTATGTTTGAAGACTATTTCACCAATTTTATCAGGATTACATAAAACATCACAATCTAGGAAATTTCTCTATTTTGCTAGAAAGAAAATATTTGAAACTAAGTCTTCTTGTGATAATGGAATTCTAGACTGGGTTACTAGTTCTCTCATAGTTCACATCATTGTAAATTTACAGTGGTAGATTGAGATTATTAGGTCTAAAATTAGTGTAAAAGTAATTGATCTCAAGAAAGGCATCAAAGTTCAACAGTGATCTCTATTCCAAAGTGTCTATAGTTCTCTAGAATTAAAGAGCAATGAAACAAACTCAAACACATTTCATAAGTTTTATATATGCAAATAAATTGTACAAAACTTTAAGAAGTCCTAAAAAGCACAACATAATCATCTATTTTATCATATTTTCTATTATTAAGGTAATGTTCGCAATGGGGTCAACTGCTTATGCTTTTGGTGTGCAAGGTTACTGATCCTCCACTATCATCCAAGTATTAAAAGTCTTTCACTACTGTTCTTATACCATCACTTCCTAATGACCCACTATAAATACTACCATTAGGAAATTCAAAGAAAAATTCTAGGAAATTAATGTATAATCTGATAGTGCTCCTAGTAGAAAGGTACTCTGTAGCTCATTACTCACTCATTACACTGAGAGGCTCAAAGATCTATCACTTTTCAATTCTATATGCAAGATTAGTAGAGAATTACTAGATTCCATTTTGAAGCAATTGAGAAGCAAATAAACAATTTTTTTCTTTAACAAAAAGAGTGCACAATGTATTCTTACTAGTTTTTAAAACAGCTAAAGGAAAACAATACAAATTACAAGGTACAAGTGAATGTCTATTACTATAGTAATAAAAAAAAGAAAGGAAAAAAATCCCACTGTAAAGAACTTATCAGTTGGAGCGATAGCACAGTGGGCAGGGCGTTTGCCGTGCATGCAGCCAACATGGTAAATCTGAGTTCGATTCCTCTGCCCTTCTCGGAGAGCCCATCAAGTTACTGAGAGTATCGCACCCATGCGGCAGAGCCTGGCAAGCTACCCGTGACGTATTTGATAAGCCAAACACAGTAACAAGTCTCACAATGTTACTGGGCCCGCTCAAGCTAATCGATGAACAATGGGAGGACAGTGAACCAAAACAATAAAACAGTTTAAAACAGCAATATGTATTTTATTATTTATTATAAGTAATCTGTCCATTGTTTTCACTAACATCAAAATCAGAAAGGTAATGTATAGAATACTAGAATTAGGGAAAGAGTTTACTTTAAATACTAAGCTATCTGATCTATTCCATCAAATCTGATCTGTTACATCAAACATGATGTAAAATTTCAGAGTTTTACATGCAAAATATGTGAATTTTTATATTTTTGACATTTTATATATATTTAAATGTTCTAAGTTATAAAAATTGATGCTCAAAAGAACATTGAGCAATTGTCATTAACTATTCTTTATTGTTGTCAGAGAACACCATGACACCTATAACCAGAGACAGTTAATGTAATCTCCTGCATTGTAAGGAATCAAACAAGTTTCTTCTTATTTCTATGGTATACTGACTTGTTTCAATCATTGTGAAATCATAAATATATTTACTCTCACCTTCTAATGAGTTTGTTGATTCCTTGTCTCAGCTTGAACATGTAAATAATTTAGAAGTTGCTTTTCCTATATCTTCAAAATGTAAAAATGAACTATTTTGGAAGCCATAAAGAAGCTCATTCACCATCCTCCAAACTTGGAAACCCAGGAGCACACAACTGAGACCTACTTGACTACAGCAGAAACCCTGAACTGTTGACTGGTAGGAACAAGTAAGTGGTCTTTGGGAGGAATTGCTGGTGCCTGAGAGGAACTAGCCTTAAGGTGAGAAACTCCTGGGGCTACAGTCATGGAAAATTTACCACGCATTCATTGATTTTTCTTTCAATAAATTGAAAAGGTATGAAGAAACAAAACTTCAAATCTCTGGCATTCTGAAGGAGAAAGTAATCTACTTTAATAGACTTAAAGAACCTTGTACATCAAACACTTGAGTTTGTTGCCATGTGACAAGACTGAAACTTAGCTGGGATAGAGGGAAATTCCTTCAAATACCTCTAAATTTACTGTCTCCCTTGAGTGAGAGTAAAGAAAAACATATGTCAGGCTGGAGTGATAGTACAGCCAGTAGGGCTTTTGCTTGCATGCAGTTGACCTAGGGTTGATTCCCAGCATCCCATATGGTTCCATGAGCAACAAGAGGATTAATTTCTGAGTCCAAAAGCCAGGAGTAACCCCTGAGCATGCTCAGGTGTTACCCAAAAGCAAAAAAAAAAAGTTAGTGGAGGGAATGGATTCAAGTGTATTACTTGTATCACTTGTCATCCCATTGTTCATCTATTTTCTCGAGTGGGCACCAGTATCATCTCCATTTGTCCCAGTCCTGAGATTTTAGCAGCCTCTCTTTATCTTTCCCAATGCTGCCATATTGGAAGCTCTTTCAGGATCAGGGAAATGAGACCCGTTATTGTTACTGTTTTCAGCATATCGAATACATCACAGGTAGCTTGCCAGGCTCTTCTGTGCGGGTATTCAAGTATGGATTGAAAATGATGATGAGGTTGGTGGAAACCTGGAAAAGAAAACACATAACTAAGTTTACATGTAGAGTTATACCAGAGAGGTGGGGGTAGTGGTGTCAGGGTGGATTCGATTCCTGACACATGCCCACTAATAGGATGAGATTTTATCTGAATGTTAGTGAATGTTCTTCTCTCTTCTACAATGTGCCATTACCCCAATCAGACTCTAATATACGGCCATAACTCGCTTTAAGATTATTCAGTCCCAATAAGCTTTATCATATAATTTAGCAATCTAGTAAGATTATGAAGCTATAAAACTCCATGACATTCACACAAGGACAAAATCATTTATCAGTATATATATTTTTAGAACGTGTCTTCGCCCTGAAAACTATGCACTATTGTAATCATAATGAATTGTAGCTGGAAATGTTGTGGAATCGGTCATCAAGGTGAAGAGACAAAGATGGGAGGAACATCTAAAAAGAATAAATGAGTTTATTTAGCATCAGTGCAGACACAGTGGAGATGCCTCTAAAGGCTAAATTCCAGGGCAGCTTTCAGGTTAAATCTAATACAGGGCACATCCCTGGGTTTGCAATTGTGAAGAGAAGTGGACAGTTACACATGGCATGGTGATATAGTGCTCAAAAAGGTCAGGGAGATTTGCTACACAGATTTGATAGAAGCTGGAACAGGTGCCAAGCTTCTGTCGTTAGTGATAATGAGCAAAAATCTTATACCTTTTTTTGGTCTTAAACTAGAAATCCCTTCATAGGAATTAGATCTCCCCTTGTTAAAATGTGTATGGCCTCATAGAATGGGTACAGAAATCAGTTTTCTCTTTACCAAAGAATATCAAACACAAATTCTAAATTTCACATTTTTTTACTTATCTGTTTAATGTATTTTTTCAGTAACCTAACACTGATTTTTCATGCAAATCTTGGGATAACACAAGATGTTTATCATGACAAGACGAGATAGTGGCAAAGCACAAGAAATTAGTATAGATTAAACTGCCTTGAAGGAAGAACTGAAATTAGAAAACTACAGCTTTTCTGGTTAGGACAATATTCCTTATTTTGTCCTTCTCCAAAAGGCTTGGATAAGGTATCTTGAATCCTTACTCAGAAAACCTTTTCATTTGCAGGCAAAAATGCCACTTTCCTCCGAGGATTAGCATGGGAGGGAATTTATTAATCACTTTGACACCCACCAATTTACAACCTAACTTTTCTAACTATTCCCTATTCTTCTCTGTTTTTGCCTTTCTCTCCTTCCTCTCTCTCTGTCTTAGAAAAATACAACTACTTTGATTACAGGAGTTCATCTTCCAGCCCACTTTTTATTGGTGATTATGTTTCCTGAACACATAAGGATTAATTGGTACTCAAGGAGCAGTGGAGTGGTTTTTTGCGGTTGCAAAGATACGAAGATATAATCTAATGTCAGCATTAAATGTCTTCTAGTGGTTATAGACATTCAAATTACCAAGAGGTGTAATTTATTCACATAATTGTTATAGGTGAGTTCCATGAAGCAAGGAGACAAGATATGACAAACTTAAATGCAGTCTCCTGCTTCTCTTGCTTACGTGTGAAAGTGCATGAGGACACTCAGCACTGAGGAAAGTCTGTAAAGAAGCCCTGCACAGTACAGAACTGATGTCTTACTAGCTTTGTGATGCTGTCAATATACTATACCTGGGTTCTACTTAAACTGCTTGGCATGGGAAATGATCCCTGTCTTGATTTTTTGGGTGCCAAGGACTCCAGGCTGGAGTGAGGCACTACTCTTAGTAGAAAAGGAAAGTCTGTTCTAAGTCTTACAGAAGCTTTCCAAATCCATTACTTTGCCTCACAGTAAAGGTTTTCTGCACTGCACCGTAGCACTGTCCTCCTGTGTTCATCAATTTTGCTCAAGCGGGCCCAGTAAAGTCTCTATTTTGAGACTTGTTACTGTGTTTGGCATATTGAACACATCACGGGTAGCTTGCCAGGCTTTGCCGTACAAGCGAGATACTCTCAGTAGATTGCCAGGATCTATGAGAGGGGCGGCTGGACCAGCCTGGCTGTGCGCAAGGCAAATGCCCTACCACTGTGCTATCACTCCAGCCCAAAGGTTTTCTAGAGAAGATAAATAGTGAAGTTACAACTTTATTTAGAGATTATGAGGAAGAGAATAGAGAAGGAACAGGATTCAAGATACAATATGGGCTTCTCCCAGAGCACAGCGCATATCTCAGGTGGGAATGTGCACCATCCCCTAGAATGAAGAATTGGGCCACTTGATTTTGCAGAGCAGGTTTTCTCCCAATCTCTGCCCACCTGCGGTTTTCTATGTAAATAGGAGTCCATTGCTGTGGAGTTTTCAAGGGGCAGAGTCTAAGACATGAGGTGGTTCTCCGTAATGTTCATTCTTATCTCAACCTTTGTTGGAGCTGAAGCTTCTCTCTGGAGGGTAATCCAGTCTTCTCTAGGACTATACTGTTTCCAGTTAAGAGTCTAATCTGTCCTCAGCTCCTGTGTCTGCAAAGTATGTCTGCCACAATACTATTTGTACTTAGGGCTAGTGACAGAGCCACTTCTTTAAATCTTCTCTTGGTATTAACTCTATACCAGCCCTACTTCTCTCTCCTCTCCACATTTGCCTTCTGCTTCAGTTGTCATTTGTGACTTGCATATGTATGGCCTATGTATATGCCATAAACTATATACGGTTGTGCATGTCACAAGCCACAATCTATTGCTATTCTGCATTTCCACTATCACTTCTACATCAATGAAAAAAATAATTATATATTCCAAAATTTAAAGTTTAGGACTTCTTGGAGGAAGACTTTAATGTATTCTTCTTGGCCGTTTTCCTAACACCCCTGCAATACAAACTTCCTTTTTAACATGGGGGTTAGTCTCAACAGAGAAAAATTTACATTTGAAGTAATAGAAAGGGGCAGAGAATTGGTCCAGAGCAATTGTTAGTGGGTAGGGTATTTGTCATACAGTTGGTCAACCTGGGTTCAATCCCGGCCAACCCATGTGGCCCCCTGAGCACTGTTAGGAATGATTCCTGAGTGCAGAGCCAGAAGTAATCCCTGAGCATTGCTGGGTGCGGCTCCCAAACAAACCAACAAACAACCGCCCTCCACCACACACACACACACACACACACACACAAAGGCACAAACTACAGTTTGGGTGTAGAAAAATGAGAGTCAGGACTCACTGTATTGCATGTTGGTCTTCTGACTTTATGTAGTCTATGGTTCCAATATTTTTTCCCCCAGAAACTGAGCTTTATTTATTTATTTATTTATTTATTTATTTCATTTGATTGTTTGTTTGTTTTCTTGGGTTTTTTTGAGCAACCACACCTCACAGTACTCAAAACTTATCCCTGATTCTTCTCACAGAGATCACACCTGACAGAGTTTTGGGGGAAATACATGGGTGGGGTGCCTGGGATTGAAGTGGAGTCATTAGCATGGCATGCTGGGAAAGTGTCCTATTCTCTGCACTGTCTCCCCAGTTCTAGCTTATTTTGGATAAGTTAAATTTTGGATGTCTGTGGAGGGACACATGGGTGGTAGGATCTGGAGCATAGTTGATCACACCAGTGTGAATCTAAAGAAAAGTAAGATTCTCTAGGCACAAATACTCTGAATTTCATTATTTGTAATTTACCAGGATTTTACATATTTTCAGGGTTAAGTCAAAAGTTAAGAAAATGGAGAGTCTATTGCAAATCAACATGAATGACTTAGATAATTTAACTTTCTCTCATCCTGCTAACTTGGCCACTTTGTCTTTATGTAGCTAGAATAATACTTTTACTTTAAAATTATTGATAGGACTGTGCAAAAGTGAATTTTTCATTTTTAGTCTCAATAAATTATGACTCAATTGGGCATGGCTGTCATGGCTATTTAGAGTCAGGTAGATTCTTGAGAATTGTATGGAATATTTACAAATAAAAATCATATGACTAATAGGTTAAAGTGTATTATACACTTCAGATAGTTGGTCCTGTCTTCCCTCATTTGACATAACTCCATATCTCTCTATGTGGTCTGGATTACCACATCTTTGTTGCCTCCAGTGTATGATGAGCAGGTCAAGGCCCTATGTTCTCTGCTTTCAGTGTTTGCATTTCTGACCTGAAATCTGCTGAAACTGAGTGCAACTTTGTCATTTATGGTTCTACTGAGGCTATCTGCTCTGTATCCTGTTGTGTAGCATTCGTGTTCTAGACCCCGGCTATTCTCTGACCTCCTAGTTATGCTTGGTCTCTTCAGTCATGGCCACATGGCTGAAATCATTGTGTTCTATCTCTTGTTCCTGACCCTCTCTAGGACTGTACCCCAATGGTTTCCTACTATCCCGACTTGTCTTAGTCTCTATTCATGGCCATGCATTCTGGGTAAGACTCTTATGCCCTGGAACATCCAGATGTAGGAGCGCTGCCTGGTCTTAATATTTAGGCACAGATTAGTGAGTGGGGAGAGAGAGAGAGAGAGAGAGAGAGAGAGAGAGAGAGAGAGAGAGAGAGAGAGAGAGAAAGAGAGAGCATGCGTGTTCATTTGCATGTTCAGGGATCTCCTTTTATCTGCAATATCCCATTATCTACATTTAATTGGATACCTTTTCAGTGGGTGATATTCAAAATGATTACATTAGATTATTTTTGGATTAACAAATTTTTCTGGTGCTCCAACCCCTCCACTCCCACTATAACACCAGTGTCTAAATAAAAATGAAATATTTTAGTTAGACACAGAATGCACATAAAATGAAAGTTAGGAATGTGGGCAAGATTAAATAATGTTAATATTTTCTACTTTTATGTACATACATAATAGGACATAAATATAACTGCCATTATGTAAAGCAAAATATATGGCTAATGATACATCTGACAGTTAGTGGACTCACTCAGCAAGGAGCTAGGAAAGAGATAGTGAATGACTTTGGAGATTTTATTGTCAAAAATATGCTTTTTTATTTCTCTTTATGACTGATTAAATAATAAAATCCTAACAAACCAAAAAAAAAACTCTCCAGAATTTACCACAGCCTCAATTTTATTCCTAATCTGTTATAAAGCACAAAGTATTTCCTCTATTGTATTAAATTTTATATTAATTTTTCTTCTAGTTTCAAATGTCCACATTTCTGTATTCTTTTTGTTTGACTGCTGCTAGAATCCAGTAAATTATTTTGGTACCTTGGTAGAAGGGCTGGAGCTATAGCACAGCAGTAGAGCATTTGCCTTGCACACGGGCGACCCAACCAACCCGGATTCAATTCCCCCGCCCCTCTTGGAGAGTCTAGCAAGCTACTGAGAGTATCTCACCCACAGGGCAAAGCCTGACAAGCTACCCGTGTTGTATTCCATATGCCAAATACAGTAACAACAAGTCTCACAATGGAGACATTACGGGGCCCACTCCAGCAAATCGATGAACAATGAATGGGAGGACAGTGACAGTGACAGTGACCTTGGTAGATAAATTCCTGTTAGTCTTTGAAAAATAGGGTGTTTAGAAAAAAAAATTAAAAATAAAATCTTGTCTCTTATTTCTTTGTTTCTTAGGATTTTTCTCAGTGCTTCTTGCCTCTTTGTTCTTTTGAGGATCTCTTCATTAATGCTTCTTCAGCCTTCAAATAAGTGTCTTTCTGCCATAGAAGTTAAATCTAGTTTGTATTTCTTTCAGGCATCTCTATCTGAGAGTTGTGATAGATAGCAAATCCCTCCTTTTCCAGAAGATATCTTTAGTCATTGGAAGACCTGAGTTGAGATGTTTCATCAATGGAACAATAATCCCCCCTGCCCCCAGGTCAGAGCTTGACCTCTGAATCCTAAATTTCTAAGTTTTAATAATTCACTCTATTTGCCAATTTTTAAAAATGTTGTAGGTTATGATTTCCAGCAATTTCCACCTTCATCATGAAGCCAGCAGGTAGGAAGGGGGTATCTAGGTAATGAATTACAGGTAAACTTTCCAAGTCAGAACCAGCTCTAGTCCCCTCATTTAGGGACATTAAACAATTCTTCCTTGATGATGCCCTAGCAATGAACCCCTAGGGATGAACACTTAAAAAACTCTATTTAGATGCTCACTTCCTCTGTGGAGAAACCCATTCACTCTCAACTGATTTCCTTTCTTCCTCTCCATTCTCCCATTCCCTGCATAAAATTTCTTTGCTTTTTCTTGTCTTGAAATTTTGATTGAAGCTCATGCCTTTATTGTCTACTCTGCAGGAGCTTTTATGGGATTCTGAGAGCCCTGGTCTTTCAGAAACTTGGTTAGGTGTGTTGGACCAGGTCTGAAGGTGGTAATTGAACACCCTCACTGGTGGCATCTCTTTTATTAATGAATCTTCTCACACCCATGAAAAACAAAGCAACATTTAAAATCAGGATGGCTCTGGAGATAAATAAACTCAGAATGATCTCTCTAATATGTGGGATAGAAAGGAACTTTTTAGGGGGATATCAAATGCCCAATGGCAAGAGAAAGTAAGATCAATCAGGAGAATGGGTCTTCAGTAGGAAACTTGACACTAGGGCAGGAGTCAGGGTGAAGGGTAGGTTAGGGAAGGAATGCTAGGACAATGGGGGATGAGAAAAGTGCCTGCCACAGAGGCAGATCAGAAGCAGGAGGGAAACTGGGGACATTGGTGGAGAGTAATGGGCACTAGCGAAGGGATTGGTGTTGGAACAATATTACCTGATATCAAATCATAAGCACCTTTGTAACTCGATAATTCAGTGATTCAATAAAAATATCACTGTATCACTGTATCGCTGTCATCCTTTTGTTCATCGATTTCCTCGAGCAGGCACCAGTAACGTCTTTTTCGTCCTAGTCCTGAGATTTCAGAAAGTGCCACATTCGAGTTCTTTTAGGGTTAGGGGAATGAGATCCATCATTGTTTCTGGGTTTTGGCATATCAAATTCACCACGGGGAGCTTGCCAGACTCTGCTGTGCAGGGAGGATACTCTTGGTAGCCTGCTGGGTTCTCCAAGAGTAAGAACTAGCTAATAAAAGCTGGGTTTTATAGTCTCTGGGTCTTGGCCCTTGATGGGATAACACGTTGCCGGGGGCAGTTGGTGTGTGTAACACCTACCTACTGGAAGATGGGGGATCTGGATGGAGGAGGCCCAGTCCCAGTCTGAGCAGGCTTGGAGATCTCAGTCCCGCGCCCCACGTGCCTGGGCTCCTCTGCTGGTTCCTTCATTCGTGAGGCTCGTCCAAACGTGTGGAGAGTGGTCTTAAGCATGGCTGTGGCTGATTCTGGAGGTCTCTGCATGCTACTATATTTATTTCCAGAAAATTTGATCATGTATAAAGTTGTTTTAAAATTGAATTTCTTGTGGTTGGAGCAATAGTACAGTGGGTAGTGTGTTTGCCTTGCACCCAGCAGACCCAGGTTCAATTCCCAGCATCCCATACAATCCCCTGAGCACGGCCAATGGTAATTCCTGAGTACAGAGCCAGGAATAATCCCTGTGCATAGCCAGGTGTGACCCAAAAAGTAATTTAAAAAAAATTGAATTTCTTCATCAAAAGTCATAACAACCCCCTTATCTGTAGCTATGTATCTATGTAATTTTCTTAAGTTCTAATGCATTTTAATTTTGTTTTCTCTAAGATGTGAAATCTGATATAATAAATAAAAACCTTTAACACAATAATCTTATTCTTTTTTTTTCTTTCATACATAACTGAAAGGTACATTTCTATATCAGCATTTTCCTGCTGTAAGGTTTGATAGATACACCATACTTCACTTCATAAAATAATTAGTTCACATTTCTTCCAGCATTTTTACAAATGCTCATTGAGGTGGTTTCAATTTCCTCAACTTCTAAGAAATTATACTGCTAAATTGATTTACTACCAATATGCTTGTTTGTTTTCTGACGTATTTTATATTACTAATTCATTTGTGAATCTTCTGTCCATACAGCATTCCCAATATCGTTGGGTTTTATTTTAATGCTTTTTTCAGTAAGATTTAACTCAATATACTCCTGTTCCATGTATCCTAGTTTGATTTGGATGAATTCAATGACTTTAAAATCCCATAAGATAAAAGCATCTTGGCCTTTTAATCACTGCTTGAGGGAAAGACAGCTGCTAGTCAGGAATATCTGTTTTGTGATCAATGTGTGCAAAGATAAATTCTGTTGTTTCAAGACACTGAATATTGAACTTTTCTGGTCCTGGCACTCAATTACTTGGCATGACACCTTCAAATTATGGAAGTCTTTTTAATAATCAATTTGCCAATGCTTTGCTCTATGAATATATAGTTTGAGAGAAAATACTTTTTACTTCTTTGAGACAATTCAGAATTCTATTTTGATAATTTCTGATAAAGTCATCAACTTAATAATTTATTTAGTTTTTCATAATAAAATTTAAAAGAGAAAATAAGTTTAGAAGAATTTAATTTTTATAATAAAATAATATAAAAACATTTTTAGACCGTAGAATTTCTTCATCAAAAGTCATAACAACCCCCTTATCTGTAACTATGTATCTATGTAATTTTCTTAAGTTCTAGTACATTTTAATTTTGTTTTCTCTAACATGTGAAATCTGATATAGTAAATAAAAGCCTTTAACACAATAATCTTATTCTTTTTTTTCTTTCATACAGAACTGGAAGGTACATTTCTAGATCAGTGTACACAAATTTTATTATTCTTTCAACTTTTCAAAAACTGTCACTCTCACATCCTCCCGTTGTTCATCAATTTGCTTGAGCGGGCCCAACAATTAGTATAAAATTATAGATTGTTTAAGTCATAAATAAACTGGAAACTCTCTAAACTCTGCCATCACTCAGATCTAAGAGTTTTACTATCCAAGCATTACTAGTTTTTCTATAAAATATAATGATTAAAACTTTTAAAATCTGTTATCAGAGCATACCAATGTTCTATTTCTGACTTCAAATTAAAATGCTTTTCCCCCATAATACATAAACATATATATTAAACCTTTGGCAATAATTAAAATTTTAAGTTATATAAGACATGCAAATAAACACACTTTATGGAAGGACTGTAAAACTATTCTAAGTATTCCCAAATATTTACACAAAGGAAATTAGTATTAAAATATTGATGACTAAAGAGCCACTGCAAATATAATCTAACTGAAGGTTTTCTAGGTTTCACTTCATTTAATTTTATTATTAAAAATTTGCCAGGTTTCTCGATTAAAATTTTAAAAAGAATAATTGAGAACTATTAATTTGTCCTGTCTATCAAATGAAAATTCCATATATATATGTTCTGCAGTATTGAATGCAATAAACTGTAAAGGTAAAGGTAAAGGTCCTCCCGTTGATCGTCGATTTGCTCGAGCGGGCCCAGTAACATCTCCATTGGAGACTTTGTTGTTACTGTGTTTGGCATATCGAATACTCTCGGTAGCTTGCCGGGCTCTCCGAGAGGGGCGGAGGAATTGAACTCGGGTCAGCCATGTTGGCCGCTTGTAAGGCGAACGCCCTACCCACTGTGCTATCATTATATGACTCATTTTTAAATATTGAACTTGTATATAAATATATTATTTTAAATAAAAATATATTGTTACAAGTGTATGATTTTAAAGTTATAAAAATTTACAAAAATGCACTTAGCCTAATTACCAAAAATAAAATAGCATTAGAACATATAACAGTCACGGTCCTCCCGTTGTTCATCGATTTGCTAGAGCGGGCCCAGTAACATCTCCATCATGAGACTTTTTGTTACTGTGTTTGGCATATTGAATACGTCATGGGTAGCTTGCCAGGCTCTCCAAGAGGGGCGGAGGAATCGAACTCGGGTCGGCCATGTTGGCCACTTGTAAGGCAAAAGCTTACAAGCGGCCAACATGTGCTATCGCTCCAGCCCATTCAATTCAATTTTATTGAATTCAATTTTATTGAATATAAAATTCAATTTTATTGAATATAAAAATAAATTCAATTTATTTTCAATTTTATTGAAATTCAATTTTATTTTCAATGTAAAATGTAGTTGTTTTAATTTAGGTCCCGATTGAGTAAATTTTGAAAATGTAGAAAGACTCTATTTATTTATTTGTATGCTTTTTTGTTTTTGGAGTGACATCCAACAGTGCTTAAGGTTTAGTCCTGTCCTGAGTTTAGAGATTACTCCAGGAGAGATTTGAGGCACCATAGGTAGTACCAGGGATTGAACCCAGGACAGCTGCATACAAGACAATCACCTTGCTGTACTATGTCTAGCCCTAGAACACCTCTCGAAGTGTTTACTCAGATATTTCACTCAGATTCTTTTCTATCACTGGTATTTTTCTCTGTCTCCTATACCACTGTTAACTTGTATATTAATTATATAACTTATAATTTTTTAAGTTTTGTTTCTGGAATATTAAGTTTTACTAGTAATTTGTAAAATAGATTTGTAAAATAATTCACTGAGAAAATTTAAGGCATAATAAAATTTTTAGGGAAATAAAATGTATGTAATTAGGGAACAAATGTGCCTAATCTAGATAGATACATATTTACATATAACACACATATATACACATATACACATACATATACATATGTGTATATATATTTTACACACATACATATATTCATATATTCTATTTTGAATGGAGGGGACAGCAGGCCAGGAAGCTATCTACATAATTAAATACTGGTAGTTAGGATTGATGTCAAAATAGAATAGGAAAGTGTTATTACATTTGCATTTCTCTTTACTTTCTTTCAGTATTTGTCTTGTTGGTAACTATTTTGCTGACCATTTTTCTCCGTTGGCATATATGTTGGCTGACATCTTGTCCTTACCTTGCGTGAATGGAAACTGGTGAGATCCTGCAAGAATAGCACAGTGACTTACTTTTCCTTAGTAGCTACCTTCAGTATTTCTGACTTTTACCTTCTAGCTTCCTCTATCCTGAGTTGTGCTTCAGAATAAGGACTTTGTTGAAGAGTGACACTTTACAACTATATTAAAATTTCAGCCTCAAAATGGAGACTTTTTTCCATCTAATACTCATGGTGGAAGATAGAAAGTATATAATAAGTATAATTTTACATGCATATCTATAAGTTTGAAAAGTCATAATTTTTTTACTATTTTACTTATAGAAAGTATATAATAAGTATAATTTGATATGCATAGATAGAAGTTGAAAAGTTACAAATTTTTTTTACTATTTTTATTCTAAAGAAGATGAAATTGGCTTGGTTCTTTTCCCTCTTCATCAATTACAAATTCTGCAAATAATAGTATACCATGGAGCACTCTTTACACAGTAGAATTTGTGAAGCAATCTGGTTCAGAACCCTATGACCAATGGAAAGATAACATTTTTTTAATGGTACTAATCCAAAATATAGTGGGAAACCATGCCCTGCATTTGCAAATTCCATATATTACATGAGAAAGAGATCATTTAGGCTTGGTCCTTTCTACAATAGAGTATTATTCTTGGCACCAGATAAGCCCTATCTTTAGGTATGGAGATGTACAGAATACAGATGCACAGTATATAGATATTCTTAGATATCAAAAAAAACAATGAAATGGATTAGTAGAACACCTGAAAGTTGGGTATTAAAGTTCTCAAAACAGAAAATAAATCATAGAAATAAATCAGATAATCAAAAAAAAAAAAGACCGAAGAAAAGATCAGAAACATAACTGATTTTCTCTTCATGATTTCATAGATTATTTTTGCAAGAGTAAAACAAAAGTATAGCCAAAAGACAATTAAGAGAGTCATAAACATTTTTACATTCAGCTCAATGTGCCAAACAAGGCAGACTATAAAAAGGCTACCTTGATTATTGTCTAGTTATCACTCTCAGAGATCCTGTCAGGCTACTGAGAGTATCCTGCCTGCACAGCAGAGTCTGGCAAGCTCCCTGTGGCGTATTTGATATGCCAAAACCCAATAAAAATGATGGTTCTCATTTCCCTGACCCTGAAAAAGCCTCCAATGTGGCACTTGCTAAAATCTCAGGTCTAGGACGAATGGAGACATTACTGGTGCCTGTTCAAAGAAATCGATAAACAATGGGATAACAGTGATATAGTGATATTCTTTGACCCAATACCTTACCCCTACTTCTCATGTTTTATGACAAGCTTAAGTCTTTCAAACTTAGAATCAAGCCTACTTAAACTGAACCAAAAGGATTGATATAATTTGCATAAGAGTGTCAAAATGGAGTGGGATTCTAAAAAAACTAAGAAACAACAGTTTGTCAGAGCAAAATTTTATTTATAAATGATGCTGTGAAAGAAATATCAAGCATTTGTATCCTAGTGTTTTAAAAATAGAATTTAAAAATATATCATTTGCAAAATGTGCTAATAAAGTAAAATTATTAGTTTGAAAAATTTTAAAGGAAATGCATCTATTGAAAAAGTAATTTTACATTTTTTTATTCTTATGATCGTGAAAAGGTAACATTGTTGCATAATGTAGAAAATTAAAACATAAATATTTTTCTAATATAGTATAGACTGTGTAAATACTTTAATTTTTTCTTAATCTTATAAATAACTACAAAACAGAAGGTATTTTTTTATTACAGCCGTTGCCTATTGATAACAGATGTTGTTTTCACAAATTTGCTTATAGTTTTTTTCATAACTCAGAACAATCCTTCAATATGAGTTCAGAAATAGATGTAACTCTGCATATAACTCTGTGATTTTTATAATAAAACTGTTCTTTGCTATATGAAAACCTTAGCCATTATTCATCCAGTTTGGTGTTGGGGCAATCCAATCTTCTGTTGTACCAGCTGTGCAAAACTAAAACATAACAGTTCTGTTAGATTTCTACTGAATAAAATGTGAATAATCAGTGTAAAGGATAATAGATAGCCAAACACTTACTTATGCAGTTAAATTTCATTTGTACTGCATACAGTAATTACTTTTATCTTGGAGAGGTGTATAAACAATTTTATAGCATAGTAGTCCAGTATATTTTTCAAATAGTTTATTAAAAATAGCTATGCTTAAAGAGTGAGCATTTCTCTTTACTTGGTTTTGCTTATAATATTTTAATTTGATGCCATATTGTCATGTCTTAGCTGGAAAAAGTATTTATTTAATGTATTAAAATTAAGAATAAAATAGGTAGAATTTTTGTTACTGATTTGGATAATACCCATCTGTAACAAATTGTTACTCCTGAATTTTTTTGCTCCTAGGTCAGTCCTGAAGGTGCTCAGGGCATCATGCAAGGCTGGGAATGGAACCTGATATACTGACCTTCTAATTGCAAGTCATCAGCTATAGCCCATGGAACTAACTTTCCATGTGACAGTTGATCCTTTAAACTCATAAACCAATCTCTTTCTCCTTCATCATAATTTGAATTTATCATTGAAATATCATCTAGGACATAGAAGCCCTAGCCAATCAGGGCGTACAAACTCAATACATCAGGATCCTCCGTGAGCTTTATTACGGACTCACCATTCTACAAAGAAGTAATCATCCATGTCAAGAGAGGGGTTAGGCAGGGTGACACCATTTCACCAAAACTCTTCCGTGCCACCCTCAAGAACATCATGTGACGACTTGAATGGGAAGGAATGGGAGTGAAAACAGATGGTAGGCAACTACACCACCTCCTCTTTGCTGATGACATCGTTCTAATAACACCAAACATCAGCCAAGTGGCACAAATGCTAACCAACTTCGACCATGAGTGTGGAAAGGCCGGACTACAACTAAATCTCACAAAGACAACATTCATGAGCAGCAGTCTTGTTCCTGATGTTCCATTCACTCTCAATGGAACCACGATCTCCGAATGCAACACTTATATATACCTAGGTTGAGAAATCAACACAATGAATGACCTGGCTCCTGAGTTACGCAGGAGGAAGAGAGCGGCTTGGAATGCCTTCAAGAGCATTAAAGAAATAACTAAGAGGACAAAGAACCCCCAGCTATGAGCACATCTCTTCGATTCCACTGTTCTTCCTGCATTAACATATGCCTCAGAGACTTGGGCCCTACAAAAACAGAATGAGAACGCTATTCGGGTCTCTCAAAGAGGAACCGAAAGAGCTATGCTTGGAATATCACGCTTCACTCAAATGAGAGACAGAATCCGGAGTTTTGATCTCCGTCAATGCTCAAGAATCAGGGACGCTGTCTCATTTGCCAAGGCAGATGGACTGGACACATAATGAGGTTTAAAGATGACCGCTGCACTAGAGCCATTACTAACTGGATTCCAGGGGACATCAAAAGATCGCGTGGACGCCCACCTACAAGATGGTCAAACTTCTCCATCAAGACCCTGAATGATTGGTTTGAGGCTCTGCATATTTCTAGAACTAGCAGATGCCATTGGGCTATGCTAGCATGCAAGAGGGATGAATGGAGACGTTACTGGCACCCACTCAAGTAAACCGATGAGTAATTGGGTATCAAGTGATCAAGTGATCATTAAAAAATCTATGCTTGGGGCTGGAGTGATAACACAGAGGGTAGAGCATTTGCCTTGCATGCGGCCAACCCGGGTTCGATTCCCAGCATCCTATATGGTCCCCTGAGCACCACCAGGAGTAATTCCTGAGTGAAGAGCCAGGAGTAACCTCTGAGCATTGCCAGGTGTGACCCCCCCAAAAATACTTATTTTACTTGGTTCTTTTTTTTTCTATAAGCAAACTGTCACTGTCACTGTCACTGTCACTGTCCTGAAGTTGTTCATTAATTTTGCTCAAGTGGGCCCAGTAACATTGCAAGACTTGTTACTGTGTTTGGCATATCGGGTACGCCATGGGGAGCTTGCCAGGCTTTGCCGTGCAGTCGAGATATTCTTGGGAGCTTGCCAGGCTCTCAGAGAGGGGCAGAGAAATTGAACTCACATTGGCCATATTGGCTGCCTGCAAGGCAAACACCCTACCCACTGTGCTATCGCTCCAGCTCATAAACAAACTATAAGAGTAAATTTACTTTTTATTTATAATAAACATGTATTTATATTGTCACTGTGACTGTCTTCCTGTTGTTCATCAATTTGCTCTAGTGGGCCCAGTAATGTCTCCATCATGAGACTTGTTGTTACTGTGTTTGGCATATCGAATATGTCATGAATAGCTTTCCAGGCTTTGCTATGAGGGCGAGATACTCTCAGTAGCTTGCCAGGCTCTCCGAGAGGGGCGGAGGAATTGAACCCCACTCAGCTGGGCCAGCTGCATGCAAGGCAAACGCCCTACCACTGTGCTATTACAAATTATAAAATTATATAGAATATAAGAATGTATATCAAAACAGTATTTTGAGAAAAGAGAAGAATCATTGTCCAGAGTGGCTATATGGGATTACAGTAAAAGGCGTACTAGGAGAAAAATAGTATACATCAACATATTTACACTTCTAAGAACATGAAAGTTATATAAGTCATGCATCAATTTATGTGCCAGTACATATACATAAGTGTACATACATATACCCACATTTATGTGAACATATATAATATGTATATGAGGGTACAACAAGTATAAACACATATGTGCATATACTTAATAAAGGATAGTAATACTAATAGATAGCAAGCATTGTTTTATCTTTGTATGATTTATTTCTTTGTGGTTAATGAAACCACTCATATTTGCTTTTATCCTTCCTTCCTTCCTGACTTCCTTCCTTCCTTCCTTCCTGACTTCCTTCCTTCCTTCCTTCCTTCCTTCCTTCCTTCCTTCCTTCCTTCCTTCCTTCCTTCCTTCTCTCCTCTTTCTCTCTTTCTTTCTTTCTTTCTTTCTTTCTTTCTTTCTTTCTTTCTTTCTTTCTTTCTTTCTTTTTTTCTTTCTTTCTTTCTTGAATCACTGTGAGATATACAGTTACAAAGCTATTCATTCTCTGATTTCAGTCATACAATGTTCTAATATTCATCCCTCCACCATTGTACATGTTCCACCCCCATTGATTTCAGTTTCCCTCTCCCCAAACAACACTCACCCACCGCCTCCTGCCTGCCTCTATGTTCAGGTGCTTCTCTCTCTCTCTCTCTCTCTCTCTCTCTCTCTCTCTCTCTCTCTCTCTCTCGGTATTGTGGTTTATCATACAGATGCTGAGAGGTTATCATGCTTGTTCCTTTACCTACTTTCAGCATGCAGTCCTTACTCAGAGTGATCATTTCCAACCATCATTGCCATAGTGCTTTCTTCTATATTCCAATATCCCAACTTCCTTCCACCCTGGCACCTAGGCATTGTGTCAGGCTTTCAGCAATGAACCAAATCTCCTGGCCTACGTTTCTACTGTCCTTGGGTAGTTTCATACTATGTATTTTTTATGTCCTACAAATGAGTGCAGTCATTTTATGCCTGCCTCTCCTTCTGACTCATTTGACTCAGCATGATACCCTCAATGTCTATCCATTTATAAGCGATTTTCATGAGTTCATTTTTCCTAACAGCTGTGTCATAGTCCATTGTGTAGATATACCATAATTTCTTTATCCATTCCTCTCTTCTTGGGCACTCAAGTTGTTTCTAGAATCTGGCTATTGCTAATAGTGCTGTAATGAATACAGAAGTTGAGATGTCATTTCTGCTGTGTGCATTTTTCTACCCCAGGGGATATTCTCAGGAGTGGTATTCCTGGGTCATGGGGGAGCTCAATTTCCAGTCTTTGAGGAATACCCACATTGTTTTCCAAAAAGGTTGGATCAGTTAAAATCCCCACCAATAATGAATGAAATTCCCTTTCTCCCCCACCCGAATCAGCACTGTTTGTTGTTCTTTTTGCTGTGTGCCAGTCTGTGGATGTCTCATTGTTGTTTTGATTTGCACTTCCCTGATGATTAGTGATGTAGAACATTTTTTTTTTCATGTACCATTTGACAATTTAGATTTCTTTTCTAAGAAACTTTCTGTTCAATTTCCGCCCCCTTTTTTAAATGGGGTTGCATGTTTATTACCTGTAAAGTTCTATCAGTGTGTTATATATATTGTATAGCAAGCATTGATATTGATGCATGCAGCTTCTCAAGTCTGATTGTTCCCCAGTAATTACCATTCTAACTATCGTCATATTTTTCAGACCTATCTTTCAATCATATGTGGTTATTAGTAATTAAGTTTAATTGCCAAGACTCTAAATTCAAGATCCATACCCACTTCTTACTCATTACTTCACCTTATTTTCTTATTTATCTGGGATTTAGGCTCCTCATAAAGGGAATGTTAGAGGTAGTAAGTCTTATCAACTCATAATATTGTGATACCATGCCAAAAATCAGAGACCTAGGTAAAATAGCACAGCACTGTAGCACTGTCCTCCGTTGTTCATTGATTTGCTCAAGCGGACCCAGTAATGTCTCCATTGTGAGACTTGCTGTTACTATGTTAGGCATTTTGAATATGTCTCGGGTAGCTTGCCAGGCTTTGGAGCGATAGCACAGTGGTAAGGTGTTTGCCTTGCGAGTAGCTGGCCTGGCTGATCTGGGTTCAATTCCTTCGCCCCTCTCAGAGAGCCCGGCAAGCTATCAAGAGTATCTCACCCACACGGCAAAGCCTGGCAAGCTACCCATGACATATTCAATATGCCAAACACAGTAACTACAAGTCTTACGATGGAGACGTTACTGGGCCCGCTTGAGCAAATCAATGAACAACTGGAGTTAAATAATTTCCAATTAATAAATTTCTAAAGTATTTAAGGTCACAATTTTACTGAGCTCACCAAAGCATAAATGTGCAAGATTTTTGTTTTTGTTTTTTTTTAGTCACACCTGGCAGCGCTCAAGGATTACTCCTTGACTCTGCACTCAGTAATTCCTTCTGTTGGTGCTCAGGGGAGCAGACCATTTAGGACACCAGAATCTAGCAAGGGTCAGCCGTGTACAAGGCAAATAGTCTACCCACTGTATTATCTCTTAGGTCTTCCATGAGATATTTTTAAATTTTTAAAACTCTCATGGAGTATCTTCTTGTCTTATTTTGAGTTTAGTTCTGCTAAATTTTTGATAATAAAAGTTTTTTTAAACTCATTTAGTCAATTTTGCTATCACAAGCTGACTAGTCAAACAAGAACAGATAGGGAAGCCATACATAATAACCCATCCTAATGCTGACACAGTTAGGAAAATACTCTAAAGACAAAGCACTCTGGGATCTCAAAGTTCAAAACACCTTTTACGTCCAAAGAATTCAAAACAATCTTCTTACTGATGAGTGCCTCCTGATGAGTTGAGGTACAGTACAGGAGAAAATTTTCTCCTGAGGGTATGAGTCTCCATATCACTGGCATCCTAGAAGCAATGCAGCAGGAGAGAAAATGATTGAAACAAAGAAAGAAATGATCAAATAAAAACCCACACAGTGCAGTTCAGCAGGATTACCCACTGTTGAATTAGCACATGCTGAACATCTTTGAGAGTTAACTGTTACACATCTCTCGATTTTCTAAGATTTCTGCCACCATCCTGTCTTGACTCTTTTGAGTGAATATTTTCTTAGAAAGATAAGAACACAGACACAATCCTGTCACTTTTCATCAAAGCTGTTTCTTAACTCATTGTCAGATATTTTACGGAAAATGCTATGGAGATATGGGAGAATATAAATAAAACTTGATTTTAGTAACATGTATTCATTTTCTACTGTGTCCTTTAAAATATTTCAGTTTTACCAAAGTTATGTCACAACCTAGTTTTGCTTTCATTTTTTAAGGGAGCAAACCTCACATTACTCTGTGTACTTTGTGTTCAGGGTTTCACTTCTTATGGTGCATGGGGGAAAATATGGGAGTCTAGGGGTAGAACGTGGGTTGGCTGCAAGCAAGGCAAGCACTTTACAAACTGTTGTATCCCTCCAGCCCCATAACCAAACTTTTGTTAAAGAAACTGACATAAGGAAATTCAAAACGGTGACACTGGTTTAAAATCCAAATCTCATTACTACAGGCTCTAGCTCATCAATGTAATAATCATCAATAGGAAGAGGAACTGTCTCGATAATATCAGCAATACAGAAATGCACAATGCAATTCAAGTATAAATGCACCATATCAGTTTAGGTTTCCATGCCTTGCCAAAAAATGAGAAGTAGTTAAAATTTAATCGGATCAGTAAAATTATGTTTACTAAGAGTTTAATGTGCAAAAAAAGAAGGTGAATTGGTTGACTTCAAGGCTAAAACTGGTAAGAAATCTGGAGGCATGATATCATATACCATGGTTTACAAATTATAAATGAGAAGAAGCCATTTGGTTTTTAAAATAATTGATTATTACAATGTAGAATTCCAGAGGAAAGCAAATTGCCTAAAAGTTATCACTTCATACTATTTTAGAAAGATGAATTGTTTCTTTTAGGATTTGAAAGACGTTTGTAAGAAAAAATCATTTGCTCATGGTCATGAAATATGTTATCATTTTGCTTATGTGGATTAACTTGCTTGTTCTGCTTGGGAGAAGTTTAAGCACAATCTTTATTTTATATTTAACTACTCTTTAAAAATTAATGACTTTAAATGATATAACTTCATCTACATCCTCCAATTTTGGCCTTAATTTTAAACTTCAACTTTCATTCTATATATGTTTAAATCTCATAAAGTATGTCATAAATTTTATTTAAAATTAGAATAGAATGAAGAAATTAATTATGAGTGACATACATGTAGAAAAACAGTCACCATAATCTTATTTCAATTTTTATTTAAGTTTCTTACATGTACTATAAGACAAGTTATATAGGAGAGCTACAAAATTACTCAGACCTCCAGTACTAGCAATATTAACCTAGAATCCAACATATTAAATTTTTTATTACAGTACCTAGGTAGTGTACTAACCTTTGCTATGTATCCATGACTATGGTTGCTGGCAATAATTTGCCATGTTATGGAAATGTTGAGCTTTGTTAAGTATTTTTCTATATCCTGATTTAGAAATTTTGAAAGAGATAATCTGAGGTTTCATTTAAAAAGACATCAATAACCAAATAAATTTTATACAGTCTTATAATTAAGTAAAATGAGTTCTTATAAATGCAACGTATGAGTTCATCATGACATTTAATTGATTAAAGGATTAAATTAATTTATTAATTGATTAAAGGAAAGAGTTTTAAGACTGAAGGATGGAAAAATGAATTAAAAACATGTGTAATCATGCGTTATGTTTAAATAAAGATGCATTGATAGGAAAACCATCCATATTTTCTACAAGGAAATTAGACATAATAAATGATTTACTTCTGATATTTATTTTCATGTTACTGTGATCAAATGAAGGACCTCAAACCTGAGAGAAATGTTTTCTACTACTAATTCACATTGCTAGTTTGATAGTAAAATATTTTACAGTATTCACATTACTTGGGTGAGTACATGTGGCATCATCCTGTTATGAAAAGGGCATGATTGCTACTGAGCTCATTTGATAGCAACAAAGTCTTGTGTTCACTTCTGTGCCAACCTTTACAAAAAAAATGAATAATTTCTAAAAATAAGGAATTCATATATTTAATAACAGAAACCATTCAGAAAATTTTAAAAAATGGGAATATTTAAAATTAAAAGATACTGCTGAAATAGGACTACAATTATGAAATGACTTCAACAGTATTTTAAGCTATGATACATCAAAGAAAACATTCATACATGGGCATGAGAGATAGTATGGAGGGTAAAGCATTTGACTTGGACATGTACAACCTGGATTCAATCCATCATCCCCTATATAGTATCATGAGTCTACCAGGAGAGATCCCTGAGCACAGAGAAAGGAATAACACCTGAACTCAACCTGGTATGGCACAAAAAAAAAAAAAATAGAAAAATAAAGATAGTGAGCATTGAAAAATGAAAATGTGTTTCTTTAAATAATTGATTTTCTTGCTTGTAGAAATAAATTCATACTTGTTATGTGTTGATCTAAATGTCTTCTTAAAACTACATTAGTGGCTGGAGTGGGTAGGGCATTTGCCTTGCACATGACTGACCCAGGTTCGATTTCCAGCATCACATATTGTCCCCTGAGCATCGCCAGGGGTAATTCCTGAGTGCAAAGCCAGGAGTGACCTCTGCGCATTGCCAGGTATGACCCAAAAAGCAAAAATAAAAATTAAAAATAAACTACATTGGTCCTATTATTCACATTATTTATGTTAAGATATAGACGTGTGCTCAATTTCATATATGCATATTTTATGTCTTCTCCATAAGGTTTCATTTCAAAAGCATGCCTAATTTCAACTCTATTCCATATACTCTATAAGAGCAATATAATCTTTCAGAGATTAGGTTGGTCTCAAAAAATCAACACTGGAGGCCTGAGTGATATTACAGCACGTGGGTTTGTTCCCCAGCACTCCATACATCCCTGCCATTGCAGCCCTGCGAGGAGTGATGTGTGAATGCAGAGGCAGAAGTAAGACTTGAGCACCACTGGATGTGTCCCATCCAGAAAAAAAATTAATCATTTAAATTGCTAACTCTTCTCTCTCCTTTTTTTTTTTTTAATTTGTGATGGAAAAGTCACAGCAGTATTCATGAATGGCTTCAGGCATTCAATGTTTCAACACTGACCCCTTCACCAATGACCATTTCCCTTCACCAATGCCGCCATTACTACCACACTTGTGAGTCTCTCTCTCCTTCTCTCTCTCTCCCTCTCTCTCTCTCTCTCCATTTATATACATATATATATACACATACGTATATGTGTGTATGTATGTATGTATGTATATTTTACACTGTGATTTACATTACTGTGTCTGATAGGGTGTCATACATAGCAATTCATACCATTCATTCTACCACCTTTCAGCACTATCTCCTTCTCCTGGTCCAGTGCTTCCACCCACAACAAGTGTTGCAATTTCCTGCCCCCATCCCATCCCCAAGCCTCTCAAGTGACATGCTTTCTACTGAATATCAGTTCTCATGTTCTTTGTTTTCATTGTCTTTGGACATTCATTATTCCTCCATTATATTTCTTTATATGCAGCATAAAAGAGAGATATGGTGTAGATATCTTTACCTCAGGCTAACTTCTCTCTGCATGATACTCTTCAGGTTCTTCCATGTAGCAACAAATTGGTATGTATAACTTTATCTTTTCTCATAGCTGAGTAACATTCCCTTTTGTATATGCATAGTTTCCTTATACCATCATCTATTCTTGAACAATTGGATTGTTTCTGGATTTTGGATATTGTGAATAGTGCTAAAGAAACCTAGGGGTGCAAATGTCTCTTTTTCCTTTTTGTTTCTAGGCCTTTGAGTTATATTCCAGAAATTAAAATTTCTTGGGAAAAAGGAAAGTCAGTTCCTAGTTTTTTTTTAAATATCTCTTTTGAATAACTCTTCTTTTGAATATCATGTGAATATCTTTTAGGCTCTAAAAATTTGTACATCAGCCAGGTAGATTATGCCTGGCAAATTAAGATAGTATTGTCTCATTCTACCCCAGAATCTACTGCTTATCACCAA